>NC_044383.1:96692382-97317382 GCF_006542625.1 Nomascus leucogenys | reverse complement strand
TAAAGGTTTAGTGTACCATTTTGTTTACTTTGTATGTTTGAAAATTCTCCATATTAAAACTGGGCGCAGTGACTCATGCTTGTAATCCCTGCACTGTGGGAGGCCGAGGCGGGCAGATCATCTGAGGTCAGGAGTTCCAGACCAGCCTGGCCAACATGATGAAACCCCATCTCTACTAAAATTACAAAAAATTGGCCGGGCGTGGTGGTGCGTGCGTTATCCCAGCTACTTAGGAGGCTGAGGCAGGAGAATCACTTGAATCTGGGAGGTGGAGGTTACAGTGAGCCAAGATGGCGCCACTGCACTCCAGCCTGGTGACAGAGTGAGACTCTGTCTCAAAACACACACACACACACATACACACACACACACACAAACCCCTCCATATTAAGATGTTTACAAATCTAAAATCTATTGTCTGGGCCCCTAGGCCATATATCTAACAATTTATCAGACATCCCTTGACAAGTCTGTTTGATGGTTTTCTTACCATCTTGAAGTCACATACCTCTAGCTTTGTTTCGAATTTCACCATAGGGTTCTGTTGAGAATCCAGGAAAACGGTGGCTATTGCACGATTTTTGTTTTTGAGACAGGGTTTCACTTTTGCTCGGGACAGAGTACAGTGGTGCATTCACAGCTCATTACAGCCTCAACTTCCTTTTATTTATTGTAGAGACAGGGTCTCGCTATGTTGCTCAGGCTGGCCTCAAACTCCTGGGCTCAAGCAATCCTCCCACCTCAGCCTCCCAAACTTTTGGGATTACAGGTGTGAGCCATGGCACCCAGCCCAAAGTTCAGTTTTGGAGTTAAGAATTTGGACACTTGACCAGGTGCAGTGGCTCATGCCTGTAATTCCAACACGCTGGGAGGCAAAGGTGGGCATATTGCTTGAAGACAGGAGTTCAAGACCAGCCTGGCCAACATGGTGAAACTTTGTCTCTACTAAAAATACAAAAATTTGCCGCGTGTGGTGGCGCATCCCTGTAGTCCCAGTTACTTGAGTGACTGAGGCACGAGAATCACTTGAACCTGGGAGGTGGAGGTTGCAGTGAGCCGAGATCATGCCACTGCACTCCAGCCTGGGTGACAGAACAAAAATGTCTTAAAAAGAAAAAAAAAATTTTTTTGGACACTTGCCATCATTCAAGGCACTAGCACAGAGGCCTGTGGAGGGCCCTAAGGGAAGAAAATCAGAAAATTCAAACAAACTAATGGAAATATTTTAGGAAATCACAGGACAGTCTCTGAAAGCAGGAAAGGATGGAATCCAAATTAGCAGCACCTCTTCCATTATGACAAGAGGAAGGGCAGAGGATGAAATTGCAAAGCCTGAAGCCCGGAACCCAAAAAATCCATCACAATTGTCCATCCAGGAGAATAAAATAATACCACATTACCACTTGTGTCTATGATGGAAACTTGGTGACTGCTTACCAATGAACCCCCAAATTCACTCACCTGTTTTTGGCAAACGAATCTTGTGAATTACGTATTGCACAGATATGTAATATTTTGCTTTTCTAGGAACACCATCTGTTTTTAATGAAAATTGAGGAAATATTTTCTAACTGAAGCATATTCTGAGAAAGATCAGAATATATATTTTCGTAAGATTTTCAGCTTATTACATATTTGACTGTAGAACTAAAATGTTGCCAAATAAAGAAAATGACAAAGCCAAGTGTGATGGCAGAAGCCTGCATTCCCAGCTACTTGGGAAGCTGCAGCAGGACTGCTTGAGCCTAGGAGTTCAAGGAAGCAGTATGCTACGATCGCACCTGTGAACAGCCACTGCACTCCAGCCTGGACAACAGAACAAGGCCCTAAGTTAAAAAAATAAAGAAAATGATCAAGGTTATAAATTTTTTTCTACTTAATAGAAATAACCATGAATGAAATAAGGAAACTTATAGTTTGATCATCCTTAACCAATGTTTTAAGAGTCTAGTCAATAATAAAGGTTGGGACCTAACACTTTTAAACTTCTAACTCCAAACTCATAAATACACATTGCTGTATTGATTTTAAACTTCAGATATATAGTATTTGGTCAAGTAGGCTACTTTAAAAAACAGGGCAACAGAAAAGTTTCTGAATGTCACTAGACAATTAAACTTTTATTGAAGCGTAAATTGTGGTACAGAAATACATTTCAACTGATTTAAGTCCAACACCAGTGAAAGGAGAAATTACGGCACCAAAACTTTCCCTCTTCTATCATACCATGATTTAGATTATGATTCAATCTACATTTCTCTTTTCTAGGCTTTGTCCCATAAAAATTTGTGCAGTTTTTCAACATTAGAATTCTTAATTCTATTAGAAAAAAAAAAAAAAACCAGACCTCAAGTCAACAAATCTATTGGGATATTGTTTACGAACAAAGTCCACCTTACGCATTGGTCCTCAAAACAGAGCTCCTCAAAATATTAGGTGCTGTGCTCATTACAGAATCGAACTGATCACACTGATTGAAAACTTCCTCAATGAAATTTTCAATCAACAACATGCTTCAAATAAAAGTCAAACAGTGTTCCAACCACTTGATTTCAAACCAAGTAGATTTTAGGTTTAGAAACACTAAAAAAAGGTGTTTCATTTATAAATACGAAGGAACAAAAACATCACTGCATCAATCCAGAAATTATCAAAATATTTAGAGGACAAGAAATATAAAATTTAGTCAACTTTGCTGTTTTCTCAGTTCCTTAAAATCCCAGAGTATCTGCAAATATAGCTAAAAGGTACCAACTCTTGAAAGCCTACATTACTAGTCATTTCCCATTGAGTATTTTGGAATTTTGTTATTCTACTTATTTATTCATGTTCTACTTATTCACGTATTCTGCTTTATGATGTTTATCTGAATAATCTGGACAAATTCTCATTCTGGACAGTCATTCATTTCATCCTATGAATGCCATGGTGAGGGAAACACCGTAGTTAAGAGGAACAGATGAAGTCAGAACACTCACATGCATCACAGTCACAGAACTTTAAGTCACAAGATGGAAAAGACATTGATTCTGCTTTGGATCAAAGTTTATAGAACACTACTTAATGGAAACTAGTGGAAATGGCTGCTAAAGGAAAAGTTAAGGTGAATGATCCAAACTGACTTGATTTACTGAATGCAGAACAAAATTATGCTAAATCTCTCTGGTAATTAACTAAAAAAAAAACAATGATTTTATACTACTACTAAGTTAGTAAAGGCGTGCTACTCATTAGACGCTAATCTCATTTACTGAGGAACACAGAATTTTATGTTTTCCACAGTTCAGCCAGTACACCCTAATCTCAATCTACAACTCTGGGTCTTCCCTGCTAATCAACTATTTTCCAAAAGAGCACATTACAATAAAAGAGAGGCTAAATTCCCATGCCCTTTAAAGAATATTAAGCTCAGGGACCATCTCCCCCATTCCCCATCTGGGGTACAGAATTAGTATATAAACCCACAGTGTTAACAGTGTATTGCTTTATTTGGGGTCTTGGGGGAGACACCAGGGAGAGGGAAGAAATCAAAGGACTACAAATGCAGGGTCCAATAATGTTAAAATAGCAAATATGCAAAATGAGTAACTGGAATCATTTTCTTAAGGACTCAACTCATGGAAGAAAAACTTTAATTGCTGTTTCCAAAAAATCAGTATGAAGTAGAAATTGGTATTAGTAAAGAATATGTTCTAGAAAGTGGAGGTAACTGGTAAAATTCTGGCAGCAATTTAATAGAACAGTCCTAGAGGGTTAGGCTGAGGCCAACACCTAATGAGGACGAAAGCCTTGTCTGTGGGGAATTTTGGATGATACTTGGAGAAAGATTACACTGTGCATAAACCAAATTGAGTTGCTTTCACAAGTGTTGTAAAGTTTCATATAGTAAAAGGTTTTTTCTACATGCACTTCAATTTCACAGCAAGAGTGGCAGAGAATACCTAAACACAGAAGAGAGCATTCATGCAAGATATCTAATTCCTTGATATAATAATGCATACAATTCAAAATGATTACACTATCATTACATCTAGGGCTTTCTGCAACTACACAGTGGTGGTTATGGAAAGCACTGCCCCCAGCATCGACATCTAGAAAGCATCCACCACCTTCTACATGTGTTCTCTTTTTGCGTTTTTTCTTCATTTTTCTTAATCAACTCTGCTGTTGTTGCTGCTTCTTAGCAAAACTGGTAAAAACAAAATTGTAATCATTGAACATAGCACTCTGGCAATCAAGACGCTTAAAACCTTCAATCTTCTGGGGCGAAGCAAGCACTGTGCGACATTTAGAACTCTGGGGGAAAAAATTAAATAACCATTAGTGTTTGCAATCCAGAAGTATTTTCATCCAAAACAGTTAAGTGACAGACTTTTATCTTAATGAAACTAAGACATCTGAGTTATTTTAGCTGCCTTATGTGCTGGAGGGACCAGGACATCTTATGGTTCCTCCCACCAGGCCTGTCAATAGCAAGACAGGAGGAACCCATCAATTTGGCTAGATAGAAAACAAGGACTGACAGAGGTCTAATGAAACAAAGCTTCTCAGCTACCAGTAACCTCAAACAGTATTACTTCTGGATATCTGAGTGGCTGGTATATGTGCTATCTTAGAATACATCTTAGGCCTCACTGTCTCATTTCCTTTAAGATTTTAAAAATCAAATAACCTGATTAATAATAAAATATAAAATTACCTGATTAACAAACAAGGTGGTCACAAATTTTCCTGGCTTGAAGACTTCTACAACTTTCCTGATCAGGTCATCATAGGAGGTCTGACTTAAGTTTGTTTCAAAGCTAACATAAGAAAATTCTGGTTCTGGAGTGATGTGAATAGTCCAATAAGTTCCCTGAGAGAAACAGTTCACAGTGTTAAGAATGGAAAGACTATTACACATTTAAATAATTATTGCAGCAATATATAACTACTCACATCCGATTTCATTCCATTCATCGAATACCCACAAGGATTGAACATTGTGGCATCAATGACAGAACCTGGTATCAGGTCACGAATTCCACTCTCCTGGGGGGAAAAAAGACCGAGTTTAACAAAGGTTTGACAAATAAACTTCAAATGAGTCCAAAATTTAGTCCCAGGGTGGGAGGAAGGAGAGGATCAGGAAAAGTAACTAATGGGTACTAGGCTTAACACTTGGGTGACGAAATACTCTGTACGACAAACCCCCATGACACAAGTTTACCTATGTAACAAACTTGCACTTGTTACCCTGAACTTAAAAGTTAAAGAATGAAAAATAAAATTTAGTCCCCATGCAGAAGAATCCAGCAACAATTATTACTAAAAATGCTTACACGAGTGACATCCTTTGCAGTAACACCATCTTTCATGTAGAACTGGTCCATAACTGCTGGGTCAAGCTCACTCATCAGAATTTCCAAGGTTTGATCCGGCTGACTGATTACCCGACTCTCTGGGAAATCCAGAGTATATAAGTACCTAAATAAAAGTTAAAAATAGTTCCTAAAAATGACAATTGGCAGTTTAAATCTTACATAGGACAACAAAAATCCACAAAATTCCATTAAACATACCAACAGTCAGAATTCATACGTCCCATACAATATGCTGCTCCATCTGTTGAGGGAAGAGAACGCAAAATAAATATAACACATCCATTTAATAGGATGGTTTGTTACTACCCTTCCACAATAAGCAGAATGATACTATTTGCCACTTATTAGAAATGTCATCCATCAGTGGACAGGGCATAGTAGCTCATGCCTGTAATCCCACCCCTTTAGGGGGAGGCAGAGGTGGGCAAATCACTTGAGGTCAGGAGTTCGAGACCAGCCTGGCCAAGATGATGAAACCCCATCGCTACTAAAAATACAAAAATTAGCTAGGCGTGTTGGCACACGCCTATAATCCCAGCTACTTGGGAGGCCGAGGCAGGAGAACTGCTTGAACCCAGGAGGCGGAGGTTGCAGTGAGCCAAGATCATGCCACTCCACTCCAGCCTGGGTGACAGAGCGAGACGCCATCTCAAGAAAAAAGAAATGTCATCAGTGAAAGGAATGAAAACAGTAGGTGAATTCCCAGATAAGCAGGATCGACTGACTTGGTGGGTATTTGCACTAAACACCCAACACTCTGATTAGCCTGGTTTGGTTTCATATTAGAAGATGTGCTAAGTTCGATTTTCATGCTTATGAGCAACTTTGTGCAAAGTTACTAAATTATCTTAGGTTTTCAGCCTTACCTAGGAAGTAAGGATGTTATCAGATAACCTTTAGTTCCCTGACCTCTACAAATAAAAGCTTAGTAAAAGGATGAAAGAAACCCTTACCAATTTCGTTCAAGAAACACTAATTTACACTGTGCAATTTTAAAAAGCCAGGTCAATTATTATATAAAATGCTGGAGCAGAGCACTAGGCATTTTTCTGAAGGGAATCATATCCTTCTTCATGTCAAAGGACATTATGATCTATATGTTAAGAACCACTGAGGCTGGAGGACTGCTAGAGGGCAGGAGTTCAAGACCAGCCTGGGCAACACAGCGAGACTCCGTCTCTACTAAAAATAAAATAAAAATTAGCTGGGTGCTTGAACTCAAGAGTTTGACAGGCCGGGCGCGGTGGCTCACGCTTGTAATCCCAGCACTTTGGGAGGCCGAGGCGGGCGGATCACGAGGTCAGGAGATCGAGACCATGGTGAAACCCCGTCTCTACTAAAAATACAAAAAATTAGCCAGGCGTGGTGGCGGGCGCCTGTAGTCCCAGCTACTTGGAGAGGCTGAGGCAGGAGAATGGCGTGAACCCGGGAGGCGGAGCTTGCAGTGAGCCGAGATCGCGCCACTGCACTCCAGCCTGGGTGACAGAGCGAGACTCCGTCTCAAAAAAAAAAAAAAAAGAGTTTGACAATGCAGTGAGCTATAGATGCCACTGCTCTACAGCCTGGGAGACAAAGTGAAAGCTTGTCTCAAACAAAAACGCAAAAAGAACCACTGAGTGAGACACAAAGTAGAGTGACTGGGCAGATGAAGATGAACTCTCTCTATGCTATATGAAAAACCAGAGGAGGCAGGTGATCAATTCTACATTTTAAAATTCCATCATTTAAACAGCATTGATTTATGATACACAATTATTTTTACAAGTACATGTGTGTAATACATAATTTGCAATAAGCTATCAATCTTAACTAAAAATATTTTATCTGATATTTTAATGATCTTTGTAAATTCTGCATATTTTGAATTACAGGCTATATAAAGATCACCACTGTACTCCTAAAACATCCAAGTCAAAGTAAATATGAACCAGGTGCAGTAACTCACACTTGTAACCCTAGCACTTTGGGAGGCCAAGGCAGGTGGATCCCTTGAGCCCAGGCATTCAAGACCAGCCTGGGCAATATGGCAAAACCTCGTCTTTACTAAAAATTAAAAAAAAAATTAGCCAGGTGGGGTGGTGCGCATCTGTAGCCCCAGCTACTTGGGAGGCTGAGGCGGGAGGATCACTTGAACCTGGGATGTTGAGGCTGCAGTGAGCTGTGATCACACCACTGCACCAGCATAGGTGACAGAAGGAGACCCCTGTCTAAAACAAACCAAAAAACCCACAAGGAAAGCAAATATTAGTGTGTAGAATGCTATATCTGCATACGTATCCTCTCATATAGAAAGATCTCTGAGAGGTTGCATTTTCTATCTTTAAGAAGACAACAGTTTTATATTTTATTTAAACTTACTTGGGAAAATTGCATTAAGAAACTCTATTTCTTCCTGGAAATTCCGGTGTGGGTACCCTTGGTGAGAAGGCTTCATGAAATTCTTACGAGAATAAAAGAAGCTCTTTATTAAAAAAGAAAAAAAAGATAACTTTTAGATGTAGAATTCTATCACTTTTCAAAGCTAATCAACTATTTTCCACCTATCAAAACTCGGCAAAATCAAAACTCAAATATTTTAGCTGGGCATGGTAGCATATGCCTGTAGTCTCGCTATTAGGAGGCAGGAGGATCACTTGGCCCAGGAGTCCAGCCTGGGCAACATCCTGAAGCCCCATCTCTCTCTCTCTTTTTTTTTAAAAAGCCCAGTCTAGTGATGATGGGTCATAACAACTATTAACACCAAGTATATTCCTTTCTAGAACTGTAGTTTCTAAACTGAGCTTATTAATAGTCATATAAGCAAAAATTTGGGGGGAATAACATTAGTTTTAAGCATCAGTTAAGCACACATTGCTTTAGATTTCTTACAAGGATCAATTCATAACAACAAAAACTGTATTGAGTACTAATGACAATCCATCCTTTCCTTATGAAGTTAAAGATTAAAATTCAGGCCGGGTGCAGTGGCTCACGCCTGCAATCCCAGCACTTTAGGAGGCTGAGGCGGGTGGATCACCTGAGGTCAGGAGTAAAGAGACCAGCCTGGCTAACATGGTGAAACACTGTCTCTATTAAAAATACAAAAAAATTAGCCAGGCGTGGTGGTGGGCACCTGTAATCCCAGCTACTTGGGAGGCGGAGGCAGGAGAATCGCTTGAACCTGGGAGGCGCAGACTGCAGTGAGCTGAGATTGTGCTATTGCATTCCAGCCTGGGAAACAAGAGCGAAACTCCATCTCAAAAAAATAAAAAATAAAAAAAAATAAAATGTACCAACTGCTAATCAGAAAATTATACCCTAGGTAAAAACACCTTAGTTCTTGAAAAGTATGAGAATTTAACTCAATACTGACTGTTGCTCTTCAACCTGACTCTTCATTATAAAGACTGGACAATTTCGGTAATGACATTTTTCTTGCTTTTCCTTCTTTTCTTACCATTTCTCTATTATTGTAAGTAACCATGTTAAGAAATTAACTACTGGAAGTGTCTGGCTTCTTCATTTCTTTCTCCCATTTGAATTTCATCCTAACTCATTCTCTGCTTCCTTCATATTTTCTGCTGTTCTTGAGAATCAGATCTCTTCCTAAGGTATGAATACCTTACCACGTGTTTGCAAGCATCGTAACAAAGGCAGTAAGTATATAAATTTATTTACTTTGCATATTACAGGATAAGAACCCTAACATTTATGCCTGAAAAAATATTTAAATGTTTGCTTACTTACTTGAATTGAGTCAAACCCACTGTAATCCCTAGCAAGCTTCAACAGGGGAACCAGTGCTTTCAGCAAGAGGGTGGTACCACATGTCTTCAAAATGAAACGTCTCTTGGAGACAAACATGCTACTCTCACTGCAGTTGAAAAAAGTCACAATATTATAACAATACTAATGTACTACTGAGGGTGCGATCAACCAATTTAATTATCATTTACAATTTTGGCTAGTACTTTTAAATATTAGGATCTCAAGGAAGCAAGTAACACATTATTCTTTTCTTTTTCTAGTATACAAAACATCCCCAGGGCTTGGCACATGGTAAGCATTTTGATAAACATTCGCATATTCATAATATAAGCTCAGTTTAAAAAAAAAAAAAAAGAGAGGCCAGGCACGGTGGCTCACGCCTGTAATCCCAGCACTTTAGAAGGCCGAGGTGGATCACCAGGTCAGGAGTTCAAGACCAGCCTGGCCAAGACGATGAAACCCCGTCTCTACTAAAAATACAAAAATTAGCTGGGCACAGTGGCAGGCGCCTGTAATACCAGCTACTTGGGAGGCTGAGGCAAGAAAATCGCTTGAACCTGGGTGGCAGAGGTTGCAGTGAGACAAGACTGCACCAGTGCACTCCAGCCTGGACAGACTGAGACTCCGCCTCAGAAAAAAAAAAAAAAAAAAAAAAGGTGGGGGGGCTGTTTAGTCCAGTATCCCCCTGCAAGGCCCATCACAATATATACTATAAGCATTCGAAGTATTTATTGAATAAATTAACTCTGCAACTACAAAAAAGGTGATGAGCTTTTATATACCAATTAGACAACTGTATTTGTATAGAGAAGCTAACTTTCCCTTTGCCTGAACTTCTGATTAAGAGGTCCTTCTTTATCAATTGGGAGGAAAAGAAGGAAACTACCTTGAACTGTCCAGTGAGGCTTCAAAACCTATGTCCTAGAAACATTCACATTACACTAAACGTTTCCTTTTATACCATATTTTTAAGAATAATGTAAAAAAAAAGGCTGGGCGCAGTGGCTCACGTGTATAATCCCAACAATTTGGGAGGCTGAAGCGGATGGATCACCTGAGGTCAGGAGCTCAAGAACAGCCTGGCCAACATGGTGAAACCCCGTCTCTACTAAAAATACAAAAATTAGCCGGGCATGATGGAGGATGCCTGTAATCCCAGCTACTCAGGAGGCTTAGGTGGGAGAATTGCTTGAACCAGGGAGGCGGAGGTTGCAGTGAGCTGAGATCGTGCCACTGCACTCCAGCCTGGGTGACTGAGTGAAACTCCGTCTCAAAAAACAAAACAAACCCCAGAATTGCAACTGAGAGGAACTTAACTGTTTCACATTATGATTAGGACTGAAATTAGCTACCTAACACTTGTTTTACAGGACTTACCTGAGTACATAAGCTTCCTGCTTGTCAGTTTTTGTCACACTTATGATTGAACATTGCACATCCTTCAAAAGTATGTCCCACTCAGATCTATCATTTAACAAAAAAATTACGATTAATCCACAATAGTACCCACCTACTCATAAAAATTACAAAGCTCACACTTTTTCTTATGAAGACCACATTTTTAATTAATATTGTACACCAACTTTTAGTTTCTTTCAAAATAATCTGTATTAACATATCCAGATAAATGATAGGTATATTATGCTATATATGAAACAAAAATTGGTCATTATACTATGTATTTACAAATTACTAAAAGAAAAATAGGCAAAAAAATGTTCAAAGGTCCAAAAACCAAGGTAAACCATTAACTAATCAATGATTATAGAAATTCAATGGGATACTTTGTCTATAACATGTGCAGATTTTAAACTTAAGAAACACTTAAAAAAAAAGAAGAGCATAATTTTACCAATCTAATTGGCATAGAAATTTGAAAGCCTGTCTGTCTGGACAGAGTGAGTGATGTTACTCTTATAGCACTCACAAAAAACTGGAATGACTTTGCCAATTACAAGCATACCTAGAAGATTTTGGGAATACTACGCAGCTCTCCAAATGCAATGAGAAAGCCCATTTAACAGGAAATGTGCAGTACAAGCAACCATAGCAATGAAGGTCATATGGACATGAACAAACTAGTCTTAATTTGCCTGAGAATAGAATTAGGCAAGTGTTCATTCTTTCACTAGTGTGCCCATTATAAAAAGACAATGTAATTCCATGGAACAGCTTAACATGACAGATATTATTATTTTTTGAGACAGGGTCTCACTCTGTTGCCCAGGTTGGAGTGCAGTGGTGCAATCACAGCTCACTTCGGCCTTGACCTCCCAGGCTCAAGCAATTCTCTTGCCTCCGTCTCTCAGGTAACTAGAACCACAGGCATGTGCCACCATGCCCAGCTGTTTGCCAGAAATATTTCTTAGGCCGGGCGTGGTGGCTCACGCCTGTAATCCCAGCACTTTGGGAGGCCAAGGCGGGTGGATCACTTGAGGTCAGGAGTTTGAGACCAGCCTGGCCAACATGGTGAAACCCTGTTTCTACTAAAAATACAAAAATTAACCAGGCGTGGTGGCGGGTGCTTATAATCTCAGCTACTCAGGAGGCTGAGGCAGGAGAATCACCTGTAATCCTAGCACTTTGGGACTGGGATGGCTTAAGCTCAGGAGTTTGAGACCAGGCTGGGCGACAGAGCAATACCCTAGTCTTTAAAAAAAGAAGAAAAAATTTTAAGCCCTATGATATCTGACAAGGCCATTGCTCTATACTCACAAAAATGGCAAATCTTTTTTTTTTTTTTTTTGAGACTGAGTCTTGCTCTGTCACCCAGGCTGGAGTCCAGTGGCATGATCTCTGCTCACTGCAACCTCCACCTCCCAAGCAGCTGGGATTACAGGCACGTGCCACCACGCCTGGCTAATTTTTGTATTTTTAGTGGCGACAGGGTTTCACCATGTTGGCCAGGCTGGTCTCGTACTACTGACCTCAGATGATCCGCCTGCCTCGGCCTCCCAAAGTGCTGGGATTACAGGTGTGAGCCACCGTGCCCAGCTGGCAAATCATTTGTTAACCAGATAAGACCTTTTGAGCGAAATCCAACAGCAAAATGTTTTATTTGTTTGTATTAAAAAGGAAGCACAACACCAAACATGCCTGGTAGAATTTTGTGCCTGTCTCACCATTTTGCTATAAGAAACTGTTACTGACCCATCTGCGTACCAATACCCATGCAAAAATCTTTAATGTGTTAGGCTTGCTAATGATTACAGAGCTGAGTTCCTGTATTTGACTATAACATGACTAAGCAACTTTTTAAAAAGAGCTATTAAAAAGTTTTAAGGTTCTTTAAAAAGGGTGCTAACAATTTGTTCATATATGGAAAGAATACATATGCAGGACATATACTGTGATAACCCTTGAAATTACTCCTGGCTTGTGTGGTGGCACACGCCTATAATCCCAGCTACTCAGGAGGCTGAGGCAGAAGAATCACTTGAACCCTGAAGGTGGAGGTTGCAGTGAGCTGAGGATCTCGCCACTGCATACCAGCCTGGGCAACAGAGGGAGACTCTGTCTCAAAAACAAACAAACAAACAAACAAAAAACAAAAAAAAAACCAAAAAAAACTTGGCCAGGCACAGTGGCTCACACCTGTACCACTTTGGGCAGCCGAGGTGCATGGATCACCTGAGGTCAGGAGTTTGAGACCAGCCTGGCCAACATGGTGAAACCCCATCTCTACTAAAAATACAAAAATTAGCTGGGTGTAGTGGTGGGCGCCTGTAATCCCAGCTACTCTGGAGGCTGAGGCAGAAGACTGAACATGGGAGATGGAGGTTGCAGTGAGCCGAGATCACACCACTGCATTCCAGCCTGGGCAACAAAAGTGAAACTCCATCTCAAAAAAATAAACTTTACTCGTGGGAATGAAATCCTGCTTCACTTGACTAAGATAAATTTACAAAATCCTTTCAAAAATTATCTATTAAGACTCCCATTCCTGAATATGAAGGTAAATAAAAATACCCACTATGATTTAAGTATTACAAGCATTAAAATTTCAGATATTTTAAGAGCTTATCTAATTCAGGTCCATCAATAATGCTACCTGCTTAAGTCATCACCTACTGACTTCCCACTATAACTTATTCTTGCACATATTCTTTTTTACCCACTGGACGCACTAACAAATCCCACCCTCCCTTTCTCAGTTATATTCACCATTTCTATTAAGACTTTTAAACACGTTCCATGGCTGAACTAAAGAGTATAATAGTCTTTTCCTTTCTTATTTTTGTTTTCTCTTTTTTTAAAGGCTGTTGTGGCCAGGCACTGTGGTTCAGAGAGGCCAAGAAGGAAGGATCACGAGGCCAGAAGTTCAAGACCAGCCTGGGCAACATAGCAATAGCCAGTCTCTTAAAAAGAAAAAAGGCAGCTGGGAGTGGTGGTGCATGCCTGCAGTCCCAGCTACTCAGTAGGCTGATGTGGTAAGTTTGCTTGAGCCCAGGAGGTGGAGGGTGCAGTGAACCATGATCACACCACTACACTCCAGCCAGGGTAACAGAGCAAGACCCTCTCTTAAAACAAAAAGTATTCACCCTTACAACTTGTAGCACAGATACTTTAAAGTCTTGGTCCATGTCACCTTGAGGTTGGTGTCTGCTGTCTTTTCCTTTGAGATGTTAAGATTTTCCTGGTTTTGGGTATGTTGACTAATTTAGGATGGCATCCTGGATATTTTGACATGTTACATCATTCTAGGTCTTGATTTTTAAAAACTTTCAGCAGACAATCTCGTTTGGTTCAGGCTTCAAGGTTTTACTCAACGTTTGTAGGTTGTGTTATGGTTCCAATGTCAGGTTCGTTATGAACTCCTTTGCTATGCTATTTGCATCTGCCCCACTTATTTGCCACCCAATGGCCAGGCTGGCCCTGGAGAGGCAGTCTATTGTGTATTCTAGTTTTCAAAGCCTCTGATGTGCTGTTTAGGGTCAGATCCATGCAAAATGGCTAAGGAATGTTCATATAAAACTTTATAGGTTTACTTTCTTCAACTCTCCATAATCTCTCTGACAATGCCTGACTCACATACGGGATAGGGGACGGACTCTTCTTCATACACTATCTATAACAACAGGGCTTTGGCCGGGCACGGTGACTAATGCCTGTAATCCCAGCACTCTCGGAGGCGGGAGGATCACGAGGTCAGGAGATCAAGACCATCCTGGCTAACAAGGTGAAACCCCATCTCTACTAAAAATACATAAAAAAATTAGCCAGGCGTGGTGGCGGGCACCTGTAGTCCCAGCTACTCAGGAGGCTGAGGTGGGAGAATGGCATGAACCCAGGAGGCGGAGCTTGCAGTGAGCTGAGATCGTGCCACTGCACTCCAGCCCCGGCTACAGAGCAAGACTCCCTCTCAAAAACAAACAACAAACAAAAAACAATTCCCTTCTCTGGTTTTAGACATCTGCCTAACTACCACAGCTGCTAAAGGCCTACGAGGGGATTGGGGCAGAATAGAACAAAACAAAAGCAAAAAAGAGATTTCCTCCACTCTGATTCAAAGGGGCCTCTCTTTCTTTCTTTGCAGACCAGAACTAGACAGCCTTTCTTGGAACTATTTTTGCCTGCCCCTACTGTTCAGTTCTGGGTTTCTGGCAAGCCCAGGAGAAATCGGCGAGGAGATACCAGAGGGGAAAAAAAACAGGAAATTCACTGCTGGTTCAGTGGAATTTAAAGTTCTGGCTTTCTTCTCCATTTCACCTGCTAAAATTTACTTCTCAGAGTCCTTGGATAGCTGCTCAACAATGCATTCTGTCCAGAGTTTATTAATTGCATTTTAATAAGAGAAGACAGTGTAGCATGCTTCTTCTGTAACGGCAGAAAGAAATAACCTTTTGTTTTTTCAGCCAGTCTCACTGTCACCCAGGCTGGAGAACAATGGTACAATCACAGCTCACTGCAGCCTTGGCCTCCCATGCTCAAAGAGATCCTCCCACACCTCAGCCTCCCAAGTAGCTGGGACCACAGACATGTATCACTACACCTTACTAATATATTTTTAAATTTTTTGTAGAGATGAGGTCTCCCTATGTTGCCCAGGTTGGTCTCAAACTCCTGGGCTAATGAGATCCTCCCATCTCAGCCTCCCAAAGTGCTAGGATTATAGGCACGTGCCAACCCATTGGCTTCAGAATGCTCTTATACTCACTCATCATCAGTTAATAAAATTCTCCATCCAAACCTTTCCTCAACTAATAGTAATGCTCCAGTAATCAGAATTTTTCAATCATAGTATCAAAGAAAACAATTACTTTAACTAAACTGTCTATCAACCTAGTGATGATAAAGGCATTTACCAGAGCTGCTAGGCTCAAGAAAAATAAATCAGAGGGCAAGATAGATGAAAGAAAAAAGAAGTCAATACAATGCTATACATGTACATAAAAGAGGTGAAAAACTCTGCAACAGCTGAAAATTTCAGCACGAATTATTTCTATCACATTTCTGTGGGAAAAAATGGCCTGCTTTTGTAAATAAAGCTCTACTGGAACCTAGCCACACCCATTCATTTATACATTGACTACGGTTTTCTCCCTATAAGGGCAGAGCTGAGTAATTGCAACACAGACTGTCTGCCCTGCAAAATTTAAAATTTACTCTATAGTCCTTTACAGAAAGTTTGCTGACTCTTGTTTTGGAGGAAAGGTTTTCAGTGGTCTGCTTTCTGATCAAATTAATGATGGAAAAGACAAAGTGCTTTATACAGTCGACAGAGCCATTTTCTAAATCAGGTTGCAGTGAGCCAAGATCATGCCACTGCACTCCAGCCTGGGCGACAGAGTGAGATTGTGTGTCAAAAATAAAAAAGATAGTATTAAGCTAGAATGTTTTATCAGGCTCAGTAGTGATGGTGGTCTTGTCTCTGCTTCACTCCAAAGTACACCACACACTGAGACTTTGAAACACTAGTCTATTATAAACTATAAAACTGATCTATTTGGCAATCCTTGCTATTTAAAGAGTTCAATAAATCAAATTGATGGATATAAAGCAGAAGAGAGAAGCAAGATAGCAAGATGATTTTGGGATTTGATCACATTACAGATCACTAATACTGACCTAGTCATTAGAAATTATTATAAAGCTATTCAAGAACACAATTTTCGTGTTTTTGTTTTTTTTTTTGAGATGGAGTCTTGTTCTGTCACCTAGGCTGGAGTGCAGTGGTACGCTATCAGCTCACTGCAAACTCCGCCTCCCAGGTTCAAGCAAGTCTCCTGCCCCAGCCTCCCGAGTAGCTGGGATTACAGGCATCTGCCACCATGTCAGGCTAAATTTTTTTTTGTATTTTCAGTAGAGAAGGTGTTTCACCATGCTGGCCAGGCTGGTCTCGAACTCCTGACCTCAAGCAATCCACCCGCCTCAGCCTCCCAAAGTGCTGGAATTTGGGATTACAGGCATGCACCACCATGCCTGGCCCAAAGCACACAATTCTTAGGTGCTTATAAAGCACAAAGAAGTATGTAGATTTGAGTATTTCCTGATTTGAATTCCTTTTTCTCATCTTAAATGCCACCTCTTTGATCTAACTCAGTGGTTCTCAACTTGTAATAATTTTGCCACCCGGAAGACATGTGGCAACATTTGGAGACGTTTTTTATCACAACTCTGGTGGTGGTTGTGTTGCCAGCATGCAGTGGATAGAGAGGCCAGGGATGCTGCTACACACAGTATAATTAACAGGATAGTCATTGACAACAGTGAATTATCTGAACTGAAATGTCAAGAATGCTGAGGTTGAGATACCCTAATTTCACTTAAAGACTAGATACTAAAATATTAAATATAATCAGAGATCATGATAAATGATCCCAAAGAAATAGATGTTCTATATTAATAACAGCACACAAATTGTGTGTCTGAAAAACAACACTTTAGTGGCATGCCACATTTTATATTTAAAACATTTTCTTAGAGGCTGAGGTCTAATAAAAATAGAACTTAGGAATGTCTACAGGGACAAGATAATTATATTATAACAAGACTTCTCTATGTCGCCTGATTAAATGCATTTTGGGAGCCTGAGGCAGGCGGATCATTTGGGGTCTGGAGTTCAAGACCAGCCTGACCAACATAGCGAAACACCGTCTCTACTAAAAATACCAAAATTAGCCAGGTGTGGTGGCACAGGCCTGTAGTCCCAGCTACTCGGGAGGCTGAGGCAGAAGAATCACTTGAACTCAGGAGGCGGAGGCTGCAGCGCACCAAAAATCACACCACTGCACTCCAGCCTGTGAGACAGAGCAAGACAAGCGTGTCTCAAAAAAAGAAGTAAATGACTGAGCTCAAGTATCTTGAACAAGAGTCCCAAGACTACATAACAGGGAAAAACATCTCTTCCACAAATGGTGCTGGGAAAAATGGATGTCCACATGCAAACAAAATTAAGTTGGACTTTTACCTTACATCATAAACAAAATAAACTCAGAATGGATCAACGACCTAAACATTAACAGCGAATAAAACTCCTAGAAGAATACATAGGGTAAATGCTTCAGGGCATTACATTTGGCAATGATTTACTGGATATGACATACAATAAAATCAAAAACAGACAAATGGAACTTGAAAACCTAAAACGTAAACATTTCTATACATCAAAAGAAACGAGTGAAAAAACAACCTGCAGAATAAAATACTTTCAAGTCACCTCATAAGGGGTCAATATCCAAAGTAAAAGAAACACCTACACACAACTCAGCAAAAAAAGTGATTAAAAAATGGACAAAGGGACCAGGGGCGATGGCTCAATCACTTGAAGTCAGGAGTTCAAGACCAGGCTAGCCAACATGGCAAAACCCTGTCTTTTACTAAAAATACAAAAATTAGCCAGGCATGGTGGTGCATACCTGTAGTACCCACTATTAGGGAGGCTGAGGGAGGAGAATCACTTGAACCTGGGAGGCGAAGTTTGCAGTGAGCTGAGATGGCACCACTGCACTCCAGCCTGGGTGACTGAGACTGTCCAAAAAAAAAGACAAAGGACTTAAATATAGAAGGATCCCATTAGTGCAGGGTTATGCTCTAATCACCTGAAAACTGAATACATAGATCCTATTCCCATACCCAGTTAGGTCAGACACTTTCTGAGGATGATGCCTGCAAATTTTTATTTGAAAAGCTTCCAGGTCATTAGATTACTCATTACTTCCTAATGTAAAACCGGCTGGTTTCAAAGTTCATGTAATTTATCCAAAGCCACTGCAGCTTCTCAATTCTGCTCATACCTCATATTTTTAGGTCTGTTTTAGAGACTCTCATTACAGTACATTCATCAGGGTGCCTCTACCCCAGGTAGTAAGCAGTCTTTAGGTAAAAGGCATCCTAAAACCAGATCATTCTTGAGTAAAGCTAGACTGTCCAGAAGTTAGATTCTGAGGATGCCTTCCTGGGGCAGTGAATTCAGATACCCTGAGAAATAAGCCTCCTCCTTTTGTTCAAAGATAGGAACCTATTATATCACATTATTGTTTCTCTATCTCAAATTTTTACCCCGAATCGGGATATTCCTCTCAGTTTTCTGCTACTTTCAACATGTGCTTCTTAAAGATACATGGTTTGTAAACAACAGTTGAAATATTTTCGTTGTTGTTGAGACAGGGTTTCACTCTGTCACCAGATGGAGCGCACTGGTGCAATCTCATTTCGCTGCAGCCTCGATCCCCCAATGGCTCAAAAAAATCCTCCCACCTCAGCCTCCTGAGTGGCTGGGACTGCAGACATGCACCAGGATGGACCAGCACGCACAGATAATTTTTCAAATTTTTTTGTAGAGTCAGGATTTCACTATGTTGTCCAGACTGGGTTCTCAAACTTCTTGGCCTCTCAGAGTGCTGGGATTAGACATGAGCCACCAAGCCCAGCCATGACACCTTTTTGAAACTGCTGGGAGGAATGTAACGAGAAACTTAATTCTTTAGTAGGAAGCATTTCTACTCTGAAACATTACACTAAAAGGTTTTTTGGCAATGGGTTGTAAATTCCTTCAATGTAAATTATTGATATTGCAATAATGCTGCATAATGATGTAGTCAAATAAGTCATGGAGTTTGGGGAAAGTTAAGCTGAGGTATGACTATCTTTGCAACTGCCCCAGTCCTTTACTAAAAATTATGTTTTAGTTTATAAAATCTGAGTAAAGCACAGTAATAGGATTTCCAGTCCTGAAAAATCACTCTTTTCTCAGCAAAATTTTCTATTTTCTAACAGATTTCCTCCCTACTACTCTCACCCTCCCCAAAGCTGCCATTTCTTACAAAAGGTTTTTGTTTGTTACAGCACTTTGATCCAACAACTAAACCATTTTTTAAATGGTCACTGATTTTTATTCAACATCCCTAAAATCCGAAAAATCAGAGAAAACTGCAGGTTACCCCTAAGAAACTGCCTCTCCCTTAACTGTCCTTTATTCATCTGGATATAACCTGGACTGCTGCTTTTCTCCAACAGTATTGTTTAACCCAAGCTACATCATAAAAGATTTTTCTTTGTTAAATTTCTCAGTATTACATAATTTGTTCACTTATTAAGATAAATTATCTTCAACGGTCTACAAGAGGGAAGCAGTGTTTAATAAAAAGGTGTACATTCAGAAAGGATTCCAGCTTAACTTGGCATTAAAGCTTGGACTGATGAGCCAAGTTTGTTTAAAGTGAATTCTATTCCCTCACACCACACACAAAATCAATTCCAGATGGATTGCAGATCTAAATATGAAAGGTAAATATCGTGTAGAAGAAAAAAATATTTCAGAATTTGGGATGAGCAAACCGAGGGAAGTACGTTGTTTCCCAGAAGAATGTGTGAAAAAGGTTGGATATTTTCCCCCTTGAATTATATAGAACACTCCAGCGAAACCATCTGGGCCTAGATGATTGACTGATTCAAGTTATTTAGGTGTTCTAGGACTGTTTTAGGTTCTCTATTTCTTCTTGCGTTAGTTTTGGAAAGCTATTTTTCCAGGATTTTTTTCTCCCTAATATCCTTATCTTGTTATCCTCGTCTTTAGCATCAATACTAATGCTCTCTTTGGACATTTAGGTCTTTCACTCTCTTAATCGTTTCTATATCCCTATGTTTATTATGATTTATAAGCAGATTTGTTTATTTTAATTCAGTCTGTTCATCTTTTAACCTACTTTTAGTTTATTCACATCTTAATAGAGCCCAGGAGGTCAAGGCTGCAGTGAGCCATGATCGTGCCACTGCACTCCAGCCTGGGCTATAGAGGGATCCTGTCTCTAAAGTGTTAAAGATAACACTTTAAGTACTACATATAAAATATTAACCTATTTATTCTTCACAACTGCCATGAGCTATGTACCATTATTGTCTCCATTTTACAGATGAGGAAACAGCTCACACAGCTATTAAATGCTGTTTGAATTCAAATCTTGTTATTCCAGAGGCTACGCACTTAATCATGTCATTTGAGTAAAACATGTCATGCTTTATTCTTCTAGATGACCGATTATCCTTCCCTGGGGTCAGATCAGACTCCATCCATGATACTCTCTTTGCTAGGCTGTTGATTTTAGGTGACTCAGCGAAACACCTACTATTTCAGGCTTTTTTTTAACATCCTGGTAAATAACCTAACCACTTGAGTGGTCACTGAAAAATGTTCCAACGAAGGTTATCAGGGGACCTTAGTTAAATCAACAGATTTTTCAGTTCTTGCTTAACTTGCTTTATCTACAACAGTTACAATGTGGCAGTATACTACCAATAGTTGTTCAATGAATGTTACATGCCCACAAAATGGATGGCACTAAATCATCTATACAAGGGAATATTTTGTCCTTCAAAGTTTAACTTTGGCCATGATTTTAAGAGCCACACTGCAGCAGTAAAACAATTTGGGCTGATTAAAGTACAAAGTAAAAAGGGTTCTTAAACATTTAAAAAAAGCAGGCTGCTTTGTAAAAAGCCTCTTCCTCCTCTCTCCACTTTGACTCAGGAAGCTCTAAACAGCCAAACCGCCAAGAACTTGGGGAGAACAAAACCTTCTCCCCTTTATTAAGAACATGTACTGACTATTATTTAAGGGCTCAAATATTTAAAAGCCAAAGTGACAATTTCTGTTATTCGTTTTCTAGGACTGTTCTTACCCATTAGTTCTTCCTTGCCAAGATTTTCTAAGTTAATTATCCTGATCACAATCGTTTTACCAAACGCCTATCACAAATATCATCTTTCTCAACTGTAAAATGAAGGAAATACTAAGCTTCTCCATGACCAAAGTCCGCTTCCTATAATCTACACGTGAGCCTGGCACGTAGTAAGCGCTATAGACATTTTAGGTGTCACACGAAGCTTGAAAAAATGAGACGTGTGACATTTTAACTATCACTAGTATTTTTTTCTACAACGGAATCGTTCAAGATATACTGCTAGAAACTGGGTTTCCCATCGTGCCTTAAAGTCTCGGTAGCACGTGTCTGCCTGGATTCCCTTTTCCAGTTGCTTTTTGTCAAGGGACAGCTCCGAGAACAGCTAACATTCCTAAAACGCCCATTGGTCCACACCCTGGGGCCAGGCTCTGAGTCGGGCCCAGAAGCCCATTGGTCGCCGCCTCTCAATGAAGCTGGCCACGCCGGTTACTCGCTGCACCGCCACCCTAGCCGCACTTGTGCGCAGAGGAGCCGGGGATCCGGTGGCAGGGCCTAGGAAGGCCATGGGTGGCCACTGGTGCGACCGCCGCCAGGAACAAGGCCCAAGCATCCACGGGATCTCTGGGCTTTTATATAAGCATGGATTTCCACAGCAATACCAACTAAAACGCCTCTTTGGCGCGGTCAGCCCAAGTATCTCTCGCGTGACGGCCCGCAGTGGGAGTGGGCCCCAGATTCCTTTGCTCAAGCTTAAGGCATTATAGGCATTATGTCCTGGGGCAGGCGGGCCTCCCTCCCCCCGCACCTCTCCCGCCCCGCTCCGCCGGCTCCGTAGCAGGTTACACAACCCAAGGTCAAGAGATTGGGGAGCAGCCCTCGGCGGGCTCAGCGGCCGTGTCGAGGGCGGTCCCGGGGACTGCGCCGTCTGCCCAGCCGCCCCGAAAAGGCTCTGGCGCAGAGCACGTTAGGGCAGCGGTGGGGCCCCGCCACTGCGACACAACTGCTCCCGCCCAATCCCCGCCGCCCGAACGCCACATGCTGCCCCGCGGGTGGGAGGCCTGTTCGCCAGCCCCTCAAACAAGGCCGGGAGGGCCCCTCCTATCCGCGCCCGAGGCAAGAACGAGCGTAGCTCCCGCCCTCCATTCCCCGAAGCGGGCACGCCCGAATTAGCGCCTGACTAAGTCTGCCGAGCCACACCTGCCGGAGGCGACCCGCGCAGGCGCCCCCGACCCCCACCTGGGGCCCCTGCCGCCTACTACTACGGAGGGGAATGTCGGGAGGCGCGGGCCGCAAAACCACCCCGGGCCGCGCCGCCCGCCGCCCAGCGCGGGACGTTACCTGAGCACGCGGCCGCGCCGGCCTCCTCCCCTCCCCCAGGGCAGTGCCAGGCGCGGCAACCACAGCGGGAGAAGCCGGCTCCGGCCCGCGTGGACATGGCCGCTCTCCACCAAACCGCGCACCTTCCAAGGCCGCCGAAGCGACCCCCGGCCGCAGACCTGCCCCCACCTGAAAGCTGAGGGAACTCGGGCCCCACCCGTGGCTGGTGCCTCGGCGGCGGCGACAGCCCCCAGGCCCGGATGTCAGCGAGCGCCCCGGGGACCCACCTTGGGATAGTGCGAAGATCCCCAGATCCTTGGTTTGCGTCGGGCTGCTGCCGAGAGAACCACACCTCCAGCAGCTTCTCGGTCCCTTCGAAAAAATGTGCAGCTTCCATCACCGTGAGACTAGCGAACAACCAACAACCACAGAAAATCAACTAAATTAAACCTCTTCTCCCGCCGCTGCCGCCGCCGCTGCGGATTGTTCCAGCTGTGTTACTAAAGTTCAGGTTCCTTTTTTTTTTTTGCTATAATTTTATATTAACTTTTTTTAAAAAAAGGACTAATAAAATTTTCCCGGCTTTGTGTGAGCGAAAGTTGAACGTGAGTCTTTTGGAAATAGAAGCAGATACAGTTCAGTCTCTTGTATTCCGCTGCTTTCCCGTTAGAGAGAGTAGAGCGAGCGCTAGCTAATGTCGCCGGCCATACTGTGTAAGCGAGAGCGGTGCGTGAGCACTGCCCTTATATATCCCGGCTCCCGCAAAAGACCAGGAAGTGACGCATCGTCCCACCTCCACGGCCCATAGCTGCTGCCGCCTGTCAATCACTCGCGGCCGAGTGGCGGCTGGCTGGCCGAGGGCCTGGCGGAGAGCGCGGGGAGCTGCCCACTGCGCTGCGGCTCGGGCTCCGGCCGGCTCCTGAGTGGGAGTCGGTGGGGTGATGTCCAGCTGGGGACCAGAAACCTCGGATCGAATGCAGAGTGGGTGGGGAGAGCGGGAACGGAATGAGGAAAGGCTGTGCAGAGCTGTTTAGAAAAAAAAAAATGATTAGCAGAAAACATGGGTGGGTTCTTAGGGGTGTTGGCGGGGTTCAGCGGGGACGATGGCCACCGCTGGGTTGGCGTGGTGGTTTTGATCTTGTGCAGTTCACCGCGACTGCTGAGGTACTTGGCCATTCTTTAAAGTGTGTTTTCCCAAGGCGAACGCAGCCAGGCGTTAAAACTAAACATTTGTCCGTGACGCGCACGTTGCCAGGGGTCGAATTAGAAGGCGCTTTAATTCTGCTCACGCCTTGGCTGATGTGCGAATGAATGCAGTCCTCGGCTGGTTTATACAATAGCCAGAAGCATTGTCTTCCCATTTCAGAAGAGAAAAGCAACGTGGCGCCCAGCCTTGGAGGGCTCCTGCTCTACCCACCTCCCACCGTGTGGCTCGCCATGCCTCCGAAT
Source organism: Nomascus leucogenys (assembly GCF_006542625.1). Taxonomy (NCBI): domain Eukaryota; kingdom Metazoa; phylum Chordata; class Mammalia; order Primates; family Hylobatidae; genus Nomascus; species Nomascus leucogenys. The sequence goes on along the minus strand of NC_044383.1, from coordinate 97,293,384 downwards.
TGGCTGAGCACAGCAGCCTCCGGGAAGCACTGGCAACTCCGTTGCTCCATTAGCTCAACTGGTGGGAATTTATTCAGCAAAACTACTTCTAGAAACTGAATGTGTTAAATATAATCTGAACTTATTTGATCATGTTTTTCTTTGAATTTTATCAAGCTGATGTATTAATTGACGGAGGTTCTCCTTACCCCCCAAAATTTACAGTGCTGTTTTCCCATGTGCTTAAGAAGGATTTACCAGGAAATTAATAAAACAGGGATAACAGAGCTATCACTGGTGGTAACTTAAAGAACTATCAGTCTAATATTTTATAAATGTTAAATATAAAATAGTCGTCAAGCCATGGTCAAACAGTTTAACCTCAGACGGCAAAATTGTGGTAACAAAGTTATGACTTTTACTTGGAAATATGGGAGGAAAAAACCCAAGCTGACATAAAAATTGCTATTGTCACAAGACAAAAGGGCTTTTCGCTATCATCCTTAGAAAAAAACTTTCCCTAAAGTGAAATAAGATGTCAACATGAAAAATCTACTGAAAAAGACATGGTTTGGGTTTGCACTCTAGATACCCTGTAGAATAGCACTTGTCTTACAAGAACGTGGATTCACGTGTCTCCGTGAAACCTGTTGAAAGAAGCTATGTTGTGAGCTAGGTACGTATACTACTCTTGCCGTGTTTTGTTTGTTTGGGACAGAGTCTCGCTCTGTCGCCCAGGCTGGAGTTCAGTGCCGTGATCTTGGCTCACTGCAACCTCCGCCTCCTGGGTTCAAGCCATTCTCCTGCCTCAGCTTCCCGAGTAGCTGGGATTACAGGTGCATGCCACCACACCCGGCCAATTTTTGTATTTTAGTAGAGACGAGGTTTCACCATGTTTGCCAGGCTTGTCTCGAACTCCTGACCTCAGGTGATCTGCCCACCTCGGCCTCCCAAAGTGCTGGGAGGCCACCGCACCCAGCCCTCTTGCCATGTTTTATAAGCATCCAACTCAAACTGTGGATTGGGACAAAAGATAATAAATGTTGCTTATTTTATAATGAAAAAAGAATGTGGTTACTCTACTTGGAATAAAGATAAAAGAACCATTTCTGTGTTTTACAAGCTGTTCAATTATTTGATGGTTGCTTATTGAAGAATCTGCCTACTAAACCACCTCAAACACTAATTGTGGTATAAACATAATTTGGCTTATAATTGCTTATAATTAGTTGCTTCTCAACTACTATTATGCTTTTTTCCCAGTGCAATTTAAGTTAATATAAAAGTGCCAAGAATCTTGGCAAAGTAAATCCTTGTTAATTTAATATAGGATAATTTAAACAGAGTCTACCAACTGGATTGGTCCTTTGTAAAATATATCATTTTTCTTGTTATCTTGAAGCTCAAAATTCCTTGTATACTCTGGTTTCTCTTCAGATCATAGAAATAATAAAAATAAAAATCCCTTGTACTAAGTTGGTTAATCTTTGCTTATTTTCCTGAACTCAATATGTCCAAAATACATTTATCATTATTTCTAAAATGATTTCCCTTCTCAGCCCCATTTCTATCAAGAGTGACCATCTTTCCCCCAGATTTCCAGTTTTTTAAAAACGCCTCATTGGCTATAGCACTTTGCACATAAAACACTTAAAGGACTCCCATTCACTAGGCCTTCTTAAGATACCTCTGATTGTACTCCTTCCCTTTATTCTCTTTAGTAATCATTCCTATTAAGATCTTACTCAAATTTTAAAAAATCCTTACTTGACCCCACTTCTACCTTTAGCTATCACCGAATTTCTCTGCTTCCCTTAACAGCAAAACTCCCTAAAAGATGTAAAGGCATGTCTATACGTGTGGTCCCTACCTCCTCATCTCTCCTTCAATTCTCTAAATGGGTATTTATTCCTAGCACTTGACTGAAATGGCACCTCTCAAGGCCCACTTCTTGCCAAAGCCAGTGGTTGCCAAAGCCATTGAGACGAGTGAATGGTCTCAATCCCCATTTACTCAATCTTTCAATAGCTTCTGACACAATTAACTATGCCTTCCTTCTAGAAAAAAGTCTCCAGGCTTTCGTGACATCTCTTTTGGTTTTCCTTGGGAATTTTCTTCCCAATGCTGCAGTGGTCTTGGATATGCCTCTGCCCTCTTTTCTACATAAATTTTCTCCCTGGGTGACCTACCTCATCCAGTCCATGGCTTTATGACCTGCCCATAGTATTAATGACTTTCAAATTTATATCTCCAGCCCAGATATCTCCCTTGAATTTCAGACCTTTGAGACACTTGCCTACTTGAATGCCTAACAAGCATATAGAAGCTAACATTACAGAAAAGAGCTGTTCCTTTTCACAGCAAAATCTGCCTCCTCCCCACAAAAGCAAAACAAATTACAAAAACTCAGCTGTCCTCAACTCAAGCTTCCCGCTGACCTCTTTGTCTCCACTCTTATCTCTTCGTACCTCTTTGTGGTCCTCCCTTTACACAACAAATCACCTCGTTAAATAGCAGTTGCTTAAACTCAAAATCATCAATAATTCCACTCTTTCCTGCACTGTCCTACATCCAACTCATCATTAGCCTTGTTGATATTTCTAAAACATTTCAAGAATTTGTTCTATCTTCATTTCTACCACCACCCTAGTTCAGAGCACAAAATTAGCTCCCCTGAACTATTGCAGTAGCTTTCTAACTATAGTAGTGTTTGTCTTCACTTTGCCACCTCACTTGGTTTTAACACAGAGCAGCTAGAGTGATTTTTTTTGTTTTTATTTTTTTAAATGTCTCCATAGCCCAAGATGGAATGATGTTTTTAAAACATAAGCCCAATTATGACACTACAATTCTCCAAGGGTTTCCCATTACAATTAAAATCAAAATTTCTTACCCTGGCCTTCAAATCCTTATGTGATTTGGTCCTGAATTAATTATCCTCCAACCTCAACTCTACCATTCACTCTCTGTACTCCATCCATACTGACCTGTCTCCCTTTAGGTCATTTTCATTTATCTGAAATGCTCTGTCTCTCCCTCTTGGTATGGCTTGTTCGTTCTTGTCATTTAGATCTTAGCTTAAATGTTGCCTCTTCTGAGAAGTCACTAAGCTACTGTAGCAAAGAGATCCCCAAATACAATAACTCAAAGATTAAGGTTTATGTCTCTCTCACATAACAGTACAGAGGTAGGCAGGTAGGTAGTCTAGGGTGAGTAGGCAGCTCTGTTCCATGAGATCATTCAGGGAACCAGGTTCCTTCTAACCCATTTTGACCATAGAGTAAAATCTTTATTCTCATTGTTGAAGCTGGCTTAATTTGTCCACAGTCTAGCCTGGAAGAAGAGGAAAAAAAGAAAGGAACAAAAACCACTTTCCTTATAAAAACAAGATATGGAAACTTTTTTTGTTGTTTTTGTTTTGTTATTGTTTTTGTTTTGAGGCAGGGTCTCACTCTGTCACCCAGGCTGGGGTGCAGTGGCTCCATCTTGACTCACTGTAGCCTCAACTTCCCCGGGCTCAAGCGATCCTCCCACCTCAGCCTCCCATGTAGCTGGGACTACAGGCAAGTGCCACCATGCCTGGCTAATTTTTGTATTTTTAGTAGAGACCAGGTTTCACCATTTTCCCCAGGCTGGTCTTGAACTCCTGGACTGATGATCTGCCCACCTCAACCTCCCAGAGTGCTGGCATTACAAGCATGAGCCACCACACCTGGCCTTAGATTCAATTTAAAGTGACCAAGTAGTGTGCTGGAACTGGCTTCCTACTGTTTGTGAGAGCTAATCGTTACACTCTCAGAAATTTGGGGAGCCAGTTGACATCACAGTGGTGGTTTGAAATTAGCCATGTTGTGAGTATTTACATCAGTGAAATTGGCAAACTACAATCAGGGTTCTCCATACCCTCAGCTAGATGATTGTTAAACACTTACTGGTTGTTAAACGTTTACCAGCATGCCTCTGGTTTCACAAATCTGTCACATTGATGGTGTTGAAAACATGGTTTTCTTGGCCAGGCACAGTGGCTAATGCCTGTAATCCCATCGCTTTGGAAGGCTGAGGTGGGAGGATTGCTTTAAGCCCAGGAGTTCAAGACCAGCCTGGGTAACATAGCGAGACCCCCCATCTCTATTTAAAAAAGAAGAAAGAAAAAGAAAACATGATTTTCTCTGATGTCAATGCAAGTTTTACTGCCCAAAGCTGTTGTGGGACTTCAGAGATTATAAGTGAGAAAAGTGTTTTAGAAACTGTAGGCCAGGCGTGGTGGCTCACACCTGTAATCCCAGCACTTTGGGAGGCCAAGACTGGAGGATCACCTGAGGTCGGGAGTTCAAGACCAGCCTGACCAACAAGGAGAAACCCCGTCTCTACTAAAAATACAAAGTCAGCCGAGCGTGGTGGAGCATGCCTGTAATCCGAGCTACTCGGGAGGCTGAGGCAGGAGAATAGCTTGAACCCGGTAGGCGGAAGTTGGGGTGAGCTGAGATCGCACCATTGCACTCCAGCCTGGGCAACAAAAGTGAAACTCTGTGTCCAAAAAAGAAAAAAAAAATAGAAACTGTAAAACACCATGTAAAGATACAGTATTGTTACTGCAAAATACAGAAGAAATAGAAGCTAAAGTAATGAAGAAAGAAACAACACTGTAATGCCTCAGATTACATTGAATTACATTAATTTTTTTTTTTTTTCTGAGACCGACTTTCACTCTTATTGCCCAGGCTGGAGTGCAACGACGCAATCTGGCTCACCACAACCTCTGCCTCCCGGGTTCAAGCGATTCTGCTGCCTCAGCCTCCCGAGTAGCTGGGATTGCAGGCATACGCCACCACACCTGGCTAATTTTGTTTTTTTGTTTTTTTTTTTAGTAGAGTCAGGGTTTCTCTATGTTGGTCAGGCTGGTCTTGAACTCCTGACCTCAGGTGATCCACCCACCTTGGCCTCCCAAAGTGCTGGGATTACAGGTGTGAGCCACCGCGCCTGGCCTTGAATTACATTAATTTAAGTTTAACTGTGAAACAAAAGTGCCTATATATAATCTGTCCCAAAAGCTGTTTGTCTTCTTTGGTGTAACTAATATGGATAGAGGAGATATACCAGAAGTGAAAATATAATTTTATTTGATAAGACTCTCCTCAGTGTTCAGTATTGTATTTCAGTTTATCAGACATAGGTGAAAGACAAGTAACAGAAGAAAGTGAAACTAATAAGAGAGAATAGAAGGCTCAGAATATAACACATTTAGTGATAATGTTTCCCAGGATGAATTAAATATTTAACAGCAGATATAAGATTAAAAATAAGAAAAGACATCCGGGCCCGGTGGCTCACACCTGTAATCCCAGCACGTTTGGAGGCCAAGGCAGGCAGATCATGAGGTCAGGAGATCAAGACCACCCTAGCTAACACGGTGAAACCCTGTCTCTACTAAAAATACAAAAAATTAGCTGGGTGTGGTGGTGAGCGCCTGTAGACCCCGCTACTTGGGAGGCTGAGGCAGAAGAATGGCGTGAACCTGGGAGGCAAAACTTGCAGTGAGCCAAGATCGCACCACTGCACTCCAGCCTGGGTGACAGAGTGAGACTCTTTCTCAAAAAAAAAAAATAATAATAAAATAAATAAGAAAATACAGGCCAGGTGTGGTGGCTCACACCTGTAACCCCAGCAGTTTGGAAGGCCAAGGCAGGAGGGTCACTTGAGGCCCAGAGTTCAAGACCAGCCTGCTCAACATAGCCAGATCCATCTCTACAAACAATAAATAAATAAGAAAAGATGAACAATGAACTTAATGGAAATGGACAAGGCCATTTATAAGCAATGTGGTTGACCATTGTCCTAGCAAAATACGCCAATGTAATTTTCCATTAGTAATTACTCATTTTCATCAGTAATTAAATATTCAGTAAACAAAGAATTTGTAATGTGCTGTTTGCAGATTTTATGTGGTTCATGAACACTTTCATTATTTCAGTTTTAAAATATTTAACTAGACAGCCTCTATGAATGTTTTTAAATTTATTTTTTCTTTTGAAATTTTTTTAACTGTTTTTGAATTCTACTTTCATATTTACTTTTGTTTTGTTTTGTTTTGAGTCAGAGTCTCGCTCTGTCGCCCAGGCTGGAGTTCAGTAGCACGATCTTGGCTCACTGCAACCTCCATCTCCCTGGTTCAAGCGATTCTGGAGCTTCAGCTTCTGGAGTAGCTGGGACTGCAGGCACTTGCCAACATGCCTGGCTAATTTTTGTATTTTTAGTAGAGATGGGGTTTTGCCATGTTGACCAGGCTGGTATCTAACTCCTGACCTCAAGTGATCCCCCCTCTCACCCTCCCAAATTGCTGGGATTAGAGGCGTGAGCCACCACACCTTGCCTGTATTTACTACTTTTTATGTTATAATCTCAACTATATTCTGTTATTTAAATGATTAAAAAACGAATTGGGCTAGCACAGTGGCTCATGACTGTAGTCCCAGCTACTTGGGAAGCTGAGGCAGGAGGCTTGCTCGGAACCCAGGAATTTGAGGTTACAGTGAGCTATGATTGAGCCACTGTACTCCAGCCTAGGCAAGATAGCGAGACAGTCTCTTAAAAAAAAAAAAAAAAAGAAAAGAAAAAGTAACTGTTTAGAAAGTGTTGTTGGGCCAGGCACAGTGGCTCACGCCTGTAATCCCAGCACTTTGGGAGGCCGAGGCGGGCGGATCACGAGGTCAGGAGATCGAGACCATCGTGGCTAACATGGTGAAACCCCGTCTCTACTAAAAATACACAAAATTAGCCAAGCGTGGCGGTGGGCCCCTGTAGTCCCAGCTACTTGGGAGGCTGAGGCAGGAGAATGGCGTGAACCCAGGAAGTGGAGCTTGCAGTGAGCCGAGATTGTGCCACTGTACTCCAGCCTGGGCGACAGTGCGAGACTCCGTCTCAAAAAAAAAAAAAAAAAAAGAAAGTATTGTTGGAGCTCAGAAACTGATACCACCATATATGGCTTGATGAACTGAGGAAGTCTCAAAGTCTCTCTGACTTACACCCCTCCCTACCCCCACCCTCTGTAAAACAGGAGTTCCTTTATCTTCCTAAGATCCAGACCATCAAAAAAAATTGATTTTTTTCTCCTCCCTGGAAGACCAGGAATGTAACTACATCTGAACATAGCTTTTCACAGGATCATGTACAGTTTAATCTCTGTTCCCTAATCCATTCATTCTCCCTAGTAACAGAATTCTTTTCCCTACTTCCACAACCTGTTTTGCTAGCGTAATCTGTAAGCTTCTGAATCACAATAGGGGTGGGCAATGACTGTGATTTTCCTCTTGTACTCGTGTACTTGTTAAATAAATTTGTATGCCTATTATTCCATTAAACTGCCTCATGACAGTGATTTTCAGTGAACTTTCAGAGGGCCAAGTGGAAAGTCCTCTTTTGATCCCTACAGTGTATAAGATATGAATTAAAGTGAATGTTAAAAAACCTTTACATTTCCATTTTATATTACATTTCCATTATTTTATGGAAATTGTAAAATAATCAGGAAATTATTTTCAGATATTTCCAAAAGCTATATTTCCTGTAACCTTGATTATCTATTAAAACTTTAAAACAATCAAGAAATGAACTAAAATAAATAACAAAACTTAAAATTAAAATTATTTAGATAAGGCTAAGGTTTTTTCATTTAATTTTTTGAAAATTTAATGAAGGTCGGGCATGGTGGGTCACGCGTGTAATCCCAGCACTTTGGGAGGCCGGGGCAGGCAGATCACCTGAGGTCAGGAGTTCGAGACCAGCCTGGCCAACATGGTGAAACCTCATCTCTACTGAAAATTCAAAAATTAGCTGGGTGTGGTGGCAGTCACCTGTAATCCCAGCTACTCAGGAGGCTGAGGCAGGGGAATTGTTTGAACCCAGGAGGTAGAGGTTGCAGTGAGCTGAGATTGCACCACTGCACTCCAGCCTGGGCAACAGAGTGAGACTCCATCTCAAACAAAAAAAAAAAAAAAAAGAAAGAAAAAAAGAAAATTTAATGAAAGCTTATGAAACTTTTAATAAAATTAAACTATCTGCAATTTGGGCCCGGCTCAGTGGCTCACGCCTGTGATCCCAGCACTTTGGGAGGCTGAGGTGGATAGATCACCTGAGGTAAGGAGTTCAAGACCAGACTGGTCAACATGGTGAAACCCTGTGTCTGCTAAAAAATCCAAAAATTAGCCAGGCATGGTGGCACATGCCTATAATCGGAGCTACTCGGGAGGCTGAGGCAGGAGAATTGCTTGAACCTGGGAGGTGGAGGTTGCAGTGAGCCAAGATCACGCCACTGTGCTTCAGACTGGGTGACAGAGCGAGAAAACAAACAAACAAAAAAAACTATCTGCAATTCTAATATTCCATGTCCCTTTTGCTACAAATGTGAAGAATCAGTATCATACTTTGTTACATCTATACAAACACTTAAGAATAATATAAAATTGCTCAGTTTTGCAAAATGTTCCTCAGCTACCCATCTGAAATTTCATCCTAATTTGTGAGCACTCTGGTGTCCTAAGAAAAGCAAGAAAATGCTTGACAGTAGGAAAAGATATTCTATTAAGCCAAAAGCTATTGCATTCACACTGAGAGGAAGAACTTATTTGACAAGCTAATTATTTTGTATTTTATCTGTTTCTGCTGTTTGGAATCCTCCCCACATTCCGAAGCAAGGTCTTTCTCCTACTTCAACAGCTGCAGAAACCATAAAGCTTTATGGCATTTGTATTCGATTGCCTTTTGTTTTGTAGACATAGAGCAAGTGATGTGAAGTGTTTCCCTGGGGTCTAATAGGTGTTATTTCCAGGAGTGGATGTTCAAGTTTGTAAGTCATACAATGCCAGCCTGGATGCTGGATTCCAAGTAACAAAGGTACCTGTGTGTTATTTAATAAATGCATTTTGGCATTTATTTGTGACATGCAGGGTGAAGGGCAGGGGCCCCTCTTGCTGGGTCTAGGGGTGATGCTAGTCAGAGTTTACAAAATGAAGTCCCCAAAACTCCCAACACTTCCCTAGTCTTTCTAGGCCACTGGTAGACAAAGTTAGAAAATTAAGGGGTCCCATTAATCACTATCATTGGGGTCTGACCCCGTGATTGGGGTCCTCCCACCAATCACCATCTCAAAACATCTGTCAGATTGAAATTTAAAAGCCCATGTTTTCTGAGGACAAATATTTATACAAATTCAATTACTGAGTTTATCGCTCATAGTAAGAATTTTTTCTGTATAAAACATTTATAATTTATTGGTCTTTTGGGGGAATTAGATGCTTCACCACTGTATTACAACTGAGCCATTAATTTTGTAGCTTCATCAACATTAACTGGTTCACTTTAATGACACATTGAGGAATTAGTTCTTCCTGCAGAGATTTTTTTAAAAAGGGCTTTTTAGAAGTGTGCAGGTTCCTTTTGTATATTTACAAAAGCTTTATTTACTCTGTTAATTTTTTTGTCATTTATAATGTTTATCTTCTTAAAATTAGTGGTAACTCAGGCTGGGTGTGGTGGCTCATGCCTGTAATCCCAGCACTTTGGGAGGCCAAGGCGGGCGGATCACCTGAGATCAGGAGTTCAAGACCAGTCTGGCCCGTCTCTAATAAAAATACAAAATTAGCTGGGCATGGTGGCGCATGCCTGTAATCCCACCTACTTGGGAGGCTGAGGCAGGAGAATCGCTTGAACCCAGGAGGCAGAGGTTGCAGTGAGCAGAGATCACGCCATTGCACTCCAGCCTGGGCAACAAGAGTAAAACTCCGTCTCAGAAAAAAAGATTAGTGGTAACTGGTTTTGCTTTGTTTTTGGCCTTCATGTTTTTTTGGTTGGCTATGTGAAATACATTTCTAGACTTCTGCGCTCTTTATTTGTTCTTAGCTATTGTCTCTCACCAGGCCTTCAATGAACTTCTTAAGCTCCAGGTGATGCCATTTGTTTCATGGAAAGTTTTTAAGTCAAGTGTTATGGGAAATAAGTTCTTTAGAATACGTAATTTATAAATTCTTGAAGAAATCAGCCCTACACACCCTACCTTCTCAAAGTCTAATGTGTAATTATAGAAAGCAGAATCAGGCCGGGCGCGGTGGCTCACACCTGTAATCCCAGCACTTTGGAAGGCTGAGGCGGATAGATCACCTGAGGTCAGGAGTTCAAGACCAGCCTGGCCAATATGGTGAAACCCTGTCTCTACTAAAAATACAAAAATTAGCCAGGTGTGGTGGCAGGTGCCTGTGATCCCAGATACTCAGGAGGCTGAGACAGGAGAATTGCTTGAGCCCAGGAGGTGGAGGTCATAATGAGCAGAGATTGAGCCTCTTCACTCCAGCCTGGGCAACAGAGCAACACTCTGTCTAAAAAAAAAAAAGCAAGCAGAATCAGGTTTATGTTTCCCAGAGTTAGGAAGCTTCTACTTTGTAGAAGTGAAGTAGCCCTAAGTAAAAGACGTGTATCTGCAATCGAGACTCATTCCAACTTAAAAAAACGAACTTGGGGGCCAGGCATGGTGGCTCATGCCTGTAATCCCAGGACTTTGGGAGGCCGAGGCAGGCGGATCATGAGATCAGGAGATCGAGATCATCCTGGCTAACATAGTGAAACCCCGTCTCTACTAAAAATACAAAAAAATTAGCCGGGCGTGGTGGTGGGCGCCTGTAGTCCCAGCTAATCCGGAGGCTGAGGCAGGAGAATGGCATGAACCCCGGAGGCAGAGCTTGCAGTGAGCCGAGATGCACTCCAGGCTGGGCGACAGAGTGAGACTCTGTCTAAAAACAAACAAACAAAAACAAACAAACAAAAAACCGAACTCGGTTTTCCTATTGTGAGGACCACAAGTCCACAGGCCAAGAGTTTACAATCAGTTTGTAATGCTTCAAGCTTAAATACTAATTTCAAGTATCAGATATTTGAGGAGAGCCTTCAACATTAAAGCGAGAGAAAGATAAATCAAAGTAAATAGTCCGAGTGCAGTGGCTCACCCTGTAATCCCAGCAGTTTGGGAGGCCGAGGCAGGCAGATCACTTGAGGCCAGGTGTTCAAGACCAGGCTGGCCAACTTGGTGAAATCCCGCCATCTCTACTAAAAATACAAAAATTAGCCAGGCGTGGTGATGCGAGCTGGTAATCCCAGCTACTTGGGAGGCTAAGGCATAAGAATTGCTTGAACCCGGGAGGTAGAGGTTGCAGTGAGCTCAGATCTCAACACTGCACTCCAATCTGGGCAACAAAGCAAGACTCTGTCTCAAAAAAAAAAAGTAAAAAAGGCAAAAAAGGAAACCAGAGGAAACAGAAATAATGCAGGAAGTAGAAGGAAACTTCCAAGGATAAAAGACCATTATTATACCCCATACAAATAAGAGAAAGCACTCTATCCATTAAAAAAAACAAACAGAACAATCACACAAAACTAGAATACTATGAATAAGGAGAATTCAGAGAACAAAAAAGAATGCTAGGAAATTAAGGCTAGGATTGCTGAGATTTTTTAAAAATTGGAGACTGGGCAACATAATGAGACTCCATCTCTACAATATAATAAAAAAAATTAGCAAAGCATGGTGGCACCTGCCTGTAGTCCCAGATACTCCTGGGAGAATCACTTGAACCTGGGAGGTGGAGGTTGCAGTGAGCTGAGATCACGCCACTGCACTCCAGCCGGGGCAACAAAGCGAGACTCCATCTCAAAAAAAAAAAAAAAAGATTTTAAATCTTTAATAGGTCACAATCAAAGGACAAAGAATCAGAATGCATTGAACTTCTCAACAGCAACATTGGAAGATTAAAGACAATGGAGCAACACCTTTAACATTTTTTTTCTTTTTTTTTTTTTTTTTGAGACAGAATCTCGCTCTTTTGCCCAGGCTGGAGTGCAGTGGCGCTATCTCGGCTCACTGCAAGCTCTGCCTCCCGGGTTCACGCCATTTTCCTGCCTCAGCCTCCCAAGTAGCTGGGACTACAGGCGCCCGCCACTGCGCCCGGCTAATTTTTTATATTTTTTTAGTAGAGACAGGGTTTCACCTTGTTAGCCAGGATGGTCTCGATCTCCTGACCTCATGATCCGCCCACCTCGGCCTCCCAAAGTGCTGGGATTACAGGCATGAGCCACGGCCCCCAGCACACCTTTAACATTTTGAGTAAAAATTGTTACTTTATTTTTCATTTTGTTTTATTTTATTTAATCTTTTTTTTGTGTGTGTGATGGAGTCTTGCTCTGTTGCAAGAGCAAGAGGCTAGAGAGCAGTGGCGCGACCTTGGCTCACTGCAACCTCAGCCTCCCAGGTTCAAGCGATTCTCCTGCCTCAGCCTCCTGAGTAGCTGGGATCACCGGCTTGTACCACCACGCCTGGTTAATTTTTGTATTTTTAGTAAAGATGGGGTTTCACCATGTTGGCCAGCCTGGTCTCGACCTCCTCACCTCAGGTGATCCATCCACTTTGGCCTCCCAAAGTGCTGGGATTACAGGCATGAGCCACCACGCCCAGCCTATTTTATTGTATTTTATTTTATTATTTTATTTTTTGAGATGGAGTCTCACTCTGTTGCACAGGCTGGAGTGCAGCGGCATGATCTCGGCTCACTGCAACCTCTGCCTCCTGGGTTCAAGTGATCCTCCCACCTCAGCCTCCTGAGTAGCTGGGACCACAGGCACAAGCCACTACATGTGGCTAATTTTTTTTTTTTTTTGAGACGGAGTCTCGTTCTGTCGTGCAGGCTGGAGTGCAGTGGCGCGATCTTGGCTCACTGCAAGCTCCGTCTCCTGGATTCATGCCATTCTCCTGCCTCAGCCTCCCGAGTGCCCACCACTATGCCCGGCTAATTTTTTGTATTTTTAGTAGAGACAAGGTTTCACCGTGTTAGCCAGGATGGTCTCGATCTCCTGACCTCGTGATCCGCCCACCTCGGCCTCCCAAAGTGCTGGGATTACAGGCGTGAGCCAGCGCACCCAGCCCATCTAATTTTTGTGTTTTGTGTAGAGACTGGGTTTCACCATGTTGCATGAACTCCTGACCTCAAGTGATCCACCTGCCTTGACCTCCCAAAGTGCTGAGATTACAGGCCTGAGCCACTGTACCCAACCAGCCAATTAATAAAAGCAAGGGATCACCACAAATTTAAAAATCAGAAGTAAAATGTGATCGTTCTCTGTGTGTGTGTGTGTGTGTGTGTGTGTGTGTGTTTTATTTTGTTTTCTGAGACGGAGTCTCGCTCTGTCACCCAGGCTGGAGTGCAGTGGCACAATCTTGGCTCACTGCAACCTCCACCTCCCGTGTTCAAGGGATTCTACTACCTCAGCCTCCCAAATAGCTGGGACTTACGGGCACATGCCACCATGCCTGGCTCATTTTTGTATTTTTAGTAGAGACGGGGTTTCACCATGTTGGGCAGGTTGGTTGCAAACTCCTGACCTCAGGTGATCCTCCCACCTTGGCCTCCCAAAGTGCTAGGATTACAGGCGTGAGCCACCTTGCCCAGTGTGTGTGTGTGTTTAATCACATAGGATGGTATTATAATTAGGGCAATAGAATGAAAATATTAAAGAATTATTAACTTCTGTTTATGGCTTATTCTGCACTCTTCTTATCTGAGAAAGATAAAAACTGGAATAATTGGAGCAATAAACTATGAGTATAAATATATTATCTCTCAGGATATATATATATTTTTTTCTTCTTACCAACAGAGGTTTTACTGCGTTTGGTCCACAGTCATATTTCACATTATCTCATGGGGTAGCGCCCCTGGGTGGGGGTCCCTGTGCAGTACTCGGTGGGGCGTGTGGCCAGGGGAGACGGAACAGCATAGCTGGTCAGGCCCAGAAGGGGAGAAGGAGGGCTGGAGGCTTCTTAAAACCTACTGAGGGGTTGGCCGGGCGCGGTGGCTCAAGCCTGTAATCCCAGCACTTTGGGAGGCCAAGGCGGGCGGATCACGTGGTCAGGAGATCGAGACCACCCTGGCTAACACGGTGAAACCCCGTCTCTACTAAAAATACAAAAAAATTAGCCGGGCGTGGTGGCGGGCGCCTGTAGTCCCAGCTACTCGGGAGGCTGAGGCAGGAGAATGGCGTGAACCCGGGAGGTGGAGCTTGCGGTGAGCCAAGATCGTGCCACTGCACTCCAGCCTGGGCGACAGAGCGAGACCCCGTCTCAAAACAAAACAAAACAAAACAAAACCTACTGAGGGGCTGGGCGTGGTGGCTCACGCCTGTAATTCCAGCACTTGGGGAGGCCAAGGTGGGTGGATCACCTGAGGCCGGGAGTTTGAGACCAGCCTGGCCAACATGGTGAAACCCCATCTCTAATAAAAATACAAAAATTAGCCAGGCGTGGTGGAGCACCTATAGTCCCAGCTACCTGGGAGGCTGAAGCAGGAGAATCCCTTGAGCCAGGGAGGTGGAGGTGCAGTGAGCCAAGATTGCGCCACTGCACTCCAGCCTGGGCAACAACAACAACAACATCAACAACAACAAAACCTACTGAGGCCACAGTGGAGGGGGTGGTTAGCATGGAGAAGGAGTCAGGCTTAGCCCCAACAACGCAGAATTCCACTTCCTTCTATGGGCCTCACTTTCCCCACCGGGCCCCGCGGCAGGTCTGAGGGTCTGAGGTCTGTTGGTCTGAGGGTTCTAGGGAAATGTAGCTACTTGGGAGCCTGAGATATTTAGCATTGCGGCCAGGCCCCTTTCCCAGGGCACTCATTTCCCAGCACGCTCTCCACTGTCCCCGCCCCATTCCTCTGGAAAAAAAAAAAAAGTATTTTTCTTTTGTTAATACTTCCTGAAAGTTTTGCGGGTACAGAAACCACAAACTCATTGGCTGACAAAATGGGGAAGAGACAAGTCAACCGGAAACCTTCGGGGACTGGTTCCCTCCAAGCCCAGGTCTCTTCTCCCCAGCACAGCTCAGCCCACAGCCTGGACGTGCCAGCAGGGACCTTCACCCTACACATATGGGGATACAGCTTTGACCCCTTGCCCCACAGCCTGGTGGCTCAGTCCTGCGAAGGACCAAGGCAAGGGGGAAAAAAGACCTTCTCCTTGATCCCACACCACCACTCACAGACCCTGGGTTGATTGGCAGCACTGAACAGGTTAAGAAAAAAAAAAAGATGAAAACACAGAAAAAAACAAAAACTCAGACGGGGAGATGATGCGGGGAGAGAGCGTGCTGGGAGCCTCAGTAGCCAGCCTCCTCTTGGTAGTAAGGGGGATATTCAGGGACCGCCCTGCGCCCGAGGGAGCCCTGTCGGCCACTGTGCCTTCTGGGCAGAACTTGGGGTCATATATCTGCCGGTCCAGGCCAAAGATCTGGCCGATTTGCTTGGCGCCCTGCGTGTAGCCCACCTGCAGGGACATGGAGGAGTTGTCACACTTGTTGGTTCCCAGCTTGGTGTCAACCGGGTCCTGGGAGCCTTCATGCCCACCTGGCTGGCACACTTGTTTGTACCCATCTGAAGGCTGATGGTTAAGTGGTCCATGGGGGGCACGATGTGGTTCTTGGGGTTGTAGAGATGCCTCCCTGTGCTGTACCCAGTCATGTCCGACTGGCTGGTGCATTTGTTGGTGCCCATCTGCAGCCCGATGGTGCATTGGCCAGCCTTCATGGTGGCATCGTCGAAGTTCGGCTCCTGCTTCTCCGAGTACTTAAGGCCGATGTCCACCCTGCTCTGCAGCCCCTTAGTCTTGGCTTTCCTCACCAGGGCGAGAAGAGACACCTGCACCTGTGTCATGTTCCCACTGTCAAACAGGTCGTTGGCATCGAACAGGTCCACGGTGTTCATGCCGTAGCTGACCATGGCCTTGAGGAAATTGGAGAGGTTTTCTAGCTGGTGCCAGTTCTGCATGGAACGGTTGATCTTGGGACTGAGCCCGGCTATAGCTTGTTCATGAGTGTGCATAAGATAATCCCGTCCTTCAGGCCCTTCTGGAAGTTGGGGCCAATGGAGAGGCTGGTGAGTCCCTCAATCCAGCTGTGGAGCTCTGCCTCCTTCTGGGGGTCATATTTGCACATGAGCCGGTTCTTGACCTCGGCTGACAGCCCGTACGAGGGGTCCTTGTTGAACTGCGTGGAGCTCATGGCTGGTGGGCACGGCGGCGGGGTGGGATGCGACGGGAGAGGACCGCCCGGCAGGCGCGGGGCTGGGACTCGCTCCTCTCGGGATATTTTTATGTGGTCTGGGCATGGTGGCTCACAGTTGTAATCCCAGCACGTTGTGAGGCCAAGATGGGAGGATCACTTGAGTCCCAGAGTTTGAGACCAGCCTGGGCAACATAGCAAAACCATGTCTCTACCAAAAAGAAAAAAAAAAAGTTATTGGGGCCTGGTGGCAAGCGCCTGTAGTCCCAGCTACTTGGGAGGCTGAGGAGGAAGGACAGCTTGAGTTCAGAAGTTCTAGGCTATAGTAAGCTGTGATCAGTCTACTGCATTCCAGCCTGGGTGACAGAGAGAGACCCTGTTTCTAATTCAATCAATCAATCAATCTATAGTGATATATATATATATATATATATATATATGAAATTTTTTTTTTGAGTTTCACTCGTTGCCCAGGCTGGAGGGCAATGGCACAATCTCAGCTCTCCACAATCTCCACCTCCCCAGGTTCAAGTGATTCTCCTGCCTCAATCTCCCAAGTAGCTGGGATTATAGGCCTGCACCACCACACCCAGCTAATTTTGTATTTTTAGTAGAGACGGGGTTTCTTCATGTTGGTCAGGCTGGTCTAGAACTCCTGACCTCAGGTGATCCACCCCCTCTTGGCCTCCCAAAGTGTTGGGATTACAGGCATGAGACACTGTGCCTGGCTATAGTGATATTTTTATGTGAAGCTGAAGAACAAAAGCTATTCTGTTATCTGGACACAGGTTTTAGTTGGTTATTTATTTATTTTTTTGAGACAGTCTCTCTTTGTTGCCCAGGCTGAAGTGCAGTGGCAATGATCTGTGCTCACTACAACCTCCGCCTCCCGGGTTCAAGCAATTCTCCTGCCTCAGCCTCCCGAGTAGCTGGGATTACATGCGCCCGCCACTACACCCAGCTAATTTTTGTATTTTTAGTAGAGATGGGGTTTCACCATATTGGCCAGGCTGGTCTTGAACTCCTGACCTCAAGTGATCCACCTGCCTTGGCCTCCCAAAGTGCTAGGATTACAGGCGTGAGTCACTGTACCTGGCCAGACCACTCAAATTTTTAACAAACCAAGCTATATGTGCCACACACCAAAATCCTGCCTTTCTTGGAATAAGGAAAATAAGCTAATATGATCTGACCCTTCTTCCCTCCAGAGCCTGAATCTCTAACTTGAGAGATAAAGACTGAAAAAGTCCAATTTAGAAAGTCCATTTCAGCCTATTTGGTGTCTAGGAATTTGAGATACTAATTGTCTTATCCCTACCCACTTCCCCATCTCAGAAAATCTTCCCTGCCACAGAGTCCCTGGCAGGGGCAGCTATGCTACTTACCATTAGACCTTGCCTCCCTAGCCACAGCTGATTGGATCAGAGAAGCACACCTAATCCATTCAGATGCTTTTCCCCGCCTTAACATGGGATGTCTCGCAAATTTGGGTGTCATCCTTGCGTAGTGACTATGCTTATCTTCTCTGTATTGGTCCAGTTTTAGTATATGTGCTGCTTATACAAGCACCAATCCAATTCTTTTGCCTGCTAATTTGAACCCAGAGACTTCGACTTTGAGTAACGAGCTCAGTGGAGGACACCAGAGCTGGACAGTCAGGTAGTGTGAGGAGTGGCAGCCATTTGTTTTGGTGTATGCATGCTCATAAATGAGGAAATCCAGTCATCAGAGATGTGTGAACAGATACAGCAACTGTACAATTCCAGAGAAAGGTGGAGAGAGTAGTGGTCTGACAACTTTGACATCTGCGACTTCTACTTGGGATCTGTGATCCTCTCTGGATTTCTGATCATCCCCTTTTAATTAATTAATTTTTATTTATTTTTTGAGACAAGGTCTCGCTCTGTTGCCCAGGCTGGAGTGCAGTGGTGTAAGCATAGCTCAGTGCAACCTCAACCTCTCAGGCTCAATTGATCCTCCTACCGCAGCCTCTGGAGTAGCTGGGGCTACAGGCATGTGCCACCATGCTTGACTAATTTTTAATTATTTTTGGAGTTGGGGTCTTGCTATGTTGCCAGGGCTGGTCTCCAACTCCTGGACTCAAGTGATCCACCCTCCTTGGCCTCTCAAAGTGTTGGGATTACAGGCATGCATCACTGCACCTGGCTGATCATCCCCTTTTAAATTGGGTTAGGATACCTTTCTTTTACTTGTAACCAAAGAACACCTGATGGAACAGTTTTTAAAAGTCCATTTTTGTCACTCTACCTTTTCACACCTTTCTCTCAGCCTCCAGATCATACAGATTCCCTGTAATCTGTGTAAACTGGTCGGGAGCAGGGAAATAGGGAGAAGACATTTCCTTGAAATGCCCTAGACAAGAGACACTGGCATCCTTCTAGATGCAGGAATTCGGGGGTTCTTCAAGCCTCAGCCTGGCTTGCAGCAGTTTTGGCAGCCTTTGGAAGGCACCAGATGGTCAGCCATGTGATACATAATCTATGTGACTTATGCCATTTATTACTTTATAATTGTATCAAACTATAATTTGTAAGCAAATTTTGTTTAAAAGCTATTAACTAGGTTTTTCTGATTGTTTTGGTATACTTTTATAAAACAAGGCTATTAAATCCTGGTTGCAAGTTCCCAACCATCAATTTTTTGGTAGATTTAATATATAGTATATAGTTACAGAGTTTTAAGTACATGCGGAAATTTTCAGAATTTCTCATTTATTTCTTTGATCTCAAGGTTCTTAAAAAGCTGACAAAGGCCAGGCATGGTAACTCATGCTTGTAATCCTAGCACTTGGGGAGGCCAAGGCCAGAGGATCCAACGAGGCCAGGAGTTCAAGAACAGCCTGGACGATTCTCTCAAAAAAAAAAAAAAAAAAAAAAAAGAGAGAGAGAGAGAACTTTAAGCCATGCAATTAGAGAATGTGAAGATAATCTACCCAAGTAGATATTTACAAATAAACCTAACCTTCTCATTTTCCACATAACTAGTTTAGCATTATTTATTTGAAATCCACAATTATAGTTTTCAACTCTGCAAAATCTCATATATACTGTGCATTTAGCACTATGTAATAAGAAAGCAAAAAATCAGGATCCTTCAAATATTACATACATAAAATTTATGAAACTAGGAGTTTCTACATTTCAATATAAACTCAATTAATGAATTTTATTCCAGAGAATGTAAGAATTACAAACATTTGGCCGGGTGCGGTGGCTCACACCTGTAATCCCAGCACTTTGGGAGGCAGAGGCGGGTGGATCACCTGAGGTCAGGAGTTTGAGACCAGCCTGGCCAGCATAGTGAAACCCCGTCTCTACTAAAAATACAAAAATTAGCCGGGCTTGGTGGGGCAGGGGGGCACCTGTAATCCCAGCTACCTGGGAGGCTGAGGCAGGAGAATCACTTGGACCTGGGAGTCGGAGGTTGCAGTGAGCCAAGATCGCGCCATTGCACTCCAGCCTGGGTGACAGAGCAAGACTGTCTCAAAAAAAAAAAAAAAAAAAAAAGAATTACAAATATTTAAAAAGGATATTCTGTTGTCACCAGTGTAAAAGTGATACCTTTTTTTTAATGGGCACATATCAGGTAATTATGGGTACTTTGGTATCTGTTCATATTACAACAGGTATACTTTTTTTTTTTTTTGGAGGCAGAGTCTTGCTCTGTTACCCAGGCTGGAGTGCAATGGCATGATCTTGGCTCACTGCAACCTTTGCATCCCAGGTTCAAGTGATTCTCTTGCCTCAGCCTCCCAAGTAGCTGGGATTATAGGCGCCCACCACCACGCCTGGCTAAATTTTAATTTTTAGTAGAGATGGGGGTTTCACCATGTTGGCCAGGCTGGTCTCGAACTCCTGACCTCAGGTGATCCACCCACCTCAGCCTCCCAAAGTGCTGGGATTACAGATGTGAGCCACCGTGCCCAGCCACAACACATATACTTTTAAAGTAGCTTTTTAAAAATGACTTTATTCTGTGAAGTATGAAAAAAGAAAAAAAGAAAACATGAAGTTTAATTCAATTCTGACATCATAAAAACATGCATTTATTTATAAGTATTGGTTATACTGTTTACAATTATTAAATACTTATGAAAGAAAGGTAGATGAAAAATAAAAATAATCATTTTGGATGAAAGGAAATAAATTATTTCTGCCTTGAGTGGTTAAAAATTCAAGTATTGGGGGGCAAGCGGGGAGGGATAGCATTAGGAGATATACCTAATGTAAATGACGAGTTAATGGGTGCAGCACACCAACATGGCACATGTATACATATGTAACAAACCTGCACGTTGTGCACATGTACCCTAGAACTCAAAGTATAATAAATATATATGTATATAAAAAAATTCAAGTATTGACCAGGCATGGTGGCTCATGCCTGTAATCCCAGCACTTTGGGAGGCTGAGGCGGGTGGATCACCTGAGGTCAAGGGTTTGAGACCAGCCTGACCAGCATGGTGAAATCCCGTCTCTACTAAAAATACAAAAATTAGCCGGGTATGGTGGTGGGCTCTTGTAATGTCAGCTACTCCAGAGTCTGAGGCAAGAAAATCACTTGAACCCAGGAGGCGGAGGTTGCAGTGAGCCGAGATCACGCCATTGCACTTCAGCCTGGGCAACAAGAGCAAAACTCAGTCTCAAAAAAAAAAAACTAAGTATTTTACTATGAATTTAATTACATATGACTATTTAATTATTATAATTACTACTTTAATTGATTAACCAATAGATATTTTGTAGCTTAATTTTTTAAAGAAAGCAAATATGTGAACAAGGTTTTGCAGTAATTTTAGCTTAGCTTTGTCCATATAGGCTAGTGTTTATGTATTTGCTTTATCCTCTCAGAATTATAATTATACCAAGGTGTTACATAGAAAGGAGTGATTCTTGCTTCAACCTGGGAGACAGAGGTTGCAGTCAGCTGAGATCGCACCACTGCACTCCAGCCTTGGCAAAAGAGCGAGACTCTGACTCAAAAAAGAAAGAAAGGGCTGAGCTTGGTGGCTCACTCCTGTAATCCCAGCACTTTGGGAGGCCGAGGCTGGTGGATCACCTGAGGTCAGGAGTTCAAGACCAGCCTGGCCAACATGGTGAAACCCCATCTCTACAAAAATACAAAAATTAGCCGGGCATAATGGCGGGTGCCTATAATCCCAGCTACTTGGGAGGCTGAGGCAGGAGAATCGTTTGAACCCGGGAGGCAGAGGTTGCAGTGAGCCAAGATCGCACCACTGCACTCCAGCCTTGGTGACAGACTGAGACTCTGTCTCAAAAAAAAAAAAAAAAAAGAAAGAAAGAAAAGAAAGGAGTGATTCTTTTATCCTTTGTACTCATTTGTTTTCCTTTTCATGCACCTTGCTGCCCTACATAAAAGTTAGTTGTAACTCTTTTAAATTAAGATCTCCAGTGTGAAGTAGTGTATTGCTTAACTGGACAGGGCTGTAACCTGAAGTGTGAGAAGGGGAGTGTCCCCATTTCCCAATAGCAGGTCTTTAGCAATAAAGGTGTGGTACCACCAGTGCTAAAGAATACTATTCTAGTTAAACGTGTTTGTGTTCTGCATCTTCCATTGTGCAGTAACTCTATTATTTATAAATTCTAATCCTTTAGTAAAGAAAAAAAGTAAGAAAGAAAAACAAAAACCAAAAGCCATCTATAGGCTTTGAAAATTCCTGGACACAAAGCATCAGTCACTGGATTTTCCTTCACCCCTGCCAAGTTCCACAGTCTCAGAGCAGGCTTCCCAACAAGAGCTAGGAGAGCAGGGCAGGGAAATGTTGCTAAGTGACATGGGGTTTAGTCGTGCGATGGAGTATCAGAGGACACTTGACGTTAAGCCTTGTGCTACTTCATGGCCATTCCACAATATAATGGAAGAGCTGTAATATTATGTAGATAATGGAGGATTGTAGACAGAGTGGCAAAATAGAGAATTCCTAGCTTCAACTGTTAGTTCCAAAAGGTCAGGTAGTTTAAGAATGATGTGTTTAGGCTGGGTGCAGTGGCTCACACCTGTAAGCTCAGCACTTTGGGAGGCTGAGGCAAGAGGATCACTTGAGATGAGGAGTTCAAGACCAGCCTGGCCAACATGGTGAAACCCTATCTCTACTAAAAATACAAAAATGGCCGGGTGCGGTGGCTCACGCCTGTAATCCCAGCCCTTTAGGAGGCCGAGGCAGGCGGATCACGAGGTCAAGAGATCCAGACCATTCTGGTCAACATGGTGAAACCCTGTCTCTACTAAAAAATACAAAAATTAGCTGGGCATGGTGGCTTGTGCCTGTAGTCCCAGCTACTCAGGAGGCTGAGGCAGGAGAGTCGCTTGAACCCAGGAAGTGGAGGTTGCAGTGAGCTGAGATTGCGCTACTGCACTCCAGCCTGGGCAACAGAGCAAGATTCCGTCTCAAAAACAAAAACAAAAAACCCCCACAAACCCCAAAATTAGCTGAACGTGGTAGTGCATGCCTGTAGTCTCAGCTACTCAGGAGGCTGATGCAAGAGAATTGCTTGAACCCTAGAGGTGGAGGTTGCAGTGAGCTAAGATGACACCACTGCACTCCAGCCTGAGTGACAGAGTGAGACTCTGTCTCGAAAAAAAGAAAGAAAAGAAAAAATAGAAATGCTGTTGAATGCAGGCATACCTCAAATATATTGCAGAGTCAATTTCAGACCACTCCACAATAAAATGAAAATTGCAATAAAGTGAGTCACACACACTAAAAAAAAAAAAAAAAAAAAAAGTGCTTAATTAGCCAATGATGCAAATTCAAAAAAAAGGGAAAGATTGATATGGTTGCTTATCTCTCTAAATTTTTCATGTTAGTTCCTTCCGCACCCCAGAATAATCTTAGGTTTAGAACTAATTAATTAACTAATTAATTAATTAAAACTTTTGTTCATTCAAAAAAATATTCATTGAGTACCTATAAGGTAGAGTGTTAGGTCAAAGTATGAAAATTGACTCTTACACTGATATTGTGAGGTTTGCTAAGAAGTTTGTTGTAAAAATGAGAAAGTATGGAGACCAAAGACAGCAATTCTTTGTATTGATTATTGTTTTATTTTATTTCTAAGATACGGCAAGAGAATGAGCCTTTATTAGATATGACTATGGGTTCCAAAACTGATGTTTCCCAGTTGTTGAAGGAGGTGACCAGGAAGTCTTAACATGAATAGCTACATAATACTAAGAATTCATTATGGGCCAGGTGCAGTGGCTCATGCCTGTAATCCCAGCACTTTAAGAGGCTGAGACGGGTGGATCCTGAGGTCAGGAGTTCGAGAACAGCCTGGGCAACACAGTGAAACCCTGTATCTACTAAAATACAAAAAACTAGCCAGACTTGGCAGCTTGTGCCTGTAGTCCCAGCTACTTGGGGGACTGAGGCAGGAGAATTGCTTGAACCCAGGAGGCAGAGGTTGCAGTGAGCCAAGATCGTGCCACTGCACTCCAGCCTGGGCGACAGAGAGACTCTTTCTCCAAAAAAAAAAAAAAAAAAATTAGCCAGGCATGGAGGTGCATGCCTATAGTCAGTAGGGAGGATCGCCTGAGGCTGGGAGGTTGAGGACACAGTGAGCCATGTTCCCACAACTGCACTCCAGCCTGGGTAACAAAGAGAGACCCTATCTCAAAAAAAAAAAAAACACACACACACAAAAACTCGTTATGTTATAGAAGATTGCTAGAGTTCTGTTTTAAACCAAAGCTCTTGATTTTACTTTAAATAATTCAATTTATGCACATTTTAAAAAGCGTATTGTTAAAGTGAGCTGCACTTGTTACTTATTTTTTGCATATTCATTCACTATTCTGTGTCTAGGATATCCTTTATTTTTCTCCTGGCAAATAATGTGTCTAAGATAAATGAACAATGACATTTATAAAGCACTTAATTTATGCAAGCTGGGGTGATGTTAAACATTATGTGATTAGAACCAATTTTGAGGGCCAGGTGCAGTGGCTCACGCTTGTAATCCTAGCACTTTGGGAGGCCAACGTGGGCAAATCGCTTGAGGTCAGGAGTTTGAGACCAGCCTGACCAACATGGTGAAACCCTGACTCTATTAAAAATACAAAAATTAGCTGGATGTGGTGGCAGGTGCCTGTAATCCCAGCTACTGGGGTGGCTGAGACACAATAATCACTTGAACCTGGGAGGTGGAGGTTGCAGTGAGCCGAAATTGTACCACTGCACTCCAGCCTGAGTGACAGAGCGAGACTCTGTCTCAAACAAACAAACAAACCAAATCAGACTTCTAGCCAGGCACAGTGGCTCATGCCTGTAATCCCAACATTTTGGGAGGCCAAGGTGGAAGAATTGCTTGAGGCAGGAGTTTGAGACCAGCCTGGGCAACATAGTGAGACCCTGTCTCTACCAAAAAATTATAGAATTAGCCTGGCCTGGCGACATGCCCCCTGATCCCTATTACTCGGGAGGATGAGGCAGGAGAAGTTCGAGGCCTTTAGCATAGGAGTGCGAGGCTGCAGGGAGCTATGATCACACTACTGCACTCCAGCCTGGGCAACAGAGACTCTGTCTCATTAAAAAAAAAAAAAAATTAAAAGAATCAAACTTCTCTCTGTTGGATGAGGATACTGACCAGATTAAGGAAGGGTTACCCGCCTCCTCCTGATAGGGTATGAGAAGAGCTTAATTGATGCCTGTGTCAGTTTCCTCAGGCTGCTGTGACAAATTGCCACAAACTGAGTGGCTTAAAACAACAGGAACTGATTAGCTCACAGTCCCGGAGGCCAGAAGTCTGAAATCAAGATGTCTGGAGGGCCACGATCTCTCTGAAGCCCACAGGGGAGAATCCTTCTGTGCAGATTCCAAGTTCTGGTGTTGCCTGCAAGCCTTGGCAGTCCTTGCTTTACGGCAGCGTAACTCGAATCTCTGTCTCCACACGGCCATCTTCTCTCTGTATCTGTGTGAACAAACTTCCCTCTTCTTATTTCACTAGTCATATGACACTAGTCATAATAGATTTAGGGCCCACCCTAGTCCAGTATAACCTCATTTTAACTTGAGTACATCTGCAAATAGCCTATTTCCAAAAAGGTCACATTCACAGGTTCCAGGTAAACATAAATTTTACGGGAACAGCATTTAACCCAGTGCTGTGTCCAAACTTGTCACCGAATGAGGGGCCATCCTGAAAATGCCATTCAGTGGGAGTTGGAGGGCATCTTTGATACCCATGGACTTTCTTATTCATGTTTTTTTCTTTCATATCTAGGACTTTCTTATTCATGTTTTTTTCTTTCATATCTAGGACTTTCTTATTCATATTTTTTCTTTCTTTTTCAGTTTTTTGTTTTTTTCTGAGACAGAGTCTCACTCTGTCACCCAGGCTGGAGTGCAGTGATGCGATCTTAACTCACTGCAGCCTCCGCCTCCCGGGTTCAAGTGATTCTCGTGCCACAGCCTCCTGAGTAGCTGGGACTACAGGTGTGCACCACCACACTGAGCTAATTTTTGTATTTTTTATAGAGACGGGATTTTGCCATGTTTGGCCAGGCTGGTCTGAAACTCCTGGCCTCAAGTGATTTGCCCCCCTTGGTCTCCAAAAGTGCTGGGATTACAGGTGTGAGCTACTACACCCAGCCAATTTTTATCTTTTTTTTTTAAGACGGGGTTTGTCTGTGTTGCCCTGGTCTCTAACTCCTGGGGTCAAGCACTCCTCTTGCTTCAGCCTCCCAAAGTGCTAAGATTACAGGCATGAGTCACTGCACCTCGTCCTCATGTTTTCTTTCTGTAAAGGAGAGTCTAACTACAAGAATGTTACTGCCGGGTGTGGTGGCTCATGCCTACAATCCCAGAACTTTGGGAGGCTCAGGCAGGCGGATCACCTGAGGTCGGGAGTTCTAGAACAGCCTGACCAATATGGAGAAATCCCGTCTTTACTAAAATACAAAATTAGCTGGGTATGGTGGCACATGCCTGTAATTCCAGCTACTCCGGAGGCTGAGGTAGGAGAATTGATTGAACGGAGGTTCAATTGAAGGAATTGAAGGAAGCGGAGGTTGCAGTGAGCCGAGATCGTGCCACTGCACTCTAGCCTGGGCAACGAGAATGAAACTCCATCTCAAAAAAAAAAAAAAAAAATGTTACTAAGACACCCCCTCTCCATCTTTTAGTGGTATTACTCTACTCTGATAACAAAAATATATCACGGTAGACAAATTTCAGTCTTTAAAATTAGGCTAGTGTTTTCTGTCGACAGATTACAAGACTTTTCTGTTGTTTTTATTGTCTTTTTTTAGTAAATCCTGTGTGGGAAAATACTGATGTCTTCAAGTATATAATAAATACAATGTGCTACAAAACAAAAACAAAGTTGATTAGTCCCACTATCAAGCTGATGCTTATTTCACAGAGCTGGGACATTTTAATTTTCATTCAGAAAGGAGGTGTTTTTTTTTGGGTTGTTTTTTTTTTTTAAGATGGAGTCTCGTCCTGTTGCCCAGGATGGAATGCAGTGGCCTGATCTCAGCCAGGGTGGAGTAGTGTAGTGGCCCAATCTCGGCTGACTGCAACCTTACCTCTGAGGTTCAAGTAATTCTCCTGCCTCAGCCTCCCGAGTAGCTGGGACTACAGGCGCCTGCGACCATGCCGAGTTAATTTTTGTATTTTTAGTAGGGATGGGGTTTCACCATGTAGGCCAGGCTCGTCTTGAATTTCTGACCTCAAGTGATCCACCTGCCTCGTCCTCCCAAAGTGCTGGGATTTCAGGTGTAAGCCACCACGCCCAGCTAGAAATTTTGAAATGAAATATAAGATGATTAAAAAAAAGAGAGGCAGCCGGGTGCAGTGGCTCACTCCTGTAATCCCAGCACTTTGGGAGGCCAAGGCAGGCAGATCATCTGAGGTCGGGAGTTTGAGACCAGCCTGACCAACAAGGAGAAACCCCGTCTCTACTAAAAATACAAAATTAGGGCCGGGCATGGTGGCTCACACCTGTAATCCCAGCACCCTGGGAGGCAGAGGTGGGCGGATCCCCTGAGGTCAGGAGTTCGAGACCAGCCTGGCTAACATGGCGAAACCCCATCTCTGCTAAAAGTACAAAAATTACCCAGGTGTGGTGGTGGTGGAGGGGTGCCTGTAATCCCAGCTACTCAGGAGGCTGAGGCAGAGAGAATCACTTGAAGCTGGGAGGCAGAGGTTGCAGTGAGCCGAGATGGCACCACTGCACTCCAGCCTGGGCGACAGAGCAAGACCCCGTCTCAAAACACACACACACACACACACACACACACACACACACACACACACACCACACACACACAATTAGCCAGGTGTGGTGGTGCATGCCTGTAATCCCAGCTACTCGGGAGGCTGAGGCAGGAGGATCACTTGAATCCAGGAGGTGGAGGTTGCGGTGAGCCAAGATCACACTACCACACTCTACCTTGGGCAACAAGAGCAAAACCCCATCTCAAAAAAAAAAAAAAAAAAAGAGAGGTGGCCAGGTGTAGTGCCTCATTCCTGTAATCCAAGCACTTTGAGAGGCCAAGGCAGGAGGACTGCTTAAGCCCAGGAGTTCAAGACCAGCCTGGCCAACATGGTGAAACCTTGTCTCTACTAAAAAAAAAAAAAATCAGCAGGGCATGGTGATGCACGTCTGTAATCCCAGCTATTTAGGACACTGAGGCAGGAGAATTGCTTGAACCCCAGAGGCAGAGCTTGCCACTGTACTCCAGCCTGGGCAACAGAGTGGGACTCCATGTCAAAAAAAAAAAAAAAAAAAAGAACCAACTTTGGGCCAGGTGTGGTGGCTCACACCTGTTATCCCAGCACTTTGGGAGGCTGAGGTGGGCAGATCACTTGAGATCAGGAGTTTGAGACCAGCCTGGCCAACATGGTGAAACCCCATCCCTACTGAAAATACAAAAATTAGCTGGGCAAGGTGGCACATGCTTATAGTCCCAGCTACCCAGGAAGCCGAGGCAAGAGAATCACTTGAACCGGGAGGCAGAGGTTGCAGTGAGCCAAGATCGCACCATTGCACTCCAGCCTTGGCAACAGAGCAACAAGACTTCCTCTCAAAAGAAAAAAAAAAGAACCAACTTTCAAATAAGAAAAAAAAACCAGGCTGTGCTTCCTAGCTGCCGTGTGTCCTGCATGGTCAGGTGCTGTCATGAGATTTTGGACTCCCTGAAGGCCATCCCTAGATCTTGGGTTAAAAGTCTGTATTCTAGTCTGAACCGTAGGAAGAAAAAATAGTCGATATTTTCTTATGGGATGTAGAAGGCAGAAAATATTTTGACTTCCTGAGTTCGTACAGTGCTGTCAGCCAAGGGCATTGTCACCCCAAGATTGTGAATGCTCTAAAGAGTCATGTGGACAAACCTCTAGAGCTTTCTATAATAACATACTTGGCGAATACGAGGAGTATATTACTAAACTTTTCAACTACCACAGTTATTCCCATGAATACGAGAATGGAGGCTGCAGAGACTGCCTGTAATCTAGCTCGTAGGTGGGGCTATACTGTGAAGGACATTCAGAAATACAAGCAAAGGTTGTTTTTGCAGCTGGAAACTTTTGGGGTAGGACATTTTCTGCTAGGTCCAGTTCCACAGACCCGACCAGTTATGATGGTTTGGGGCCGTTTATGCTGGGATTTGACATCATTCCCTATAATGATCTGCCTGCACTGGAGCATGCTTTTCAGGATCCAAATGTGGCTGCGTTCATGGTGGAACCAATTTAGGGTGAAGCGAGTGTTGTTGTTCTGGATCCAGGTTACCTAATGGGAGTGCAAGAGCTCCACACCAGGCACCAGGTTCTGTTTATTGCTGATGAAATACAGACAAGATTAGCCAGAACTGGTAGACGGCTGGCTGTTGAATGTGAAAATGTCAGACCTGATATAGTCCTCCTCGGAAAGGCCCCTTCTGGGGGCTTATCCCCTATGTCTGCGGTGCTGTGTGATGATGACATAATGCTGACCATTAAGCCAGGGGAACATGGGTCCACATACGTTGGCAACCCATTAGGCTGCTGAGTGGCTATCACAGCCCTTGAAGTTTTAGACCTTGCTGAAAATGCAGAAAAAATGGGTATTGAGAAATGAACTCACAAAGCTAACTTCTGATGTTGTAACTGCCGTAAGAGGAAAAGGATTATTAAACGCTGCTGTTACTAAAGAAACCAAAGATTGTGATGCTTGGAAGGTGTGTCTACAACTTCAAGATAACGAACTTCTGGCCAAGCCAACCCATGGCAACATCATCAGGTTTGTGCCTCTGCTGGTCATCAAGGAGGATGAGATTCATGAGTCCAGTGAAATCATTAAGACCATCTTGTCTTTCTGAGGGTAGCAGTTGCCTTCAGTGGTGGCTGGGAGCCAGCTGGAGACAGGTGGTCCTGTAAAAGCTCTGCTCTTAATGCGGGCACATTCTATTCCCATGTGTCTTCAAATACTTTTTTTGGAATATAAATTTTTTTCAGTTGATACATAATAGAACAACATTTATGAACCTACTGTTTGCTTTGTAACAAAACTAAGAGAATGCAACAGCATCTATATTCAGTGAGTGTTCCGATATGTCTGTGTACTTTCTTTTTTTTTTGAGACAGAGTCTCTCTCTGTAGTCCAGGCTGGAGTGCAATGGTGTGATCTCGGCTCACTGCAACCTCTGCCTCCTGGGTTCAAGCAATTCTCCTGCCTCAGCCTCCCAAGTAGCTGGGATTACAGGCGCCTGCCTCTATGCCTGGCTAATTTTTTTGTATTTTTGGTAGAGACGGGGTTTTATCATGTTGGCCAGGCTGGTCTCGAACTCCTGACCTCAGGTGATCCACCCGCCTTGGCCTCCCAAAGTGCTGGGATTACAGGTGTGAGCCACTGTGCCAACTACATTACTTTTTAAGGACAAAATGAACGAATTAATATATCAGAACATAAAAGCAAGTTTGTTTCCTTGGTTTTAATCTATTTTTGACACCATAATGTGAAATTAAATTTCAGTCTACATTTTTGCTGTGGTTTGAATGTTTCCCCCAAGGTCACATGTTGGAAACTTGATGTCCCAATGCAGTGGTGTTGGGAGGTGCACCCTTACGCGAAGTATTTGGGTCATAAGGGCACAACCCTCATGAATAGATTAATGCCATTACAGTGGGAGTGGGTTCCTTATTTAAAAAAACAATTTTTGCCCTCCTCTCTCTCTCTCTCTCTCTCTCTGTCCCTGAGTGTGGAAAAACTCAAACTGTTTTTTCTGTCCTCTCACACCACAACTATCATCAACATGGAAGACTTTTGTGATCAAATGCATGGAGGTTTTTTCCCACGCACCAAGTAAGCAATCATTTTTGCAGCAGACACCATCTGGGTGTCCTCAAATTCAATTCTGACACTATCTACTTGGAGATAGTTGAGATCACACAGGTTGAGGGCTGAGTCCCCAAGACTTCCTCCACTTCAGACACCGGTCACTAGTCTGGGCCTCCAGAACTTCTGACTGACCAGCTCTGGGCTCTGACAACCCTCTCTTTGAGTATGATTAATTTGCTAGAATGGGTCTCAGAACTCAGGGAAACACTTATGTTTACCAGTTTATTATAAAGAACATTACAAAGAATACTGATGGAGAGACACATGGGTTGAGGAATGGGGGAAAGAACACAGAGCCTCTGTCCCCTCCCTGAGTGCACCACCTTCCAGGAACCTCCATGTGTTCAGCTTTCTGGAAGCTCCTTAAACCCTGTCTTCTTGGACCTTTATGGAAACTTCATTGGATAGGCATGATTGACCACCATTTGGAAATGTGATTGGACAAAAAGGGTATGATCTAACAGTAACAGACCGAGTAGAGAAACTCAGCAAGGCCTGCCTGTTCAGGCCTTGAGTCACAGGGACCCCAGATTCTTCTTGGGCTCCCTTGCAGCATTCCTTCTTCCGGGGTATGGGGCAGAACCGCTTCTGAATTGAGGGTATAATGACCTACAATCAGACCAGGTAGGTCTGGAATTTCTTTATGACCAGCTTCAAAACAGAAAGGCAAGAGAAGAGTCCTGCCTTGGGGAGAGAAAGCAGTAAATGAAAGGAGGGCAAGGGAAGGCTAGAGAGAGAGAGAGAGATTCTGTTTTCTGAGGCCCAAAGTGCCTCAACATTATAACAAGAGCTATGGGGGTTATGAGCCAGGAGCTTTGGACGCAAACCTATCTATTAATACATGTACATAATATCACACTCCCTCTCTTGCCCTTCCACTATGGAATGATGGAGCAAGAAACCCCTTGCCAAATGCCAACTCCTCAATCTTGTACTTCCCAGCCATCAGAGCTGTGGGCCAGTAAATTTATGTCCATGATGAGTTACCCAGTCTGTGGTATTATATTACAAGCAGCACAAAATGAACTATTAAACTGCCTTTCACGAATTTATTTTTCAAAGGGCAACGGGGAAGTTTTCTATTAGCCCCTATGCAAGTCTCTCTTGAAACCCTGGTAATAGCCTAGTTTACCTTGATATCAAGAAGGTTGAGAAAGCACCAAACTCCACATGTGGCATGTGCCCACGCTGACTTCCAGGGGTTCATGCTACAAGACCTAAAGTTCTTTTTTTTTTTCTTAAAGTTTTTTTTTTTTTTTTTAATCAGTGTTGACCAGGTTGGCCTCGAACGTGTAGCCTCGCCTCCCCAAGTGCCAGGGCAACCGGCCTGAGCCCCACAGCAGCTCCCAAACAAGACCTAAAGTTCTTAAGAGATTGTCTAAAACAAAAAGATGTCAGGAGGGCCGATGGTGGTTCCATGTGTGCTAAATGTGTCTATAACAGGATCAAGTTTGTTTTCCTTATCAAGGAGCAGAAAATCACGAAAGTGTTGAGAGCACAAGCACAGAATCAGAAAGCTAAATTTAAAAAGTGCAGTTTTTGAGTAATAAATCAAAAGGCTACAAAAAATTATCAAATTTGTTCTAGCATAGTGAGAGATAAATGAACAATACCCATTATTCTTTATACTCTTTGGTAATTAAAAAAGATTTCTCAGCCAGGCAAGGTGGCTAATGCCTGTAATCCCAGCACTTTGGGAGGCCGTGGCGGGCAGATCACCTGAGGTCGAGAGTTCAAGACCAGCCTGACCAACATGGAGAAACCCTGTCTCTACTAAAAATATAAAATTAGCTGGGCTTGGTGGTGCATGCCTGTAATCCCAGCCACTCGGGAGGCTGAGTCAGGAGAATCGCTTGAACCCAGGAGGTGGAGGTTGCCGTGGGTGGAGATTGTGCCAATGGACTCCAGCCTGGGTGACAAAGATTCCATATCAAAATGACAACAACAACAACAACAACAAAAACAAACAAAAAACCCCAAAAAAACCCCACAACTTTTCAAAAAAGTACTTATGGCTTGGCATGGTGGCTCACACCTGTAATCCCGATATTTTGGGGGGGCCAAGGTGGGGTGACTGCTTGCGCCCAAGACTTCGAGACCTGCCTGGGCAACACAATGAGACCCCTTCTTTATTAAAAAAGAAAAGAAAAGGCCGGGCGTGGTGGCTCATGCCTGTAATCTCAGCACTTTTGGAGGCCGAGGCAGATGGATCACTTGAGGTCAGGAGTTCAAGACCACTCTGGCCAACATGCTGAAACCTCGTCTCTACTAAAAAAATACAGAAATTAGCCGAGCATGGTGGCACATGCCTGTAGTCCCAGCTACTTGGGAAGCTGAGGCAGGAGAATTGTGTGAACCCGGGAGGTGGAGGTTGCAGTGAACCAAGATTGCACCACTGTACTCCAGCCTGGGCGACAGAGCTGGACTCCATCTCAAAAAATAAAATAAAATAACTTCTAAATATTATATAACCTTTTATTAGTTTAATGATCATATATTACCTCTGTATTTCAAAAATCATTTCTGAATATTTAAATAATTAATCTCAAATAGAACTAGAACCAAGATGCCTTCTTTTCAAGTAATCACCACGCTCAGTCCTCAGTCTAGGCTTCAATGAACTAATCAAGCAAATACTTAGAGCTACCTCCAGCTGCTCCGCTTTGAACATTAAACTCAGAATCTCTAGTCAAAGCCTTGTACTGGTAAAATTTGCCCAATTCTGTGTTACACTGCATATTCCTTTAACACTTCAATGCATTCCCACAAATTTCCTAGGTTCCTATTAATACCAACTTGCAAGATTTTGCAATTATTTTGGTATGTAAAGCCTTATCTACTTGGAACACATATTTTAATTTTCTCCCCAAGGCACTCTGGGAGTGAACTGGTTTATGGAGGCAGGCAGGGATGGTTGGGGTGGGTCTTCAGGAGAACAGGCATCCTCTTGCAAGGTTATTGCCTTTGGAAAGGTTTAAACAAGGGAAACCAGTTTCCTGAGACAGTGAAGGAGTTCTGTTTCCACTGGCAAGGGAAGGTCAGGGAATTTGGGGGTATAAGATTGCCAGCTTCGCCTGAGTTCACCCACATATTCCCAACGTCTAAGAGTTTACCTCCTTCCCAATACCCTCATCTTAACATGAAAGACTTGATAAAGTTGTATGTTGTGTTTTAATTCTATAATCTGCAAAATTAAATTTGGGGCTTTGTCTGCCAGGCAGTTGCAAGAAATCAGTTTTTTTTAGTTTAATTTTATTGTAAATTAATGATTTATGGTTGTATATATGAAGAGATCAGCTCTTTTAATGTTATTGTGGAACTTTTCTGGGTCTCTACTCTTTGAACTGAGAGTTCAACTCCCTGTCATTTTCTTCTTTTTTTTTTTTTTTTTTTTGACAGCGTTTTGCTCTGTCACCAGGCTAAAGTTCAGTCGCATGATCACAGCTCACTGCAGCCTCAATCTCCTAGGCTCAAGCGATTCCCCCCCACCTCAGTTTCCCAAGTAGTTGGGACTGCAGGTGCACCACCATGCCTGGCTAATATTTTAAATTTTTTGTAGAGATAGGGTCTTGCCATGTTGCTCAGGCTGGTCTTGAACTCACAGGCTCAAGCAATCTTCTTGCCTTGGCCTCCCAAAGTGCTAGGATTACAGGTGTTAGCCACTATGCTTGGCAACATTTTCTTATTCTTACTGAAATATTCTTCTATTCTCCAGTGCTCCTAGAAGAAATCATCTTGTCTTTTTGTTCGTTTTAGAAACAGTGTAAAGAGGTTTTATTTTTTTTTAAATTGTGTAAATGTAACATTAGGCTAAATTATTTAAAGTCAATAAATTTTTATTCAAGGAATTCCATGTTGTGATTTGTTCCACTGTCCATCAAGGTCACTTTAGATCCTCTAAAGAGCTGGAGTCAAAAGATTTATCTTCAAATTAGCCCCTTTTAATGAAACTAATGCTAATTTTAATCCAGTTGTCCTGTCAGTCCATAATCCTTTTATTTTGGCTTCTGTCATCTCCTTTTAATATGGATATACTGATGAAGACTTCAAAATTCACCAAGAATCTTTGGGATCTAATTTCTTCAACCAATTTAGGGTCCTTTTTACTGTAGGTGGTGGATCTGCCTAGTTTTCAATTTGACACCCTCTCTTAACATGAATGAGTTCAAATCATATTTATTCCTAAGCGATCTCACTCAAGAATAGTACAGATATGTGGAATACGCCAATACCTTTAACTCCAGACATCATGTTCTCAAGATAAGAGCCTTTAAAACAAAAAGCCATTGTCTATATCATGTCAACATGAAATTGGAATGCGAAATTAATACTGCTGAGGATTTCCCTCATATCCCACGCTGTTTATCTCTTCTACAGTCCTAGAATCAATCTTTTTTTATTAAGAGACAGGGTCTTTGTTACCCAGGCTGGAGTACAGTGGTGCCATCAAAGCTCAGTGCAGCCACCAACTCCTGGCTCAATCCTCTTGCCTTAGCCTCCCCTTCCTGAGTAGCTGCAACTATAGGTACATGCCCCAGCATCCAGCTAATTTTTAAATTTTTGTGGAGATGAGGTGTTTGTTAGTTTCTTGCTCAGGCTCATCTTGAACTCCTGGCTTCAAGCAGTACACCCACTTCGGTGTGGAGATTGCAGGCTTTAGCCGCTGTGCCTGGCCTGGAACCAACCTTTATGGCTATCAATACTCCATCAGTTAACTGTCTCAGGTATCATAATATCCCTTCTTATATGTATCGAAGTTCATACTGAACAATGAGTTCTGGGTTGGAAAAGAGGATTTATTTTTTGCACCTATCCAAGTCTTTGTCCACAAGTTAAACAAAAACATACGTAAGTGCAGTTTTGTTGTTGTTGTTGTTATTTTTTATTGACACGGAGTCTCGCTCTGTCACCCAAGCTGGAGTGCAGTGGTGCGATAGCTCACTGCAACCTCCGCCTCCTTTGTTCAACTGATTCTCCTGCCTCGGCCTTCCGAATAGCTGGGATTACAGGTGCTTGTCATCACACATGGCTAATTTTTGTATTTTTAGTTTCACCATGTTGACCAGGCTGGTCTCGAACCCCTGACCTCAAGTGATCCGCCTGCCTCAGCCTCCCAAAGTGCTGGGATTATAGGCATGCGCCACCGAGCCCAGCTGAAATCATCTTGTCTTTGGCTATCTTTATTATCACATTAGACAAGCTCTTGAATTCTCAAAGCCTTGCCCTTTCCAAGCTCTTCATTCCAAACAAACACAGCTCATATTTTCAGGAATCATAATGTCATCATCCCATGATGTAATAATGGTTAGTTGTGTTGACTTCACAAGGCTATAGTACCCAGTTAATCAAAAACTAATTTAGGTGTTGCTAGAAGGAAATTTTCTGGCCGGGTGTGGTGGCTCATGCTTGTAATCCCAGCACTTCGGGAGGCCAAGGCAGGCGGCTCACAAGGTCAGGAGTTTGAGGCAAGCCTGGCCAACGTGGTGAAACCCTGTCTCTACTAAAAAAATACAAAAATTAGCTGGGCATGGTGGTGTGCACCTGTAATCCCAGCTACTCAGGAGGCTAAGGCAGGAGAATTGCTTGAACCGGGTAGATGGAGGTTGCAGTGAGCCAAGATTGTGCCACTGCACTCCAGCCTGGGTGACAGAGCAAGACTCCATCTCAAAAAAAAAAAAAAAGGAAATTTGCAGAAGGAATTTTGTAGATAGGATAAGCATCTACAGTTGACTTTAAGTAAAGGAGATTATCATCCATTAATTATCTGGGTGGACCTTATTCAACCAGTTAAATGGCCTAAGAGCAAAATGGAAGTTTCCCTAAGAAAGAAGAAATTCTTTTTTTTTTTTTTTGAGACGGAGTCTCGCTCTGTCGCCCAGGCTGGAGTGCACTGGCGCTATCTCGGCTCACTGCAAGCTCCGCCTCCCGGGTTCACGCCATTCTCCTGCCTCAGCCTCCCGAGTAGCTGGGACTACAGGCGCCTGCCACCACGCCCGGGTAATTTTTTATCTTTTTAGTAGAGACGGGGTTTCACCGTGTTAGCCAGGATGGTCTCAATCTCCTGACCTGGTGATCCGCCTGCCTCGGCCTCCCAAAGTGCTGGGATTACAGGCATGAGCCACCGTACCTGGCCTTTAGAAAGAAGAAATTCTAACCTTGGGCTACAGTTTTAGCTTCTGCCTGCGTTTCCAGCCTAAGAGCCTGCCCAAGGTTTCAGACTGCTTAGCCAGCCCCCACAATTATGAAAGGTAACAAATAATTCCTTGCAATAAATTTATAAACTTACACACACACACCACACACACACACACCACACACACACACACCACACACACACACACCACACACACACACCACGCGCACACACACACACACACACACACACTACTAGTTCTTTTTCTGGTAGAATCCTAATTGATATGCATACCATGCATTCAGAGATAGCTACATAATTTGCTTGGTGCATTGCAAAGTGAAAATGTAAGGACCTTGTTCAAAAAGCAGAAAAAAAATGCAGTTAAGATACTAAAATATAAAGCATAGTTCTTTTTGAGACAGAGTCTTGCTCTGTTGCCCAGGCTGGAGTGCACTGGCATGATCTCAGCTCACTGCAACCTCTGCCTACTGAGTTCAAGCAATCCTCCTGCCTCAGCCTCTCAAGTAGCTGGGACTACAGGTGCACGCCATCACACCCGTCTAATTTTTGTATTTTTAGTAGGGACGAGGTTTCAACATGTTGGCCAGGCTGGTCTTGAACTCCTGACCTCATGATCCACCTGCCTCAGCCTCTCAAAGTGCTGGGATTACAGGTGTGAGCCACTGCGCCTGGCCAGTATTTTTCTTTAAAAATATTTTATTATTATTTATAAAATAAAAAATATTTTATTATTATTTATAAAATCAAAAATATTTATTATTTTTATTTATGTTGCCCAGGGTGGAGTGCAGTGGCGCAATTATGGCTCACTGCAGCCTCAACTTCTTGGGCTCAAGTGGTCCTCCCACCTCAAGCCTCCCGCCTCGTTGGGACTAAAGACAAACACCAGGACGCCTGGCTAATTTTTGTATTTTTTATAGAGGCTGGGTTTCACCATGCTGCCCAGGCTGGTCTCAAACTCTTGGGCTTACGAGATCCTCCTATGTTGGCCTCCCAAAATGCTGGGATTACAGGCATGAGCCACCACACCAAGACTTGAGATAATTTTTCTACTTGAGATAATTTTTCTAAAAAGATTTAACTGTATATTTACATCATTTTATGTAAGTCTGAATTTAATTGTAAATGTTAATTTATACAATGGCATTTAATGTTTCCTCTGATAGTTTCTCTAACTTGTAGATGTCAGTCATATAAGAAATTAAAAATGACTTAATGTATATAATTCAGGATACCTGTTTATGCGTTCTACTGTATATTCAATTAAAAGGAAAAAATTAATTTTAGATTTGTCTTCCTCATTAATATTTTTTTCACCTGAGTTCTGCATGAAAAGTGTTCTTTTCTGTTAAATGTGACAATCTTTAAATTCAGTTTTTGCTGTTGTTGTTGTTGTTTGAGACAGAGTCTTGCTCTGTCACCCAGGCTGGAGTGCAGTGGCGCGATCTCGGCTCACTGAAACCTCCGCCTCTTGGGCTCAAGTGATTCTCCTACCTCAGCCTCCCAAGTAGCTGGGATTACATTCGTGCGCCACCATGCTGGCTAATTTTTGTATTTTTAGTAGAGATGGGGTTTCACCATGTTGGCCAGGCTGGTCTCAAACTTCTGACCTTGTGATTCACCCGCCTTGGCCTCCCAAAGTGCTGGGATTACAGGCGTGAGCCACCACACCCGGCCTAAAATCTGTTTTTATTTGTATGCCTGTGAATATTTTCTTTGAAATGTTGCAGCAGGTTTCAAAACTGGTGTATTAGTCAAGGTTCTCTATAGGGACAGAACTGATAGGATAAATGTATATATGAATAGGAGTTTATTAAGGAGTATTGACTCACATGATCCCAAGGTGAAGTCCCACAGTAGGCTGTCTGTAAGCTGAGGAGCAAAGAAGCCCGTCCGAGTCCCAAAACCTGAAAAGTATGGAAGCCAACAGTGCAGCCTTCAGTCTCTGGCCTAAGGCCTGAGAACCCCTGGGAAATCGCTGGTATAAGTCCAAGCGCTTAAATAGAGAAAATTATTAGGAATTTCATGACCCAACAGCAGGATATTAAACTCAGTATGAGTCCCTTTTGAGACTAAAGCCTGGCCTGTAGGCCATGAAGCCAGCCCTGCATGAATTGCTAATATACTCATTTCACCATGTTTATGCTATGTTAGCTAAGCAACTCAATCTCCAAATTCCCTTTTTGATAGTCTGTTTACTATGTAATTGGGTCATGGGGCAGATCTCTCATGAATGGTCTAGCACCATTCCCTTAGTGATAGGCGAGTTCTGGTTGTTTAAATGTCTGTGGCACCAGGCCAGGTGTGGTGGCTCATGTCTGTAATCCCAGCACTTTGAGAAGCCAAGACAGGTGGGTCAGTTGGGGTCAGGAGTTCAAGACCAGCCTGGCCAACATGGTGAAACCCTGTCTCTACTAAAAATACAAAAATTAGCTGGGCATGGTGGCTCATACCTGTAATCCCAGCTACTTGGGAGGCTGAGGCAGGAGAATCTGTTGAACCCAGGAGGCAGAAGTTGCAGTGAGCTGAGATCATGCCATTGCACTCCAGCCTGGGTGACAGAGTGAGACACCATATCAAAAAAAAAAAAAAAAAAAGGCCTGTGTCACCTCCCTCCTCACTGTCTCGTGCTTGGGCTTTCTGTCTCTTTCTATCTCTCCATGTGATTTGCTGGCTTCCCATTTCACCTTCTGTGATGATTAGAAGCTTTCTGAAGCTCACCAGAAGCAGATGCAGGCACCACATTTCTTGTACTGTCTGCAGAAACTTGAGACAATTAAACATCTTTCCTTTATAAATTACCCAGCCTCAGGTATTTTTTTCTTTCTTTCTTTCTTTCCTTTTCTTTTCTTTTCTTTTCTTTTCTTTTCTTTTCTTTTCTTTCTTTCTTTTCTTCTTCTTTCTTTTCTTTCCTTCCTTCCTTCCTTCCTTCCTTCCTTCCTTCCTTCCTTCCTTCCTTCTTTCTTTCTTTCTTTCTTTCTTTCTTTCTTTCTTTCTTTTTTTTTTTTTTTTTTTTTTCTGAAATGCAGTTTTGCTCTTGTTGCCCAGGCTGGAGTGCAATGGCGTGATCTTGGCCCACTGCAACCTCTGCCTCCTGGGTTCAAGCGATTCTCCTGCCTCAGCCTCCTGAGTAGGTGGGATAACAGGCGCCTGCCACCACGCCCGGCTAATTTTTGTATTTTTAGTAGAGATGGGGTTTCGCCATGTTGGCCAGTCTGGTCTTCAACTCCTGACCTCAGGTGATCCACCCGCTTTGGCCTCCCAAAGTGCTGGGATTATAGGCATGAGCCGCTGCGCCTGACCTACGTATTTCTTTATAGCAATGCCAAAATGGCCTAACACAGTCAGTTGTGTGAAGATCGGGTTATCCAGGAAGTAGCTGTCAAGGAGTTAGGAGTAAAGTAGACTTTTTTGGTGACAATGCTTGTGAAAGATGAGTGGTGAAACAGGAGTAGACAGCGACAGCCTTCAGATTTTGTCATTCTCTGAGAAACGAAGTAGCTTTCTTTTCTTTTCTTTTTTTGAGACACAGTCTCACACAGTCACCCAGGCTGGTGCAATGGCGTGATCTCGGCTCACTGCAAGCTCTGCCTCCTGGGTTCACACCATTCTCCAGCCTCAGCCTCCGGAGTAGCTGGTACTACAGGCGCCTGCCACCACGCCCAGCTAATTTTTTGTGTTTTTAGTAGAGACGGGGTTTCACCGTGTTAGCCACAATGGTCTCGATCTCTTGACCTCGTGATCCGCCCGCCTCAGCCTCCCAAAGTGCTGGGATTACAGGCGTGAGCCACCGCGCCCGGCCCTGGAGAAGCCTTCATCTAGATATCATAAAAATACTAAACTTGGCCAGCCAAGGCGGCTCATGCCTGTAATCCCAGCACTTTAGGAGGCCGAGGCAGGAGGATCACCTGAGGTCAGGAGTTTGAGACCAGCCAGGCCAACATGACAAAACCCCGTCTCTGCTAAAAATACAAAAACTAGCCAGGCATCGTGGCACATGCCAGTAATCCCAGCTACTCAGTCTAAAAAAAAAGAGATTATAATTCTTTCTTTCTTTCTTTTTCTTTCTTTCTCTTTTTCTTTCTTTCTGTCTTCTCTCTCTCTTTCTGTTTCTTTCTCTTTCTCTCTTTTCTTTCTTTTCTTTCTTTCTTTCTTTCTTTCTTTCTTTCTTTCTTTCTTTCTTTCTTTCTTTCTTTCTTTCTTTCTTCTTTCTCTCTTTCTTTTCTTTCTTGAGACAGGGTCTCGCGATGTTGGCTAGACTGGTCTCAACCTCCTGGGCTCAAGTGATCCTCCCAACTTGGCCCCCTAAAGTGCTGGGATTACAGGCGTGAACCACTGCACCTGGGATTCTTGTATAGGTGGATTACTGCTTATAGGAGGCAGGATAATGAATCCTCAAAGATATCAATGACCTAATCTTCAGAATCTGTAAATGTTAGGTTACGCAGCTAAGGAGGATTTAGATTGCACATGGAACTAAGAATGCTAATCAGCTGATTTTAGGGAGATTATCCTAGATTATCTGGGAAGGCCCAATATAATCACAAAGGTCCTTAAAAGTGGAAGAGGGGCCAGGCTCAGTGGCTCACGCCTGTAATTGCAACACTTTGGGAGGCCGAGGCAGGCAGATCGCTTGAGCTCATGAGTTTGAGACCAGCATGACAATGTGGCAAGACTCCATCGCTACAAAAAAACTACAAAAATTAGCCAGGTGTGGTGGTGCTCGCCTGTAGTCTGCTACTCGGGAGGCTGAGGTGGAAGGATCCACCTGAGCCCAGTAGGTGGAGGCTACAGTGAGCCAAGATGGTGCCACTGCACTCCAGCCTGGGTAACAGTGAGACCCTGTCTCAAAATAAATGAATAAATAAATATATTAAACATATTTATTTTATATTCTGTATCTAAAATTCTAGTATCTGAAGTTTTTGAGGCTGCTTCCTACTCATAGTACTTTATTTTCTTGTGTGTTTTTTGACTTTTTTTTTTTTCAAGATGGAGTTTCACTCTTATTGCCCAGGCTGGAGTGCAGTGATCTCAGCTCACTGCAACCTCTGCCTCCTCAGTTCTAGTGATTCTCCTGCCTCAGCCTCCCATGTAGCTGGGATTATAGGCCTGCACCACTACGCCCAGCTAATTTTTTTGTATTTTTAGTACAGATGGGTTTCTCCATGTTGGCCAGGCTAGTCTCCAACTCCTGACCTCAGGGGATCCACCTGCCTCGGCCTTCCAAAGTGCTGCGATTTCAGGCGTGAGCCACAACGCCCCGGCCATTTTTCGACTTTTGACTAAAAGTGTATGGTTTTTAGACTTTTTCTTTTTTTTTTTGAGATGGAGTCTCGCTTTGTCACCCAGGCTGGAGTGCAGTGGCGCGATCTCGGCTCACTGCAACCTCTGACTCCCAGGTACAAGCGATTCTTTGCCTCAGCCTCCCGAGTAGCTGGGACTACAGGCACCCACCACCATGCCCGGCTAATTTTTGTATTTTTAGTAGAAAGAGATTTCACGATATTGGCCAGGCTGGTCTCGAATTCCTGACCTTGTGATCCACCCGCCTCGGCCTCCCAAAGTGCTGGGATTACAGGTGTGAACCACCACGCCCAGTGGTTTTTTGACTTTTGACTAAAAGTTTTGGTTCAATATCTGTGGGAATTGTTTGAGGTCTAGGTTGAAGGGTGTTCTTCCAGAGAGGATTTTCTTTTCCTTATACTAGCTGTCTAGGGCACTACCAACCTTAGACCAACTTAATTTTCATCATAAAGTGTTTGGGACCACATAGACATTAAAAACTATGATTGGGTCTGAGATTCTACTCTGCTATGGTTAGCCTGCCACAGTTGCTTGAATGTTGGCAGAAAACTACTATTACTACTACTACTACTGCTACTACTACTACTACTACTACTACTACTACTACTATGCTACTCTTTGGTCAGAGACAAAAGACAGTTTATTACTCAAAGCAACAGCAGAAGTCAGAGTGTCAGCATTTATGTTGGTTCTCCAAGTCCCAAACACAAAGTAGAGCAGGTGACATCTGCATATGCAGAAGGTTGTGATATAGGAAAGGATCCCCAAATTTAGGGAACAAAAATGTTTTATAATGGGCATTAAGCCTGCTGCCTTTTTCTCCCCAGCAGAGGTAGTCGTTATCCCTATCTTCCGATGCTGTAAGCATATCTGCCCCCTGTTCTGGAGGGATATACCATCTTTATCTTCCAAGCCTGCTTACTACACAACTTGGTAAAAAGATAGTGTGGAACAAAGGCAGTTAGTGCTGCTGCTCACCAGATGGGCAGAAATGTGAGAGACTCATGAACACTTGTCTCCTATCAATAGGTAGTTTGAGACTGGGCAATGAACCCAGGCTTGTATTTAAGCAAATGTTTTGCTGGGCTACGTGGCTCATGCGTATAATCCCAGCACTTTGGGAGGCTGAGGCGGGAGGATCACTTGAGGTTAGAATTTCGAGACCAGCCTGGCCAACATGGTGAAAACTCATCTCTACTACAAATGCAAAAATTAGCCAGGCGTGGTGGTGTGCACCTGTAGTCCCAGCCACCTGGGAGGCAGAGGCAGGAGAATTGCTCAATCCCAAGAGGCAGAGGTTGCAGTGAGTTGAGATCATGCCACTGCACTCCAGCCTGGGGAACAGAGTGAGTCTCCAACTAAAAAATAAATAAATAAATAAATAAAATAAAACAAATAAATGTTTTATGTATTCTATCCAGCATTTCAATATTCCTTTTTTTTTTAATGGGAGCATGGGAAGTTTATTCCTTGTATCTAACACACCTGAATAAAGGAGGGAAGCAATTTTGATCCCTCACACAGCTTGTCCCTGCTACTGTGTCTTGTCTCCATTGGCTGGAGCCAGACTGCACAATCTAAACTTAACCTGATTGGCTAGTAATTTAAAACTTTCTTAAATAGGTAGAGGCAATGGAGAACAAAGGAAAAGAGGAAGTTGCTTACGAAAAGATTTAGAAAAGTAATAAAAATTCCCAAATAAGGAAGGGGCATAGGCTGCGAGCTGGGACTTACCCGTGAGCACGCCCAGCACAAACATCTTGGTTAAAGTACAAGGACATTGAATGTAC
Source organism: Nomascus leucogenys (assembly GCF_006542625.1). Classification (NCBI taxonomy): domain Eukaryota; kingdom Metazoa; phylum Chordata; class Mammalia; order Primates; family Hylobatidae; genus Nomascus; species Nomascus leucogenys. The sequence continues at coordinate 97,249,704 of NC_044383.1, read as the reverse complement.
TTATTCCCTTATATCTAACAGCTACATAGGTTAGGGCTTAACAAAGAATTATTAGCACAAAGTAAGGAGGCTTGAAGGAAGTTAGTCTTTAAAAGAAACTATTATTGATAACACTTAAGATTTATTCTTTAGCAAGAAGGGAAACTTTGAAGAGGAACTTTTTACTTTCTACAATGGAGAAACCCCGTCTCTACTAAAAATACAAAATTAGCTGGGCATGGTGGCAGATGCCTGTAATCCCAGCTACTTGGGAGGCTGAGGCAGGAGAATCACTTTAATTCAGGAGGTGGAGGTTGTGGTGAGCTGAGATCGTGCCATTGCACTCCAGCCTGGGTAACGAGAGTGAAACTCCGTCTCAAAAAAAAAAAAAAAGTAGGATTCTTATTTCATAAGATTGTTAAGGGAATAAAAGGAAACATTATAAAAGAGTGCATATGACAGTGCCTGTGGTATAATGATATATAATAGATATTGGTTTTTATCCACAGTCCCTGATTCATAACTCCCATATTCCTTGTTATAGTTTTTGTTATAATGTTGAGTGTGTTGGGTAGGCCTCAGGGAATGGAATCTCTCTGCCCTCCTGCCCTCCTTTCACTTACCCCCTGAAGTGGGACTCTAATCTTCCCCCACCCACGCATCCTTTCTGACTGTGGGTCTTAAGACCCTCACCAGAGAGGGCCCTGCTCTATACCCTGGGAGAATGAATACTGACATCATGAAGTTTCCATAAAAACCAGAGAGGACTGGTTTCCTAGAGCTTCCCAGAGCTGAACTCCTGAATGTTCCTGAAGAGTGGTGGGCCCAGGGTGAGCATGGAAGCTCTGAGCCCCTTCCCCCACACCTCGCCCTATGCGTCTCTTCATCTGTATCTTTTGTAATATCCTATATTTTATAATAAACCGGTAAACGTAAGTAGTCTGTGAGCTGCTCCAGCAAATTAATTGAACCCAAAGAGGGAGTTGTTGGAACCCCAACTTGAAGCCAGTCGATCAGAAGTTCCAGAGGCCTGGACTTAGGACTGGTGTGTGAAGGGGGTGGTGGTTTTGGGGACTGAGCCCCCAACCTGTGGGATCTGACATTATCTCCAGGTAGACAGTGTCGGAATTGAATTGGAGGACACCCAACTGGTTAATAAAATTGCCAAGAAAAAAGCAAATGTAACTCTGGAACTATGAACAACTTAGAGAATCCTGAGAATGGCCAGATGTGGTGGCTCATACCTGTAATCCCAGCTACTCGGGAGGCTGAGGCAGGAGAATCACTTGAACCCACGAGGTGGAGGTTGCAGTGAGCTGAGATCGCACCATTGCACTTCAGACTGGGCAACAAGAGCGAAACTCCATCTCAAAAAAAAAAAAAAAAAAAAAGAGAGAGAATCCTGAGAACTTACTTCCTGTGTATAGCAGCCTTATATGGGGATGATATTAATCCCAAAGCAGGCACATTTTTAGGGAAATGTCTCAGTTAACTGAAAAACCTCATTTCCCAGCGATGTTGGCTAAGTACATTCTTTTCCAAACCTGACAGCCTCCTTGATAAAGAACAAAAGGTTGAACAGCCCTCAGCATTTATTCAGGTGGCTCACAATACCCTAAGCTCCAATTATAATTGTCTTTCTGCATTTCAGCCACTCTGGCAGCATGGCAGATTAGATACAAGGAATAAACTTCCCATGCCCCCAATAAAAAAAAGGAAAATTAAAATGCTGGATAGAATACATAAAACATTTGTTTATTTTATTTATTTATTTTTTTAGATGGAGACTCACTCTGTTCCCCAGGCTGGAGTGCAGTGGCATGATCTCGACTCACTGCAACCTCTGCTTCCTGGGATTGAGCGATTCTCCTGCCTCTGCCTCCCAGGTAGCTGGGACTACAGGTGCGCACCACCACGCCTGGCTAATTTTTGTATTTTTAGTAGAGACGGGTTTTCACCATGCTTAGTTTATGGGGAAAAGCACCTACACCTTTGGTCACAGAAACACGTGTTATTGTGGTATGAGAGTAAAGAAAAAACATGGATCGAAGGTTTTTCTTAAGCAGTGCCTATCACATAGTAGGTAGGCAATAAATGTTAGTTGACTTTCTTTTCCCTTTTCACATCTTGCCTAGACAGAATAACTTTTCTTCCTATCATTCGAGTGTGTAGAAAACAGTGTTTTATAAATCCATGAGAAATGTCAGATGTTAACATGGTTAACATTTGCACATGAATAGAAAAGATACAAATTATGTTTCCTTGAAGGATGAAATACAGTTTATAATACTAGAGATATACAAAAAAAGTTTAAATTAAAACAGAAGTTAGGGGTTGGGCGCGGTGGCTCATGCCTGTAATCCCAGCACTTTGGGAGGCTGAGGCTGGTGGATCATCTGAGGTCAAGAATTTGAGACCAGCCTGGCCAACATGGTGAAACCCCATCTCTACTAAAATACAAAATTATCTGGGCAAGGTGGCGAGCGCCTATAATCCCAGCTACTTGGGAGGCTGAGGCAGGAGAATCCCTTGAATCCAGGAGACGGAGGTTTTGCAGTTTCACTCAGGCTGGAGTGCAATGATGCGATCTCAGCTCACTGCAACCTCAGCCCTCCGGGTTTAAGCAATTCTCCTGCCTCAGCCTCTCGAGTTGCTGGGATTACAGGCACCTGCCGCCATGCCAGACCAATTTTCGTATTTTCAGTAGAGACAGGGTTTCACCATGTTGGCCAGGGTGGTCTGAAACTCCTGGCCTCAGGTGACCCACTCCCCTCGGCCTCCCAAAGTGCCAGGATTACAGGTGTGACCCACTGCTCCCTGCTGTAAAGTAGTTGTTAACATAATAAAAATACAACTTTTAAGAGGTCCCTGGTGCTTCATACTAGTAGACTTAATATAGATGGAAGACAGGCTGATTTGTTTTCTTCTTCTTTCATTACTAAAACCCAGAGTTTGATAAGCACTCTGGAAGTAGATTATCTCTAATTCTTAGAAAACTTCTGTTTTTTTTTTTTTTTTTTGGAGATGGAGTCTCACTCTGTTGCCCAAGCTGGAATGCAGTGGCACGATCTCAGCTCACTGCAACCCCTACCTCCTGGGTTCAAGCAATTCTCCTGCCTCAGCCTCCCGAGTAGCTGGGACTACATGCGTGTGCCACCACACTCGGCTAATTTTTGTACTTTTAGTAGAGGCAGGGTTTCACCATGTTGGCCAGGCTGGTCTCAAACTCCTGACCTCAGGTAATCCACCTGCCTCGGCCTCCCAAAGTGCTACGATTACAGGTGTTAGCCACTGTGCCTGGCCAGAAAACTTTTATGTATCAGAGGATTTTTTTTTTTTTTTTTTTTGAGACAGAGTCTCACTCTCGTTGCCCAGGTTTGGAGTGCAATGATACAATCTCTGCTCACTGCCACCTCTGCCTCCCAGGTTCAAGTGATTCTCCCGCCACCTCTGCCTCCCAGGTTCAAGTGATTCTCCTGCCTTAGCCTCCTGAGTAGCTGGGATTACTGGTGTGTGCCACCACACCTAGCCAATTTTGTAGTTTTAGTAGAGACAGGGCTTCACCTTGTTGGTCAGGCTGGTCTTGAACTCCTGACCTCAAGTGATCCACCCACTTCTACCTCCCAAAGTGCTGGGATTAGAGGTGTGAGCCACCGCCCCTGACCCAGAAGAATATATATGTATTTTTTTTTTTTCTCAGATGGAGTTTTGCTCTTGTCACCATGGCTGGAGTGCAATGGCACACTCTTGGCTCACTGCAACCTCCGCCTCCTGGGTTCAAGTGATTTTCCTGCCTCAGACTCCCGAATAGCTGGGATTACAGGTACCTGCCATCATGCTAGGCTAATTTTTGTATTTTTAATAGAGACAGGGTTTCACCATGTTGGCCAGGCTGGTCTTGAACTCCCGACCTTAGGTGATCCACCTGCCTCGGCCTCCCAAAGTGCTGAGATTACAGGTGTGAGCCACCGTGTCCGTCCAAGAATATTTTATGTATCAATTATGAACCTGGCAAAACTTCAGCCAGAATTATTGTAACCTGTATAGAAAGCATGTAGACGACTGAAAGAAAACATTTTTCCTTTTTTTTTTTTGAGACAATCTTGCTCTGTTTCTCGGACTGTAGCGCAGTGGTGGTATGATGCTACAGCTCACTGCAGCATCAAACTCCTGGGCTCAAGCAATCCTCTCACCTCAGCCTCTCAAGTAGTTAGGACTACAGGCACTTGCCACCACACCTGGCTAAATTTTTAGAAAAATTTTTGTAGAGACAAGGCCTCATTATGTTGCCCAGGTTGGTCTCGAACTCTTGACCTCCAGCCATCTTCCCTTCTCAGCCTCTCGAAACATTGGGATTACAGGTGTGAGTCAAGGTGCCTAGCCTGAAAACATTGTTTCATATCTATCAACAGAGATCAACTGTTCACCAGCCTATAAATAATCTCAACTTGCTATTCCCACTAGGTTCACTTCCAGTAAAATAAATAAATACATTAAAAAACAAAACAAACCAAACAACCTTGGTCAGAACAGAGAAAAATATAAAAAGATTTTCTTAACTAAAAACAAACAAAAAAAAACAAAAAAAAAAACAAAACTTAAGCCAATTGATGTCTCACTTATGTTTTATTAAGATTTTAGAAAGAAAATATTAGCATAGAAGTTTCCTGTGAATTTCCTAAGAGCTTGAAACAAAAATAAATGATCAGAAATGTTTGGGAAATATTCTAAATGAAAATATTTCGTCAAATGTTTTATATTCTAGTATTTAGTGACTCTGTTATCTATATACTGTTGTGTAATTTTTTTTAACTTCGCAATATAAATGAACATCTTTCTCCATCAATACAAACTAGATCTACAACATTCTGTAGTCCACTGAAAGGTTATATTATTATTTATTTACTTCTTTTTTTATGATAAAAACAGTCATAGCCAACATCATAAAATTTTTTAACACCTCCAAAGATGTGCATTGATTTTTTGTTGTTGTCGTTCATGTATCTTTGCACACTTGTCTAATTACTTTCTTAAGACTTCTCAAAAGTGGAACTGTTAGGTCTACTAAAAATACAAAAAATATTAGCCAGGTGTGGTGGTGTGCACCTGTAGTTCCAGCTACTCAGGAGGCTGAGGCAGAAGAATCGCTTGAACCCAGGGAGGCGGAGGTTGCAGTGAGCCGAGATCCCGCCACTGCACTCCAGCCTGGGTGACAGAGAGAAACTCTGTCTCAAGAAAAAAAAAATTAGCCAGGCATGGTGGCTTGCACCTGTAGTGCCAGCTACTTGGGAGGCTGAGGTGGGAGGATTGCTTGAGCCTGGGAATTTGAGGTTGCAGTCGGCTGTGATAATGCCATTCCACTCCATCCTGGGTGACAACATGTGACCCTGTCTAAAAAAAAAATTAAATTAAAAAAAGAATTGCAAATAAAACAGTTGATTTTCTCTTATCCACTCCATTTCCCCTATGGGAAAAGTGTTGTCAAAGCAAAGCCATTAGACATTTAGCAACAAGCTGAAAACAGGAGTGGTGTTGTAAGACAAGAAATGCTAAGGTTCCCAATGCAAACATTGGCTCCTCAGAGGAAAGTGAAAGATGGAATTGACAAGAGGCCTTAAGAATCAAAGAGGTTCAACCTTTGACTAATGACAGTCCTCAAGGCTGGGCGTGGTGGTTCATGCCTATAATCCCGGCACTTTGGAAGGTGAAAGTGGGAGGATTGCTTGAGCCCAAGAGTTAGAGACCAGTCTGGGCAACATAGTGAGACCCTGTGTCTATAAACAAAAAATAATAAAAATACTTTTTTTTTTTGAGACGGAGTCTTGCACTGTCGCCCATGTTGGAGTACAATGGCGTGATCTCCGCTCACTGCAATCTCTGCCTCCCGGGTTCAAGCCATTCTCCTGCCTCAGCCTCTTGAGTAGCTGGGATTACAGGCGCCTGCCACCATGCCCAGCTAATTTTTTGTATTTTTAGTAGAGATGGAGTTTCACTATGTTGGCCAGGCTGGTCTTGAACTCCTGACCTCATGATCTGCCTGCCTTGGCCTCCCAAAGTGTTGGGATTATAGGCGTGAACCACTGCGCCTGGCCATAAAAATACATTTCAAAAAATAAAAATGAGAGTCCTCAAAAGAGTTGCAAAATTGAGTGGTAAAGTAATGATCACGGAGAGAAAGAAAGTAAATATCAGAGAAAATAACAGAGCAAAACGAATTAAAAATACCCGCACCCAGACACATGCTTGTGAAACATTAAGTCTCCAAGATTAAAGAATCCTCAGCCTGGGCAACATAGTGAAATGCCATCTCTACAAAAAAATTAAAAATAAAAATCAGCCAGGCATGGTGGTATGTGCCTGTACTCCCAGCTACTGGGGAGGCTGAGGTGGGAGAATTGCTTGAGCCCAGGAGGTCAAGGCTGCAACGAACTACCATCAGGCATTGATGACGCAGAGCAGATGAGCCCCAAACTGGGGCTTAGCCTGGGAGAGTTCTTGTCTTTGCCCAGGAAAGAATTCGAGGGCAAGCTGGTGGTGTTAGACAGCAGCTTTTACTGAAGCAGCAGTGTATAGCAGCAGCAGAGGTACTGCTCCTTGCGGAACAGGGCTACCCCATAGACAGTGTGCCCAGAGTAGCAGCTCAGGGGCAGTTTTGCAGTCATATTTATACTCCCTTTTAATCACATGCAAATTAAGGCGCAGGTTATTTAGAAATTTTCAGAAAAGCAGTGGTAACTTCTGGGTATTGCCATGGCAATGGTAAACTGCCATTGTGCTGGTAGGCATGTCTTATGGAGGAATGCTTTTGGCACTTCTTCCCTGTTTCAGCCAGTCTTCCATCTGGTCTGGAGTTGAGTCCTGCCTCCGACCTGAGTGGCACTCCAGGTTGGGCAGCAAAGTGAGATCCTGACTCGAAACAAACAGAAAATAGATCCTGGCCGGGCACGGTGGCTCATGCCTGTAATCCCAGCACTTTGCAAGGCTGAGGTGGGCGGATCACGCGGTCAGGCCATCGAGACCATCCTAGCCAACATGGTGAAACCCTGTCTCTACTAAAAATACAAAAAAACTAGCTGGGTGCGGTGGCGTGCACCTGTAGTCCCAGCTACTCAGGAGGCTGAGGCAGGAGAATCACTTGAACCCAGGAGGTGGAGGTTGCAGTGAGTCAAGATCACGCCACTGCACTCCAGCCTGGTGACAGAGCCAGACTCTGTCTCAAAAACAAACAAACAAACAAAAAAAACAAAGATCCTTAACATTTCTATGGGAAAAATAGGACACTTAAAGTGAGTTTAAACAGACTTACAACACGTCTGAGCCACTGAATGTTAGAAAATACTGGATTAATGCCTTCAGGGTTCTGAGAAAAATTCATTTATTTTTAATTTTTAATTTTTTTTTTTTTTTGAGACAGGGTCTTACTCTGTCATGCAGGCTAGAGTGCAGTGGTGCAATCATGACCCACCATAGCCTCAACCTCCCAGGCTCAAGTGATTCTCCTGCCTCAGCCTCTCAAGTAGCTGGGACTACAGGCCCGCACCACCATGCCTGGTTAATTTTTTATTATTATTATTTTTTTTGAGACAGAGTCTCCCTCTGTCACCCAGGCTGGAGTGCAGTGGCACGATCTCGGCTCACGGCAAGCTCTGCCTCCCGGGTTCACGCCATTCTCCTGCCTCAGCCTCCCGAGTAGCTGGGACTACAGGCGCCTGCCACCGCGCCTGGCTAATTTTTTTGTATTTTTAGTAAAGACGTGTTAGCCAGGATGGTCTCGATCTCCTGACCTCGTGATCTGCCCGCCTCAGCCTCCCAAAGTGCTGGGATTACAGGCGTGACCCACCGCTCCTGGCCGATGCCCGGTTAATTTTTTTTTTTTGGTAGAGATAGAGTTTTGTCATGTTGCCCAGGCTGTTCTCCAAGTCCTGGACTCAAGGGATCTGCCTGCCTCAGCCTCCCAAAGTGTTGGGATTGCAGGTGTGAGCCACTGCACTCAGCCAAAAATTCATTTTTCACTTAGGATTCTATACTCAGGCCAGGCACAACTGTAAAGAGGTCAGTACAGGGGTCGTTTGTTTGAGATGGAGTTTTGTGCTTGTCGCCCAGGCTGGAGTGCAATGGTGTGATCTTGGCTCACTGCAACCTCCGCCTGTCAGGTTCAAATGATTCTCCTGCCTCAGCCTCCCAAGTAGCTGGGATTACAGGCACCTGCCACCATGCCCAGCTAATTTTTGTGTTTTTAGTAAAGACAGGGTTTCACCATGTTGGCCAGGGTGGTCTCAAACTCCTGACTTTGTTATCTGCACGCCTTGGCCTCCCAAAGTGCTGGGATTACAGGCGTGAACCACCGCGCCTGGCCAGCACAGGGCTTTAACAGCAGGAAGGGTGAAAGGCACCCAACCTAGTTGAGGGGAGGTAAGAGAAGACTTCCTGAAGGAGATGATCCTGAGCTCACCTTAGACCATGAGCAAACAGCTTGGTAAATCTCTTCAGTAAATTTCCCTGATCTAGATTAGACTGTGGTAAGATAAATTTTACCTCCAGATTCAAATTTGACTTCCACATTGCTCATAAACTTATGATGAAAGGCATAAGCATTTAAATATAGTCATACTTTTGCTTACTATTCCCATCACATATGCAGTGAACCTGACTTGCAAGATTTGCAGCTCAGTTCTCCTCATGACTAATCCGTTGATGCTAGGCACACCCACCTTTCCTTTTGACTTGGACAAACTGTTAAAACCATCACATTTTTCTTTTATTGCAGGTTTCTTTTTCTTTTTCTTTTCTTTTTTTTGTTTTTGAGACAGAGTTCCACTCTTGTCCCCCAGGCTGGAGTGCAATGGCGTGATCTTAGCTCACTGCAACCTCTGCCTCCGGGTTGAAGCAATTCTCTCCTGCCTCAGCCTCCCAAGTAGCTGGGACTACAGGTGCCCTCCCACCACGCCTGACTAATTTTTGTATTTTTAGTAGAGACGGGGTTTCACCATGTTGGCCAGGCTGGTCTTGAACTCCTGACCTCAGGTGATCCACCCACTTCAGCCTCCCAAAGTGCTGGGATTACAGGTGTGAGCCACCGCACCCAGTCTCTTGTAGTTAGACTCTCCTTTATAGAAAGAAAACATGAGGTCCCGGTGCAGTGGCTCATGCCTGTAATCTTAGCACTTTGGGAGGCTGAGGTGGGAGGATTGCTTGAGCCCAGGAGTTAGAGACAAGCTTGGGCAACACAGTGAAACCTACCTTAAAAAACAAACAAACAAAAAAACTGAAAAAAAAAGAAAGAAAAATATGAATAAGAAAGTCCTGTCCATGGATATCAAAGACCCCCTCCAATTCTCACTGAATGGCTTTTTCAGGATGGCTCCTCATTCAGTGACAGAGTCAAAGTTTGGACACAGCTCTGTGATAAATGCTGTTCCCGTAAAATTTATGTTTACCTGGAACCTGTGGATGTGACCTTATTTTGAAATAGGCTATTTGCAGACGTACTCAAGTTAAAATGAGGTTATGCTGGACTAGTGAGGGCCCTAAATCCATTATGACTAGTGTCTGTGGAATGAGAAGAGGGAAGTTTGGGCCTGGTGCAGTGGCTCACGCCTGTAATCCCAGTACTCTGGGAGGCTGAGTCAGGTGGATCATCTGAGGTCAGGAGTTCGAGACAAGCCTGGCCAACATAGTGAAACCCTGTCCCTACTAAGAATGCAAAAATTAGCCAGGCCTGGAGGCGGGCACCTGTAATCCCAGCTACACAGGAGGCTGAGGCAGGAGAATCGCTTGAACCTGGGAGGCGGGGGTTGCAGTGAGCCAGGATTGCACCACTGCACTCCAGCCTGGGCCAACAAGAGTGAAACTCTGTCTCATAAAAAAAAAAAAAGAAAAAAAAGAAAAGAAAAGGGAAGTTTGTTTACACAAATACAGAGGGAAGACAGTGGAGACAGAGATTCTAGTTATGCTGCCATAAAGCAAGGACTGCTGAGGCTTGCAGGCAACACCAGAACCTGGAATCTGCACAGAAGGATTCTCTCCCCTGTGGGCTTCAGAGAGATCATGGCCCTCCAGACATCTTGATTTCAGACTTCTGGCCTCCAGGACTGTAAGCTAATCAGTTCCTGTTGTTTAAAGCCACCCAGTTTGTGGCAATTTGTCACAGCAGTCTGAGGAAACTGATACAGGCATCAATCAAGCTCTTCTCATACCCTATCAGGAGGAGGCGGGCAACTCTTCCTTAGTCTGGGCTGCAACCTCATCCAACAGAGAGAAGTTTGATATATTTTTTTTTTTTTGAGACGGTGTCTCCCTCTGTTGCTCAGGCTGGAGTGCAGTGGCGCAATCTCAGCTCACAGCAACCTCCACCTCCCGGGTTCATGCGATTTTTTTTTTTTTTTTTTTTTAATGAGACAGGGTCTCTGTTGCCCAGGCTAGAGGGCGGTAGTGTGATCATAGCTCCCTGCAGCCTCGAACTCCTAGGCTAAAGTGATCCTCCTACCTCAGCCTCCTCAGTAAATAGGATCACAGGGCCATTCACCATGCCCGTCTAATTTTATAATTTTTTTGTAGAGACGGGGTCTTACTATGTTGCCCAGGCTGGTCTCAAACTCCTGTCTCAAGCAATTCTTCCACCTTAGTCTCCCGAAATGTTGGGATTACAGGTGTGAGCCACTGTGCCTGTCTAGATGTCTGATTTTTAATCCCACTGCCTCCCAATTCTACTCCTCAGCTGTCCTGACAGCAGCTCTGTACTAAGTAGACCAGAATCTGTTTTCTGAACACTCTTCAAGCCTAAATCATCCTTTTTAAAGGGAGTTTTGTTCTCAGACTTTTAATCAATGTTTAAGTAGTCTGAATATCACTCCTGGAAGAGTAACAGGTTTTTACTTGGCAGCAAATGCTCTGAAATCTGATTGACTAGATAACTGTTACTGGCAGACTAGAAAGTGCAAAGGCAAGGAAGCCCTCTTACACTTACTGAGGCAATGAACATGTCAATGGCAGTGGCAGTGGTACCTACACGTTCTCTGCATTTCCTAAGCCCCGTGACTCTTGCATACATGGAGAAGGGGTAAAAATGACTATCAATCAAATATGGAAAAAAGAAAGCAGAGGTGGTTTAACATATACAAAGTAAGATTTAAGACAAAGAGGATGGAATGTTTCAGTGGGATCATTTGATCTTGATAAATGGCAAAATCGATACAGTAGTCTCCTCTTATCCACAGGTTTGATTTCCATGGTTTCAATTAGTTACTAGTTACCCATAATACAGAATAAGATTTTAAGAGAAAGAGAGAGAGGAAGAGACAGAGGACCACATTCATATAATTTCTGTTATACGACACTGTGATAATTGTATTTTATTATCAGTTACTGTTGTTTATCTCTTAACTGTTCCTAATTTATCAATTAAACCTTATTATCATAGGTATGCATGTATGGGAAAAAGCAGTGTGTGTATACGTATTTGAAGTTCAGTACTATCTGGGCTTCAGGGGGTCTTGGTGTGTATCCCCCAAGGACAAGGGGGGACTACTGTACTGGGCATTGCAGTCTTTACCCTGTATAGTCTTACAGACCTGAGGTTAAATCCTATCACTGTCTAACTGTAAAACTACACAAATTATCCTCCTGGAGCCTCAGTTTTCATATAGGTAAAAAGGAGGTAAAACATACCTTCCTCATAGGGCAGCTATGAGGCTTATATTAGCTAACGTATGCCTAGGATTCAATAAAAGTTAGCTCTCATGTTCACTCTACTTACTTTCCAAGAAACATACCAAAGCCATCGTTTCTTTCCTCAAGCCCTTTGCCCTTACCTTCAGTGCTTTTTTTTGTTACCAACAACTTTATGCTCTTTTTAAAATTTAATTTAATTTCTATTTTTTTTGCCTTAAGCTACGATGTTTGAATGTTACCAAAAACTTTAAATCTATCATTTATTGAAGTGAATTTGGTTTCATTAAATAACTTTTTTAAAAACATACATTTTAAAAATTTCAATAGTTTTTAGGACACAAGTGGCTTTTGGTTACATTGGTGAATAGTATAGTGGAGATGTCTAAGATTTTAGTGCACTGGTCACCCAAGGAGTATGCATTGTACCCAATATGTCGTTTTTTATCTCTTCATCCTCTCTTATCCTCCCTTTTCTGAGTCTCCAGTGTCCATCATATCACTCTGTATGCCTTTGTGTACCCATAGCTTAGCCCTACTTTTAAGTGGGAACATACAGTAGTTTGGTTTTCCATTCCTGAGTTACTTCACTTAGAATAATGTCCTCCAGCCCCATTCAAGTTTCTGCAAAACACAGTATTTCATTCTTTTTTATGACTGAGTGGTATTCCATGGCGTATATATACCACCTTTTCCTTATCTATTCATTGGTTGGTTGATGGGCACTTAGGTTGGTTCCATATCTTTGCAATTGTGAATTGTGTTGTGATAGACATAGGCATGCAGGCGTCTTTTTGATATAATGACTTATTTTCCTTTGGGTAGATACTCAGTAGAGGAATTGTTGGATTGAATGGTACATCTACTTTTAGTTCTTTGAGAATTCTCCATACTGTTTTCCATAGAGGTTATACTAATTTAGATTCCCACCAGCAGTGTATAAGCATTCCCTTTTCACCACATCATTTTTGTTATCTTGATTCTTCTAATCTGTGAGCATGAGATGTATTTCCACTGGTTTGTGTCATCTATGATTTATTTCAGAAGTGTTTTGTAGTTCTGTTGTTGAGATCTCTCACTTCCTTGGTTAAATATATTCCTAGTTATTTTATTTTTTTCAGATATTGTAAAAGGGATTGAGTTCTTCTAGAAAAGAACTCAATAGGGAAAAGACACCCTATTAAATAGTTTAGTTTAGGCATTGAGTTCTTTTCTAAAACGCATCTCTAGCTCTCAAGGAACTAGACATACAAGAATAAACCAAACCCAAAGGTAACAGAAGAAAATTCTTTTTCTTGAGTTCTTGATTTGTTCTCAGCTTGATTATTGTTGCCATATAGCAGTGCTACTGATTTGTGTACACTTATTTTGTAGCCCGAGACTTCACTGAATTCATTTATCAAACTAGGAGTCTTTTGGAGTTTTCTAGGTATACAATCATATCAATAGCAAACAGAGATAGTCTGACTTTCTCTTTTCCAATTCAGATGCCTTTTATTTCTTTCTCTTGCCTGATGGATCTGGTTAGCACTTCCAGTACTATGTTGAGTAGAAGAAGTGAAAGTGGGCATTCTTGTTTTGTTCCAGCTCTCAGGGGAAATGCTTTCAACTCTTCCCCATTCAGTGTGATGTTGGCTGTGGGTTTATCATATATGGCTTTTATCATTTTGAGGTATGTTCCTTCTATGCCTAGTTTGTTGAGGGTTTTTATCATAAAGGGATGTTGGATTTTATAAAATGCTTCTTCTGCATCTATTGAGATAATTGTATGGTTTTTTTTTTTTGAGACAGAGTTTTGCTCTTGTTGCCCAGGCTGGAGTGCAATGGTGTGATCTCGGCTCACCACAACCTCCACCTTCTGGGTTCAAGTGATTTTCCTGCCTCAGCCTCCCGAGTACTGGGATTACAGGCATGTGCCACTACACCCAGCTAACTTTTGTATTTTTAGTAGAGATGGGGTTTCTCTATGTTGGTCAGGCTGGTCTTGAACTCCCGACCTCCAGGTGATCTGCCTGCCTTAGCCTCCCAAAATTCTGGGATTACAGGCGTGAGCCACTGTGCCCAGTCTGGTTTTTGTTTTTAATTCTGTTTATGTGGTGAATCACATCTGTTGACTCGTGTATATTGAACCATTCCTGCATCCCTGGGCTGAAACTCACTTGGTCATGGAGAATTATCTTTTTGATGTGCTATTAGATTTAGTTTGCTATATGTTGTTGAGGATTTTTGCATCTATGTTCATCAGGGATATTTGTCTACAGATTTCTTTTTTTTTTTTAATAGTATAAGATTGCTTTTTTTTTTAAATGTCCTTTCCTGGCTTTGGTATCAGAGTGATACTGGCTTCACAGAATGAGTTGGGGAAGATTCCTTCTTTCACAATCTTTTGGAATTGGTTCAGTAGGATTGGTACCAAGAATGTCTGCTAGAATTTGGCTGTGAATTTCTGGCCTGGGCTTTTTCTTTCTTGGCAATCTCACTGCTTGTTACTGGTCTGTCCAGGATTTCTATTTCTTTCTCATTCAAGCTAGGAGGGTTGTATATTTCCAGGAATTTATCTATTTCCTCTAGGTTTTCTAGTTTGTGTGCACAGAGTTGTTCATAGTAGTCTTAAATGATCTTTTGTATTTCTGTGATGTTGGTTGTAATGTCTCCATTTTCATTTCTAATTGAGCTTATTTGAATTTTCTATTTCCTGTTTTTTTTTTTTTCCGCCCAGGCTACAGTGTAGCGGCGTGATCTCAGCTCACTGCTACCTTGGTCTCCCAAAGTGCTGGGATTACAGGAGTGAGCCACTGTGCCAGGTCTTCTCTCTTATTTTCTTGGTTAATCTAGCTAATGGAATATTGATTTTTGTTTGTTTTCAAGGAATCACCTTTTTGTTTCATTGATCTTTTGTATTTTTCTTTCAATTTTATTTAGTTCTGCTCTGATCTTTGTTATTTCTTCTCTTCTGTTAGCTTTGGGTTTGGTTTATTCTTGTATCTCTATTTCCTGGAGGTATGATGTTAGGTTGTCAATTTGTGACCTTTCAGAATTTTTGATGTAGGCATTTAGCACTAAAAACTTCCCTCTCAGAACTGCTTTTGCTGTATCCCAAAGGTTTTGATATTTGATAACTTATGTCACTATTATTCATTTCAAATAATTTTATTTTATTTTGAGACAAGGTCTCATTCCATTGCCCACATCCACCTTTCCTTTTAACTTGAACAAACTGTTAAAAGCATTACATTTTTCTTTTATTGCAGATTTTCTTTTCTTTTCTTTTTTCTTCTTTTTTTTTTTTAGATGGAGTTTTGCTCTTGTCTCCCAGGCTGGAGTGCAATGTCATGATCTTGGCTCACTGCAACCTCCACCTCCTGGGTTCAAGTGATTCTCCTGCCTTAGTCTCCTGAGTAGCTGGGATTACAGGCACATGCCATAATGCCCAGCTGATTTTTTTATTTTATTTTTATGTTTTGAGAAGGAGTTTTGCTCTGCCGCCCAGGCTGGCGTGCAGTGGTGTGATCTTGGCTCACTTCATCCTCTGCTTCCCGGGTTCAAGTGATTCTACTGCCTTAGCCTCTTGAGTAGCTGGGATTACAGGCACACACCACCATGCCCAGGTAATTTTTGTATTTTTAGTAGAGACAGGGTTTCACCATGTTGGCCAGGTTGGTCTGGAACTCCTAACCTCAAGTGATCTGCCTGCCTTGGCCTCCCAAAGTGCTGGGATTACAGGTGTGAACTACTGTACCTGACCCAAGATAGACTTGAACCCCTGGCTTCAAGTGATCTCCTCACCTTGGCCTCCCAATGTGGCCCAGCCTCTGTCTCTTTTCTTAAGTGCAGTAGTAATTGTTCTATACAGCTGGGAGCTCCAGAGCTAAGTGCACATATATTTAGGACTGCAATATCATCTTGTTGGATTGATCTTTTTATCATTATATAATGACTTTCTTTGTCTTCTTCTTACTGTTATTGCTTTACAGTCTGTTTTATCTGATATAAGAACAGTTATTCTTCCTTGCTTCTGGTTTCCCTTTGTGTGGGATAACTTTTTCCATCCCTTTACCTTGAGTCTGTAAGAATCTTTATATACTTGGTGAGTCTCTTGAAGACAGCAGATATTTGGTCTGTGACTTTTTATCCACTCTGCCAATCTGTACCTTGTAAGGTTCTATTCTGGTGCATATCAACCTTTTGTTTCAAGACTTAGAACTCCTTTTAGCATTTCTTGTAGGGCTGGCCTGGCAGTGACAAACTCTCTTATCATTTGCTAGTCTGAAAAAGACTTTATTTCTCCTTCATTTATGAAACATAGTTCTGCTTTGGATACAAAATTCTTGACTGAGAGTTATTATGTTTAAGTAGGCTAAAGACAGGACCCCAATCTCTTCTGGCTTGTAAGGTTTCTGCTGAGAAGTCTGCCATTAGTTTGAAAGGTTTTCCTTTATAGGTTACCTGATGCTTTTGTCTCACTGCTCTTAGAAATCTCTCCTTCATACTGGCTTTAGATAGCTTGATGACAATATGCCTTGGTGATGTTGTTTTCTTTCAATTTGTGAAGAGTTTCTTTTTCCTATTAAAGATAAACAAAAAACAAAACTCCTAACCTCTCTTAACTGTGGTAGCTATCTTTCTCTTTCTTTTCTTAGCCAAGCTCCTATATTTCTTTTCTTCTCTTTCTTTCTTTTTTTTCATAAGACAGGGTCTCACTGTGTCACCCAGGCTGAAGTGCAGTAGTGCGATCACAGCTCACTGCAGCCTTGACTTTCTGGTCCCATGCACTCCTCCCACCTCAGTCTCCTGAGTAGCTGGGACCACTTTGCACACCATCATGCCTGGCTATTTTTGTAGAGATGGGATATCCATATATTGCCTTGGCTGGTCTTGAACTCCTGGGCTCAAGCAAGCCTCCCACCTCAGCCTCCAAAAGTGTTGGGATTACAGGCATGAGACATCACACCCAGCCCTACATTTTTTCCATGTAAATGTTATCTATTTGAAAAGGAAACATTTCATGGAACAAAATTCAAAAAGTCATACATACAGTAAAACTTCTACTGCCTACTCCTGATTCTCAAGTACACAGTTAACCTTTCCTGAGTAACCAGTTTCTTGTGGTCCTTTCAGGCTAAGTATCAAGGGAACCTGCTCCCAATATTTCAACATAGGTTCTTCCTGTTTTCCCTAAGTGTCGGCCAGTCTGAGAAATAAAGAGAAAGGGTACAAAGAGAGGAATTTTACAGCTGGGCAGCTGGGGGTGACATCACATATTGGTAGGTCCGTGATGCCCACCTGAGCCACAAAACCAGCAGGTTTTCATTAAGGACTTCAAAAGGGGAGGGGGCGTACGAACAGGGAGCAGGTTACAAAGATCACATGCTTCAAAAGGCAAAAAGCAGAACAAAGATCACATGCTTCTGAGGCCAATAAAGATCACAAGGCAAAGGGCAAAGCAGAGATCACAAGGCAAAGGGCAAAGTCAAAAACTCCTGATAAGGGTCGGTGTTCAGCTGTGCATGTATTGTCTTGATAAACATCTTAACAACAGAAAACAGGGTTCGAGAGCAGAGAACCGGTCTGATCTCAAATTTACCAGGGTGGGGTTTCTTCCCCATCTGAATAAGCCTGAGGCTACTGCAGGAGACCAGGGCATATTTCAGTCCTTAACCACCTAAGACAGATACTCCCAGAGCGGCCATTTATAGACCTTCCCCCAGGCACGCATTCCTTCCCCAGGGTATTAATTATTAATATTCCTTGCTAGGAAAAGAATTCAGTGATATCTTCCCTGCTTGCATGTCCATTTATAGGCTCTCTGCAAGAAGAAAAATATGGCTCTATTCTGCCCGACCCCGCAGGCAGTTAGACCTTATGGTTGTCTTCCCTTGTTCCCGAAAATTGCTGTTATTCTGTTCTTTTTCAAGGTGCACTGATTTCATATTGTTCAAACACACATTTTTTACAATCAATTTGTACAGTTAGGTACAATTATCACAGTGGTCCTGAGGTGACGTACATCCTCAGCTTACGAAGATAACAGGATTAAGAGATTAAAGATAGGCATAAGAAATTACAAAAGTATTAATTTCGGGAACTGATAAATGTCCATATTAAAATGAAATCTTCACAATTTATGTTTCTCTGCTGAGACTCCAGCCAGTCCCTCCGTTTGGGGTCCCTGACTTCCCACAACAACTAAGTATATGTGCATACAAACAAATGTGTACATTTTCTTTTTTAAAAAAGTTAGCGCTGGGTATGGTGGCTCATGCCTGTAATCCCAGCACTTTGGGAGGCTGAGGTGGGCACATCACGAGGTCAGGAGTTCGAGACCAGCCTAGCCAACATGGTGAAACACTGTCTCTACTAAAAATACAAAAATTAGCTGGGTGTGGTGGCGGGTGCCTGTAATCCCAGCTACTTGGGAGGCTGAGGCAGGAGAATCATTTGAACCCAGGAGACGAAGGTTGTAGTGAGCCAAGATTGCACCATTGCACTCCAGCCTGGGTGACAGTGCGAGACTATGTCTCAACAACAAAAAAAAGTTAGCATATCATAGACGCTCTACATATTCTTGCTTTTTTCACATAAAAATATATCTTGGAGGTCTTTTCATATCAATCAATAAATAATTTCTACACTGTTCATGTCTTCTGAAAAACAGATGCCAAGATGGGATTAGACATGCAAGAGATTTATTGGAGGAAATAATGGGGAGGGAGCTGGAGGAACTATTAGATTGTAATGCAGCCTTGACCCCTGTGAAGGAGAGAGGGAAGGTAGGGTTGGGTAGTCAGTGACTCAGACTGTAACACAATTCTAAGAAAGTTTCAGGGCCAGGTGTGGTGGCTCACACCTGTAATCCCAACACTTTGGGAGGCTGAGGTGGGCAGATCACTTGATCCCCAGAGTTTGAGACCAGTCTTGGCAAGACCCTGTCTCTACAAAAAAAAAAAAAAAAAAAAGAAGAAGAAAAAAAGAAAAAAGTTTCAGCCAGACCTATAAATATTAAAAATTAATTTTTTTTTTGAGATGGAGTTGTGCCCTGTCGCCCAGGCTGGAGTGTAGTGGTGCAATCTCAGCTCACTGCAACCTCTGCCTCCTGGGTTCAAGTGATTCTCCTGCCTCAGCCTCCCAAGTAGCTGGGATTACAGGTGCCCGCCACCACACTCGGCTAATTTTTGTTTTTAGTAGAGACAGGGTTTCACCATGTTGACCAGGGTGGTCTCTTGGCCAGGCTGGTCTTGAACTCTTGACCTAGTGATCCACCCGCCTCGGCCTCCCAAAGTGCTGGGATTACAGGCGTGAGCCACTGTGCCTGGCTTGTCTCAGTGTGTTTATATGTAAAATGGGAAAAATAGAACATGTTGGGTCTCAGAAAACAGAACTCCAAAATATGGCACTTTGGCATGTTGAACTAAAGAAGCAGCCTCCAGCTGCTGCCTCCACGCCACCACCATTTTTCAATCCTGTGTTCCTCCCAAAGCACAGGATGAGGCTATTCTCTGAAGTTCTCTTATCTACCTAGAAACTGAAACTGCCGTAGAAGAACACAACAACTTTTAATTCTCTCCCTGGAATTTCATTAACCAGCGAAGATTAAAACTCATATCACAAAGGAAGACACTGAAAATTAAACACCCCAGTAGAGACCAGATGAACTTTGTCCCACACTATGTTCTGTTGTCTGGTCCCATTTAGTTTCTTATTTGATTTATTTATTTTTGAGATGGAGTCTTGCTCTGTTGCCCAAGCTGGAGTGCTGTGGCACGATCTCAGGTAACTGTAACCTCTGCCTCCTGGGTTCAAGTGATTCTCCTGCCTCAGCCTCCCAAGTAGCTGGGATTATAGGCGCGCACCACCATGCCCTGCTAATTTTTGTATTTTTAGTAAAGATGGGGGTTTCACCATGTTGGCCAGGCTGGTCTCCAACTCTCGACTTCAAGTGATCTGCCCACCTTGGCCTCCCAAAGTTTTGGGATTACAGGTATGAGCCACCACGCTTGGCCCATTTAGTTTCTAATGAGAATCATTTACTAACCATTTTGTGAGCATTGGGCCCACTCATTTCCCCTGAAAACGATTTACTACCGGCCAGGTGTGGTAGCTCATGCCTGTAATCCCAGCACTTTGGGAGGCCAAGGCAGGCGGATCACCTGGAGGTCGGGAGTTGGAGACCAGCCTGACGAACATGGAGGAACCCCATCTCTACTAAAAATACAAAATTAGGACAGCATGCTAGTGCATACCTATAATCCTAGCTACTTGGGAGGCTGAGGCAGGAGAATCGCTTGAACCTGGGAGGTGGAGGTTGTGGTGAGCCAAGATCGCACCACTGCACTCCAGCCTGGGCAACAAGAGCAAGAGTCCATTTCAAAAAAAAAAAAAAAGAAAGAAAGAAAGAAAGAATTTGGGGTGAGTCCATAGAGTAAAGTGAAAGCAAGTTTACTGGAGAAGTAAACAAAAGAATGGCTACTTCATAGGCAGAGCAGAGGTATGGGCTGCTCCGCTGAGTATACTTATAGTTATTTCTTGATTACATGATAAACGAGGGGTATATTATTCACAAGTTTTTTGGGAAAGACATGCGGATTTCCCAGAAGTGAGGGCTTCTCCCCTTTTTAGACTCTATAGGGTAACTTCTCAAGTTGCTATGGCATTTGTAAACTGTCATGGCACTGGTAGGATGTCTACCATAATGCATGCTAATGCATTATAACTAACATATAATGGGCAACGAGGAGACCAGAGGTCAGTGAGTAGACCAGAGGTCACCATCCTGGTTTTGGTGGGTTTTGTCTAGCTTCTTTACTGCATCTTATCAGTGGAGTCTTTATGATCTGTATCTTGTGCAGGCTTCCTATTTCACCATGTGACTAAAAACACCTAGCTTCCTGGGAATGCAGCCCAGCAGGTCTCAGCCTTATTCTACCCTATTCAAGATGGAGTCACTGTGGTTCAAATGCCTGACAGTTATTTCTATCTTGATGCCCCCATACGCACTTCCAATTCGACATGCCCCAAGCAAGCTTATCTTTCTCTCAAAAATTGCCCCCATTCCTGTGTTTCCTAACTTTCTGAAATTTCTACCATATTGCTGAAGTCAAAATTCTCAAAGTTATCTTGGATTCTTCCCTCTCCTTTAGTCCCACATTTAATTAACTACTAAGTCTTGTTAAATTTTACTCCTAAATAATTATAGTATGTGCTTTTTTCTCATAGTGCTGCTCTTCCGTGGTTCAGATCCTTGTTTTTTGTTTGTTTGTTTGGAAACAGAGTTTCGATCTTGTTGCCCAGGCTGAAGTGCAATGGTGCAATCTCGGCTCACTGCAACCTCTGCCTCCCGGGTTCAAGTGATTCTCCAGCCTCAGCCTCCTGAGTAGCTGGGATTACATGCATGCGCCACCCACGCCTGGCTCATTTTGTATTTTTAGTAGAGACAGGGTTTCTCCATGTTGGTCAGGCTGGTCTCAAACTCCTGGACTCAGGTGATCTGCCCACCTCGGCCTCCCAAAGTGCCGGGATTACAGCCGTGAGCCACTGCATCTGGCCCAAATCCTTGTTTTTACCGTACTATGGCAATAACTTCTTTGCTAGTCTCACCTTCCTCCAATTGAACCTGAACACTTTTGTCAGAGAATTTGGTTAATACACAAGGCTGATTGTAGTTCTCCTTAGCTCAAAAGTCTGTAATAGCTTCCTATTGCCTACAGAATTGAGAAAAGAAAAAAACTTTCATTTGAGGAATGTGAGGCCTTTTAAATTATGAGGCACAGAGAGACATTAAAATAATACAGCAATTAGGCTCGCGCCTATAATCCCAACAATTTGGGAGGCCGAGGTGGGCGGATCACTTGATGCCAGGAGTTCAAGACCAGCTTGGCCAACATGGCAAAACCCTGTCTCTACTAAAAATACAATTAGTTGGGCTTGGTGGCACATGCCTGTAATCCCAGCTGCTCAGGAGGCTGAGACAGGAGAATCACTAGAACCCAGGAGGCAGAGGCTGCAGTGAGATGAGATCGCGCCACAGCATTCCAGCCTGGGTGACAGAGCAAGACTCTGTCTCAAAATAAATAAATAAATAAATAAAAAGATACTGGAATCAGGTGGTACTTTCCCCTTGAGCTATGTATTCATCTCCTGAAACTGCTTACTATTGCCACAAGTAGCTACAAATTAATCCAATAATGCTGCACCAGATGCTATAACCCACACCCTGTATCTTAACAATGTATAGATCATTCATTAATCAATGTTATTCCTGTAAACCAATGAGAATTCCTCACAAACAACTTTGAGCCCACTTCCTATCCCCCTTTTTTTGCCTTTAAAAATCTACTTGTAACTGCTCCTGATTGGAGTGTACATTCAGGGCAACTTGTGTCTATACTCCTGGGTTGCAATTCTAAAGCCTGGCTCAAATAAACTCTCTACTTGTATTAATTTTGCCCTAGCTTTTTCCTTTTAGGTTGACAGAATAATGAAACCTAAAACCTCTTCTTGACATAAATAGCTTTTCATAATTTGACCTCTGCTTATCTGTTTAGTATTTTCTTATCCATTATTTTTTCCTGCCTTAATCTGTAATATTCAAACTAGTTGCATTTCTCAGAATATATGATGTTCTCTCATGATTTATGTACATGCTGTTCTACCTGAAATAATTCCTTGTTTCCTGCTCTTCGACTTGTCCTTCAAGTAAAGTCCTACTCATGCTTTAAATTTTGGCCCTCACTCAGCAGATGGGGCTGGAATGAAAAAAAAAAAAATTTGGCTCAAACCTACCTACTTCATGAAGTCTACCCTGACTCACATAGAACCCCACCTATTCTACCAGTGCTCTTTTAAACCACAGTTTATTTTTAATTTGCTTGCATATTTGTTTTTTCAGGTTTAATTCCCCAATGGAAAAAGACCATTTTTTTCCCTGCTATCTCCAGCAGTTATTATAGTGCATGGCAACAAGAGCAACTGACATTTTTCTTGATTAAAGATACCATTTTTTTTTTGAGACGGAGTCTTGCTCTGTCGCCCAGGCTGGAGTGCAGTGGCATGGTCTCAGCTCACTGCAACTTCCGCCTTCCAGGTTCAAGGGATTCTCCTGCCTCAGCCTCCCGAATAACTGGGACTACAGACACATGCTACCACACCTGGCTAATTTTTGCATTTTTAATAAGAGACAGGGTTTCACTGTCTTGGCCAGGCTGGTCTCAGACTCCAGACCTCATGATCCACCCGCCTTGGCCTTCCAAAGTGCTGGGATAACAGGCGTGAGCCACTGCACCCAGCCTGAAGACACTCTTAAGGTCTAAGGATGTTTTCCAGGAGTGGGTGATGTAGCAAATAAGGTAAATCATTCCCCCTCCCACTAGTTTTCCAAGCTTCTTTCAAAACCTAGCAGGCAATTCACTATTCTTTCCTTATCTACCACTTTGGGTAGAATTCACAATTCCCTTCTTTGTCCTCCTAATGAATGTGTATGTCCTATCCTAGCACCAGTCATGTTTAAGTGTGTATCCCAAGCATTTGGGACATTAGGCTCACCATTACAGGGGAGGAAACCCTTCTAGGTTCTTCAGCTGGTCTATAAACTAAATTGATACCAGTCAGGTTAACAGGAGAAAAACAGTGTTAATTACGTATGTATGCACAAGAGTCCCACAAAATATGAGACTCAAAGAAGGGCCAGATGTTTGACACTTATATTACATCCTGACCTCAGAAAGGAAGTGGGGACCGGCATGGTGGCACGGACCTGTAATCCCAGCTACTCAGGAGTCTGAGGCAGGAGGATCCTTGAGCTCAGGAGTTGGACGCCAGCCTGGGCAACACAGCAAGGCCAATCTCTTCAAAATAAAAGTGGGGCTTGGGGCTTCCAGGGGTGGTGGAGACAAGTTAAGGGAGGATAAGAGGAGAAAATATAAGGTGAATAAAGGTTGACTTTTATGCAGATAAAAGCATCTCAGATGATACAAGTTGACTAGCAGCAGCTCTCTTTCTGGTACAGATTCCGTTAATTATGAAAATTTCCTTTAGAAATGTAAATTTCTCTTTACAAAGGAAGAGTTTTATCCTTTATTTTAGGCAGTAGTGGGATAAGTGAAGCAGTTTCCTGTGTTGGCTGGATCTTAATTTATTTTGCTAAAAGACATCAATATGCCAGAGTGGCGTATTTTGGGGTGGCATATTCTAGACTCCTTCAGTTATAATTTGGGGTAGTGTGTCCTGAGCCGCAAACAATGAAATCAATCAACGTTCACCCTAACTAAAGGGGCTTTCTTAAACATTCTAGGAGAACCTCACCATCATGCATAGACCATAAAAAATCCTTTACAATTCAACCCAAAGAATCGTAAATGCGGTTTCCTCCAGGCACTTTTAATTGTCCTTAGACAGATGGCCAAAGCCTGGTTATGGGAACCGCATATGCTAAGAGAAAGCTGACTAGAGCGCCAAGAAAATGATGATTGGCTGCCGGGGCTCAGAAGTTGCATGTTCCCCTCTGGCCAAGGCAGGCTCTAGGAAACTGCTGCAGGTTCAGTTTTTGAAATACGGTTTTTGCATCGTAAAGAAAAAAGATCAACCTATCAGGAAGAACCGAGCACATCCGATCACCAATCAAGAGCGGGAAAGAAGCCAAAGCCCGGGGATACCCATGCACCAACGAGGACGTCATTCTCCAGCCCCCGCCAATGAGCAGCGGGACGGGGGGCGGGGCAATAGGCGGACCCATTGCCCTAGAAAACAAACAAGCTGCGGTACAACTGTCCTCAGCAGCCCTCGCCTCCCAAGTCTCTGCAGCCAACCCCTCAGCAAGGTGCTGCTTTGATGCTTTCCATGCTGTCTGCGTGGGGCTAGTTACAGTGAAGTATCCCCTTCCCACTAGAGTAAGGCACTTCTTTCCAGTGCCTCCCCGAGAACCGCAGAAAGCACACTGGAACTTCGAGCTTCCTACCTTCACAGGAACCGGGAGCCGCGCGCTACCTGAGGGGGAGGGGCGGCCCTGGTACGCAGGCGCGCATGCTTTGTGGAGGCGAGGCTGTGGCGGCCCTAGGTAACCTGGGAGCTGTATTTCTTACTCCGGCAAAACCGCCCAGGCCGCTGAGGCCTTAGTGACTTCATTTCCCAGGAGCCTCCGCGACCATGGGGCGGGCCGGTGAGTTCGTTAATGAGCTCGAGGAAGCCACGGCGCGGCCCACCAGGTTCCAAAACAAGGAAATGAAGGGGGGAGGCGGGACTGGGGGTGCCAGCGGGAGCCGCCGCCGCCGTCACGGAGGAGGAGGAGGAAGAAGTGGAGGAGGTGGCTGCTGCGGCCGCCGAGGAGTCCCTTGCTGAAGGCGGACCGCGGAGCGGCTGGCGGCGCGCGCGGGCGCGCGCGCGCGAGAGAGGCGGCTGTTGGAGAAGTGGAGCGGCGGTCGCGGGGGGAGGAGGAGGAGGGACTGAGCGGCGGCGGCCCCCGCGTCCCGTGCCTCTATGGGGGAAGCAGACAATGGATTATGATTTCAAGGCGAAGCTGGCGGCGGAGCGGGAGCGGGTGGAGGATTTGTTTGAGTACGAAGGGTGCAAAGTGGGACGCGGCACCTACGGTCACGTCTACAAGGCGAGGCGGAAAGATGGGTAAGAGCAGGGGCGGGAGGAGTAGGCTCGCTTCGGTCCTCGCCCTGCCCGCGACCCGGCGGGATGGGTGGGTCGGATCCCAGTCGGGCCGTGCCCGGGGGGCGAGGCGGAGGGGGTCGCGGGGTTGCGTCCCTACACCGACTCCGAGGGGCGCCCGTTCCGCCCGCCTCCCCCCGCGCGGCCCCGTCGCGTCCCTCGAACTCCCGCGGCGCAGCCCGGTCCGAGGCGTCGGTGCCGTCCCAGAGGGGCCCCCTGCGAGTGCTCGGAGACGGCGAGGGGACTCGAGTTGGGACCGCGGTGGAGGAGGACTTTGTGGGGTCTGGTCTCTTGAGGGAACGCAGCGGGCAGGCAGAGCTCCGCTGCGGAGTTGCCGCTCCGGCCCTGGGTAGTGACGGTCGTTGTGGAACTTCCAATCGGCTGAGCGCCTCGCGGGGGCGGCGGTTTGAAACCTCGCCGGGGAGCCTGTCGGGCGAACGCGGCCTGGGGTCCTCGCCAGCCCCGCGGCTCTGACCCGCTGGGCACTGCCGCCCCCAGCAGCGATCTCCGCCCCTCGGGCTGGCCGGCCTGTTGGCCCCTCTATGCAGTCCTCCCATCCCTGTCGTTTGCCCGGCGTCCCGGATTTCTCATTCTCAAATTCTGAATTGCGTACCTTCCCCCTTCGAAGGAGACCTGATGGGCTAGCTGCGTTTCGCAAGCGGTAACTTAAGAGTTGGCTGAATTCTCTGCTACTCACCCTTTACCTCGCAGCCCCTTGGGTATCTTGGGTATTATGTTCTCCACTCCATCCTTTGCCAGATGACTGTGGGCTGGGGCTTATGGAGTACCTAGATTATCAAGAAGGGAATACGGAGTGACAGAGCTGGGCCTGAACCTTTGTTTTCCTAGGAATTGAGGGAGAACTGTAGGAACACCTTGGGAAGCCTTTACTGGTTGTCCTCTTAAGAAGAGCTGGATAATGTACTGAGAATGCCTATCCTTCCTTGGTCCTGGAGGGCAGACAGCAGCTACAGCAGGACTGGTGGAACCAGCTTCCTGGCAGGAATTACCCTCCCCCAAGGTTAGGGACCCAGGAAGATGCCCTGTCCAGCATAGACTTTAAAGAGAGTCAAACTTTACGGAAGAGGATTGTAACGGGACATTTCTGAATAAAGTGATGATCAGCCACAATGATATTAGTACAATTTGAAGTGCCGCTTATCTTTGTGCGCGCTGTTATAATTTGATATGGTTGGTATATGAACTCTAGGACTAAAGTAGGTTGTGTGCGTATGCACTAATTTCATAAAACAACTCTATGAAGTGTTTTGTCATAAGGTATCGTGAAGATTGCAAAGTACTCTCCAAGTGTAAAGGATTATTATTATTGCAGAGTTTTTTTCTCTCGTAATAACTGAACAGACCTTAAGGTACTCAGTTGTTTCTCATAATTCCTTTAATTACCAGGTGTCCTTGAATGCTTATCATGGAATGTGAGGTACTATAATTAACATTTTGGTTTTGGAATATCCACTCCACCTGTTATACTAGTGTTCACGTGGGAATTTTATCAGGTATATTTGGAGAAAGCACATCCAGTTTTCCTGTTTGGACGTTGTTAAATCTGAGGTGGATTTTTCCCATACTCCTCATGCTAACTTTGTAATACACTTTAGGTTTTAAAAAATGTATCTTAGAGTTTTTTTTTTGTTAAAATAGCTTTCTTTTATTAGGGAACTTTTGAGAAGTTAAAAATTCTGCTTCTGAATTGTATTTGAATAGTATGGGCTTACAACAAAAACCAGATAATTCCTGCTTCTATTCTTTTTGAATATTTTTCCCCTCTAATAAAGTACTTGATTCGAATACACTTCCTTTTTGAGTGAAATTTGTTAATTAGAATTAATAAAGCTTCTTTACTAGAGTAAGATTAGTTTGTGTGTCTTCAAAATATAATGCTCTTTTTTTCTAAAAAAAAAAAAAAAACTCTTAGGATCTGAAAGCATTAGTTTAAATCACTGTATTACGTATAAGAAAAACCGTAATAAAGGCTTTTTTCCTGGACGAAAGATCTGGTTGAGATTTGCAACTTTACAGTAAACACCTACGTCTCTTGTGGGTTGGTAGTGGGATTAGTTTTATGTTCATTGATACCAGCAATTTGAAAGAACATCTGTGTCCTTTGGGTTCATGTTAATTTTTTTTTTTTTTTTTTTTACTGTTTTAAACTGTGGGCAGATTTGCATAGTAAAGGATTTTACACTCTCATCATGGTAGATTACAGTTTAGCTCTTTCCAGATTTTATTTTGGTTAACTCAGAAAATGCATAATGCTATTTTAGGGAGCCAGAAATCACATAGGTTACATTAAAGAGAAATGATTCTGGTATATATAATGTAGTATATAACCAAACCATTGTTCAGGTCTTTAGAAGAAACATTGGAAGAAATAACTTAAAATATCATTAGAAAAGTTTTATACTACAGTTTGCAAAATCTTATTTCCCTCGAAGTATGAGCTCAGGCAATATTAATTGTATCACATAAATTTATAAGAAGCTGGAAATGCAAGACTTACATCTGAGTTTTTCACCTTTAATTAAAAATGTTCTCTGGGCCGGGTGCGGTGGCTCACGCCTGTAATCCCAGCACTTTGGGAGGCCGAGGTGGGTGGATCACGAGGTCAGGAGATCGAGACCATCCTGGTGAACATGGTGAAACCCCGTCTGTATTAAAAATACAAAAGAAATTAGCCGGGTGTGGTGGCGGGTGCCTGTAGTCCCAGCTATTCGGGAGGCTGAGGCAGGAGAATGGCGTGAACCAGGGAGGTGGATCTTGCAGTGAGCCGAGATCGCGCCACTGCACTCCAGCCAGGGCGACAGAGCGAGACTTCGTCTCAAAAAAAAAAAAAAAAAAGTTCTTTGTTCACCTTTTTGTTTTGCAGGAAGAGAGGCTTTTGACCTAACTCTCCTTTTTATTTAATATTTATACTTCTGAATATTTTTTGTAGAGACAGGGTCTTGCTGTGTTCCCAGAGCTAGTCTTGAACTCCTGGGCTCAAGTGATCCTCCTGTCTCAGCCTCCCAAAATGCTGGGATTACAAGTGTGAGCCACCATGCTGGACCTCCAACTCTCTTTTACTTAAAAAAAATCCGGTTTAAAAGTTGTTCTTTTTTTGTTTTTTTCGTTTTATAGAGACAGGATCTTGCTGTGTTGTTCAGGTTGGTCTTGAACTCCTGGCTTCCCAAAGTGCGGGCATTACAGGTTCATGCCACCACACCCAGCCAAATGTTATTCTTGAAGAGAAGCAAGTTCAGAATATTTCTGAACTTTTTAATACAAGCAAGAATTCATAAAATAAATTTTCTTCATTATTAAGAAGTCGCACATGACAATTTATGGTTACAAATTTCAAGACTGCATTTTTCCAGTTAGAAACATTTAAAAATTTGATCGATAAAGGAATATTGTTAAAAAGTTCTTTTGTTGGCCGGTGCCGTGGCTCACACCTTTAATCCCAGCACTTTGGGAAGCTGAGGCAGGTGGATCACCTGAGACCAGGAGACCAGCCTGGCCAACAAGACGAAACCCCATCTCTTCTAAAAATACAAAAATTAGCCGGGTGTGGTGCTGCGCGTGGCTGACGTCACTTACAGAGTTTGTTTTGTCAGGGTTTCAAATGAGTGGTTGATGACTGCATAACTTAATGTACGTCATGAAATTCTTCACAATAAGTACATGTAGATGCCTATAGCTAATAGGTACAATAGTATTTGCCTGTGTTTGATGGGTTTTTCACAATCGGTTTGTAGTTATTGTATTTGCATTTTTATTGGACACACAAGATTAAAGACTTGTCAGTATCATCAGAGGATTAGAACTTTCCAAAGTTTTAGATCATCTAGTTCAATTTCCTCTTTTTACAAAGGAGAAACCTAGAGCTTTGAGAGGTTAACTGTCATGCTCATAGTGTCACAGCAGAGATAGCCTGTAATCCACATCTGACTCAAGAGTTCTTGCATTTTCCTTCCTAATACCATGGGAGGAAAAACAAAAAAAGGCCATCTTACCTCCAGTCTTGATAACTTACTGTATAAACTTTTTTACATGCCAAAAGTGCATTTATACAAAAAATATATATATATGGAAAAGGGAAATTATCACATATACAGGACATTTACAAAGTGGGAGTGCAGGACTGTAGATTCTACTGCATGTAGCTGCTGCTTTTCTTTTCTTTTTTTTTTTTTTTTGAGATGGAGTTTGCTTTTGTTGCCCAGGCTGGAGTGCAATGGTGTGATTTCAGCTCACTGCAACCTCCGCCTCTTGGGTTCCAGCGATTCTCCTGCCTCAGCCTCCCGAGTAGCTGGGATTACAGGCATGCGCCACCACACTTGGCTAATTTTGTATTTTTAGTAGAGACAGGGTTTCTCCATGTTGCTTAGGCTGGTCTCGAGCTCCCGACCTCGGGTGATCCACCTGCCTTGGCCTCCCAAAGTGCTGGGATTATAGGTGTGAGCCACTGTACCCGGCCATGCTGCTGCTTTTCATCTGTTTTTTTCTTCGTCCTCACTGTCAACACTTTTGGCCATTATTTCTGATTTGGGTAGTAGCTGATTGGTCTCTCACTATAGTCCAAGACCCAAATTGCTGCTAGTGTCATTTTCCTATAAAATCAATCATGTCATATCTCTTTTTGGAAAACTATACATTTGCTATGGCTTATACTATCAGATCCAATCTCATCTCTTTCTCTCCTCTCCTTGCATGAATCATACTTAAGACTTAAATCAGATCCAATCTTAATTCCTTAGTTTGTCATGTAAAGACATTTGCATTCAGACCCTGAAGTCTGTAGTCTTTATACCTGCCACCATTTCTTTTTTCCAGTTGCATTTAAGCTATATACTTCTGTAGCATTGAACTCATATTTTCCGGTACTTAAGTCCTTTCATGTCTCATTTTCTTTGTTCTACATTCACTCTAGAATGGTGTTGCTGTGCCATTCTTCCCTCCCCCTTTTCCCTTACCCTTACAAACTTGTCAAACTGCTCATACTTCAATACCCAACTCAAATAGCTTTTCCTCCTTGAAGCCTTCTCTTAATCACTTGGTGTACTCCTCAGCTGTGTTTCTACTCCTTTGTTCTTACATATGTAAAGTCACTGTAAGTGATACTAATATGCCTCATAAATTACTAGCTGCAAAAGGATTATCATTCTATGTCCAGTGTCTTGTACAGAGTTGGTCATATAATACACAAAATTATATTCAATTAAAAATGCCTTTAATTGGTAAAGATGCTCCACTGATTTTAAAAGCAGACCAAATTCCTTTAAAAGCACAAGTTTATTAAAAAACAATGTTTTCAGTAATTGCTTTGAAAGCCTGAAATACAGTAATGTTACATGAAATAGGTGGTTAGATGTAAATATTTCTAATGTATTTTTTCTAAGAAATGTACTGCTTTTCCAAACAGTTGATAAATTTCTTTTTTCATTTTTTTCTCTTAAGACTGTCTCACTTTGTCACCAAGGCTGGAGTGCTGTCGTGCAGTCCTAGCTGACTGCAGCCTTGAACTCCTGGGCTCAAGTGATCCTCCTGCCTCAGCCTCCTGAGTAGCTAGGACCACAGATGCATGTGCTGGCTAATTTTCGTTGTTGTTTTGTAGAGATGAGGTTTCACTGTGTTCACAGTGTTGCCCAGGCTGGTCTCGAACTCCTGGGCTCCAGTGATCCTTCTGCTTCAGCCTCCCAAAGTGCTGGGATTACAGACATGAGTCACTGTGCCCGGCCCATTTCTTTTTCTTTTTTTTTGAGACGGAGTCTCGCCGTCTCCCAGGCTGGAGTGCAGCGGCGCGATCTCAGCTCACTGCAAGCTGCGCTTCCTTGGTTCATGCCATTCTCCTGCCTCAGCCTCCTGAGTAGCTGGGACTACAGGCGCCCACCACCATGCTCGGCTAATTTTTTTTTTTTTTTTTGTATTTTTAGTAGAGATGGGGTTTCACCGTGTTAGCCAGGATGGTCTAGATCTCCTGACCTCGTGATCCGCCTGCCTCGGCCTCCCAAAGTGCTGGGATTACAGGCGTGAGCCACCACGCCCGGCCCCATTTCTTTGAACAGATACTAGATATTGCTAAGGAAAATAGGCATATTTTTGAGAAATAAATATTTTCTCTTAGGCCAGCTCTTTTAGAATTGCTAGACTAGTAATCTGTCTTCTGTGCTTTTACTAGCTATTTTATAGAGATGCTTAGAAAATACCAATATTTAAATACATTTTAGGACATCTTTTGGTTTTATGGGTTTATGGTAAAAAATTAAGTATCTTTAACACTTACTAAATGAAGTAGACATCTGTTTTATGTTTAACTGGTTTGTCATTTTTGCAATGCAAGCCTTCAAGAACTTTTTGAGGCCTAAGGGAAATTAATGTTTTCTTTTTCATGAAATTTGATAATCTAGAGCAGTGATCAGCAAACTTTTTCTGGCAGATACTAAATATTTTGGGCCTTTTGGGCTATACTGTCTCTGTTGCAATTACTCAACTCTATTGTAGTGCCAAAGCATCCACAGATAATATGTAAACCAATATGGATAAGGATGGCTGTGTTCCAGTAGACCTTTATTTATACAAATAAGCGGTTGGCTGAATTTAGTCTGCAGGCTATAGTTTGCTGACTCCTGGTGTAGAGCAGTGATGTCCAACAGAACTTTCTGCAGTGATCTGAAAATGTTTTGCATCTGTGCTGTCCAGTATGCTAGCCACAAGCCACACATACGTATCGATTACTGGAATGTAGTTAGTGTGATTGAGAAACTAATTAGTAGCTATCACATTGGACTGTGTAGGTTTAGAGTCTTTGGATGAGTGGCTTAGCAACAAATAATTCTCTGATCCATCAAGTGACCTTTCAATAAAAATGTTTAAATCAGGGTGTGGATAAATAGGAAAACTGTTATGTCTTCTTTCAAGTTACAGGAGAAATATTAAGGCTGAAATAGCTTGATAAAGCAAAGCAATGCTTGTAGGACTATCAATGTATGAATGGAATCAAGGATATTTAACTACTTTTTCAAGGAAGTATTTTATGGCCGGATGAGGTGGGAGGATTGCTAGAGCCCAGGAGTTTGAGGCTATAGTGAGCTATGATGATGCCATTGCACTTCAGCATGGGCAACAGAACGAGACTCTCTTAAAAAAAAAAAGATATTATAAAAAAAAGTTTGTAAATAGTATATGTGCATAAAAATATACAATGTGGCTGGGCACGGTGGCTTATGCCTATAATCCCAGCTCTTTGGGGAGGCCGAGGTGGGCAGATCACTTGAGGCAAGGAGATCAAGGCCAGCCTTGCCGACAGCAAAAACTCCGTCTCTACTAAAAATACAAAAAATTAGCCGGGCGTGGTAGTACAAACCTGTAATTCCAGCTTCAGCTTCTTGGGAGGCTAAGACACAATAATTGCTTGAACCTGGGAGGTGGAAGCTGCAGTGAGCTAATATTGCACCACTGCACTCCAGCCTGGGTGACAGAGTGAGACTCTGTTTCAATAAAACAAAAATAACAAAAAACCACCAGTGTAACATAAGTCATCCCTTTCCCAGCCATTCTTTCCCTTTTTTAGGGGCAATCATTCTTGGTTGTCCTTTAAGAGGATTTTCTTTTGGGGTATGTGCATGTGTGTTAACTTAAAGATGTCATTAAATATGACATGCTAGTGTGCTGCACACTTCTCTATTTTTAGATCATAGCTCACTGCAGCTTTGGCTGCCTGGGCTCAAGCAATTCTGTCTCTTGGGCTCAAGCGATTGTTTCACCTCAGCCTCCTGAGTAACTGGGACTACAGATGTGGGCCATGCCCAGCTGTTTTTTGTTTTGTTTTGTTTTGTTTCTTTAAATTATTTGTAGAGATGAGGTCTTGCGATGTCTCTCAGTCTGGTCTTGAACTCCTGGCCTCAAGTAATCCTCCTACCTTGACCTCCCAAAGTGCTGGGGTTATAGGCATAAGCCATCATGCCTGGCCCTATTTTTATTTATTTAATTAATTTATTTATTGAGACGGAGTCTTGCTCTGTCACCCAGGCTGGAGTGCAGTGGGAAGATCTTGGCTCACTGCAGCCTCCACCTCCCAGATTCAAGCAATTTTCCTGCCTCAGCCTCCTGAGTAGCTGGGACTGCAGGCACTTACCACCATACCTGGCTAATTTTTTATATTTTTAGTAGAGGCAGTGTTCACCATGTTGGCCAGGCTGGTCTTGAACTCCTGACCTCAAGTGATCCATCTGCCTCAGCCTCCCAAAGTGCTGGGATTACAGGCGTGAGCCACCGTGCTTGGCCCATATTTTAAATCTTAAACATTGCTTAAACATTATGACATATCCATATACAGAGATGCCTTGTTTCTCTTAGTAGTTTTGTTGTATCTCATTGTATTGACTTACATCATTGGCTGTCTCCAGTCTTGCTAGTACTACCACTGAAGTGAATATCCTAGTAAGCACAGCCTTTTATACCTATTAATGTGTCTGTAAGTTAAATTCCTAGAAGCCGTTTACCTTTGGAAGTAATGGCTTGGAATGGTTTACTAATATGGTGATGTATAAGATAGAAATATCTGAAGACTGGAGATGGGGAGGTTGGCTAAGAATAAGGAAGTGAAATGTTAAAGACAATAATAATTTTTTTTTTTTTGAGATGGAGTTTCGCTCTTCTTGCCCAGGCTGGTGTGCGATGGCACGATCTTGGCTCACCACGACCTCTGCCTCCCGGGTTCAAGCGATTCTCCTGCCTCAGCCTCCCAAGTAGCTGGGATTACAGGAATGCGCCACCATGCCCAGCTAATTTTGTATTTTTTAGTAGAGATAGGGTTTCATCATGTTGGCCAGGCTGGTCTCGAACTCTTGACCTCAGGTGATCTGCCCACCTCGGCCTCCCAAAGTGCTGGGATTACAAGCGTGCGCCACTGCACCCAGCTGACAGTGATAATTAACACATAAAAATGAGCTATAAATCATTTGTTAAAGGAAGTACAAGTTACTTTCTTTTTTTTTTTTTGAGAAGTGTTATCCAGGCTGGGATGCAGTGGCACGATCTTGGCTCACTGTACCTCTGCCTCCTGGGTTTAAGCTACTTTCTTATGGCTACTGTTTTAGGAGCATGGAAAAGGTATGTCTCTGAGTTTTACATAGGAAGAGTAGATCCATGGAAAGGTTTTTAATGCAATCTATGTCAATGTTGATGAATTAGGTATTTTTATTTTTTAAAGTATATAAAATATAGTGTCCTGTGTTTTTGAACTTGATATGCTAGACAAATAAGTTCATATGTGGTGTTATAAATTGTGTACAGTTGACTGTTGAACAGCAGGAGTTTGAACCACGTGGGTCCACTTACACGTGGGTCCACTTACACGCAGATTTGTGAAACCTGCGTATATGAGGGCCAACTTTTTGTATAGGTGGGTTCTCCAGGGCCAACTGCAGGACCTGAGTATGTATAGATTTTGGTATATGCAGGGGTCCCGGAACCAACCCTTCAGGTATACTAAGGGACATCTATTTGTTTTGAAAAATTATTCTATAGTGCAGGGTTAGGTGACAATATAGAAGATTTTAAAGCAATATATTACAATTTGCAATTTTCTTGGTGGTAAACTATTAGAGTAAGAGTATTTGGATGTTTAAAAACTGATGTGTTTTTTTAAAGATCAACTCGTTATAATGTTGTGACTATATAATATTAGTGCTACTTTGGGATTCTAAAACAAAGGGACAAGATGAATAAATAGCATGACAATTTCTTTAAAACCAGATAGTATCTAGAAACATAAAGGAGTAGCAGACAAAGCTATTTAAAGATTTTTGTCCATTTATAAATAGCTGATAGTCCAACACTTCCTGTAATAGCTGTTTTGAATGTGCACTGTACAGGATGAAAGAGAGTCTCAAGAGAGAAGACAGGATGTAATTCAGGATACAAGTGTGCAGCAGTAGTTATTTATTGAGGATTTGAGTTCTTATCCAGGAGTGAGTGATCAAAGAGAAATAAAAACCTGTAAAGTCCTCAAATAACAGGTGTCTTTTTTTTTGTTTGTTTTTGAGACGAATTCTTGCTCTGTCGCCCAGGTTGGAGTGCAGTGGAGCGATCTCGGCTCACTGCAAGCTCTGCCTCCCGGGTTCACGGCATTCTACTGCCTCAGCCTCCCGAATAGCTGGGAGTACAGATGTACGCCGCCACGCCCAGCTAATTTTTTTGTATTTTTAGTAGAGACGGGGTTTCACCGTGTTAGCCAGGATGGTCTCATTCTGACCTCGTGATCTGCCCGCCTTGGCCTCCCAAAGTGCTGGGATTATAGGTGTGAGCCACCGCGCCCGGCAACAGGTCTTTATAAAATATCTTTAACTTGGCGGAGTGTGGTGGCTCACGCCTGTTATCCCAGCACTTTGGGAGGCCGAGGTGGGCGGATCACGAGGTCAGGAGTTCGAGACCAGCCTGGCCAATATGGTGAAACCCCATCTCTACTAAAAAATACAAAAATTAGCCAAGCATGGTGGCGCGCACCTGTAGTCCCAGCTACTCAGGGGTCTGAGGCAGGAGAATCGCTTGAACCCGGGAGGCAGAGGTTTCAGTGAGCCGAGATCGTGCCATTGCACTCCAGCCTGGGTGGAGTGCATCCAGAGCGAGACTCCATCTCAAAAAAAAAAAAAGAAAAAAAAAAACTTTAACTTGAACTATAATAAGTCTTGCTAAAGGAAAAATACACTCTTCTTATAGAGGCTTTAAACCTATTGTGTATTTTCTATTTAAAAACATTTTTTTCGGGGAAGGTTTGTGATGGATGATCTCAGTTATTACTAAGCTGAATGTGATTAGGGAATGGATTTATTTACCAAATAGGCCAGTTAACTTTGTTTTGTTCTGTAGTTATAGAATAAAACCTATTCATGGCAAAGTGTTTTGCTGATATTTGTAGATATTTAAATTTGGACAGAAAGGTAAGTCCATGGTTTCTGGAAAACTCCCTCCCTCCCTCCCTCCCTTTCTCTCTTCCTTTCTCTCTTTTCTCTTCTTTCTGTTCTGTATTTTCTTTCTTTCCTCTCTTTCTTTTCTTGAGACAGGGTTTTGCTCTTGTCACCCAGGCTGAAGTGAAAGTGGTGCAGTCACAGCTCACTGTAGCCTTGACTTCCTGTGCTCAAATGATCCTCCCATCTCAGCCTGTTGAGTAGCTGGGACTACAGGCACGTACCACCATGCCTGATTAATTCTTGCATTTCTTGTAGAGACAATGGATTTTTCCATGTTGCCCAGACTGGTCTCGAACTCCTGGGCTCAAGCTGTCTACCCGCTTTGGCCTCCCAAAGTGCTGGGATTACAGGTGTAAGCCACTGCACCCAACCTCAGTGTAGTTATTGTAATTGCATTTTAAGAGTGACTTAAACACTGAGTAAATCCTATTATTTTAGGATTTAGGTGCGAATTTAAAAAAGGACTTTTCTGTTTTCTGAAAGGTTTTATGTAATTTGATCTTGTCTTACTTACAAAACCAGAATTCTGTTAACTGATTTTTCAGCGATCTGTTGATCTTTGTTGTATATTTGTATCAGTGGAAATAATTTTCTGCTATTAAAATTATGAAATAATGGTTGCACATGGTAAAAAACTTAAACAGTATAGTTGTATATAAAATGAAAAGTAAAAGTCTAGACTGGACGCGGCAGCTCACACCTGTAATCCCAGCACTTTGGGAGGCCAAGGTGGGCGGATCACGAGGTCAGGAGATCAAGACCATCCTGGCTAACAGGGTGAAAACCCATCTCTACTAAAAATACGAAAAATTAGCCGGATGTGGTGGCAGGTGCCTGTAGTCCCAGCTACTCAGGAGGCTGAGGCAGGAGAATGGCGTGAACCCGGGAGGCGGAGGTTGCAGTGAGCCGAGATCGCGCCACTGCACTCCAGCCTGGGTGACAGAGCAAGACTCCGTCTCAAAAAAAAAAAAAAAAAAGTCAAAGTCTTCCTTCTTACTGTGTGCCGGAGACCATCCTTGTCACATCTCATAGGTAACCAGTGTTAACCATTTCTGTTTAAGTTTTGCTGTTGCTTACTGCTGCTTACCATTATAACTTTAAATAATATGCATATAATTCTGCTTCGTGATTTATCAACTTTAGGCAGTTTTTGTTAAGTTTCCATCAGAGAAGCTGAGCAATTTTGTGAAATCCTACTACCCACTTTTGTTTTCCCATCCTAACCTTCAAATTTATTACTTCTATTTTAATTTGTTTCTAGTAAATACTTTTATGGCTTTAAATTATAAACTTAAATTTCTTTTTCAGTATGTATCAATTTAGATATTATCTCTGATCTCAATGTGAATTTTTTTTCTTCTTTTAAATTTTAGATTTGGAGATACATGTGCAGGTTTGTTGCATGGGTATATTGCGTAATGCTGAGTTTGGGCTTCTATTGAACCCATCACCCAAATAGTGAACATAGTACCCAGTAAGTAGTTTTTCAACCCTTTCCCCTCTGTTTTCCCCTTTTGGAGTCCCCGGTGTCTATCGTTTCCATCTTTATGTCTGTGTGTACCCGTTGTTCAGCTCCCACTTATAAGTGAGGACATGTGGTATTTAATTTTCTGTTTTCTTACTTATTTCACTTAGGATAATGGCCTCAGCCCAACCCTTGTTGCTGCAAAGGATATTATTTCATTCTTTTTTATGGCTGCATAGTATTCCGTGGTGTATATATACCACATTTTCTTTTTAACTGTTGATAGACACCCAGGAGGATTCCATGACTTTTCTATTGTGAATAGTGTTATGATAAATATACGGGTACAGGTGTCTTTTTGGTGGAATGATTTCTTTTCCTCTGGGTAGATACCTAGTAATGGGATTGCTGGGTCAAATGGTAATTCTATTTTTGATTCTTTGAGGAATCTCCAAACTGCTTTCCATAGGGGCTAAACTAATTTATATTCCCACCAACTGTATATAAGCGTTCCCTTTTCTCCTCAACCTTGCCAACATCTCGTTTTTTTATTTTTGATAATAACCATTCTGACTGGTGTAAGATGGTATCTCACTGTGGTTTTAATTTGTGTTTCTCTGATAACTAGTGATGTTGAGCATTTTCTCCCATGTTTTTTCGCTACTTGTATGTCTTCTTTTGAGAAGTGTCCATTCATGTCCTTTGCCCACTTTTTAATAGGATTGTCTTTTTCTTATTTAAAAAAATTTAAAATAACTTTAAGGTTGGGCGTGGTGGCTTACGCCTGTAATCCCAGCACTTTGGGAGGCCAAGGCAGGTGGATCATGAGGTCAGGAGATTGAGACCATCCTAGCTAACACTGTGAAACCCTATCTCTACTAGAAATACAAAAAATTAGCCCGGCGCAGTGGCGGGCACCTGTAGTCCCAGCTACTCGGGAGGCTGAGGCAGGAGAATGGTGTGAATCCAGGAGGCGGAGCTTGCAGTGAGCCGAGATGACGCCACTGCACTCTAGCTTGGGCGACGGTGTGAAACCCTATCTCAAAAAAAAAAAAACAAAAAACAAAACTGCAATTTATTTTTTTGAGACAGAGTTTTGCTCTGTCACTGAGGCTGGAGTGCAGTAGCATGATCATGGCTCAGTGCAGTCTCAATCTCCTGGCCCTTAGCAATTCTCCCACCTCAGCCTCTTGAGTAGCTGGGACCACAGGCGTACACCATTAAGCCTGGCTACTTTTTAAATTTTTTGTGGAGACAGGGTCTCACTGTGTTGCCAAAGCTGATCTTGAACTCCTGGGCTCAAGCAATCCTCCCACCTTGGCCTCCCAAAGTGCTGCCGATTGCAGGTGTGAGCCAGCTCCTTCCCCCAGCCCCCGGCCAATATTGCATTCTTGGTTTGGTTCTCAGCTTGAATGTTATTGGTGTATAGAAATGTGATCGATTTTTGTATGTTGATTTTTTATCCTGAAACTGTACTGAAGTTGTTTATCAGGTCTTGGAGTCTTTCGAAGGAATCTTTAGGGTTTTCTAGGTACAGGATCATATTATCAGTAAATAGATAATTTGACTTCCTCTTTTCCTGTTTCTCTGTCTTGCCTGATTGCTCTGGCTAGGGCTTCCAATACTGTATTGAATAGGGGTGGTGAGAGTGGGCATCCTTGTCTTGTTTCAGTTCCTGGGGGAATGCATCCAACTTTTGCTCTTTCAGTATGATGTTGGCTGTGGGTTTGTCATAGATGGCTCTTATTATTTTGAGCTATGTTCCTTCAGTGCCTTGTTTGTTGAGCATTTTTGTCATGAAGGGAATGTTAGATTTGTCGCATGCTTTTTCTGTGCCAGTTGAGATGATCATATGGTTTTTGTTTATATTTCTGTTTATGTGGTGAATCACATTTCTTGATTTGTATGTGTTGAACCATCCTTGCATCCCAGGAATAAAGCCCACTTGATCATAGTGAATTATCTTTTCAATGTGCTGCTGGATTTGGTTTGTATTTTGTTGAGGATTTTTGCATCTATGTTCATCAGGGGTATTGGCCTGTAGTTTTCTTCGTTTGTCATTATCTTTGCCAGATTTTAGTATCAGGATGATACTGGTTTCGTAGAATAAATTAGGGAGGAATCCTCCCTCCTTGATTTTTTGGAATAGTTTCAGTAGTATTGGTACCAGCTCTTCTTTGTACGTCTGGCAGAATTCAACTGTGAATCCATCTGGTCCAGGGCTATTTTTGGTTGGTAGGCTTTTAATTACTGATTCCGTTTCATAACTTGATATTGGTCTGTTCAGGGTTTCAGTTTCTTCCTGGTTCAATCTTTAGAGATTGTGTCTTTCTAACATGAATGTTAAAGGAAGTAATACACCTTTCCCACTCTTTATTGCTACTTCCCAATTTTTAAAGTATAATGTTTGTAATAATGTTTGTAGTATTTTGGTGTATTCAATGCTCTTTTGTCCATGGGTTGATTCTAAAAAGTGAACACTTAAAGCATTCAACAGCATTAAAATACTATGATTTTAAAATTTATTTACTGCTGAGTAGATGAATATGTTGAGACTCATGGAGAAGGAAATGTAATCTTTAGTACAGTCAGCCCTCTCTATCTATGGGTTCTGCATCTGCAGATTCAATCAACCATGTGTTGAAAATACTCAAGGTCGGGTGCTGTGGCTCACACTTACAATTCCAGCACTTTGGGAGGTCTAGGCGGGTGGATTGCTTGAGCTCAGGAGTTCAAGGCCAGCCTAAGCAATATAGTGAGACTTTGTCTCTACAAAAAAGTAAACAAAAAAACTAGCTGGGTATAGTGGTGCATGCCTGTGGTCCTAGCTAACTTGGGGGCTGAGGTGGGAAGATCGCTTGAGCTGGGGAGGTTGAGGCTGCAGTGAGCCGAGATTGTGCCATTGCCATTCAGACTTGGCAACAGAGCGAGACCCTGTCTCCAAAAAAAAAATTAGAAAAAACTCCAAAACAATAAAAAATAATGCAAATAAACCCAGCATAACTATTTATAAAGTATTTACATTGTATTAAGTATTATAAGTAATTTAGGGATGATTTAAAGTATACAAGAGAATACATATAGGTTATATGCAAATACTGTGCTATTTTATATCAGGGACTTGAGCATTCTTGCATTTTGGTTTGGAAGGAACTGAAACCAACCACATGGTCCACATACTCCTCCCCACACCGTACTGAGGGATGACTGTATTAAATAAGTGCTGCTTGAAACAGTGTTCCAGGGTATTAAGGCCTAATTGTTGATGTTAATTTATTCTGCCTTTTCTTCAAGTCTTCTGGGTCATATTCAGCTAGTAGTTTTTCTTTGTATCCTATGTGTGGTTTTTCTTGGATTCTTTTTTTTGGTTGTTTTTAGATGAGGATGTCTTTTTTTTTTTATTTTTTTTTTAAAGACAGGGTTTTACTCTTAACACCCAGTTTGGAGTGCAGTGGCATGATCACAGCTCACTGCAACCTCGACCTCCTGGCTCAGGTGATCCTCCCACCTCAGCCTCCTGAGTAGCTAGGCTTACAGGCACCCACTACCATGCCTGGTTAATTTTTGTATTTTTTTGTAGAGACAGGGTTTTGCCATGTTGCCCAGGCTGGTCTTGAACTCTTGGGCTCAGGTGATCCGCCTGCCTCAGTCTCCCAAAGTACTAGGATTACAGGCGTGAGCCACCATGCCTGGCTGAGGATGTATTTTTAAGTAGCATTTTCATATAGGATGTGTAGATTTTCTGAGTTCTTGCATGTCTGATAATGTATTTTGTTCTCATACTTGATTGATAGTTTGGCTGAATTAATACTTAAATATTAAGAATATATATTTTTTCTCAGCATTCGAAACTATTGCTTCATGTCTTCTGGTATATCTTGTTGTTCCTGGGAAGTTTCTTTCTTTCTTTTTTTTTTTTTCTGGAGACAGAGTTTCACTCTTGTCGCCCAGGCTGGAGTGCAATGGCACAATCTTGGCTCACTGCAACCTCTGTCTCCTGGGTTCAAGGGATTCTCCTGCCTCAGCCTCCTGAGTAGCTGGGATTACAGGTGCCTGCCATCATGCCCAGCTAATTTTTGTATTTAAGTAGAGATGGGGTTTCACCACGTTGGCCAGGCTGGTCTCAAACTCCTGACCTCAGGTGATCCACCTGCCTTGGCCTCCTAAAGTGCTGGGATCACAGGCGGGAGCCATCATGCCTGGCTGGGAAGTTTCTTTTTTCAAACTTGTATTTTTCCTCTCTAGAATCTCTTAGGATTTTTTACTTTTTTTATTTTCCTGATTTTTCTTTAATACAGTTGCCATCTTACATAATGTACTATTAAGTGCCTTCTTAATAGCTTCTAATCTACCCTTCTGTTACACTGGTTGGCATCCTGGGATGGAACTATTGTTACCACTCATGTTTGTGGAGTACTGTTCTTCAGTACAGTACACCTGACTCATATGGTCAGGCCATATAATTCATGGGTAGTGGTATTAATTTCTATGACTGAATTAATGCACACATCCAAACCACATATATTTCTTTCTTTTTCTTTTTTTTTTTTTTTGAGACGGAGTCTTGCTCTGTCGCCCAGGCTAGAGTGCAGTGGTGCAATCTCAGCTCACTGCAACCTCCGCCTCCCAGGTTCAAGTGATTCTCCTGCCTCAGCCTCCCGACTAGCTGGGATTACAGGCATGCACTACCACGCCTGGCTAACTTTGTGTTTTTAGTAGAGATGGGGTTTCACCATGTTGGCCAGCCTGATCTCGAACTCCTGACCTCAGGTGATCCACCCGCCTTGGCCTCCCAAGGTGTTGGGATTACAGGTGTGCGCCACTGCGCCTGGCCTGTATATTTTTCAATTTAGAGTTCATACAAAGTCTGTTTCCTTTCTATAGTAGCTATTGCTCCAGATTGTGGTTTAAAAATCCAAGAAGTGGGAAGAATGTCTTTGTTTTCAATGCTGCTTTCTTCCTTTTTTCTTTTCTATCTTCCTTCCCTCCATTTTCTTTCTTCCGTTCATTTCCTTCTTTTTTTCTTTCTTAATAAGAGGTTAACAGAAATGGGCTATTAAGGAAATCAAAGTCTAGTAAATGTTCAAAACATGAGATCAGAGTAGTCACAAACTCTTCTTTGTAGTGATGTTAAATTACTGACAAATGTTTTTTGAAAACAGAAAAAGTCTTTTTTTTTCCATTTTTTTTTGAGACGAAGTCTCCCTCTGTCGCCTAGGCTGGAGTGCAGTGGCGCGATCTCGGTTCACTACAGCCTTTACCTTCCAGATTCAAGTGATTCTCGTGCCTCAGCCTCCTGAGTACCTGGGATTACAGGCATCTGCCACTGTGCCTGGCTAATTTTTGTATTTTTAGTAGAGACAGGGTTTCACTATCTTGGCCAGGCTGATCTTGAACTCCTGACCTCGTGATCCACCCAACTTGCCCTCCCAAAGTGGTGAGATTACAGGTGTGAGCCACCATGCCCAGCCAAAAATCCGATTTCTTATTTCAATTTATGTGTATTTTTTTCTTTTCTTTTTTTTTTTTTTGAGATGGAGTTTTGCTCTGTTGCCTCAGCTGGAGTGCAATGGCACAGTCTTGGCTCACTGCAACCTCTGCCTCCTCGGTTTAAGCAATTCTCATGCCTCAGTCTCCTGAGTAGCTGGGATTACAGGTGTGTGCCACCACGCCCGGCTAATTTTTTTGTATTTTTAGTAGAGACGGGATTTCACCGTGTTGACCAGGCTAGTCTCGAACTCCTGACCTCAAATGATCCACCCGCCTTGGCCTCCCAAAGTGCTGGGATTACAGGTGTGAGCCACTGCACCCGGCTATTTTTTTCTTTGCTCTTCTTTTTGTTTGTTTTGAGACATATTCTCACTCTGTTGCTCAGGCTGGAGAGCAGTGATGCAGCCTTGACCTCCCTGGGCTCAGGTGATCCTCCCACCTCAGCCTCCTGAGTAGCTAGGGCAACAGGCATGTGCCACTATGCCTGGCCGATTTTTGTGTTTTTCTGTAGAGATGTGGTTTTGCTACGTAGCCCAGGCTGATCTTGAACTATGGAGCTCAAGTAATCCACCTGCCTCAATCCCCCAAAAGTGCTGGGATTTTAGGCATGAGCCACCATGCCCAACCCTCTTCACTCTTTTTGATTTTATACTTTTTTCTTTAAATCTTTTTTGTAATTTAAAAATTATTTTTTATTTTATTTTATATTTATTGCTCTATCTATCTATCTATCTATCTATCTATCTATCTATCTATCATTTTTTGAGACGGAGTCTTACCCTGTCACCCAGGCTGGAGTGCAATGGCACGATGATCTCAGCTCACTGCAACCTCTGCCTCCTGGGTTCAAACGATTCTTTTGCCTCAGCCTCCCAAGTAGCTGGGATTACAGGCACCCACCACCACACCCAGCTAATTTTTGTATTTTTAGTAGGGG
Source organism: Nomascus leucogenys (assembly GCF_006542625.1). Lineage (NCBI taxonomy): Eukaryota > Metazoa > Chordata > Mammalia > Primates > Hylobatidae > Nomascus > Nomascus leucogenys. The sequence continues at coordinate 97,205,552 of NC_044383.1, read as the reverse complement.
CGGAGTTTTACCATGTTGGTCAGGCTGGTCTCAAAACTCCTGACCTCGTGATTCTTCTGCCTCGGCCTCCCAAAGTGCTGGGATTACAGGCGTGAGCCACCGTGCCTGGCCATATATGTATATTTTTTCTCACAGCTGAGGCAAAGGTCAGTTTATGTGTATTTTATTTTTATTTATTTATTTATTTGAAATGGTCTCACTATATTGCTCAGGCTGGGGTGCAGTGGTACGGTCTCAGCTCACTGCAACCTCTGCCTCCTGGACTGAAGCCATCTTCTGATTTTAGCCTTCCGAGTAGCTGGAAGGTGCATGCCACCATGCCCAGCTAATTTTTGTAGTTTTTGTAGAGATGGGGGTCACACCATGTTGTGTTGGCTGGTCTCAAACTCCTGAGCTCAAACAGTCCACCCACCTCAGCCTCCCAAACTGCTAGGATTACAAGCATGTGCCACCACTCCCAGCCTGTATTTTTATTTATTTATTTATTTGTTTGTTTGTTTGTTTGACGGAATCTAACTCTGTCGCCAGGCGGGAGTGCAGTGGCACGATCTCAGCTCACTGCAGCCTCTGCCTCCTGGGTTCTAGCGATTCTCCTCCCTCAGCCTCCCAAGTAGCTGGGACTACAGGCACGCACCGCCATGCCCAGCTAATTTTTTGTATTTTTAGTAGAGACAGGGTTTCTCCATGCTGGCCAGGATGGTCTCGATCTCTTGACCTCATGATCCGCCCGCCTTGGCCTCCCAAAGTACTGGGATTACAGGCGTGAGCCACCGTGCCCGGCAGCCTGTATTTTATTTTTGAATAATTATATGTTGTTTGGACATAAGTAGTTACTAAATTACTTTACCTAATTATGTAATAAATGGAATCATTAGGTATTTCCTTTGACCTAAGTTCCTGTAAACAAATTACTAAGATACTAAGGGTTCTGTGAATGAGTTTGAGATCTTCCAACTGTAGATACGATCAGTGTTTATCTATATTATCAAATTTTTCTTTAAGAACTTGATTTTTAGTGGATGTTTATACTTTTATATGAATATGCAATGCTTTACTGAACTCTTTCTGCTTGTTGAACATTTAAGTTTTTCCTAATATCTTGATAATATATGTAATACTAATAGCTGTTGTTGTGTCTAAATCTTGGTCCTTATATCCAATTCTTTCCTTAAAATAACGTCTTATAAGTTAATTTGCTGTGTCAAAGGGTATTAGTTGTTTAAGGCTCTTAGTATATATAACCTAATTTTTTTCATATATAGTTTTCTCCACTACCACTAACAATATATAAAAAGTGCCCCTCATCTCAACCTCAGTGGCTGTGAATGTTCTTTATCACAATTTGACAGTTGAAATGGTTTCTGCTTTAGCGTGATAGTAATTAGAGCTGTTTCTCCATGATTTTCCTACATCTGAGCTAAAGATCTTACCAGCCTTACAATTTACATCTCTCTTAGCTCCTAGGACCTGTAGTTCATGGTCGAGGTACCACCCCTCTTCCAACCTCACTAGTCTTTACCCATTTTATAGTTGGTAAGTATTTTTGACTTATTAAAAAGCAGGAAGTTTATGCTGGGCATGGTGACTCACACTTGTAATCCCAGCACTTTGGGAGGCCAAGGTGTGTGGATTGCTTGAGCCCAGGAGTTCCAGACTAGCCTGTGCAACAAGGGGGAACCCTGTCTCTACAAAAAATACAAAAATTAGCCAGGCATGGTGACATGCACCTGTAGTCCTAGCTACTCAGGAGGGTGAGGTGGGAGAAACACCTGAGCCAGGGAAAGTTGAGGCTACAGTGAGCCGTGATCGCACTGCTGCACTCAAGCTTTGGCGACAGACTGAGACCCTGTCACAGAAACAAAACAAAACAAGACAGCAGCAAGTTTTCCTTGGAATATTTTATATTTATGTAATTTTGTCATCCACATTTTTCTACTTTTATGTTAAAGATATGTTCTACAATATAATTTACCAGGAAGTTTTCTAGTCATCTTAATTTCCTACTCTTAATTTTTATTGGAATAATGGGTGATTTTTTTTCACATATATATATTATTCTGAAAAGTAGTGAAGAATAAACAAAGTTTCACGTTTTGGTGTAGAAATTGTTAAAAGCATTTTAAAAAATATCAGGCCAGGCGTGGTGGCTCACCCCTGTAATCCCAGCACTTTGGGAGGCTGAGGTGGGTGGATCACGAGTTCAGGAGATCGAGACCATCCTGGCTAAGACGGTGAAACCCCATCTCTACTAAAAATACAAAAAAATTTAGCTGGGCGTGGTGGCGGGCGCCTGTAGTCCAGCTACTTGGGAGGCTGAGGCAGGAGAATCGCTTGAACCTGGGAGGCAGAGGTTGCAGTGAGCCAAGATTACGCTACTGCACTCCAGCCTGGTGACAGAGCGAGACCCCATCTCAAAAAAAAGAAAAAAAAGTTTCAAACTGCTGGAGAGAGGAGAGTGCAGATCTAGCTGTCATTTAACACTGGGAAGAACAGGCCAGGCGCGGTTGCTCACAGGTAATCCTAGCACTTTGGGAGGCCAAGGCGGGTGGATCACCTGAGGTCAGGAGTTCAAGACCAGCCTGACCAAATATGGTGAAACCCCATCTCCACTAAAAATACAAAAGTTAGCTGGGCGTGGTGGCGGACGCCCTTAGTCCCAGTTACTTGGGAGGCTGAGACAGGAGAATTGCTTGAACCCGGGAGGCAGAGGTTGCAGTGAGCTGAGATTGCGCCACTGCACTCCAGCCTGGGTGACAGAGCGAGACTCCATCTCAAAACAAACAAAAAAACTGGGAAGAACACAACTGTGGTGTTTATCGTGTGTGGATTTGTCATTCTGGCTTTGTGCAACAGAAAAATCAATATTGTACAAATAAGGTGTTTGTTTTCCTCTTGTAATGAAAGGTCCAGAGATGGGGCATGCTGGGCTGGTGCAGTTGTGCCAGGATATTAACAAGTATTCACCTCCTTTCTTCTGTTCTGTGGTTTTTGTACATGTGGTCCCAAATGATTGTTATGCCTCCAGGTATTTCTTTCACATTCTAGGCAGGAAGAAGGGGAAGAGGCAAAGGCTGAAAGGCAAAAGAGACTGTGCCAACCAAATGGTAAGCAATTGCTTTCTATGGATTAGAGGAACACAAGGGAAAACAGGTTGTGAATGGCTCTGGGGAAGCCAGTCAGTAATAAGTCTCTGCCACAGTGTGGAACAAAGGGTTCAGTGAAAGGTGGGAAAGAAATCTTTGAGTTAATGTTAAGCAGTTAAAACCCACATTCTTAATGATAAGTACAATTTATGAACTATAACTGTCTCCCACACTGTGTAAAGACTTTTCATAATCAACCAAAACACATTTTGTTGACTTTCATGTCCATATAAGTATAAAGACTTAACATTTAGGATAATTTTTTTTAAGCAAAGCCTTATAACACTAATGTTGTCCTTATCTTTTTAGATAAGTGATAGGAAAACACCACAGAGAAATTTGGTATTTATAATAGTGAAGAGAACAGAGTCATATTAGATTTTACCTTTGCTCTAGGCCGATTAGCCAAGGCTCCTTGTTTAGTTTACTGTCACAAAGACATTTTCTTTTTCAGCATTTGAATAAACAGTATTTTTTGGGGACTAAATGATTTGAATAATGTTTATTCCCTCTTAACAAACTACTTGTATTTTCCGTTCTCGGGGAAGGATTTTTGCTCCTGATTCCTAGTAAATATACATACAAAGGAAAAACAAACTGCAATATACCAAAATCTTTTGAAAACCTATTTCAAATCTCAGCTAATAAATACTGTCTAGCAGTGGGATCTTGGTAGTTAAATACTCTGTCTGTATCTCAGTTTCCCCATCTGCAAGATCTGTTGGATGACAAAGTACTCCTCACTGATTGTTGTGAGGAGTAATTGAATCAAAACGTATAAAAGTCTCCAGCAAAGCATTAGTTTATTTATTTGCTAAATCTATGTAGAGGGATTTCAATGATAAATTTCCCTGAAGGTTAAGTTGGTAAATAAAAAGGGTAGATATTGAGTAAAAATTATAGTCAGTTTTTTGAGAGTGGGGATTAATCTGGTTAGATTCAGCAGGAAGATAGAATTTTATCCACATCTATAATGAATTGTTATAAAAAAGTATTCACCATGAATGTCCATCCCTCGCCTGTCGCGGCGGGTGGATCACCTGAGGTCAGGAGTTCGAGACCAGCCTGGCAACATGGCGAAACCCCGTCTCTACTAAAAATACCAAAATTAGCCGGACATGGTGGCACACATCTGTAATCCCAGCTACTCGGGAGGCTGAGGCAAGAGAATCGCTTGAACCTGGGAGGCGGAGGTTGCAGTGAGCTGAGATTGCGCCACTGCAGTGAGCCGAGATTGTGCCCACTGCACTCCAGCCTGGGTGACAGAGCAAGACAACAACAACAAAAAGTTTATTATATTAGGAAAGGAAAATTGGTTTGATGATGGGCTCTTTTACTTCAGCCTTGAAAATAAAGAAAAAAGGTAAAGGAGACCTTATCTTTTCTCAAATTAAAAAAATAAAGGGTCAGGCGCGGTGGCTCACGCCTGTAATCTCAGCACTTTGGGAGGCCGAGGTGGGTGGATCATGAGGTCAAGAGATCGAGACCATCCTGGCCAACATGGTGAAACCCCGTCTCTACTAAACATACAAAAATTAGCTGGACACAGTGGCATGCGCCTATAGTCCCAGTCACTTGGGAGGGTGAGTCAGGAGAATTGCTTGAACCCGGGAGGCAGAGGTTGCAGTGAGCTGAGATCATGCCACTGCACTCCAGCCTGGCAACAGAGTGAGACTCTGTGTCAAAAAAAATATATATATATGTTTAAGAAAAAATTAGAAAACATGCTGGGTGGCTGGGCCTGGTGGCTCATGCCTGTAATCCCAGCACTTTGGGAGGTTGAGGTGGGAGGATTGCTTGAGGCCAGGAGTTCAAGATCAGCCTAGACAACATAGTGAGATCCTATCTCTAAAAATAATAATAGTAATTATTATTATTTAAAAAACCAAGCTGGGCAGAGTGTTTGTTCCTGTAGTCTCAGCTACTCAGAAGGCTGAGGCAGGAGGATCGCTTGAACCCAGGAGTTTGAATTCAGCCTGGGCGACATAGTGAGAACTTGTCTCTATAAAAAAAAGAAAAATTAGGAAACAAAGATAAGCAAAAAGAAGTAAAGTTATTCATAGATAACCATTATGAATGGTGTGGTATGTTTTTCTACACTTCTTTCTCAGGAAATACCTACTTTTCTCCAAAATGTGATCATATTCTACATACTTTTTAGTAGCCTGTATTTTACATTTTACAATATATAATGAATATTTTTCCATTTTGCTAAACCTTCTTTTCCAATAGTTGTGTTCTGTTCTTTTTTTCCTGAAGAAAATCTATACCACTTACATCTACAACCCTTCCGTCAATAATATCTTTAATTATATGCAGTTATTCTTATGGGTATGGGTAAAAATCTGCTTTCTGACCTTCTTTCCTCCCAAAATCACTGTTCTACATTTTTCTTTTCTTTTACTTTTAAAATTTAATTCTGTTTTTCTTTTTTTCCATGACAGATCAGAACCAGTGTTCTACATTTTTAATTAATTAATTAATTAATTTTTTTTTTTTTTTTTTTTTTTTTGTGACGGAGTCTCACTCTGTTGCCCAGGCTGGAGTGCAGTGGCACGATCTCGGCTCACTGCAACCTCCGCCTCCCAGGTTCACGCCATTCTCCTGCCTCAGCCTCCTGAGTAGCTGGAACTACAGGCGCCTGCTACTATGCCCCGCTAATTTTTTTGTATTTTTAGTAGAGACAGGGTTTCACCGTGTTAGCCAGGTTGGTCTTGAACTCCTGACATTGTGATCCACCCTCCTCGGCCTCCCAAAGTGTTGGGATTATAGGCGTAAGCCACCGCACCCGGCCCTTGTTCTACCTTTTTAATAACTATAGTCTATATACATGTACCTTTATTCGTTTAACCAGTTACTCTGTTGATTGACGCTTATTTATAACTTTTTATTATTATAAATAGCACTGTGATCAACAGATGTCCAGTTAAAATTTTGTTTTTCTGAGAGAGAGAACTTTCTAAAGTAGAAATATGTAGAGGGATAGGAAAGAGTATGTAAATCAAAATGTACTTTAATTTATCATGATAATTATTATGAAATTTCAAAGTGAATCTGTGGATCAATATTTCTTATTACTATATTGGTTTACATAAAGTAGGAGTTTTAAGGACTTATATAATTTATTTTTTATTTTATTTTATTATTTTTTGAGACAGAGTCTTGCTCTGTCACCCAGGCTAAAGCGTAATGGTGTGATCTTGGCTCACTGCAACCTCTGCCTCCCAGGTTCAAGTGATTCTCATGCCTCAGCCTCCCCAGTAGCTGGGATTACGGGCACCTGCCACCACGCTGGGCTAATTTTTCTATTTTTAGTAGAGACGGGTTTTCTCCATGTTGGCCAGGCTGGTCTTGAACTCCAGACCTCAAGTGATTTACCTGCCTCCGCCTCCCAAAGTGCGGAGATTACAGGCTTGAGCCACCATGCCCAGCCTAAGCACCTATATAATTAAAAACTTAAAAACCTCCTCTTAGATGTACTTATGGGTAGCAGTATAAATACAACATAAGCGTTTAGAGCTATGTGGAATCTTATCTGGTTCAAATTGTTTGCCTCAGAAGAAGTCCAGAAATATACAGTGCCTTCCTTAATATCACATAATATGTTTCAGCATCTGATATATTGGTGTTCAGTACATGAATAGCTATATATTGGTTTTTCTAACTCCTATCCCAACATTTAAGTCTGTAATGGGATTTATAAAGATAATGAGAACTACAGTTGCTCTTTGAACAAAATTTGAGCTGTGCAGGTCCACTTATACATGAACTTTTTCCAATAAGTATGTAGAAAAATTTTTTGGAGATTTGCAACAATTTGAATAAATTGGTAAATGAATTGCATTGCTTAGAAATATGGAAAAAATTAAATGTGTCATGAATGTATAAAATGTATGTAGATACTAGTCTATTTTATCATTTACTACCATAAAATAGACACAAATCTATTATAAAAAGTTAAAATTTGGCCAGGCATGGTGACTCATTCCTGTAATCCCAGCACTTTGGGAGGCCAAGGTGGAAGAATTCCTTAAGCTCAGGAGTTTGAGACCAGCCTGAGCAACATGGTTAGACCCTGTCTAAAAATAAAGTTAAAATTTGGCTGGTGTGGTGGCTCATGCCTGTAATCCCAGCACTTTGAGAGGCCGAGGCGGGTGGATCACAAGGTGAAGAGATCGAGACCATCCTGGCCAGCGTGCTGAAACCCCGTCTCTACTAAAAATAAATTAGCTGGGCGTGGTGGCACATGCCTGTAGTCCCAGCTACTTGGGAGGCTGAGGCAGGAGAATCTCTTGAACCCAGGAGGCAGAGGTTGCAGTGAGCCGAGATTGTGCCACTGCACTCCAGCCCGGTGACAGGGCAAGACTCCACCTCAAAAAAAAAGTTAAAATTTATCAAAACTTATGCACACAAACACTTAAAGACCACACATGATGCCATTTGCAGTCCAGAGAAATGTAAACAAATGTAAAGGTATAGTACTGAATCATAACTACATAAAATTCACTGTTGTACATACTGTACTACTTACTATAATAATTTCATAGCCACTTCTTGCTATTGCTGTGAGCTCAAGTGTTGCAGATAAACGCTTAAAATGCAATGTGATGCTAATCATCTCCACATAAGCAGTTTGTCTCTCTGGTAAGTTGGATATAGCAGTAAAAAGTGATCACTTGTGGTTCTTGTGTATTTTTCATCATGTTAAGTGGAATACTGTAAAGTTTGAATAATACCATGGCACCCATATGGAGTGCCATTAATCATGCCAGAAGTGCTCCCAAGAAGCAGAGAGAAGTCATGACATTAGAAAAAAAAAGTTCAATTCCTTGATATGTACTGTAGATTGAAGTCTGCAGCTGCAGTTGCTCACCATTTCAAGATAAATGAATACAGCATAAGGATTATAAAAAAAAAGAAAAAGAAATTTGTGAAGCCATTTCTCCAGCTATGCCAACAGGTGTAAAAACCTTGCACTTTTTGCTAAATAACTTTTTATCTTGTATTGAAAAGATACAGCTTCTCTGTGGGTGCAGGATTGCTATAAGAGAGGCATACCTATAGATTCTAATGTGATTTGAGAAAAAAAGAATTCATATGACATCTTATAGCAAAAGAAAGGTGAAGGATCTAAAGCTGGAGAATTTTATGGCAGCCAAGGATGGTTTGATAATTTTGGAAAGAGATGGCTTTAAAATTGTCAGGATAGGCTGGATGTGGTGGCTCATGCCTGTAATCCCAGCACTTAGGGAACCTGAGGCAGGAGGATCTCTTGAGACCAGGAGTTTGAGACCAACCTAGGCAACATAGTGAGACCCGATCTCTTAAAAAAAAAAAAAAAAAAAAATTAGCCAGGCATGGTGATGCAAACCTGTAGTCTTAGATACTTGAGAAGCTGATGCAGGAGGGTCACTTGATCCCAGAAGTTTGAGGTTATAGTGAGCCATAATCTTGCACCACTTCACTCCAGCCTGGGCAGCAGATCAAGAGCCTGTCTCAAAAACAAACAAACAAAAAACAAAAAACAGGCCGGGTGCAGTGGCTCACGCCTGTAATCTCAGCAATTTGGGAGGCCGAGGTGGGCAGATCACTTGAGGTCAGGAGTTCGAGACCAGCCAGACTAACATGATGAAACCCTGTCTCTACTAAAAATACAAAAATTAGCCGGGTATGGTGGCGCACAGCTGTAATCCCAGCTACTCAGGAGGCTGAGACAGGAGAATCATTTGAACCTAGGAGGCAGAAGTTGCAGTGAGCCGAAATCACGCCACTGCACTCCAGCCTGGGCAACAGAGCGAGACTAAGTCTCAAAATGAAACAACAACAACGAAACCCCCAAAACCCAGTCAAGATAACAGTAAATGCGGCAGATAAGTTCCCAGATGCCAATAAGAAAATAATTGAATTATGGAAGCTCAAAACAATAAATTCCTGCCAGGTGTCATGGCTCACGCCTGTAAATCCCAGCACTTTGGCAGGCCAGGGCAGGAGGATCACTTGAGCCCAGGAGTTCGAGACCAGCTTGGGCAACATAGACCCTGTCGCTACAAAAAAATAAAATAAAATATGGTGGCACGTTACCTAGAGTCTCAGCTACTTGTGAGGTTGAGGTTGGAGAATCCCTTAAGCCTAGGAGGTAGAGGCTACAGTGAGCTGTGATTGTTCCACTGCACTCTAGCCTGGGTGACAGAGTGAGACCTTGTTCCCAAAAAAAAAAAAAAAAAAAATCATTGAGGAGAAAGGATATCTGCCTGAATAGGTTTTTGTTTGTTTGTTTTTTTAGTCAGAGCCTTGCTCTGTCACCCAAGCTGGAATGCAGTGGCACAATCTCCACTCACTGCAAACTCTGCCTCCCAGGTTCAAACGATTCTCCTGCCTCAGCCTCCCAAGTAGCTGGGATTACAAGCATGCACCACCACACCCAGCTAATTTTTATATTTTTAGTAGAGACAGGGTTTCACCATGTTGGCCAAGGCTGGTCTCGAGCTCCTGACTTTAAGTGATCCGCCCGTCTGAACGTCCCAAAGTGATGGGATTACAGGTGTGAGCCACCGCGCCTGGCCCTGAATAGGTTTTTAATGTGGACAAAAGGGCCTTATTCTGGAAAAAATACCACAAGAAACATTTATTAGTAATGAAGCAAGCCCCAGGATTTAAGGCAAGAAGGGATAGAAGGATAGAATTCTACCATTGTGTGCAAATGCAGTTTGGGTTTATGATTAGGACTGCCCTTATCTATAAAGCTGCTAACCCCTGAGCCTTGGAAGGAAAAGATAAACACCAGCTGCCAGTCTTTTCATTTTACAAAAGAAAGTCTGGACAATGAGAACCCTTTTTCTTGATTGGTTCCATCAATGCTTTGTTCCCTAAGGAAGTACCTTGCCAATAAGGGACTGCCTTTAAAAGTTCTTTTGATATTAGACAATGCCGTGATCCCCCATAGCCCAATGAGTTCAACACTAAAGGTGTTGAAGTGATCTATTTGCCCCCAAACACATTTCTAATTTAGCCTGTAGATCAGTGGGTCATTAAGACCTTTAAGGCTCATTACACGCGGTACCCTATAGAAAGGATTGTCTACATTATGAAAGAGAAACCCAATAGGGAGAACATCATGAAAGTCTAGAGGGATTGCACCATTTAAGATGCTATTGTTACAGCCACAGAAGCCATCAAGCTCAAAACAATATATTCCTGCTGGAGAAAACAGTGCCCAGATGTTGTGCATGACTTCACAAGGTTTATGACAGAGCCAGTTAAGGAAATGATAAAGGAAATTGTGGGTATGGAAAAAAAGATGGGGGAGTGAAGGGTTTTAAAATACAGATCTGAGAGAATTAAAGACCTAATAGATGGCACACCAGAGGAATTAATAAATGACTTGATGGAGATGAGTGCTTCTGAACCAGTACCAGATGATGAGGAAAAAGACACACAAGAAGCAGTATCAGGAAACAAATTGATGTTAGACAAGCTGGCAAAATGGTTCTGATTAGGCTGCTTTGGACTTCTTTTACAACATCTCCTCTTCTGTGATACAGACACTGAAACTAAAGCAGATGGTGGAAGAAGGAATGGTACCATACCAAAACATTGCTAGAGAAATGAAAAAGCAAAAAAGTCAGGCAGAAATTATGATGTATTTCTTTTTTTTTTTTTTTTTTTTTTTTGAGATGGAGTTCCGCTCTTGTTGCTCGGGGTGGAGTGCAATGGCTTGATCTCGACTCATGACAATCTCTGCCTCCCTGGTTCAAGCGATTCTCCTGCCTCAGGCTCCCGAGTAGTTGGGATTACAGGCATGTGCCACCATGCCTGGTTGATTTTGTATTTTTAGTAGAGACGGGTTTTCTCTATGTTGGTCAGGCTGGTTGCCAACTCCCAACCTCAGGTGATCTGCCTGCCTCGGCCTCACAAAGTGGTGGGATTACAGGCATAAGCCACTGTGCCCGGCCTATGATGTATTTCTATAAAGTTACACTAAGTGTGGCTGCCTCTTCTGTCTCCCCTTCTACCTCCTCCACCTCTGCCATCCTTGAGACAGCAAGACCAACTCCCCTCTTTCTTCTCAGCCGACTCAATGTGAAGACAATGAGGATGAAGAACTTTATGATGATCCACTTCTACTAATGAATAGTAAATATATTTTGTCTTTCTTATGGTTTCCTTAGCATTTTCTTTTCTGTAGCTTACTTTATTGTAAGAATACAGTATATGATAAAAATAACATACAAAATATATGTTAATTGACTATGTTATCGGTGAGGTTTCCAGTCAATGGTAGGCTGTGAGTAGTTAAGTTTGTGGGAGTCAGAAGTTGTATGTGGGTTTTTGACTGTGTGTGGGGTAAGCGCCACTAAGCCCTGTGTTGTTCAAAGATCAACTGTTTACCTGTGGAGCAAGCAATGATCTCCAATGAAGGGAGACTGATGAAGGCAAATTGGTTATCAAAGATTGTCAGAATGTACTTTTCTATGAACATTCTAGGATATTGACTGATTGATGAATTAGTGCATTTTCCATTAGTTAAATGTTTGTTTAGGGCCTTCTAGCCAGGGGCTTTTTTTTTTTTTTTGACAATTCAGTGGTTTTTAGCATATGCACAGGATTGTATAATTATCACCATTATCTAATTTTAGAACATTTCATAACTACAAACATTCTGTACACATTAGCAGTCACTCCTCATTTCCTTGGTATCCTCTAATCAACTTTTTGTGGCTTGTCTATGGATTTGTCTATTCTGGACATTATGTAAAAATGAAATCACACTATATATGTTATTGTGTGTCTTGCTTCTTTTACTCAGCATAATCAAAGTTCACCCATATTGTAGCATGTATGGGTATATCATTCTTTCAAATGACTGTGTGGATATATCACGATGTATTTGTCCATTCATCAACTGATGAACATTTGATTGTTTCCACTTTTAGGCTATTATGATTAATGCTGCTATGAATATTTTTGTAGAAGTTTTTGTTGGGCCATATGTTTTCAGTTCTCTTGGGTATATATCTAGGCATGGAATTGCAGCATAATATTTTAGCTGTTATGATGTTTAACCTTTGGAAGAACTACCAGCCTCTTTCCCAAAGCAGCTGTACCATTTCACATTTCCACCTGAAATGTATGAGGGTTTCAGTTCTCTGCATTCTTGTCAGCATATGTCTATCTTTCTGATTTTAGTCATTGTTGTGGGTGTGAAGTGGTAGCTCACTGTGGTTTTGATTTGCAGTTCCCTAATAACTTATGATGTTGAGCATTTTTTCATGTGCTTAGCGACCATTGCATATATTCTTTGGAGAAATGCCTACTCAAATTCTTTGCTCATTTTAAAATTGGGTTGTATTTTTATTGTTGTAAGAGTTCTTTTTATATTAATACTGTGCTCTTATGTGATGTATAATTTGCAAATATTTCTTGTTTTTTTTGAGTTGCCTTTTCACTTTCTTTTTTTTCTTTTTCTTTTTTGAGACGAAGTCTTGCTCTGTCACTCAGGCTGGAATGCAGTGGTGTGATCTTGGTTCGGTGCAGCCTCTCCCTCCCCAGCTCAAGCAATTCTCCTGCCTCAGCCTCCCGAGTAGCTGATATTACAGGTGTGCACCATTATGCTGGCTAATTTTTGTATTTTTAGTAGAGACGGGGTTTCACCATGTTGGCCAGGCTGGTTTCGAACCCCTGACCTCAGGTGATCCACCCGCTTCGGCCTCCCAAAGTGCTGGGATAACAGGCGTGAGCCACCGTGCCCAGCCTGCCTTTTCAATTTCTTGATGATTCACTTCTTTGGTTTTGTGATTCATTTTGAATCACAAAAGTTTTTAATTTTGATGAAGTCCAATCCATCTTTTTTTTTTGTGCTTGTGCTAAGAAACCACTGCTTGATCCAAGGTTGCAAAGATTTACTCCTTTGTTTTCTTCTTAGAGTTTTGTGGTTTAAGCTCTTATATTTAGGTCTGGAAGTGCTTTTTTTTTTTTTTTTTTTTTTTTTTTTTTTTTTTTGAGACAGAATCTTGCTCTGTCACCCACGCTGGAGAGCAATGGTGTGATCTCGGCTCACTGCAACCTCCACTTCCTGGGTTCATGGGATTCTCCTGCCTCAGCCTTTGGAGAAGCTGGGATTATAGATGTGCACCACCACGCTCAGCTAACTTTTGTATTTTTAGTGGAGATGGAGTTTCATCATGTTGGCCAGGCTGGTCTCGAACTCCTGACCTCTAGTGATCTGCCTGCCTTGGCTTCCCAAAGTCCTGAAATTATAGGTGTGAGCCATAGCACCCAGCTCAGATATTCTTAGTGTTTTCAAATTTAACTTTATTGTGCTTTTATTTGATGTGGAAATTTGCAACACTTCAAGTAAAGCTATTACACTCCGAAAAGTTGTGCAGCAAATTTAACGAGGGTCCTTGCCCTATATTTGTCTGCTGTTCCTGCCCCTACCCAAAGTTAGTACTCTGCATTGTGCTGCCTCCTCCCATGTCATCTCTCAGGCTATGGATGCAAAGTGTCATTTTATCCTTTTAAAAACATCAGTTACCCTGACCAGAAGGAAAGAATTTAGTATGTTGGTATAATGGTGGGACTGTAGGCTGCAGACTACAGGAATAGTGTGCTGCAGGTGAGCAAGTGAAACTTCATTCTTAGATTAATAATTTATGATAGCTATTAGTGGGAGATAGATTGCTTATATGGAACAGACTCGAGATTATTGTTACATCTTTGTAGTGTATGCAGAGGAAGCAAAATGTATAAAATTGTGGAGGAAAGAACAACAGCAAGTCATTCAGGATGTCTAGAGCAAATACTCAGGATGGAGGTTGGAAATGCATTTGAGAGAGAGGGAGAGCGTGATCATGTGTGCCAAGCTAAAGAATTTGGTGTTTAACCTGATGGAGAAAGGGAGTAATAGATTCCAAGTGGAATAAATTATTTTAGTTCCCAAAATGGAAATAGTGATTTTTTTTTCTGATTGTAAAGGGAATACATGTTTGTCGTAACATGCAAACAAGTAATAAAAAAATAGGCAGTGAAAAGTCCCTGTAATCCCATTCACTAGAGATAACCACTGCTTAACAGTTTGCTGTATAGTTTTACAGAGGAGAATTTTGTGATCAGTTTTGCAGCAGTGTGGATGGTGGAAAGGACAAAAGTTGGATGACATTGGAAGTAGATAGCTGTTAGGTCCAAACAGAAATGATGAGGACCTGTTTCTTAGTGGTAACTGTGGGGGTAGAAAAGGTGCAGAACTGGGGAAAAGTCCAAGGGATTTATTTAGGAGCTAGGATTCAGTGACCAGTTTGGCAACTGGGTGAAGGACTGATAAGTGGCCAGGATGAGAGTTGATTGGATTTCCCAGAACCTGGGACCAAACTGTGGCATCATTTGAGCAGGCATAAAAGGGACAAATGGCAGTTGTTGCCAGCAGCATAATTTCAGAGTGGAAAGTCTGTCCTTTTGTTCTTATTTTCCTCCTGTGTTTCTGGGTTTATTTAGAAGGGGAGGGTACAAGTAAGAATTCAATTTTGTTTGGACAGATAAAAGCTGTTATATCATGCCCTTTTCTCTAACTAATTCTGTTTCTTTTATTAGTTGAGTATAGCAGGTTTCTTTGAGAAGTTGCTTCTGTTTTGGTGTGTAATTATAGCATTAGCTTTTAAACTTCACAAAGTTTATGTTGGAATCTTTACATTTTTATTCTGGGGAATTGGGATTGAGGTGGGGTGAGGGAGCCAGTTTGGCAAGTTATTGACAGATTCTTTGACTCTAAAGAGCTGATTGTATCTCTGAATAGGTTTTTTTTTTTTTTTCATTTGAGACAGGGTCTCACTTTGTCACCTAGGCAGTGACGTGATCTTGGCTCATCGCAGCTTCTACCTCCTGGGCTCAAGCAATCCTCCCACCTCAGCCTCCTGAGTAGGTGGGACTACTAGGATGTGGCAACACGCCTAGTTAATTTTTGTATTTTTTTGTAGAGATGGGGTTTCACAATGTTGCCCAGACTGGTCTTGAACTCCTGAGCTCAAGCCATCTGCCCGTGTTGGCCTCCCAAAGTGCTAGGATTAGAGGTGTGAGCCACTGCACCCAGCCCGAATCGGGTCTTGCTTTCACCAAGTTCTGCTGTGTTTCTTATTACTGGGACAGGCAACTGTCTGATATAGTTTGGATATTTGTCCCCTCCAAATCTCAGGTTGGAAATTGACCTCCAGTGTTGGAGGTGGGGCCAACTGGGAAGTGTTTGGGTCATGGGGGCAGATCCCTTATGACTGGCTTGGTGCTGTCCTTGGTAATGAGTGAATTCTTCCTCTATCAGTTCCCAGGGAGATCTGGTTGTTCAAAAAGAATCTGGGATATCCCTCCTCTCTCTCTTGCTCCCTCTGTTGCCATGTGACACACTGGCTCCCCTTCCCCTTGTGCCATGATTGAAAGCTTCCTGAGGTCCTCATCAGAAGCAGATGCTGGTGCCATGTTTCTTATATGGCCTGCAGAACCATGCGCCAAATAAAATTCTTTTCTTTTTAAATTAGCCAGTTTGAGGTATTCCTTTATAGCAATGCAAAATGGACTAATACACTAATATCTCACACATTTTCTTTCCTTACAACTTTTTGGATGGTTAATCAAGATAATGTGCATAAAGAACTACATAATGCTATGTAGTAGGCACTAAAATACACTGGCTTCTTCTATCTTACCTAAGAACAAACTTGAGATTATAAAAAAATGAAAAGTTAAAATCTCTTTCTTGCATGTTTCATTTTTCCTTTAAAAAATTTTAAAAGTATATCTAAATGCCACCTCCTCTCTGCTTTCTCATCTCTGGAAGATGGGAAATCTTCCAGAGATGAGAAATGCCCATGATACTCCTCCTTTGCACTCATACTACCTTGGAACATTCTTCTTTCAAGCAGCTCATCATTCAGTATTTTAATTGTGCAGTACAATGCCTGGCACATAATTGATCCTCAATAAATATTTGTTGTAGAGATGTCTTGAAATGAGATAAAATGTTCTCCATTGCCTTCTCTTGAACAGCTGAACAACCGTACTGAAAAAAATAGGTTTGTTTATCCACTCAGGAAGCTTGGTTTTTTTGGAAGAAAAATGGTATTTTGTAGTTAGGAAGTTTAAGTATTACCAACTGTCTTAAAATAAATTTAAATAAAAATAAAATAAAAAAAATTCTGATGTCTTCTGATATATACCTTGATAGGAGATTTTATTTGTGTTGTGATTTGAAATGAAGGCAACAGCGTGACTTTTTTTTTTTTTTTTTTTTTGAGACGGGGTGTCACTCTGTCACCAGGCTGGAGTGCAGTGGTGCGATCTCGGCTCACTGCAACCTCTGCCTCCCAGGTTCAAGTGATTCTCCTGCCTCAGTCTCCTGAGCAGCTAGGATTACAGGTGCATGCCACCATGCCCGGCTAATTTTTGTATTTTTTTTTTTTTTTTGAGATGGAGTCTCACTCTGTCGCCCAGGCTGGAGTGCAGTGGCGCCATCTCTACTCACTGCAACCTCCATCTCCTGGGTTCAAGTGATTCTCCTGTCTCAGCTTCCCAAGTAGCTGGGATTACAGACATGTGCCACCATACCCAGCTAATTTTTATATTTTTAGTAGAGACAGGGTTTTGCCATGTTGGCCAGGATGGTCTCGATCTCTTGACCTTGTGATCTGCCTGCCTTGGCCTCCTGAAGTGCTGGGATTACAGGTGTGAGCCATCGCGCCTGGCCTAATTTTTGTATTTTTGTAGAGACAGAGTTTCACCATGTTGGCCAAGCTGTTCTCAAACTCCTGACCTCAACTAATCCGCCCACCTCAGCCTCTCAAAGTGCTGGGATTACAGGTGTGAGCCACAGCGCCCAGCCTCCTTTAAGTGCTTGAGAATACGAGATTTTAAAAAATTTATTTATTTATTGTAGAGATGGGGTCTAACTGTTTTGCCCAGGGTGGCCTCAAACTCCTGAGTTCAAGTGATCCTCTTGCCTCAGCCTTCCAAAGTGCTGGGATTACAGGTGTGAGGCACCGTGCCCAGCCAAGGTTTTTGAAGTACTTAAGAATGACTATTTCTCTGAACTTCATTTACTCATCTAACATTTATTGAGTTCTTCTTTATGCCCTAGTCTAGACCTTGTGCTAAGGGCTATAGAAAGTCGAAGAGTTACAGATGGTTTCCTATCCTCAAGGCCTTTCACTTTAATGACAGAGGAAGACCAAAACATCTCCACATTACATTATAGTTTCATAGGAAAGGTAAGCACAAAGGAACATTGTCCATTCATATTTGGTGCGTGAGTTTGTTGTTTATGCCTGTGTATAGGGTGAGTGCAGCAGGAAAGCTTTTTGGAGGAGCTGAGACTTGAAGGATACATGGAGAAAGACTGGGGAAAGGCATTTATTCCCAGCAAAGTGTGTATACCTGTGCAAAGGCAGGGTGGTATTAGAAGTCTATAATTGGTTCTTTATGGCTGGAGGTAAGGCTGCAGATATAAGCAGAGGTCAAAGGAATCATGAAAGATAAGGAATCATGTGCCAAGATAAGGATTTTGATGATTGTGATTTGTATTTTAGAAAGATCACTGATACAGCAGTGTAAAGGTGGGTTTATTAGATTTAGGTTCACCTACAATACAAAACAGGTGGTCTCAACAAAATAGAGGTATATTTCTCACACTGAAGTCCAGTTTTGGCATGATGACTCTAGGATCATCAAAGACCTGAGTTCCTTCTGTCTGCTTGACTGTGCCTTGGCACAGCTTCCATTACCCTTATTGTCCAGAATGACTGCTGGAGTGCCATCCACCATATCTGAACTTCTAGCTAAGTTCCATTTAAGTAGCTGTCTTGGAAGTGTCTCATCCAATGACTTCCACTTCTAGCTTATTGACCAGTCATAGCAGCGAGGAAGGCTGGGAAATGTACACTTTTACCTGGATACATGCCACCCAGAATAAAACCATGGTCTGTTCCTAAGGAAGAAAGGGAGAATGGGTGTATACTAGGCAGCCAGTAGTGTTTGCCACAAAGAGGATGGATAATGGAGGTAGGGAGAACAATTTAGTACAATTTACCCAAGTAGTAATACGTGTGATTGCTTACACAAGACTAGTTTGGTTAATAATGCAAGAATTGAAACTCTGTAGTAACTCTGAGTAAAAGCCATTCTGCTGGGAAACCTAGAGGACTCCAGTGGTTATTTTGATAACATAACTGTTTTAGTGGGGCAAAAATTGTACTTTAATTATTTTAACCTTTGAATTAAAAGACTTCCAATTAAACTTTTAGTAAAATTAAATCAGTACTAAAGAGGATTAATGTTTTTAAGAAAGACTGATAGGAATTCCTTTTTAAAAAACGTGTATAGTATGATTTTTAAAAACTATGACGATATACATTAAACAGGGGTTTACAGTGGTTTTTTGGGAGATGAAATAATTTCATTTTTCTTCTTTGCAATTCCCTTTTTAGATTTTCTATACTTAGCACGTTACTTTTTTAAAAATTGTGATAAAATACACATAACAAGAAATTTACCATCTTAACTATTTTTAGGTATACAGTTCAGTGGCATTGAGTACATTCATATTGTTGTGCTACCATCACCACCATCCATCCACAGACCTCTTTCATCTTACAAATCTGAAACTCTGGACCTATTAAAGAATAAGTCCCCATTCTCCCCTTCCCCCAGCACATGGCAACCACATTCTGCTTTCTGTCTCTATGAATTTGACTACTGTACCTACCTCATGTACATGGGATCTATAGTGTTTGTCCTTTTGTGAGGGCTTATTTGACCTAGCATAATGCCTTCAAGCTTGTTGTAGCATGTGTCAGAATTTCCCTTCTTTTTATGGCTAATATTCTGTTAGATGTATATGCTACCAATTGTTTATCCACTCATCCATTAAGGGAAGCTTGGATTGTTTCCACATTTTGACTACTGTGAATAATGGTGCCACAAACATGGGTATAGAAGTATCTCCTTGAGTCCCTGCTTTTTGTTTTTTTGACTCCATACCCAGAAGTGGAACTGCTGGATCATATGGTAATTCTCTGTTTAATTTTTTTTGATGAGCCGCTATACTATTTTCCATAGCAACTGCATCATTTTATGCTCCTGCCAACAGTACACAAGGGTTCCAGTTTTTCTGTGTCCTCACCAACACTTGTTATTTTATTTTATTTTTTAGTTTTTCCTTTTTTAGTTTTTTGATAGTAGCCATCATAAGGTATGAGGTTGTATCTTATTGTATTGAGATTTTAAAGTTTACAAAATGTTTGAGTGAGTTATGTAATCAAATGACAGCAAGTTTAAAAAACTGAAATACTTAGTCTTGCTATTCTTACACCAATATTATTTGTTTTTTGGATATATTGATTTTAAATTTTAAGGCCTTTTGTTTTGAAAAAGTTCTAATTCTTCTTTTAGTTTCATATCAAACATTTCTCATTTTGTTACATATTTTATACAACATTTTAATTGGAATTTTCTGAGAAAATGTTGCATATGCTGAGGAATATATAGCATGATTGAATACTTGAGAACACGTATAATTGTTCGGCTTCTTACATATAGATAGATGCCGGTTTGTATGATTTTAATTTCATAGGCTGGATGATGTGGTGACGAAGAACATGTTTCTGGGAGTGGTCTGGGTTTGACTTGCCACTTCTGGCTGCATGCATTTGGGCAAGTTTCTTAAATTCCCTGTGTCTCATTTCTTCATCTTTAAAGTATAATAGTACCTATCTCAGAGTTTTGAAGACCAAATGAGTTAGTGCTTGTACAACTCTTAGAACTGTGCCTGGCACATCAAACATTCTTTGTAAGCCTTTGCTGCTATTATTGTTTTAATGGATGGGAATTTATCTCTTTAGTTTTCAGGATTATATGTAATGTTCAAGTAGTCACTGTGTTTCAACATAGTATGTCAAATGCACTTAACTTAGAATGTCACAAGCATTGCTTTAGAGGAGGGTGCAGTCTAGAAGGCTGTTTTGGGAATTAAGAGAAGATACAGCTGAGGCTGGGCATACTGCTAAATTAGTAATTTGATATAATTATCTCTTGGGGACTGTGCTCTTCTGGCTGCCATTTAGCTTTGACAACTAACTATTCTAGGCTCTTTTGGCCAGCTCAAACTTTTGATTGCTTCTTTGGGCTTCCTCACACAGCTCCCCAGATTATTTGGCTGGGCAAAGAACATTTTTCTCTGGTTCTTTTTTTTTTTTTTTTTTGAGACAGAGTTTCAGTCTTGTTGCCCAGGCTGGAGTGCAATGGCGCGATCTCGGCTCACTGCAACCTCCACCTCCCAGGTTCAAGCGATTCACCTGTCTCAGCCTCTTGAGCAGCTGGGATTACAGTTGCACGCCACCGTGGCCAGCTGATTTTTGTATTTTTAGTAGAGACGAGTTTTTGTCTTGTTGGCCAGGCTGCTCTTGAACTCCTGACCTCAGGTGATCCACCTGCCTCAGTCTCGCAAAGTGCTGAGATTACAGGCATGAGCCACTGCGCCCGGCTATTTTCTCTGGTTCTTAGTTAACAACTTTTGTTAAGTCGCTAATTTAAATAGAATGCACTGGCTTAAGTTTTTGCATAAAATAGCACTCTGTGATTTATAACATTTTTAAAAACCTTGTGTCACTGATATTCAGTATAAATCTGAGAGATGGTGAAGGTGTCCTCATTGAACAACTCTGGTTATACTGAGGGATTAAGTGCCTGATGTCACAAAGCAATTAAATGAGCTACCTTGGATTTGAACTCAAGTCACCTGGCTTCAGGGCCAGTGTTTTAAAATGCTGTTTTTTCCTTGACGTGTCATCAGGTTTTAAGACAATACTTTGTTCCTTCTTTCCTAATTATTTGATGATACTTTTAAAGATTTCTAAATATTCCATAAAGATAATATGCCTCTCTCTTTTAACTTTAACAGCTGATAAAATTTATCTGATTCATTTTTCTCATACATCAGCTATATTTTGTAGTCTTTTATCCCTATTACCAGAAAAGAATGAAATAAAATCTGAGATCAAATATTTTACCTGATTAAATCCTTAATTTTTTACATGAATGTTTTCTGAAAAGCCTTTCATGTTTCATGATTATTTTTATTTTGATATTGGAACAAGGTAGATTTCTCTCCCATACTGCCTGGCATATGTAGTACCTTGCTTATTTCAACATTACTGTCAGAATTAAATTAAATTTTGCCACTAGAATAGCTTTACAGTGCTACTTTCTCCTTTTTTCTTTTACGTTGTCCTCTTCTAGGTCTGTTTTTAATTGCTTTTCTCTGATATTCCCAATAATTTCTGGTTCTAAGAAGAGAATGTACCTTGAGCTGCAGGGTTTGCCATTCTTTATTTTGTGAAGTGTATTTTTCCACCTAATTTCTTTTATTTTTTCTTTTCTTTCTTTTTTTGAGATGGATTCTCGCCCTGTTGCCAGGCTGGAGTGCAGTGGCGCAATCTTGGTTCACTGCAACCTCCGCCTCCGGGGTTCAAGCAATTTTCCTGCCTCAGCCTCCCGAGTAGCTGGGACTACAGGCACGTGCCACGACACCCAGCTAATTTTTGTATTTTTAGTAGAGACGGGGTTTCACCATGTTGGCCAGGATGGTCTCGATCTCTTGACCTTGTGATCTGCCTGCCTCGGCCTCCCGAAGTGCTGGGATTACAGGTGTGAGCCACCGTGCCCAGCCTATTTTTTATTTCTTTTGAAATAGTGTCCTGCTCTGTCGCCCAGGCTGGAGTGTAGTGGTGTGATCAGGACTCAGTACAGCCCCAACCTCCTGGACTCAGGTGATCCTCCCACCTCAGCCTCCCAAGTAGCTGGGACTACAGGTGTGCACTGCCATGTCCAGCTAGTTTTTGTATTTTTAGTAGAGATGGGGTTTCTCCCTGTTGTCCATGCTGGTCTTGAACTCCTGAGCACAAGCAATCCACCAGCCTTGGCTTCCCAAAGTGATGGGATTACAGGCATAACCCACCGTGCCCAGCCTTTAATTTGTTTTATATTCTTTATATAATTGTCCCTTTATCTGTGGTTTTGCTTTCTGCTGTTTTAGTTACTGACTTGTGGTCTGAAAATATTAAATAGAAAATTCCAGAAATAAAGATTTCATGTTTCAAATTGTACCCATTTTGAGTAGTGTGATGAAATCTTATGCTGTCCAGCACTGTCTTCCTCTGTCCCTTTGGGGATATGAATCATCCCTTTGTCCAGTATATCCATGCTATAGACACTACCTGTCACTTAGTAGCCATTTTAGTTAACAGATTAAAAAACAGCGTGTATAGGGTGTCTGGTACTATCCCAGATTTCAGGCAGCTACTGGGGGTCTTGGAACGTATCCCCCATGGATAAGGGGGGGACTACTGTATATGTATTGGCTCTCTCACATAATTTAAAAAGTTGAATTGTTACTTTCAGTGTATATAAATTCAAACTTTATTACTGCATTAGTTTTTTCAGTAGTATAAATTTGTTCTTTTGGTAAGAATATAATTAGTTAAGGCTCAACTTTTGGTCTTTTCATACAATAAGCTGCATTATATATAATTAATTGTGAATGTTACCTATATATTGTTGATATGCTCATTGTCAAATCTGAAATCTGAGTTCCTTGGCAGATATGTAGACTTGTGATAGGCATTTGGCATTTTATGTTTTGGGCAGTGTAACTTTAAATCTACATAAACTTCTCTGCCTTTTGCCTCTGCTGTGTTCATAGATTCCAGGAGGGCTTCGTGTATGGACCTCAAGCGTTGGAGGTAGCAGACTTTTCAGCAGAAGGTAAAGCAGAGTATTGCCTTCTGGTGTCATTGTGTGTGTGTGCTGGGGTGGGTATGTGACAGGTGAGAGCTTTTCACAAGTGTAATCACTAAGTAATTTATAATGATGCATTAAATGATTCACTTTCATAAAATTTAAAACCAAGATAATACCTGTACAATTTTATTCAGTATTACTAAAATTCATTAAAAAAGTAAGATTTAGATAGAACTAAAGACTCTAAGTTTCACTTTCTTTGCCATTAAGAAATAGTAGGAGTGAGTAGGAAAACAGAGCATTAGTATAATGTATGCGATATACCATGTAATTTTCTCAGACCTAGCTTTACTCTGATTTCTTCTTGAGAACTTGTCCAAGTCATAATTCATATGCTGCTCCTTTTACTGAAACATTGCTTCACAATAGAGGGGCAGCCTAATCCATGACTCATGACTGGAAGATAGGCATTCTTGCTATAGGTCCCATTTGCCAGAAATGTTAGTTTCCAATATGCTAGTTACCTGTCTCTTGATAACTTGTTTTTTTTTTTTTTTTGAGACAGAGTCTCACTCTGTTGCCAGGCTGGAGTGCAATGGTGTGATCTTGGCTCACTGCAACGTCCACCTCCTGGGTTCAAGTGATTGTCCTGCCTCAGCCTCCCAAGTAGCTGGACCTACAGACATGCACCATCACGCCCAGCTAATTTTTGTATTTTTATTAGAGGTGGGGTTTCACCATGTTGGCCAGGATGGTCTTGATCTCTTGACCTCGTGATCTGCCCACCGTTAGTTCTCATCCCACACACTTGTAAAATACGTTTTTATAGAGACCTTTTTTTTTTTTTTTTTAAGAGATGGGGTTTCCCCATGTTGCCCAGGCTGGTCTTGAGCCCCTGGGCTCAAGCGATCTGCCCGCCTTAGCCTCCCAAAGTGCTAAGATTATAGGCATCAGCCACCATGCCCTGCTATGGAGACCTTTTTAATGAGTCTTTTTTTTTTTTTTTTTTTTTTTTTTTTTTGGGACAGGGACTCACTGGTTCCCAGCCTTGAGTGCAGTGGTGCCATCACAACTCATTGTGGCTTTGACCTCCCAGGCCTAAGCAATCCTCCCGCTTCAGCCTCCCAAGTAGCTGGGACCACAGGCTCACGCCACCACACCTGACTACTTTTTAAGTTATTTGTAGAGACAGGGTCTTGCTTTATTGCCCAGGCTGGTCTGGAACTTGTGGCCTCAAACAACCCTCCTACCTTGGCCCCCCAAAATGTTGGAATTACAAGTATAGCCACTGCCTGGTGGAGTCACTTTTTATGGTGTGACTAGATATCAGAAATTCTGACATATGTACTTTACCTGGGTAATGCTTTAAAAAAAAAAAAAAAAGAAAACATTTTGCTATTTATGTGCCAGATATTATAGATGTTACTTTCTGTGAACTTAACCGTTTATGAACTTTCTTCACATGATACTTGAAGAGTTTTTTTTTTTTTTTTTTTTTTTAGAAAGAGATCTATAGCAGCTAACAATGTACTCTTAGACATAAAGTTAGTAATGTGACTAGTTTTTAGATAGATTCTGAATGGGAATCAGAGGAATGGTTTTCTTATGGAGTTGTTTAGATATCAAGTAAGTGTGATATGGTTTGGCTCTGTGTCCCCACCCATATCTCCTCATCTTGAATTGTACTTCCATAATTCCCACATGTTGTGGGAGGGACTCGGTGGGAGATAATTTGAATTAAGGGGGCAGTTTCCCCCCTACTGCTCTCATGGTAGTGAATAAGTCTCATGAGATCTGATGGTTTTATCAGGGGTTTCCATTTTGGGATCCTTCTCATTTTCTCTTGCTGCCGCCATGTAAGTGTCTTTTGCCTCCCGCTCTAATACTGAGGCCTCCCCAGCCGTGTGGAACTGTAAGTCCAATTAAACCTCTTTTTCTTCCCAGTCTCAGGTATGTCTTTATCAACAGTGTGAAAACAGACTAATATAGTAAGTTGGTACCAGTAGAGTGGGGTGCTGCTTAAAAGATACCTGAAAATGTGGAAGTGACTTTGGCAGAGGTTGGAACAGTTTGAAGGGCTCAGAAGAAGATAGGAAAATGTGGCGAAGTTTGGAATTTCCTAGAGACTTGTTGAGTGGCTTTGCCCAAGATGCTGATAGCGATATGGACAAGGTCCAGGCTGAGGTGGTCTCAAATGGAGATGAGGAACTTGTTGGGAACTGGAGCGAAAGTGACTCTTGTTATGTTTTAGCAAAGAGACTGGTGGCATTTTGCCACTGCCCTAGAGATTTGTGGAACTTTGAACTTGAGAAAGATTATTTAGGGTATCAGGCGGAATAAATTTCTAAGCAGCAAAGCATTCGAGAGGTGACTCGGATGTTGTTAAAGGCATTCAGTTTTACAAGGGAAGCAGAGCATAAGAGGTTGGAAAATTTGCAGCCTGACAATGTTATGGAAAAGAAAAACCAGAAAATGGGAGCCAGCTATAAAAATGTGCATAAGTAACAAGGAGCAGAATGTTAATTCCCAAGACAATGAGGAAAATGTCTCCAGAGCATGTCAGAGATCTTCAAGGCAGCCTCTCCCATCACAGTCCTGGAGGCATAGGAGAAAATGGTTTCGTGGTCTGGGCCAGGGGTCCCTGTACCGTATGAAGTCTAGGGACTTGGTGCCCTGCATCCCAGTCACTCTAGCTGTGACTAAAAGTGGCCAAGGTGCAGTTCAGGCTGTTGCTTCAGAGGGTGGAAGCCCCAAGCCTTGGCAGGTTCCATGTGGTGTTGAGCCTGTGGGTGCACAGAAGTCAAGAACTGAGGTTTGGGAACCTCCGTCTAGATTTCAGAAGATGTATGGAAATGCTGGATGCCAAGGCAAAAGTTTGCTGCAGGGGCGAGGCCCTCATGGAGAACCTCTGTTAGGGAAGTGCAGAAGGGAAATGTGGGGTTGGAGCCCCCACACACAGCCCCTAGTGGGGCACCAGCTAGTGGAGCTGTGAGAAGACCTCCAGACCCCAGAATGGTAGATCCACTGACAGCTTGCACCATGCACCTGGAAAAGCTGCAGACACTCAACACCAGCCCGTGAAAGCAGCCAGGAGGGGGGCTATACCCTGCAAAGCCACAGGGTTCGAGCTGCCCAAGACCATGGGAATCCACTTCTCACATCAGTGTGACCTGGATGTGAGACCTCGAGTCAAAGGAGATCATTTTGGAGCTTTAAAATTTGACTGCTCTGCTGGATTTTGAATTTGCGTGGGCCCGTAACCCCTTTGTTTTGGCCAATTTCTCCCTTTGGAATGCCTGTATTTACCCAATTCCTGTACCCCATTGTATCTAGGAAGTGACTAGCTTGCTTTTGATTTTACAGGCTCATAGGTGGAAGGGACTTACCTTGTCTTGGATGAGACTTTGGACTGTGGACTTTTGGGTTAATGCTGAAATGAGTTAAGACTTTGGGGGACTGTTGGGAAGGCATGATTGGTTTTGAAATGTGAGGACATGAGATTTGGAGGGGTCAGGAGTGGAATGATATGGTTTGGCTCTGTGTCCCCATCCAAATCTCATCTTGAATTCTACAACCATAATTCCCACGTGTTGTGGGATGGAGCCAGTGGGAGACAATTTGAATCATGGGAGCAGTTTCCCCCATACTATTCTTGTGGTAGCGAATAAGTCTCATGAGATCTGATGGTTTTATCAGGGGTTTCTGCTTTTGCATCCTTCTCATTTTCTCTTGCTGCCGCCATGTAAGAAGTGCCTTTCGCCTCCCGCTATGATTCTGAGGCCTCCCCAGCCATGTGGAACTGTAAGTCCAATTAAACCTCTTTTTCTTCCCTATCTCGGGTATGTCTTTATCAGCAGCATGAAAATGGACTACTACAAAGTAGCTGCATGTTATATCTTATATTTAGGATATACACCTTATGTGAAGTTGGATAGTATGTATTTATGAAATCTCTACTGTGTTCCCAACACAGGAGCACACCATTTTACAATGAACCAAGTTTCACTATTCTTTCACTTCCTCCTATTCAGAGAAGCTATTTTTCTTAACTAGAAGAGATAGGTGAATTTCAGGCTGTTTATTGGGGTAAGCTACAATTTTACTTCCCAAACGCTTTTGCCTTTATTTTACTTTTTTCAGTGGCTATTTTGAGGATATTTTCTCTTTACCAATAATAGATTGGAAGCAATTTAAAGCCTTTCGTACATTTGCAGGCTAGTTGGCCATTTTCATCACTGTTGAATTATGCATTCTTATATTTGTTTAGCTAATCTGACTGTGGTGTATTTTGCTACCAGTTGAGAATCTCAATAGATTATCTGTATCAAGACATAGGAAGACTCCTCACCCAGCTCCCAACTCCACCTCAGTTTCTATGAGAAAGATGAGATTAAATGGATGGTTATGAAAATATTTTAAAAAATTGACTATTTTCTTGAGCAGTTTTAGGTTTACAGAAAACCTGGAGTAGAAAGTAAAGTTCCCATATACCACCCCCTGCTCCCCAGTTTTCCCTATTATTATTATTATTATTATTTTTTGAGATGGAGTCTCGCTGTCTCACCCAGGCTAGAGTGCAGTGGCGCCATCCCAGCTCACTGCAACCTCCAGCTCCTGGGTTCAAGCGATTCTCCTGCCTCAGCCTCTCTAGTAGCTGGGATTACAGGCATGTGCCACTATGCCTGGCTAATTTTTGTATTTTTAGTAGAGACAGGGTTTCACCATGGTGGCCAGGCTGGTCTCGAACTCCGGACCTCAGGTGATCCACCTGCGTCAGCCTCCGAAAGTGCTGAGATTACAGGTGTGAGCCACGTGCCTGGCCAATTTTCCCTATTATTAACATCTTGCTTTACTGAGACACATTTGTTACAATTGATAATTCAATACTGTTGCATTATTGTTAACTAAAGTTCATAGTTTACATTAGGGTTTTGGTTTTTTTTTTGAGACGGAGTCTCTCTGTCACACAGTCTGGAATGCAGTGGTACAATCTTGGCTTACTGCAACCTCTGCCTCCGGGGTTCAAGCAATTCTTCTGCCTTAGCCTCCCGAGTAGCTGAGACTACAGGTGCGTGCCACCATGCCAGGCTAATTTTTCTGTATTTTTAGTAGAGATGGGGTTTCGTCATGTTGGCCAGGCTGGTCTCAAACTCCTGACCTCAGGTGATCCACCTACCTTGGACCCCCAAAGTGCTGGGATTACAGGCTTGAGCCACCATGCCTGGCCTTCATTAGGGTTTGCTGTCTATACATTAGGTATATTCTATGGGTTTTGATAAATGTGTAATGATATGTATTTAACCATTACAGTATCATACGGAGTAGCTCACTGCCCTAAACATCACCTGTGCTACACCTTTTCATCCCTGGTTCCCTCCCTGCAAGCCTCTGACAACCACTGATCTTTTTCTGTCTCTACAGTTTTGCCTTTTCCAAAATGTCATGGAGTTGAGTATGTAGCTTTTTGAGGTTGGTTTCTTGTACTTTGTAATATGCATTGAAGATTCCTCCATGTCTTTTCATGGCTTGATAGCTCATTTCTTTTTAGTGCTGAATAATGTTCTATTTCTGGATGTATCAAGTTTATCCATTCACCTACTGAAGGATATCTTGGTTGCTTCCAGCTTTTGGCAATTATGAGTAAAGCTGCTATAAACATTTGTATGCAGGTTTTAGACATGTTTTCATCTTCTTTGGGTAAATACCAAGGAGTGCAACTGCTGGATCACGTGGCACGAGTATGTTTAGTTTTGTAAGAAACTGCCAAACTGTCTTCCAAAGTGGCTGTACTACTTTGCATTCCCACCAGCAATGAACGAGCATTCCTATTGCTCCACATCCTTGTCAGCATTTGATGTTGTCAGTGTTTTGGATTTTAGCCATGCTAATGGGTGTGCAGTGGTGTTGTTTTAATTTGCAACCTCTAATGACATGAGAGTTGAACATCTTTTCATGTGTCCTATTTCCCATCTGCATTTCTTCTTTGGTGAGGTGTCCTTTCAGATCTTTTGCTCATTTTTCAATTGAGTTGTTTCTTTTTCTTTTTCTTTTCTTTTCAGAGCTCCTCTCAAGAAAGGAGGGCTGTCTGTTTTCTTATTGTTGAGTTTTAAGAGTTCTTTGTTTATTTCTGATACCACTTCTTTATCAGATATTTGTTTTGCAATTATTTTTCTCCCAGTCAATGGCTTGTATTTTTACCTTCTTGAAAATATCTTTCACAAAGCAAAAGTTTTAATTTTACTCGTCTAACTTCCCAAATTTAAAAAATATTTTTAATTGATGTATAATGATTGTACATGTGATACTCCAGTACATGTATACAATGTGTAATGATCAAATCAGGATAATTAGCATATTCATTGCCTCAAACATTTATCATTTATTTGTGTTGGGAACATTCAAAATTCTCTTTTCTTGGCCGGGTGCTGTGACTCACACTAGTAATCCCAGCACTTTGGGAGGCTGAGGATCATGGATCACCTGAGGTCAGGAGTTCGAGACCAGCCTGGCCAACATGGTGAAACCCTATCTCTACTAAAAATACAAAGAATTAGCCAGGCATAGTGACGTATGCCTGTAGTCTCAGTTACTTGGGAGGCTAAAGCGAGATAATTGCTTGAACCTGGGAGGCAGAGGTTTTTGGCCAGGCTGGTCTCGAACTCCTGACCTCAGGTGATCTGCCCACCTCAGCCTCCCAAAGTGCTGGGTTTACAGGCTTGAGCCACTGTGCCTGGCCAATTATTCTTAACTATAGTCACTCAACTGTGCTATCGAACACCAGAATTTATTTCTCCTATCTGTGATTTTGTACCTATTAACCAACCTCTCTTTTTATCCCCATCCCCTGGCCTTTCCCAGCCTCTGGTAACCACTGTTCTACTTGGTACTTCCATGAGGTTAACTTTTTTTTTTCCTGTTTGTTTATTTATTTATTTATGAGGCAGAGTCTCACTCTGTCGCCCAGGCTGGAGTGCAGCGGCGCAATCTTGGCTCACTGCAACCTCCACCTTCTGGTTCAAATGATTCTCTTGTCTCAGCCTCCCGAGTAACTGGGACTAACACGCACTACAATGCCTGGCTTATTTTTGTATGTTTAGTAGAGACAAAGTTTCACCATGTTGGCCAGGCTGATGTCGAACTCATGACCTCGGTGATCTGCCCACCTCGGCCTCCCAAAGTGCTGTGATTACAGGTGTGAGCCACCATGCCCGGCCTTATTTGTTTATTTTCTTAGAGACAGGGTCTCACTATATTGCCCAGCCTGGTCTGGAACTCCTGGGCTCAAGCAGTCTTCCTGCCTCAGCCTCCCAAAGTGCTGGGGTTACAGGCATGAGCCAATTCACTCGGTAGGATCAACTTTTTGTACTCTTACACATAAGTGAAAACGTGGTATTTGTCTTTCTACACATTGCATATTTTACTTAAAATAATGCCCTGCAGGGTCAATGATGCTGCAAATGACAGGATTTCTTTTTTCTTTCTTTTTTTTTGAGACAGAGTCTCACTCTGTTGCCCAGGGTGGAGTGCAGTGGTGTGATCTGGGCTCACTGGAACCTCTGTCTCCCGGTTTCAAAGGATTCTCCTGCCTCAGCCTCCCGAGTAGCTTGGATAACAGGGGCCTGCCACCACACCCAGATAATTTCTTTTGTATTTTTAGTAGAGATGGGGTTTCACCACATTGGCCAGGGTGGTCCTGCACCCCGACGTCAAGTGATCCGTCTGCCTTGGCCTCCCAAAGTGCGGGGATTACAGGTGTGAGCCACCATGCCTGGCCTGCAAATGACAGGATTTCATTCATTTGTAGCTGAATAATTTTCCATTATATATATATATATATATGCCACATTTTCTTTATCCATTCATCTCTTGAAGGATGTTTAGGTTGATTCCTTATCTTCAGTATTGTGAATAGTGCTGCAATAAACATAGGAGTGCAGCTATCTCTTTGACATACTGATTCTCTTTCCTTTGGATATATACCAAGTAGTGGGATTGCTGGATCATATGGTATTTCTATTTTTAGTTTTTTGAGGAATGTTCATACTGTTTTCCATAATGGCTGTATTTACATTCTCACCAACAGTATGTAAGAGTTCCCCTTTCTCTGCCTCCTTGCCAACATTTGTTATTTTCTCTTTTTGATAATAGCCATTTTAAACTGATGTGAGATGATATATATCATTGGGGTTTTGCATTTCTCTGATAATGAGTGATGTTGAACATTTTTCATATACCTGTTCATCATTTGTGTATCTTTCCTTGAGAAATATCTATTCAGATCATTTACCTATTTTTTAATTGGATTTGGGTGTTAAATCATTCAGTTCTCCCCATGTTATATTTATATAATATTCCCTTCCCCTCCCCTCCTCGTCTTTTTTTTTTTTTTTTTTTGAGATGGAGTCTTGCTCTATCACCAGGCTGGAGTGCAGTAGTGAGATCTCGACTCACTGCAGGCTCCGCCTCCCGGGTTCAAGCGATTCTCCTGCCTCAGCCTCCCAAATAGCTGGGACTACAGGCATGTGCCACCACACCCAGCTAAGTTTTTGTATTTTTAGTAGAGACGGGGTTTCACCATGTTGTTGGGCAGGATGGTCTCAATCTCCTGACCTCGTGATCCACCCGCCTCAGCCTCCCAAAGTGCTGGAATTACAGGCATAAGCCACCGCATCTGACCTGTCCTCTTCTTTTTGTTGATATGGATTCTCACTCTGTCACCCAGGCTGGAGTGCAGTGGCGTGATCATAGCTAATTGCAGCCTCAACCTCCAGGGCTCAAGTGATCCTTCTACCTAAAATGTCAAAAATTTTTAATTTTTTGTAGAGACATGGTCCTGCTTGTTGCCTAGGCTGGTCTCAAACTCCTGGATTCAAGCAATTCTCCCACTTCAGCCTTCCAAAGTGTTGAGATTATAGGCGTGAGCCACCATGCCTGGCTCTTTTTATTTTCTTTAAAGTGTCTTTCACAGAGCCTTAAGTTTTTCATTTTAGTCAAGTCCCACTTCCCAAATTAAGAAAAAAAAAAGAATTGTGTTTTAGTATTGTAAACCCAAGGTCATCTAGGTTTTCTTCTATGTTATCCCCTAAAATTTTTGTTTATTTATTTATTTATTTATTTATTTATTTTTGAGATGGAGTTTTGCTCTGTTGCTCAGGCTGGTGTATGGCAGCACGATCTCGGCTCACTGCAACCTCTGACTCCTGAGTTCAAGCAATTCTCCTCCCTCAGCCTCCTGAGTAGCTGGGATTACAGGTGCCCGCCACCATGCCCAGCAAATTTTTGTATTTTTAGTAGAGATGAGGTTTTCCCATGTTGGCCAGGGTGGTCTGACCTCAGGTGATCCACCTGTCTCGGCTTCCCAAAGTGCTGGGATTGGAGGCGTGAGCCACCGCGTCCGGCCTTCTCTAAAAATTTTATAGTTTTCCATTTTATATTAAGTCAGCAGTCCATTTTGAGTTAATTTTTTTGCAGGGTGTAAGGTCTGTGTCTAGATTCTTTTTTTTAGCATATGCACATCCAGTTGTTCTAGCACTGTATGTTGAAACACCTTCTTTCTCCATTGCTGTTCCTTGTTCCTTTGTCAATGAACACGTGAGTATATTTGTGTGAGTCTATTTCTGAGCTCTCTATTCTGTTCCATTGATCTATTTGTCTTTTCTGTCACCAATATCACACTGTCTTGATTACTGTGGCTTTATAATAAGTCTTGAAGTTGGGTAGTATCAGTCTTCCAACTTTGTTCTTCTCCTTCAATATTGCATTGGTTATTCTGGGTCTTTTGTCTTTCCGCATGAGCTTTAGAATCAGTTTGTCAATGTCCACAAAACAATTGGCTGGGATTGTGTTTGGGATTATGTTGTATCTATAAAGTTAGAAAGAATTGAGCTCTTGACAATATTGAGTCTTCTTAGACTTATATGTGGAATATCTCTCCACTTATTTAGATCTTTTTTGATTTCTTTTATCACAGTTCTGTAGTTTAAGTTTTCCTTATATATTTTATACTTCTGTTAGATTTATACCTAATATTTCTTTTTTGGGTTGCTAATGTGAATGGTATTGTATTTGTAATTTCCAACTCCAATTTTTTATTGCTGGTATATAATAAAACAATTGACTTTTTATATTAATCTTATACCCTGCAATCTTGCTATAATTGTTTATTAGTTCCAGGAGTTCTTTTTTGTTGATTCTTTGGGATTTTCTTCGTAGACAGTTAGGTCGTCTGTGAACAAAGTTTTATTTTTTCCTTTCCAATCTGTATACCTCTTATTTCCTTTTCTTGTCTTATATTAGCTAAGACTTGCAGTCTGTTGATTAAGAGTGGTGAGAGCAGGCCGGGCGTGGTGGCTCATGCCAGTAATCCCAGCACTTTGGGAGTCCGAGGCGGGCGGATCACCTGAGGTTGGGAGTTTGAGACCAGCCTGACCAACATGGAGAAACCCCTTGTGTACTAAAAATACAAAATTAGCTGGGTGTGGTGGCTTATGCCTGTAATCCCAGCTACTTGGGAGGCTGAGGCAGGAGAATCACTTGAATTCTGGAGGTGGAGGTTGTGGTGAGCCGAGATTGCGCCATTGCACTCCAGCCTGGGCAACAAGAGCGAAACTCCATCTCAAAAAATAATAATAATAATAATAATAAGAGTGGTGAGAGCAGACATCTTTGCTTTGTTCCTGATTTTAGGGGGAACCTGTTTAGTTTCTCTCCACGAATTATAATAATCTCAATAGATTATTCTATTTGATAGTATAAAAATTGTCAAGTACTGCTTATATCAGATCATAGGAGGACTCCATTCTCCTCCCCTCCATTCCTTCGCTTTGCCTTAACTTTTATGAAAAAGATGGGATTAAATGGATGGTCATAAACGTATTTTAAATTATGGGATTCAGGCAGTTTTAATATATAATACCTTCTATTTTCTTTAGTTTCTCTATTCTGAACTTCTGGAGGGCAAAGACTATACCTCAGTATATTGTTGCAAGCCTTATAGTGCCCAATATATACTACAATGCCCTGTTGAATGTAAAACCTAATTCTAGACTCTTACTGTAAACCTCTATCTTATTTGAAAAGGCAGATAGCCAGTGAAGTCAGTCATCTAATCGGTTAATCAATTCATCAAATATTTGATTGTTAGCTCCAAGGTATTACATTGGCTACAAAGATACACATGATAATGGTACCTCCTCTCTGTAAACTTATTATTCATATAAGAAATGTTAATTTCAAGTGATGCGTTCCATTTTTACTGATATGTATTTGTCAAAAACTCATATTCCTGTATCTCTTCCCAAGTATTCTAATTGAAATGTCTATGTGTGAACTTCTTCCATGGTCCCTAAAAGGTTTACAGTTTTGTTGGAGGAACTGACATTAATGAGCCTATAATAGGTGCTGGACACTGTGCTAGGTGCTTTACGTATTCTCCTTTATCTCATTTATCTTCAAAGCTGTTGAATAAGGTAAATATTTTTAATTTACAGGTGCAAAAACTGATAATATGAGGGTATAAGTAACCTATTCGCTGTGTAACTTAGTGGGATAGATATATGAGGTATATGAGTCCATAGCTCAAGTTCTTTATGTCACACACTATGGAAAAGTTACCGTACAAAGTAGTATATGATGAATGCTACTTGTATAGTGCATACACATGCTTGGTGAATGCAGAGAAGAGAGCTTTGACCTCAGGCTAGAGTGTTCACAAAATTTCTGGAAAGCCTAATCTTGTCTGATAGGAAGAATAGGAGGAAAGAGAGATCAAGGAGATGAATCAGTGAGAAGAAGACAGAGGGCCAAAAACAGTGAATATTTTGTGATTGACAGCATACAAATTTCTACTGTAGCGATAAAATACACTAGAACAAATTTTTTCTTTCATTTTAAATAAGGACCCTTCTTCTCCATTTTTCTCTTAAACAAAATAATTTTTCCCTAATTTGCTTATGGGGTATCGGGTATGAGAAAGTAGATCACAGAACCTTTGCATAACTCCCGAGTTATCAGTCCCCAAATTCATCTTTTTCCATTGGATTAACACAGTCAGGGCAGCAGTAATTGAGGGAGCAAAAGCCTGGGGGGAAACTGGAAGATCAAAGGAATCCTAAGAAAAGGATTTTCCTAGTGTCAAATGTATTTTATTTATCCCTTCTCCATATCTCAGTTGGTTAAGTACCTCACAAATACCCATAAATATGTGAAAAGCTGTGGAGTTACAGAGGCTTGTAGGAGGCATCATTGCTTTCAATGAACTTAGTATTTAGTTGGAAAGACAAAAGTAAAGTAAAATAATTGGTAAACCACTGAGCATCCTTAAATGAAATTTAAATGAAAAACATTCTTAAATGTTTTTCAGGGTTCTGTCTTTTTTCCTAGTCTCACGACTTCAATTTCTAAATACTTTCACATCTCTACCTCTAGTCCACATCTCCTGTCTAAACTATACGTGTGTCCAGACGCCTTTTGGACGTCTTGGTTTAGACAATACCACAGTCTTCTCAACTTCAACTTATTTAAAACTTGCCCCATCTGCTCTTCTTAACTCAGTGAATGGTATCACCATCACCCATTGCCCGAGCTAGACACTGGGAATCAAGTTCTTGCAGTTCTTTCTCTTGTTTCTTCACCACATGTTCTGTTGACACTGTTTCCTAATTACCTGTAAGATCCATCCACTTCTTTTTATTCCCTCTGCTGCTATCCTAATTTAGACTATAGCCACCTCTCATTTAAATTATTGCAAAGGCCTCTTAACCAGTTGCCTGTGCTTATCTTCACACCTTCAGACTACAAAAAACACAGATTGTGTGCTGGGCAGGGTAGCATGTACCTGTGGTCCGTGCTACTCTGGAGGCTGAGGCAGGAGGATGACTTAAGCCAAGGCATTCGAGACCAGCCTGGGCAACAAAATGAGACCCCCCATATCAAAAAACAAACGAAAACACCAACCCAGATTGCTTAAAATCCTTACCTGTGTTCCTACTTGTTCTGCTTCATCTGGCCCTTCTTGCTTCTCCAGCTTTAACTTGCTTTCCCCTACTTGAAACCAGCCTTACTGAACTTCAGATGTATCGTGCTGTCTTGCCTGTGAGACTGGACAGGCATATTCCCCATCTGAAAAGGGAAATAATCACTATAGCGATTAAAGCATAGACTCTTTAGCCAGACTACTTAAGTGTGAATTCTGGATCTGCCACTTAATGAGCTTTGTGATATAGAGCGAGTTACTTAGTCTACCTGCTTTCAGTTTCCTCATCTGTATAATGGGGATGGTTAATAGTACCTGCTTCATAGCATGTTGTAGGGATTTTAAGAGTTTTGTATGCTTTGAGATGAGGTCTCACCCTGTCGCCCAGGCTGGAGTACAATGATGTGATCACAGCTTACTGCAGCCTTGACCTCTCAGTTCAAGCCGTTCTCCCACCTGAGCCTCCTGAGTCACTGGGACTACAGGCATGTGCCACCATGTCCAACTCATTTTTGTATTTTTTTGTAGTGACAGGGTCTCATTGTGTTGCCCAGGCTAGTCTTGAACTCTTGGGCTCAAGTAATCCTCCCGCCTCAGCCTCCCAAAGTTTTGGAATTAACAGGCATGAGCCACTGTGCCCAGCCTAAAAGAGTTAATATAGTTGAGGCTTTTTTTTTTTTTTTTTTTTTTTTTTTTTGAGACAGAGCCTTGCTCTGTGGCCCAGGCTGAAATGCAGTGGCACAATCTTGGCTCTTTGCAAACTCCATCTCTCAAGTTCAAGTGATTCTTGTGCCTCAGCCTCCTGAGTAGCTGGGACTATAGGCACGTGCCACCATGCCTGGCTAATTTTTATAGTTTTAGTAGAGATGGGGTTTCACTATGTTGGCCAGGCTGGTCTCGAACTCCTGACCTCAGGTGATCCACCTGCCTTGGACCATTCTGGCTAACATGGTGAAACCCCGTCTCTACTAAAAATACAAAAAAAAAAAAAAAAATTAGCCAGGCATGGTGGCGGGTGCATGTAGTCCCAGCTACTCAGGAGGCTGAGGCAGGAGAATGGCGTGAACCCAGGAGGCGGAGTTTGCAGTGAGCCGAGATGGCACCACTGCACTCCAGCCTGGGCAACAGAGCGAGACTCTGTCATAAAAAAAGTTTAATCAGCCAGGCATAGTAGCACATGCCTGCAGTCCCAGCTACTCAGGAGGCTGCAGCAGTAGGATCACTTGAGCCTGGGAGTTCGAAGCTGCAGTGAGCTATGATCAGACCATTGCACTCTAGCCCAGGAGTTCAAGGCCAACCTGGGCATTACAGTAAAACACATCTCTAAAAAATAAGAGATGGGGTCTTGCCACATTGCCCAGGCTGGTCTCAAAACTCCTGGCCTCAAGCAATTCTCCCACCTTGGCCTCCTAAAGTGCTGGGATTACAGATGTGAGCCACCACACTCGGCCTTCTCTTTAACTCTTTAACTGCTGCTTATTAGCTATTTCTCTCCAATTTTTTTATTAAGAAAAGTTTTGTAAAAGCAGAAAAGTTTACTTTAGAACAGTGAACACCTACATTCAGCTGCCTTGAATGCCTAGATTCAATTGTTACTATCTTTCTATAAGTGCTTTATCTCTCTCTGTGTATATATATGAATGGTTTTTGATGTGTTTGAACAATCTGAAATTAATTTGCTGTTGTGATTACATGTCACCCCCAAATACTTGAACCTATATCTCTTAAGAATAAGAACATTTGCTTGCATTACCATACCATTATCCTATATTTGACAGTTAATAAAAATTAAAAAATAAAATTAACCATGATACTATAATAATATTATGTAAATTCTGGTTCATAATTAAATTTCCCCAGGTATCCCACAAGTAAACTTTTATAGCTATTTTTATTTGAACCACAATTTAGTCAGGTATTTCATGCATAGTATTTGATTGTTATATGCTTTGAGTCTCTTTTAATCTAGGTTATCCTTTTTTATGGCTCTCCTTTTCTAAGGGGAGGGGAGTCAACCCAATTTTCTTAGAGTATCCCACATTCAGATTTGCTTCTATCGGGGAATTTTAATAGTTTCCCTTTCTTCAGCCTTTTGTAGGATGGTGTTTACTGAAGAAGGGCTCCTGTGGCATGGGTGCTGTGAATGGGTTGTGGGTCCTGTTAATTAATCCACTAAATTCTTTGGCAACCAGTGGGGTTTAGGGCAGTAGAAGCCCATGGGTCCGTTTCTCTCTGCCCATGTGTAGTTTTGTCTGTTTCTACCCTGGTGTCCAGGGTAGAAATAATAGCATTATGTGGGTGCCATCATGTGAAAGAGGTTTGGTTGCACTGACCACCATCTTTAGCCCTTTGGTTCTGTGTTCTTTCCCTTTGTGATCACAGTTACTCCTGTGGTTTTAACAGTCACCTCTATGGAGATGTTCTCTTTTCTGAACTCCAGTTCTGTTATTTTCTTTCATTCATATTCTACTCCCTCTTCAGTTGCTACTTCAAAATCAACATGTCCAAAATGAATTTATTCTCTACTTCCAAACTAGCCCATTGTCAGTATTATTTTTTCTTTTTTGTAAAGGGAC
Organism: Nomascus leucogenys; assembly: GCF_006542625.1. NCBI lineage: Eukaryota > Metazoa > Chordata > Mammalia > Primates > Hylobatidae > Nomascus > Nomascus leucogenys. The sequence goes on along the minus strand of NC_044383.1, from coordinate 97,167,090 downwards.
TTAATTTCACTGAGACAACACTTTGACTAGAAACCTCAGTCACCTTCAGCTGTTCTTTTGGCTGTCTGCCCAAGAAACATATATATACACATATACACACACACACGTAAATATACACATACATATATACACAAACATGTGCACACATATGCATACATATTCATTAAATAGTTCTTGAATGCTTACAATGTGCCTAAATATATTTGGCCACAGTAGATAATTTTTTTTTTTTTTTAAGACAGGGTCTTGCCCAGACTGGAGTGCAGTGGCGCAATCTTGGCTCACTGCAACCTCCACTTTCCTGGCTCAAGTGATCTTCCAGCCTCAGCCTCCTGAGTAGCTGGGACCAAGGGGTGAGCCACCACACCCAGCTCATTTTTGTACCTTTTTTTTTTTTTTTGAGACAGAGTCTCACTCTGTCTCCCAGGCTGGAATACAATGGTGCAATGTCAGCTCATTGCAACCTCTGCCTCCCGAGTTCAAGTGATTCTCCAGCCTTAGCCTCCTGAGTAGCTGAGACTACAGACACGCACCACCATGCCCAGCTAATTTTTGTATTTTTAGTAGAGACAGGGTTTCACTATGTTGGCCAGGCTGGTCTTGAACCTCTAACCTCAGGCGATGTGCCTGCCTTAGCCTCCTAAATTGCTGGGATTACAGGCATGCGCCACACCCAGCCAATTTTGTATTTTTAGTAGAGACAGAGTCTCACCATGTGGCCCAGGCTGGTCTTGAACTCCTGATCTCAGTGATCTGCCTGCCTTGGTCTCCCAAAGTGTTGGGATCACAGGCATGAGCCACCACATCTGGCCATAATAGATTTTTTTTTTTCTCTGAAATGCCTCTTGAGTCCATTCCCTCCATTCTGACTACATTTACTCTAATTTTGGCCCTCATCCACCCTCCTCAAACTTCTACATTGATCCCCCTGCCTCTGGCTTTAAATCTTCTGATCCACCCTGCATGCTATCTACTTACTGAGAATACCTGTTTGATCATGTTTCTCTTGCTGGAAAACCTCTGACGGCTTTCCATAGTACAGGAAAAGTGCCAAGTTTTCAGCATACCATACAAAACTATGCTGATTCTGTCTGCTTTGCTCTTTTCTTGTGTTTTTTCACCTCTTGTATTCTAGCTGTATTTGTCTTTGGCTAATTGCTTGGATATAGCATGGATCTTAATCTTTGGACTTTGTCCACACATTTCTGTTGTCTATAAGGCCCTGTCCTTTCCTCCTTTGCTCAGTGAAATCCTGCTTATCTCTCGGGACCCACTCAAATGTTCCTTTGAAAATTATTTACCTGATAGCAGTCCCTGTCTATCCCTTCCACCACAACCAAGCCCTTCTGTTCACTCAGTATCTGATGTTCTTTGCATGTTTTTCTGTTACAGCATTTATTAGATTGTACCCTTTGCTCGTGTGTCTCTCTGTATAAAGACTCACAAGGGGCTAGGCATGGTGGCTCGCTCCTATAATCCCAGCACTTTGGGAGGTGAGGCAGGCGGGTCACCTGAGGTCAGCAGTTCGAGACCAGCCTGGCCAACATAGTGAAACCCCGTCTCTACTAAAAATACAAAAATTAGCTGAGCATGGTGGTGCATGCTTGTAGTTCCAGCTACTTAAGAGGCTGAGGCAGCAGAATAGCTTGAACCTGGGGGGTGGAGGTTGCAGTGAGTTGAGATTGTGCCACTGCACTCCAGCCTGGGCAACAAGAGCGAAATTCCATCTCAAAAAAAAAAAAAAAAAAAAAGATTCACAAGGGAAGGGATCAGCTCTTTCTGAAACTCCATCTCAAAAAAAAAAAAAAAAAAAAATTCACAAGGGAAGGGATCAACTCTTTCTTCCTCCTGTTCCTGGAACCTAGCACAGTGCTTGACACATATTATGTGCTTAGTAAAATATTTCTGAAATAAATGCCTCACATCACTTATTATATTACCTTCTGTAGCAAGTAAGTCTGACTTAAGATTCATGAATTCTCAAAGTAAGATAATGTTTTCTATAAAAAATTTAGTTTAGGCCAGGCAGGGTGGCTGACACCTGTAATCCCAGCACTTTGGGAAGCCAAGGTGGGCGCATCACGAGGTCAGGAGATCGAGACCATCCTGGCCAACATGGTGAAACCCTGTTTCTACTAAAAATGCAAAAAAATTAGCTGGGCATGGTTGCACGTACCTGTAATCCCAGCTACTTGGGAGGCTGAGGCACGAGAATCGCTTGAACCCAGGAGGCAGAGGTTGCATTGAGCTGAGATTGAGCCACTGCACTCCAGCCTGGTGACAGAGTGAGACTGTCTCAAAAAAAAAAAAAAAAAAATTAGTTTAACTAAATATTTGCTAATGATTGCAGTCTATTAATCATTAATGTTTTAAGCCTAAGCCTTAAAAGTAATGCCTGAAGTCTTAAGCATTACTGCAGATACATTTTTTAAAAATTCATTTTCCAGCAATAAGAATTTGCCATTTTTAGGCCAGGTGTGATGTCTCAGGCCTGTATCCCAACACTTTGTGAGGTGGAGATGGGAGGATTGCTTGAGCCCAGGAGTTTGAGATCAACCTGGGCAACATAGCGAGACCCTGTCTTACAAAATAAAAAATAATTAGCTGAGTGTGATGACGTGTTCTGAGCCTGGGAGGTTGAGGCTGCAGTGAGCCATGATTATACCACTGCACTCTGACTTGGGTGACAGAGCAAGACCCTGTCTAAAAAAAAAAAGAAAAAAAGAAAAGAATTTGCCAATTTTAGAAACAAATTCAGCATTAAATATTGATGATATGTAGTAATGCAACATTGAACTTGAGATTTTAGAAGTGCACTGACAGTTTAAGTAGTTGTTGACTAAAAAGTAAGAAGCTCGGGGAAGTATTATCAACATATCCTAATTAATAAGATTTGAAGCGTTAGTGGGCCACTGGTGAAGTATATTGATGTGCAAATTCAATTCAGTGAATTGTTGTTTTTCATTAAAACTCTCCAAGATATGGTTGTATACAAATGTCAACTAAATATGAACACCTTTAAAAAAAGAAATTATACAATTAATTCATCAATGAAAACATTATTCTAAGCCAAGCATTGTGTTTCACCCCTCTAATCCCAGCACTTTGGGAGGCCAAGGCAGGAGGATCTCTTGAGCCTAGGAGTTCGAGACCAGCCTGGGAAACATAGTGAGACCCCATCTCTACAAAAAATAAAAAAAAAAAAATCCAGGTGTGGTGGTGCACACCTATAGTCTCAGCTACTCTGAAGCTGAGGTGAGAGGATTGCTTGAGTCTGGGAGGTCGAGGCTGTAGTGAGCCATGATCGCGCCACTGCACTCCAATCTGGGTGACAGAGACCTTGTCTAAAAAAAAAGAAAAAATTATTTTAGTTGTTTTGAAAGTTTTTTTTTGGCCAAACTAATAGGGATTTCTAAAATTTTATAATTTTAGAGCTTTTAAAATACTAAGTATTTATCTGACTTGGAATTCTAAATGAAGGAAATAGTATATAATGAAGATCATTTTTAAGAGAAAGACAACTAGCTAGGTGTGGTGGCTCACGCCTGTAATCCTAGCACTTTGAGAGGCCAAGGTGGACGGGTTGCTTGAGCCCAGGAATTCGAGACAAGCTTGGGCAACATGGCACAACCCTGTCTCTACAAAAAGTACAAAAAATTAGCCTGGTGTGATGGAGCATGCCTGTAATTCCAGCTACTTGGGAGGCTGAGGTGGGAGGATCATCTGAGCCCGGGAGGTCGAGCCTGCAGTGAGTTGAGGTTGTACCACTGCTTTCCAGCCTGGGTGCCAGAGTGAAGCTCTGTCTAAACAAACAAACAAACAAAAAACCAAAAACAAAAAAACCCGAGATAACCAGTCAGTCAGTTTGTAAGAAAAAGGACTAGGCTAGGTCAGTGGCTCATACTTGTAATTCCAGTACTTTGGGAGGCCAGGCAGGAGGATTGCTTGAGGTCAAGAGTTTGGGACCAGCTTGGGCAACATAGTGAGACCCTGTCTCCATACATACACAAAAACAGGAGTAAATAAAGGTAGTCTTTCTAAGGAATGAAAGCAAAGACATAATCAAACTGTTGTCACATTTTCATGTTGCGAGGGAATTCTTAGGTTGAATAAAGAATAGTACTGTATTTTGGTGATGTTTAGAGATTGAATAGGTGAAATATTTGGTGAATGCAAGCATAATTTCTGAAGCACATTTTTGTCAGAAAAGAAAAGGAAAGCATAAAGAGGGTGCTAGTATTATCTGACATCATTCATTAATAAGAGGAAAACAAAATAATAGCAATACCTTATGTTGGAAGATTTTAAATGTTTCAGAATTACTTTAAAAGACTATTCAAACTAGAAAAATTCTTGATATTAAAGTGTTACGACATTGAACTATTTGTGAATGAAATGGAAAGATGTCTGGGATTTGTTTCAAAATAATTAAGAAAAGCGGAGGCGGTAGAAATAAGGCTGTCCACGAGTTGATAATTGTGTGATGGGTACATGCAGCATTACTGCCATTTATTTATTTATTTTTGAAAAATTTCATCATAAAAAATTTAAATATGTTATTATGTAATAAAGAATACTGTTTCCAAATAAGGGATCATTACTACTAGGCTGGCTGAATATTGGACTCATGATGATACTGAATAATTCAGAATGATACCCATATGAAACAAGATAATCTTTTTTTGTTGTTGTTATTTCAAATTTTTATTCCACATTGTGTTTTAAAATTATTTTTCCATGTTGTGGAAGCCTCCTAGTCGGTTAAGCCAAATCATCACATAATAAAGGAAAGGGATACAACATTGATTTATTTCATCATTCTTCTTGAAGAAAAAAATAGTTGGCTCAGATGTCATGTGATTTGAAGAATGTCTTTTTTTTTTTAATCTGACCAATGGATGCACATCACATAGTTTGAAGAATGTCTTATTAGTAACACCTAATTGTAAAAGCTGGTAATACTGTCTTATTTTAGATACTGTATTTCTGATGATTTCGTGATTTGAACTCGACTCATAAGGTTTAGAAAAAACAAACTTCATAGAATTGTTTGTCTTCTAAGGCAGTGGTCTCTAACCTTTTTGGGACCAGGGACAGGTTTCGTGGAAGACAGTTTTTCCACAGACCCAGCAGGGTGGGGATGGTTTCGGGATGATTCAAGTGCATTACATTTATTTTGCACTTTATTTGTGTTATTATTACACTGTAGTATATAACGAAATACAACTCACCATCATGTAGAATCAGCAGGAGTCCTGTGCTTGTTTTCCTGCAACTAGATGGTCCCATCTGGGGGTGATGGGAGACAGTGACAGAATATCAGGCATTAGATTCTCATAAGGAGCATGCAACCTATCTCTTGCACGTGCAGTTCTCAGTAGGTTTTGCACTCCTATGAGAATCTAATGCTGCCACTGATCTGATGGGAGGCGGAGCTCAGGTGGTAACGGGTGTGATGGAGAGTAGCTGTAAATACAGATGAAGCATTGCTTGCTCGCCCACCACTCACCTCCAGCTGTTCAGCTCTGTTCCTAACAGGCCACTAGCTGGTAGTGATCTGTGGGCCAAGTGTTGAGGACTCTGTTCTAAGAGATATGAAAGAGAAGTATTGGGCTGGGTGTGGTGGCTCATACGTGTAATCCCAGCACTTTGGGAGTTCGAGGTGGGTGGATCGCTTGAGGCCGGGAGTCGAGACCAGCTGGCCAACATAGTGAAACCCTGTCTCTACCAAAAATACAAAAATTAGCTGGGCGTGGTGGCATGTGCCTGTAATCCCAGCTACTCCAGAGGCTGAGGCAGGAGAATTGCTTGAACCAGGAAGTGGAGGTTGCAGTGAAGTCAAGATTGCACCACTGCACTCCAGCCTGGGTGACAGAGTGAGACTGTCTCAGAAAAGAAAAAGAGAAGTATCTTCAGAACTGTTTCCTTCCCTTCCTCCCTCCCTCCAGTTCTTTCCTGGGCACTCAAAAGTCTTCTTACCTGTGTGCTACTTCCTGTAGGCAATATCATCACGTCTATGGACTCAAACCTTTCAGTCTGAAACTCTGCTGTGGTAGACCCTTAGTAAATAAATATCTTCAGGACATCTCCTTTTTGAACTTCCGAGATATTTTCATTTTTGGTTGGGGTTTCTTTCTATGTAAAGGAATCATTTATAAGCTACAGAATCTTCTGAGATCTGATATGAACCTTGTTCTCAGTGGCATCATCCTTGCATCAGCCAAGCTCAAAACCTCAGACTCATCTTTGACTCTTCCTTCTTAATCTTTTCTGTTCATTTGGTCCCATCAATTCCTCCTTTAAAATGACTATCACAGGCGTCCCTTCTTTTCTCCTGTCTTACTACCCCTCTGTCATGAAGAATTGGAAGAGCTGGTCTTAGCTCTGCCTCTAGCTGCTGGCCTACTTTCTTCATCACTGAAGTGAACAGATGATACAGGATTGTCTTAGATCCCTTTCAGAGCTAACATTCTGTTCTACTCATCCAGGTTTTCACCTTCTCACACTTACATCGCAGTAACTTCCTAATTGTTTTTCATCCCTTTAATCTTAGTCCTCTCTAATAAGATTAACCTTCATATGTAATTTTCATTGCTTTTAGGATAAAATCTTAGGTTTCCAGGTCTTCATTTAGGTTATGTCATCATTTCTTTGGTTAATGGTGTGATCATTTGGCTGGGCGCAGTGGCTCACGCCTATAATCGCCACACTTTGGGAGGCCAAGGCGGGTGGATCACCAGGTCAGGAGTTCGAGACCAGCCTGGCCAAAATGGTGAAATCTCGTCTCTACTAAAAATACAAAAATTAGCTGGGTGTGGTGGCGGGCGCCTGTAGTCCCAGCTACTCGGGAGGCTGAGGCAGAAGAATTGCTTGAACCTGGGAGGCAGAGGTTGCAGTGAGCTGAGATCATGCCACTGCACTCCAGCCTGGGCAACAGAGCAAGACTCTGTCTCAAAAAAAAATAGTGTGGTCATTCATACAATGAGGCAAAGTGGAAACTTCATCCCTCTTCAGAGTCATCTTCTCCTTCACACAGAATCAAGTGGTTACTAAATTCTGTCAGTTCTGACTCAAATGTCTTTTGAACCTATTATTTCTTCTCCTCTGCTGCTGATCTAGTCCTTCATCTTCTCTTATCTGGACATTTGATGCACCCTACCAAATGTTTGCTCTGCCACCTGTTTTTATCTGTAGTTACCACTGTTATTTTTCTGAGCAAAGATCTGTTAATGTACCTTCTCTGTTCCAAAAACCTTTGACTCTACACTGTTAACATATCAAGTACAAGCTTCTTTGTAGATCACTTGGTCTCTTTCTTTACTTTTCTAACCTCATCTCTTGCCCTAGTCATAACGCACCTAGCTTTCTATTTATACTGGATACCAGCTGTTTCTTGAATATGCTTCTGTTGTTTTTCTTATGCCATACTTCTACCTGGAATTCTCTAACCTCTATCCCTCCTCTACCTGGGGAACTCCTCCCTCAGGCATGGGTTATGGAGTTACCTTCCTTAAAGCTCTGAATGAATTATTGGTTGCATTCTCTCTGCACTTACTGTGCATATCTTTTGTGGGTGTGGAGCACATCAGGGTTACTTTTATTATTTTCTGGTCACCCAGAATCTCTTTCCATGTGGATTGTGAACTTCCTGATACCTGTCTCTAATTTGTTCATCCCAAGAGTTTGGCAGTATTGGGATACATAATATAAACTCAGTAGTTGTTAGTTGATATAAAATAATAAGGCTTTTCTGTTTTTATCAGAAACAAAGAAAAATGATTTTTATTCTGTTATTTTGAATACTTTAAAATTTTCCTTCAGTCTTGCCTGATTCTGGTTTTTCTTATCTTTCTTTAAAAGATGCTTCTTCTAAATTTTTTGTCTACTGTAGGTCTTTGGGATCAGCATGGCCCGGGGCTGGTCTGGACATCCAGCAGTGTTATTGATAGGAGTCAAAGAGCCTTGGGCCAGTCCAATTGTGACTACAACAAATGGAACTTTGGTTAAACTCTGCATTTTTGCATGTAGGCTACTGAATTGTGCTTTACCTTGCTACAGTTGAGTGGGGACTGGTCACCAAGTTTGGATGTTATTGAAAGGTGTAAAACTATCTTTTTCATTAAAACAGGTCCTAATATTTCATTTAAGAGATATTCCTGTTGGGCTTGCTTCCCTAGACTTGAGAAATTCTTCCCTGTATTACATTTGAATTCCACCACTGAGCTTGATTTTCTGTATGGGAGTAAGCTTTCATTTTAAGGTAATGATTTCTATTTTTTGCACAGATGTGTGCTTTTTATATTTTCTACTCTCTATAGAATTGTTTGCATCAAGAATTTTCCAGAGCCAGGAGGGCGCAGTGGTGCAGGCCTGTAATCCTAGAACTTTGGGAGGCTGAGGTGGGCGGATCACTTGAGTTCAGGAGTTCGAGACCAGCCTGGCCAATATGGCAAAACCCCGTCTTTACAAAAAGTACAAAAATTACCTGGGCATGTGGTGTGTGCCTGCAGTCCCAGCTACTTGGGAGGGTGAAGTGGGAGGATCACCTGAGCCCATGAAGTCGACACTGCAGTGAGCCCAGATCATGCTACTGTACTTCAGCCTGGGGGACACAGTTGTCTCAAAAAAAAAAAAAAAAAAAAAAAAAAAAAAAAAAAAAAAAAAAAAGGAACGTGGTGTCTTAGATGGAAGACCTAATAGAATCGGTCTCTGTCAAATTTATTTGTTCTATTTTGTTACATAATGTTCACATCAAACAATTGTTTTTCATTGTGACTGCTGAGAGTGAAGTTTTCATGGTGTTGCTACACGTTATAGACATACAGAAGAAACATCTTGATATTTAAAAATTCTATATAGCATTTATCCATGTTTATAATACAAATACATGTATTTTTAATTCTTCTGGATGCATTTAGTAAATTCCTCTGATTAATTTCGATATGCAGTTGCTCTAATCATACTATCTAATATACACGAAAATGTAGAAAACAGTTTCTCTGCAAGGCTTTGGAATTGCTTTGTCTATGTTATTTAGAAATAAAAGTAATTTGGAAATGAAATAGTTTTAAGGAGGAACTAAGCTGCCTCTAAAAGCCGGATTATCATAGTAGTGTAGGCTAGGCAGGTTCACCTGCTTTTCAGCCTTGTCATGTAAAAGAAAAAATTGTTCTTTTATGATATTTAATATTACATGTGCCTGAAACATCTAAGCTGTGAGGTATGAATTCCTCTACTTGGAGGAACTCCTGGAGAGGGGCATCCAGTGGAACTCCTGGAGAGGGAATGAGAGCAATAAAGCTTCCCTGTCTCATGTGCCTAATCATTGAAATATTTCTGGATGTTGTGTTAAAGGATGCATGTTTCGTCTTCAGACTAAGCTGTTGGCATATGCCCAAAGATTGGCATTCACGTAGTACAGTGCCAAGGAGTCCCATATGCCCTCTGGGACCTTGCAACTTCTTCATATGGTGAACCTTAGAGATGCTGCATCATCACTTACCATCTGACAGTTAGTTTACAAAGAGAAATAGTAATGATGTATGTACTTCCTTTCATTCTCAATTTAAATGTTGCAAATAAATCTTAAAATTGCAAATTTTTTAGTATTTTATTTTAACAGATGGAAGTTATATTTAAACTTATTAAGTGAAATAATTACTGGGTTTGTTCCTTGTTCCTGTCCACATAATTTAGAGTAAAAGGCCTATGCTCAGTCTCTTCTGTTCAAGCTTTCAAATTCCTTTGACAGCCTGGATGTGAAATTCAAAAGCCATTAATTTGATGTGTTAATTTTGCACTTTTTGACTTACTGCAAAGATCTTATAGTTTCCATAGCAACTATAACCTATCCAGATTGTGTAATATTCTTTACAGTATTAAAAATAAAACTATGCAATTACATGAGCTTCTGGACTACTTTGTCTAGGGGAACTGAGGATTGAAATGTTTCTGTTGAAAAAATTATAGTTTCATGTGAAAAATTTTTCAGAAAGCTTTTATAATTTTGTTTCAAGAATACATCAAACTTACATATTTAGCAATAGATACCTGATAGATAATTATTAAATGAATAAAATTTACATTGTAAGCATTGTGTTGAGCTTCTCAGGCACATGTGCTCTCACTCATGTACCCACAAATACATTTAAGGCACAGGAGGGACACTTGGCTTTGATTACATTCAATCACCTGCAGTTTGTGCTTCTTAGTGGCTTCTGAGTGGTCTGAAAAAGTCTAGTTTTATGTCTGGGCAAAAAACAGGATGGAGAAAAAGGAAAAAATGATCATTTAAACTTTCCTTATTTTTGACTTTGCTCTTTAAAACATGCCTGAGCTATCACTTTGAAAATACTAAAGATTGTTTTAGTAGGTATTCTCAGAGTATCAATTTATTTTGGCTTTTTAAAGGCAATATAATATTAGCACTAAAGTTAGTTGACATAACTTCCTATATCTTAACGTAACTGTTGTTAATTTTTTGTATTGCCTTCAACATATTTGTAGATGTATATTTTTATATAGTATAATTTGTGTATTTTCTCAGTAGTATATGGTAAATATTTCCACGTTTCTAATGACCTTCTAGCCATCATTTAAAAAATTGCATCATAGTCCATCTTGTTGCCATACCTAGTATGTTTTGTTTGTCAAAATACTGTTTAATTATTTCCTGAATGCTATCTGTTGGAAGAAAAATGGATATAATTTTCAAACTTATTGTGAGGGAAAGTAACCATAACTCAATTATTTGCTTATAGATGATTGTGAAAATCTTCAAAAGGGATGTAAAATGGTGTTTTAAAATGTGGATTTTGAATAACATCCTAAACTGCTCTATCTGCAGGTAAACACAGAATAGGGAAAATGAGGAATAGCTAAGACAGATGTGGCACTGCTTTGGCGCTATATTTGACAAAAACATCATGACATAGCGATACTTTGCTGAGGCTCTAATACGATCAAAAGACAAAACTTGGAAGGCATGGATTTAACTTCTCTTATAAGAACAACTCACAATATGAACTACAGTTATGACATTCAGCTGAGACCTTTGTGTGGCTGGTTCTGGTATCAGCACCCTTGAGAATGCTTACTGTACTTACTGTATTGTACTAGCTGCTTATCTCATACTATTAATATTTTAACAGAATGTTTCACTAGTTTTTGAACTGCTGTATTCTCTTGGTTAAGCAACTTAGTAACTATTGGGATTTCCCAGGATTCCTAATACTATGTCCATTGTTTGAAAAATCCACTTTAACTACTGGGTTTCTCCTAGTGTTCCTGAGAATGACATGTTGGTGGCTAGAGCTTTGAAATCTTTGAAAGGCTTTTGATTGAGGTCCTCGGGCTTTTGAATGTCCCCATCCTGGGTGAGATACAGTGTGTTTCAGTGGGTTATCATTCCTATAAAGCTTCTTATACTATGAAATTACTTTAAATGAATCTGGGAGTTAATGTCTGTCAGTTTTTTATAGCGAATGTCTATAACAGAAGGCTTTTGTAGACTCCAGATAATTAAGACAGGAGTGGAATTATCTTGCAATATGTTTGAGTTTATATTTATGCTTGTTTACTCTTTGAAACTGGTGCTGTGTTTAGTATCCTGTTCTGTTTCAATTTTGAATTTTGTGTTTTGGCTCTGTCTGATGTTTTCATTGTGACATGAATTTCTTTTGGTATTTCATATTTCTGTAGTTGAAATATTATCAAAAATAATAAGCAATGCATGGTATAATGAGAGTGTTTACGTATCACTGAGAAATTAAGTGCATTTCCATTGTTTTTGTAGTTATAATTTTGAATCTGAAAGTGATATATGGAAAAATAATGTTTTTTTGTTTATGTGCAGAAAAGATGAAAAGGAATATGCATTGAAGCAAATCGAAGGCACAGGAATATCCATGTCGGCTTGTAGAGAGATTGCAGTAAGTGGATACAAATACAGTTATTTATTTTATTATTGATATTGGGTGATGATTTATTTTAATATAAAAGTTTCATTAATATATATAATGAATGTTTATTTTACATATGTTAGTTTAAGAATATTTTATGTAGAATGAGAAAATCTGCATAAACTTTTTATTTTATTTTTAAATTTTGAGACAAGATCTCATTTTGTTGCCCAGGCTGGAGTGCCCAGGCTGGATCACAGCTCACTGCAGCCTGGACCTCCTAGGCTCAAGCGATCTTCCTGCCTTAGCCTCTCGAGTAGCTGGGACTACAGGCGTGTACCACCACACCTGGCTAATTTTTAAATTTTTTTGTAGAGAAGAGGTCTCCTTATGTTGCCTAGGTTGGTCTCAAACTTCTGGGCTCAAATGATCCTCTCTCCTTGGCCTCCCAAAGTGCTGGAATTAAAGGTGTGAGCCACCACGTGTAGCCCATAAACTTTTTAGTTACTTGAAAGTCATCTTTGAATATCCTCTTAATGATATTTAAGATTTGTGATCTCAGAAATACTGAACAAAATAATTTATTAAAATTGTGATGGAATTTTATTTTAATTAGTAATTTAATGTCTATTTTTCTGTAGCTTTAGGACTGATAAGGTCTTTATAGAGAAAGGGGTCATACTATTAAATCTTATTCATTTTAAATACTATTTCTGAAATATATAATATAGTAAGATTTTATTAGTCACCAGAAAATAAGACCATTATAATAATAGGATAATCCCTTAAAGAAAATAGTTCCCTGTTTTGGTCTTTATGTATCATACTAGTACATTTAAGAAATGATTGTTCACAAGAATACTAAACATTTAATGAGTGTGTACTAGATACCAGGCTTACTAAGTGCTTTCAAGTATTAATTCACTTAATTTTCACAACAATCTGTGAAATAAAATTGTAATATCCCCATTTTACAGATCGGAAAACAGAGGCAAAACTAATTATAGCTCAGAAGGCTTACTATTATATTACCTTATTTTAGTTCTTCAGTAAAGATTGCTGATTAGGGCTTTACTATAATATCACATCTATTAGAGATGTTTGTGTCTAAATTGTTAGATATTTATTTAAATAATTGTTACTTAATAATTGTTAAATAATTATATTGTCCATATCCATTAGGGATTTCTGTCTCTAATTTAATAACTATTACATATATTGCCCACAGTTCCATGTTTCTGCTTCACCTGCATGGAAACACTCCTTCATCACTTTTAGTCATAAAAAGTGTGGTGCAAAGAACATATGGGGTGGGAAATTTCTAGACCTGGATGTCTGTCTGCCTTAGTAGCTAAATAGTGATGAGTTCCAGTTTCATCTGTTAAATAAGGGAACTATTAGGTCTCTTCTAATCATACCTTCTTTAATTCTAGAATGGAAGCCTCTCCCTGGACTGTGCGTACTTTGAGGGGCAGACCTTGTCTTTTTATCTCTAGTTCCTACCATAGTGTCTGACACAGCAAGTGTGCCATAAATGTTTCTTGAATAAATAAACAAATGAACAGAATAAAAACTTCTACCAGTGGTCCATGATTCTAAGTCTGTGTTACTTTTATTTTTAAATTTTTTTTTAGAGACAAGGTCTTGCTCTGCCACCCAGGCTGGAGTGCAGTGGCTTAATCATAGCTCACTGTAACCTTGAACCCCTGGCCTCAAGCAATCCTGCCTTGGCCTCCCAAAGTGCTGGGATTGCAGGCATGAGCCACCATGCTTGGACCTATGTTTGCTTTAGTATGCAAATTATTTGAAAAAATTCTAATTTGGTGATTTTCCATTGATTATAAAGTGGTATTTGTGGCTGGGCACGGTGGCTCACACTTATAATCCCAGCACTTTGGGAGGCTGAGGGGGGTGGATCACCTGAGGTCAGGAGTTTGAGACCAGCCTGACCAATATGGCAAAATCCCATCTCTACTGAAAATACAAAAATTAGCCGGGTGTGGTGGCATGCGCCTGTAGTCCCAGTTACTCGGGAGGCTGAGACAGGAGAATTGCTTGAACCTAGGAGGTTCAGTGAGCTGAGATTGTGCCACTGCACTCTAGCCTGGGTGAAAGAGTGAGACTCTGTCTCAAAAAAAAAAAAAAAAAATTGGGGGAGGTATTTGTAATGTTTTACCAGATAAGCATTTGGTAAGTGATTTGTCACATTTTAAAATCATTACATGTTATTATATCAACCAATATAAATATTATTGGTGGGCTATTTTTCTATGTTAGAGTACCATAATTTAGCACAGCATTTTCACCCCTGCCTTCCATGAATTAATTGGGTAAATAGCTGAAATGTTAGGTATTGATTAATAGGAAATGATAACCCAATTATAAATGTCCTTTTTGAAACAGAGACTTCTAGGTGCCAAGGAATCCATGGGCATGTGTGTCTTTATATAAATTTGGAATGTGATGGAGAAACTTAACTCTTGAAATCTGTTATAGCCTTCATTCTTTTTTTTTTTGTAGGAGACAGAATCTCGCTCTGTCACCCAGGCTGGGTTGCAGTAGTGCAATCTTGGCTCAGTGCAATTTCTGCCTTCTGGGTTCAAATGATTCTCCTGCCTCAGCCTCCCAAATAACTGGGATTACAGGTGTGCACCACCATGCCCAGCTCATGTTTTGTATTTTAGTAGAGACAGGGTTTCACCAAGTTGGCCAGGCTGGTCTTGAACACCTGACCTCAAGTGATCCACCCACCACAACCTCCCAAAGTGCTGTAGTTACAGGCATGAGTCACCACTCTCAGCCATAGCCTTCATATTCTTATTGAGAGTTTGCCTAATAGAACTTTAGAAAGTGTGCAGTTTCTAGATTGAATAGCATTTTATCAGTACCCTAAATACTTAACCCCAACATGATAGGGATTTTCACACAAGTTTACCATGGATGGTATTGCACAGTGACTGTGCACATATGTCTTATACATTAAGCCCACTAACACAATTTTATAATTATGGTTTTATTGGAACCAGATCCTAATATTTCAATGTAAGTTCTTTCTATTTTCCGTTAAGTGTCGGCCGGTCTGAGAAATAAAGAGAAAGAGTACAAAGAGAGGAATTTTACAGCTGGGCCTCCAGGGGTCACATCACATATCAGTAGGTCTGTGATGTCCCCTGAGCCACAAAACCAGCAAGTTTTTATTAGGGATTTTAAAAGGGGAGGGTGTGTACGAACAGGGAGTGGGTCACAAAGATCACATGCTTCAAAGGGCAATAAAGATCACAAGGCAAGGGCAAAATTGGAATTACTGATGATGGTCTATGTCCCACTGTGCGTGTATTGTCTTGACAAACATCTCAGCAGAAAACAGGATTCGAGAGCAGAGATCCGGTCTAACCAAAATTTACTGGGCTGTAATTTCCCAATCCTAGTAAGCCTGAGGGTACTGCAGGAGACCAGGGTGTATTTCATTCCTTATGTATTTCATTCCTCTCAACCACATAAGACAGACACTCCCAGAGTGGCCGTTTATAGACCTCCCCCAAGGAATGCATTCTTTCTCCAGGGTATTCCTTGCTGGGAAAAGAATTCAGCGATATCTGTCCTACTTGCATGTCCGTTTATAGGCTCTCTGCAAGAAGAGAAATATGGCTCTATTCTGCCCGACCCTGCAGGCAGTCAGACCTTATGGTTATCTTCCCTTGTTCCCTGAAAATCGCTGTTATTCTGTTCTTTTTCACGGTGCACTGATTTCATATTGTTCAAACACACGTTTTACAATATCTATTTGTACAATAGTGGTCCTGAGGTGATGTACATTCTCGGCTTATGAAGATAACAGGATTAAGAGATTAAAGTACAGACAGGCGTAAGAAATTATAAGAGTATTATTTGGGAACTGATAAATGTCCATGAAATCTTCACAATTTATCTTCAGAGATTGCAGTAAAGACAGGCATAATAAACTATAAAAGTATTAATTTTGGGAACTGATACATGTCCATGAAATCTTCACAATTTATGTTCTTCTGCTGCGGCTCCAGCAGGTCCCTCCTTTTGGGGTCCCTGACTTCCCGCAACATTGTTTTATGTATTTGTCCTTTACATCATATTGAAGAAAAGAGTTACAGACAAAAATATATTTATGCTTTCTTTTCTCTTTACCTATGTCATTATTTTTACTGGTGTTCTTAATTTTTTGTGTGGATTTGAGCTACTGTATAGAGTCCTTTCATTTTAGCTGAAAGCCTCCTGTTAGTATTTTTTGTTTATCAGGTATACTAGCAATGAATTCTTTCAGTTTTTGTATCTGGGAATGTTGTAATTCTTTTTCTGTCTTACCCAGCTCTTCTTGAGTTTTGCAATATTAGTGTTGTTGGATGTAGAATTCTTGGTTGATAGTCTTTTTCTTTCACACTTTGACTGTGTCATCTCTGCATTCTGGCCTCCTTGGTTTCTGATGAGAAATCAATTGCTAATCTTGAGAATCCCTTGTATATGAAGAGGGTTTTTTTTTTTTTTTTCCCTCTTGTTGATTTCAAGATTCTGTTTTTGTCTTTGGCTTTGACACTTTGACTATGATGTGTCTTGGTGCGGCTCTCTGAGTTATCTTACTTGGAG
The DNA here is from genome assembly GCF_006542625.1 of Nomascus leucogenys. Classification (NCBI taxonomy): domain Eukaryota; kingdom Metazoa; phylum Chordata; class Mammalia; order Primates; family Hylobatidae; genus Nomascus; species Nomascus leucogenys. Next base: position 97,150,573 of record NC_044383.1, on the reverse strand, counting down.
TTTGTTGAGCTCCTTGGATGTGTAGATTAATGTTTTTCATCAAATTTGAGAAGTTTTCAGCCATCATTTCTTTTTCTTAAAAATTTATTTTATTTTATTTTGTTTGAGACAGGATCTCACTCTGTTGCCCAGGCTGGAGTGCAGTGGCATAATCATGCTCACTGCAGCCTTGACCTGCTGGGCTTAAGCAATCTTACCACCTCAGCCACCCAAGTAGCTGGGACTACAGGTATGCACCACCATGCTCAGCTAATTTTTTTTTTTTTTAATTTTTTGTAAAGATGAGGTCTCACTACGTTGTCCAGGCTGGTCTCAAACTCTTAAGCTCAAGTGATCCTCCTGCCTCATCCTCTGAAAGTGCTAGGATTATGTGTGTGAGCCACTGCACCCCACCACAGTCATCATTTCTTCACATAATCTTTCTTTCCTTTCCTTTCTCTCTTCTCTTATTGCAGCTCTCCTTATACATATGTTTATAGGCTTCATGGTTTCCCATGGATCTCTCCAAGGTTCTGTTCATTTATCATCATTCTTTGTGTTGGTCAGACTGGATACTCTTAATTGTCTGTCTTTAAGTTTGCTGATTCTTTCTTCTGCTGTTGAGGCCCCTCTGGTGAAATTTTCATTTTAGTTATTATTTGTTTAGTTTTCCTGGTGGTGGAAGGACAGAGTCTGTAAGGGAATTGAGAGTCAGAGAGGTTAAGAGGGACTAATAGATTGGGGAGAATGGAGGCAACACCATAAAGAGTAGATAGGGCTTGTTCTCTGTCGTCTTCCTTCTGCATACCATTATATTACCTAACGCCTAGTATTTTGTAGTTCATATAGGCACACATAGCTAAGAGGGTTTTAAGGTGGAAATAATTAGGAATGAACATTTCACTCATTACTTTAAAACTTGGGACTATGATTGCAGAATAACTGTTGAGGATATAGTTGGATGCTGGGAAAATAAGTTAAAGAGCTTGTAATCATGGAATAAACTTGGAAGAAGTACAAGTTTACAGAAAGGAAAAAAGTTTAAGAATGAAATGTGTTATTATCTCAAGTCTCACTAAAAAAGAATGTCATGTCACGTTTTCATTTCATTTGAACCTTATTGACCAAAGGCTGATTGTAACCTCATACCTTTCTACAGTGCTTTACACTTTACATTATGCCACAACAGGAAGTAATTCTGGGTGATTAAAATACCAGGATCATGTGAACATCAGCATTTTTAGCCTGGGATTACAGGGAAGCTCTAATATAAAGTCTATTACATTTGTGGCCTCTGTGATCTTAAGGTTGGTATGTTGAAAACGTGGTAAATGCTATTAATTCAACCATTAATTTGTTTTGCAATTATGAGATTAAAATATGTTTGTCGTAAAATTAGCAGACAGTATTAGAAAAAGGCTGGTAAAAGTACCTGTTATGCCAACACTCAAAAGTAATCATTTTTTTTTTTTGTATATTCTTCTAGACTTTTTTCTTTGCAAAAATACAGAGAATTTTTACCCCCACAAGAGCAGAGAGTCCATTAATTTTCATGAAATATAATTTAATCTGGAATAATACAAATGTAAATTTCAAATTTATTAATCATTCTAGTTTTGTAGGTTATAAAGATTATAAGATTATTGCCCTTGAGTCTAGGTGTGGTGGCCCCCACCTGTAATCCCAGCACTTTGGGAGGCTGAGGTGGGATGATTGCTTGAGGCCAAGAGTTTGAGATCAGCCTGGACAATATTGTGAGACCCTGTCTCTATAATAATAATAATAATAATAATAGTAATAATTAGCTGGACATAGTGGCACTCACCTATAGTCCTAGCTACCTGGGAGGCTGAGGTGGGAGGATTGCTTGAGTCCAGGAGTTAGAGGTTACAGTGAGTTACGATTGCACACTACACTCCAGCCTGGGTGACAGAGTGAGACCCCCATCTCAAAAAAAAATGTATATATATAAAATACAATAAAATATTATTACTCCTGAGTACTTCTAACAACATCGAGATATTTCTAAATGAAGTGAAGAGCGGCTGAAGGGAAAATTAGGGGGAAGTAGGGTGAAGGGCTTAGGTTGAGGAGGTGTCTTAGTCTGTTTGGGCTGTCATAACAAAATACCGTAGACTTGGTGGCTTATAGACACCTATTTCTAACAATTCTGGAGGCTGGGAAGTCCAGGATCAAGGCCCATTCAGTGTCTGGCCCATTCAGTGTCTGGTAAGGGTCCGCTTCCTGGTTCACAGATGGACGGCCGTCTTCTCCCTATGTCTCCACATGGTGGAAAGGCAACCATTTCTCTCAGCTCTCTTACATAAGGGAACTAATTCCATTCATGAGGGCTCTGTCCTCGTGACCTAGTCACCCCCCAGAGGCCTCATGTCCTAATATCATCACTTTGGTTGGGGGTTAGGATTTCAACATATGAATTTGGGAGGGCAAGGGGCATAAACATTCAGTTTATTGAGGAGGGAAGAGAAATAGGGAAATACTGACTTCTTGCAGACAGCTGCCTCCCTCAGCTCTGGCTTGGGTTGCTGATTAACTCTACTCCCTCATTCACCTCTGCTCAGTTCTTTTCTCAGTGTATATATCCATCAGTATCCCAGCATTGATGTTTCTGTGGTGAGAGGCAGGATCAGCTGAAAGGGGCTGTCACCTGCAGTTCTTCCACGCAGTGCCCAGCAGGCAGGGTGGAGTGGAGCAGCACTTTTCCTTCTTTCTTTCTTTTCCTCTCTTGCCACCATGGTGGTGTAGCAGGCTGCTTTGTAAACTTCAGTGGAATCCTTGGAACTTTCCTCTTGGCATAAAGGAATAAACCTTTGCTTTTTTAAATTTATGAAGTGGAATTGATAGAATGTATGTTTGCTGAGGATTCCTCTGAGAAAAACACTAAAATGTCTATGAGCCAAGGCTCTAATTCTTTTTAATTTAATTTCTACCAAGCTTAAAATTATTTTGTTAAATTTTATGTATTGCAAGTTGAGAAATATCTATTTGGTTTTATTAAGATTATTTAATTACATCATCTCAGTTGTTTTTATGTTTTGTTTGCTTGTTTGTTTATTTTTGAGACAGAGTCTCGCTCTGTCACCTAGGCTGGAGTGCAGTGGTGCGATCTTGGCTCACTGCAACCTCCGCCTCCCAGGTTCAAGTGATTTTCCTGCCTCAGCCTCCTGAGTAGTTGGGATTACAAGCATGTGCCACCATGCCTGGCTAATTTTTTTTTTTTTGTATTTTTAGCAGAGATGGGGTTTCATCATGTTGGCCAGGCTGGTCTTGAACTCCTGACCTCAAGTGATCTGGTTACCTTGGCCTTCCAAAGTGCTGTGATTACAGACATGAGCCACCACACCTGGCTTGTTTTTATGTTTTATACTGAGTGCAAGTTTCTTTTTCTTTTTAAATATGTGTGCAACTTTATGAAAGTATAGATTAGTGGAAATAGATGTGTGAATCAAGTATTTTACCTTTTCTGTGAAAGGGACAAAATCAAAGTTCAGTATTGAGATTTTTGTAAAAAACACTCAAAGTAGAAAAAGAATTTTTTTTTTCAGACTTTTAACATGATGTTCTGTAACAGTTATTTTCTTTAAAAGTTTGGTATGGTGTTAAGAGAATAGAACTAAGTAAATTATATGTGAAATTTCCCTTGAGCAATATCTGTTCTTTGGTGTGATCCATGTGTTTTCCTTAAAAACAAACAAAAATTTTACTTTTGGAGTTGAAGACTCAGCATGGATATTTCCTTATGAAAAATGTGGGTTTTTTTCCCTGCAATGTATGGTGATAGTTAGTATTTTTCTCAAATATATATTTAGCTTCCTTGGCAAAATAAAGACTTTCTGCCAACGCCTATACTTAAAAATGAAATCTTGTAAGAGTTTGGGATTGGAGTTTGCTATTATTTTAGGAGGATTCTGGGAAACTAATACAAGGTCAGTGCCTAGGGAGGAACTACACTGTAGCATTTTTTATTTCCTTTTAAGACCTGAAAAGGTACAAGGAGCCAGCCAGCAAATAGAACCTCCAGTCCTATCGTGTATCTGTCTGTCGTCTGCTCTACTATGCCTGTTAAGTCATGAGACTCTTGGAAGATTGTGTATGTGTGTGTGTATGTATACACCTATTGGACTATTTTTCAAGCTACTGTGTTTCCTATGAGAAGACTAAGTGACACTTCTTTGTATTGTCAGAAGGTGATTTAAACACCCATTATTGCCAGTAATAGAAAAGAGGTGGGCCATACAGGTTTCTGGGGTTTTGTTCCTTCTCACTTTTGTGTTACTTTTGTGAGAAGGAACAGTTTGAAAAAAGATACCAGCTTTGCTCATCAGTTTCTGATGTGTGTGCGTATTTGTGTGTGTGTTATGGTAAGGGAAGGTGGGATGGTGTGGTAACACAAGTCATAGATGTAGCTGAAAACTTTTCCATTTCTGCCACCCTAGGGGAATAGACTAGTTAGCTGTTAGCACAACCTTTAGGCTCTTGTGGTAGCTGCAAATGCTTTCCTTTGAAGAATTGGTAGGTTATGATGGAAAAGTTGGCTTTCTGCTGTGTCAGTATCCCTCCCTACTGAGTACATCAGTAGAGTTATTTTAGTTCTCCTAAAAATATAAAAATTATCAATTTAATATTCTTGCTCTAAGCAGTTAGATTTAATTGGCTATTAATTCCCTATTTTTAGTGTTTATTTTTCTCTTGAATAATGTTGAAGCAAAGTTGTGCTAGTGATATAAATGCAGAGTGAAAGACTGAAAATAAATCTGATACTGGTATGTGAGGGGCTTGGCTCAGAGTCTGAATATAAATGTGCAGTAAATGGTGCTGGTTTTTGTTGTTGGTATTATTATTGGTAGTAACTTTTTCCTATTTAAACTCTAAGCAAAGAAAATAGCTTAACTTGTTTTCACTGTGGTCAAAGTAAGTTATTCTTAAGACCATAGATTTCATTTTAGAATGTGTTCTTATAGAAGAGACCAAACTATAAAATTTAACATAAACTTAGTAATTCTAGATTAAAAATAGGAGATTGAAGTGATAAAACTAAAAAAATATATATTTTTAAATATGCCTTTGGCTTCAGATTGTAATGTGGGAAAGAACTTGAACTTTGGATTCAGATAGACTTGGGGTTGTGTCTGGATTCCACTATTATCCCGTACATCTTTGGCAAGTTACTATTAGTACCTGGACCCATTTGCTAGGTAGCAATAGAGATGAAGATTTATGTATTTATTTATTTTGAGATGGAGTTTCGCTCTTGTTGCCCAGGCTGGAGTGCAATGGCATGATCTCAGCTCACTGCAACCTCCGCTTCCTGGATTCAAGTGATTCTCCTGTCTCAGCCTCCTGAGTAGCTGGCATTACAGGCATGCGCCAGCACACCCAGCTAATTTTGTGTTTTTAGTAGAGACAGGGTTTCTCCATGTTGGTCAGGCTGGTCTCAAACACCCAACTTCAGGTGATCCACCTGCCTAGGCCTCCCAAAGTGCTGGGATCACAGGCGTGAACTACCACGCCTGGCTGAGATGAAGATTTTAAAGGGGAATCAGGTATGTTTTGATTTGCTAGTAAGGCTGGCACTGCTGAGGGAGTAGGCCGTGTAGCAGTTCACAGGTTCCTCAGATTCTCAGAATCTCTTTCCTTGCTAAACTTTCCGGTCATTCTCAGCTCCACCCTATAACTGCAGTATCAACTGAATCTCATGAAATGTTTTGGCGAAGCACTTCTTTCCAAAGATGTTCAAAAATCTTCTGAGTTACCAGGAGGAAGTGGTTGCCTGTGAGGGCAGTCTTACTCTTGCATATATTTTAGTGATATATACTATATATAAATTCTTGGATTACAATATAGATGAGTTCTACTTTTATTCTAGTTTGTTCTTCAGGCTACTTATTCTGCTTAATTTGGGTTTGGAATTAAATATCTCAGTCTGTGCAACCTGTTTTTTAGTTTCTCGATTTAAAAGAATTATTAATCCCATAAGCAGCTGTCAATAGAATTTATCTAATTCCTGTGAATCTTAGTTTCTTCATGCCTAAAATGGGGGATTTTTGGCATAGATTCACTATGACTTCATGAAATTTAGCTCAGAGTTTGTATCTGATATATTCACTATTGAATCCTTGGAATCTGTCTATACAGTGCTTGGAACAAAGTGGGCTGTTAATAAATCGTTAAATAAATGCAAGAATTTACTTGAAATTGTTATTTTAACAATATTAGTAAAATTATAAGGGAGTGGCATTTGTTCTGATAAAGTTTTTTTTTTGTAGTAGATTTTAAACTTTGTGTTCAGGCATATTCTTATTTAAAATATAAAATTAAAATTTGTGTGCTGGGCGTGGTGGCTGATGCCTGTAAACCCAGCACTTTGGGAGGCTGAGGTGAGAGGATCACTTGAGCTCAGGAGTTTGAGACCAGCCTGGGCAAAATAGCAAGACCCAGTCTCATAAAAAAAAAAAAAAAAAAAATTAAAAATTAAATTTTGTGGACTATTTATTATTTAAAATTTTTGATCCATTCTGATTTTCCTTTCCATAACCATGTATGATTTAATGAATAAGGGGTAGAAAATAATCATTTGAATATACATTACTTGAATAGGAATTTGAGGCCATTACTATTCAAGTAATTATTTGAATAATATTTACTATTGTACCAATTACTATTCAAGTAATTTAATTTTGCATTTAATATTTGAGTATCTATTATAATCTAGGCATTGTGCTAAATGCTGAGGATATAGTAGCAAATACAGTTTTTCCCTTTCCCTCAAGAAGTTTATAGTTTTGGAGGAGACGGACAAGAAAGCCATTTTCAACACTGTATAATCAGTACTGTGACAAAGTTAAGCACGGTGTGCCAGAGGAGCATCCAGCTCATATTTGGCAGTCTGGGAAGACTCTTTGGGGATTTTGTGGTAGCATAAATTTGAAAACCTAATAGGAGCTAGCCAGGTGGAGGAGAAGGGAGAATGTAGAAGGACATTTGGTCTGAAACAGCATGGAGGAAAGCCCAGGCATGAGAGAGAGAGAGAGAGAGAGAGAGAGAGAGTAGTGCTCACCCTCTTAGTTTTATGAATAGTATTTGAGGAGTTGACTGCTTTAATTCCTTCAAGCCTACCAAATTGTAGTTATTAAAACAGCAGTGTGTAAATTTTTGTTGTGTTCCGCAAGTAAAATTTTGGGGCTTAACTGCTGCAACTAGGGTTACCCTCACTAATGTGTGGAGAATAGAGGTACTGTTAAAAGTTGATGAAATGGCTGGGCGTGGTGGCTCACGCCTGTAATCCCAGCACTTTGGGAGGCTGAGGTGGGTGGATCACTTGAGCTCAGGAGTTGGAGACCAGCCTGGGCAACATGGCGAAACCCCATCTCTACTAAAAATACAAAAATTAGCCTGATGTGGTAGCGGGTGCCTGTAATCCCAGCTACTTGGGAGGCTGAGGCACGAGAATTGCTTGAACCTGAGAGGTGGAAGTTGCAGTGAGCCCCTGTCCTCCAGCCTGGGTGACAGAGGGAGACTGTCTCAAAACAAACAAACAAACAAACAAAAAACAAAAAAACCAAAGTTGATGAAACAAAAACTTATATGAATAATAATTTTTAAAGTAAACAGTAGATGAACTAAAAATGATCAAAAAGAGAGGAATGATGGAAATAGGTAAATGAGCTACAGTTTCAACCATTATATCAGAAAATCAATAATGCTTAAAGTTGGTGAGTCAAGAATAGTGGTATAAACACTTGAAGATAGAAAATAGTCAAACAAAAACCAGAAAAAGTTAATAGTTGCATATGGGAAAGGTGAAGTATGGGTCAGAGGATTATTTATTTGATTATAATCTCTGCTACGTTTTTTGTGTTTTAGTGATATATATAAAATATATTAAAATAATTTAATAATTAAACTGAACTAGATTTTAAAAATATACTATACCTCCACCAGAATGGCTAAAATGAAGAAGACTGATAATACCATTGTTAATGAAGTTATGGAGTAACTGGTACTGATGGAAGCATGAAACGGTATAGCCGCTTGGGCAAAAAGTTTGCAGTTTCTGATGAATTCATACATATACCTATTGCATGATCCAGCAATTCCATTTTTAAGTAATTTGTACCCAAGAGAAATTAATGCACATGACTACAAAAAACTTGTACAAGGATGTTCATAACAGCTTTATTCATAATAGCCCCAAACAAGGGAAAATCCAAATGTTCAGCCATAGGAGAGTGGATCAATAATTTATGGTGTATTCATAGACTGCATTACTATTAAACTCTAAAAAAGAAAATCGATGTACTTAATAACATGGATGAATCTCAGAAACATTAATTTAAATAAAAGAAGCCAGACACAAAATAACACATATGGGTATGGTTTTATTTATATGACATTTAAGAGCAGACAGAAATACCTATTGTGATAGAAATCAGAATAGTGGTTGCCTTGGGTGGGGAGGAGGGTTGAGTGGAAAGGAGTTCACAGAAACCTTACAGGGTAACGGAAATGTTGTATGTCTTCTGTTGCCCAGGCTGGAGTGCAGTGGCGCCATCTCAGCTCACTGCAACCTCCACCTTCCTGGATTCAAGCGATTCTCCTTCCTTAGCCTCCCAAGTAGCTGGGATTACAGGCATGCACCACCACGCCTGGCTAATTTTTGTGTTTTTGATAGAAATGGGGTTTCACCATGTTGCCCATGCTGGTCTCAAACTTCTGACCTCAAGTGATCCGCCTGCCTCAGCCCTCCACAAAGTGCTGGGATTATAGGCGTGAGCCACCCTTCCTGGCCAAAATGTTGTATATCTTGGTTGGTGGTTACACAGGTGTTTATGTCTGTCAAAATTCAAGCTGGTCACTTAAGACTTGTGCATTTTGCTGTATGTAAATTATGCCACAATAAAATACTAGTAATATAAAAAATACAAAATAAAGACTAGAGAGATTGGTTCTTTAAAGGAATGGGAAAAGTCTAATATGGTTGCAAGGAAGAGTTGAGGGTAGAAAGGTTAAAATGTTAGGATGGGGCCATCTTGAATGACTTTTTTTCTTGCTTTGTTGCCCACGCTGGAGTGTAGTGGTGTAATCTCTGCTCACTGCAACCTCCGCCTCCCAGATTTAAGCGTTTCTTGTGTCTCCCGGGTTTAAGCGATTCTTGTGCTTCTTGTGCCTCAGCTTCCTGAGTAGCTGGGACTACAGGCATGCACCACCATACCCAGCTAAATTTTCTTTGGTATTTTTAGTAGAGACAGGGTTTTGCTCCATGACGGCCAGGCTGGTCTCAAATTCCTGACCTCAAGTGATCCACCTGCCTCCATCTCCGAAAGTGCTGGGATTACAGGCATGAGCTACCGTGCCCCGCCCTACCTTGAATGACTTTGTAAAAACGGAGGAATTGGAGAGAAGTATTTGAGATTTAAGAGAGATTTAGGAAACAAAACTTTTAGTGATGATTTCTCTGTTAGCTAGATGGTGCAGTTTACTGAGCAAAAGAGCCAAGGTGGGTGGGATGGGGAGGGTTGGGTAAAAATGGTGACCTGAATTTCACAGATCTGATTACTTAGCTTTGGGAAAGATATAGAAGATTATATAATAGTAATATTACAACTAGAAATATAATAGTACTATCACCTTTCAAGGCGTTATTGTGTAAATTATTGCGTGTCCCCTTCTGTTCCAGCCATTCATTATCCCTTCTCATTTGTCTTTATGAAGAGATACATGATTTGCCATTCATAGTCTATACAAAATACAACTATTGAACATTGGATAGTCTATGCAAATAGGATAGAAAAATAGTTGAATGGTTTTATTCAAGAGAATGACTGTCGGTATAAGTCTCCATATTTAATTTTAATGGCTAGTCGTGTAGTATTGAAATAGCCAGTTAGACTCTTTCAAGAGAGAGACTGGAAAAGACCCAGTGCTAGTATATTTTTCTTTTCTAAAAATTGAGATACAATTCACATACCACAAAATCAGTCCTTTTAAGTTATATAATCCATTCATTTTTAGTGTTTTCACACATCGTGCAACTCTCACCACTGTCTCATTCTAGAACATTTTCATCATCCCACAAAGAAACTGTACCCAGTAGTGGTCATTTCCCATTACCCCTTCCCCTCCCCAACTCAGCCCTTGGCAACCACTAATCTAAATCTACTTTCTGCCTCTATGGATTTGCCTATCCAGTATTCTTTTTCAATTAGCCTGTCTCCAGCATCATCACAGCCAGTGATCCCACACTGAAGGTTGTGAAGATTGTTTCTCCTTGAGTCATTCTATAATCCAGTGATTTTCAGATTTTATGGCCCTACGTATCCTCTCTCTCTCTCTCTCTCTCTCTCTCTCTCTCTCTCGTTTGAGATGGAGTTTTGCTTTTGTTGCCCAAGCTGGAGTGCAATGGTACTATCTCAGCTCACTGCAACCTCTGCCTCCCAGGTTCAAATGATTCTCCTGCCTCAGCCTCCCAAGTAGCTGGGATTACAGGCATGCGCCACCACGCCCGGCTAATTTTTGTCTTTTTAGTAGAGATGGGGTATCACCATGTTGGCCAGGCTGTCCTCGAACTCATGACCTCAGGTGATAGTTCTGCCTCGGCCTCCCAAAGTGCTGGGATTACAGGCCTGAGCCACTGTGCCCAGCCGATACTCTAAATTTCTAATGAGCTCTTAGGTAATGCTGATGCTCCTGGTCCAAAGGTGACACTTTGACTACTGAGGTTCAAAGATGCCTCGGAAGCAGAAGAAATCTAATTACAAACATACATGACTTGTTGAATAGCAGCTGGTACTAATCTAGAGAAAATTATTCCAATCTGTTGAGTTTGTTTAATAGTGTTTCTTTGTTAATTGCCTTTCAAAGTGGTTGCTTCTCCCCTACGTCGTAACTATGTACATGTTATGGGACAGTTTATGGGCTTATTTGTATCCATAATTAGGTTAGTGAAATCAAATAGTAAAGAAAGCTGAGTTAGAACTTGTTCCACAAGTATAACTTTATTGTTTAAACTTCTTCTGATATTCAGCTCTAATTCCTTTTTGAAAGAAACTTTTCTACAGATTTTGTGTTAGATTACTGGTAGTCTCAAATGAGTTCTCTAACCATCCAATTCTGCATGGCTTCCTTGCGTTGTCTTTGGGTTGATTAGGATTGCCAGGAAGTAACATAGCCACTATAGTTACTTCCTTTTTCAAGTCATTCAAGTTAAGCTTAATGTAGAAAAACTTTGTGAGATTTCATTAAAATTCTTCCCTACTCTCCAATTAGAGTATAAGAAATCCAATCAAGATAGGCTCTGGATTTGGCTGTTAGTACTCCAATGAAGGCAGAAATGGGGACATAGTAAACCACAGCAAGGCTTATTTTATACCAGTACAGAGCCTTGCTTATAACAGTGGAGGTATGTAGCTATTTAGTCTTGGGCCACCTATTGCTCTCAGTCTGAGACCCAGTTATACAACCCGGTTGTATAACTCAATGGATTAATATTGCCAAATTAAATAAAATTGAATTGGGTACAGTATTGTGCCCCTGTAGTCCTGGCTACTTGGGAGGCTAAGGCAGGAGGATTGCTTGAGCCCAGGAGTTTGAGGCTGCAGTGTGCCACATTTGTGCTTATGAATAGACACTGCACTCCAGCCTGGGCAACATAGCAAGACCTAGTCTCAAAAAATAAAAATAAAGACTAGGCGCGGTGGCTCATGCCTGTAATCCCAGCACTTTGGGAGGCAGGTGAATCACTTGAGATCAGGCATTCAAGCCAGTCTGGCCAATATAGTGAAACCCCATCTCTACTAAAAAAATAAAAAAATAAAAAAAATTAGCCAGGCCTGGTGGCATGTGCCTGTAGTCCCAGCTACTTGGGAGGCTGAGGCATGAGACTCGCTTCAATCCAGGAGGCAGAGGTTGCAGTGAGCTGAGATTGCGCCACTGCACTACAGCCTGGGTGGCAGAGCAATACTCTGTCTCAAAAATAAATAAATAAATAAATAAACAACAAAATAACATAAAATAAACTCTAATTTTTCCACTGTTCTTTATCTTAGTATAAAAGTGTCTTAATATTTATCATAGTATAAGTACACAGTTTTTTTCAGTAACCTCTTGTCCAATAGAAGGTAGACATTTTAAATAATCAACACATATTTATTTAGTTCTACAAGCAATGGTTTGAGGGAGCAAATTCAATTAACAGTAAAAAGCGTGGGTTTAGTGCCTGACAGATTTAGGTTCCTGTCCTAGCTCTTTTACTTACTAGGTCTGTGATCTTGTATAAATTACTAATCTCTTTTCACCTGTAAAAATAGGGAGAATAATAATTATCTGTGGAAAGCACTTAACATAATGCCTGGCATAAAGGGTTCATTAAATATTAGAGTCTATTAGTATTAATCATTCAGTAGGTATACATTGCCTATTCTATGTGCTAGGGAACTGTAAGTCTTTCAGAAGAGATTGTTAATGAGCAAACATTCACACGAATATTTACACAAGATGATAAGAGCTAAGGAAAAGCTAGAGTCATGGCAGGATAACAAGAGAAAGATTATCTAACTTTAGGGCATCAAGGAGGATTTCCCCAAGAAAGTAACATTTGTGCAGAGATTTGAGGGATGAGTGGGAGCTAATTAGGCAGAGTAGAGGGATCATTGTGTATAAGCATGAAGCAGCATGCCACATTTGAGAGTACAGGAGATGCTGGTGTGCCTGGAGTGATAAGTGAGGATGAAAGTGACCTGAGAGTGGAAGACCCCCTAACAGGGCCAGGTCACATGCAGCTCTGTGGGCTGTATTAATGGTCTTGGGTTTTAGCAGGGAAATGACAGTCAAATTAGTTTTTTTTTTACCACTCTGAGTATGGTATCAATAGATGAGAGTAAAAATGGAGGAGAAGATGTAGGGAGAGTAGTTAGAAAACCATTACAGCAATCAGACTAGGGAAGATAGACAGAAGTGGAAAAAAACTTAGAGATTTTTCCTGAGGGCAGATGGATAGAAATTGATGAACTGGATATAGGCCGCAAGGGAGAGAGGTGGCAAAGATTTCCATTTTTTCTGGCTTTGGCAGCTAATTTGACTTCTAATAGATAGCATGTGCTCTTTCTCTCTGTGTCTCTCTCTCTCTGTTTTTTTTTGTTTTTGTTTTTGTTTTTGTTTTTTTTTTGAGATGGAGTCTTGCTCTGTCACCCAGGCTGGAGTGCAATGGCACAATCTCAGCTCACTGCAACCTCCGCTTCCCAGGTTCAAGCAATTCTGCTGCCTTAGCCTCCTGAGTAGCTAGGATCACAGGCGCATGCCACCATGCCCGGCTAATTTTTGTATTTTTAGTAGAGACAGGGTTTCACCATGTTGCTCAGGCTGGTCTTGAACTCCTGACCTCGTGATCCCCCACTTTGGCCTCCCAAAGTGCTGGAATTACAGGTGTGAGCCACCGCGCCTGGCCTTTCTCATTTTTTTTTTTTTTGAGACAGGGTCTTGCTCAGTTGCCCAGGCTGCAGTGCAGTGGCAGGATAATAGCTCACTTGCAGCCTCGATTTTCTGGCCTCCAATGATCCTCTTCAGTTTCCTGAGTAGCTGGGCTGGGACAATAGGGATTTGCCACTATGCCTGGCTAATTTTCTTTCTTTTTTTTTTTTTTTTTTTTTTTTTTTAGTAGAGATGAGGTCTTGGTATGTTGCCCAGGTTGGTCTCAAACTTCCGGGCTCAAGCAGTCTGCCCGCCTTGGCCTTCCAAAGTGCTGGGATTACAGGTGTTAGTTTTTGCACCTGGCCCAGTTGCTCTTCTTGAGAGAGGAATTCTAGAAGAGAACTAAGATGGAGAGGGCAGACAGAGATTTTCTTTTAAAAAAGACATCTTGAGTTTGAGATTCCATTGAAACATTTAAGAGGAGGAAGAGACATTTATGATCTCAATAATGAAGAGGATTATACAAGAGCAATATATGACATGGTTCTTTCCATCATGAACCTTATATGCTGGTCCGGAAGATAAGACACATTTTTGAATATAATTAATACTACAAGACTGTGATTGAAGGCATTCTGAAAGAGTAGGTACAGTAAGTGGAGTGAGGCCACTTTGGACATGGTGATCTTAAAGTTTCAAACATAAGGAAATACTTAAGATGGGCTTTAAAGGATTAGTAGTGTGGGAGGGAGGGAAAAGCACTCTAACAGTAAATGGAAAAATAGGTAGTTAGTGAAAGGGGTATGGTGAGGGTCTGGGTGGTTAGTTACTAGTTATAGAGCAATTTAGTATTCATCACAGCTCAACCAAGAATCTTTTGTATGTAATAATTTGACTTTTATAATGTGTTTTCATATATCTCATGAGAAATGGTCTTATATAACCTAATTCTGTCTTATGTCTCTGTCTTTCCTACTTGTTGAAAAGTTCATATTATTGAAACCCAGTATTCTATTGTTGACCTATAATAGAACTATAAATATTGTTCTCTGACAGAATGTTATGAAGATGTGCCACTGAATAATAGTTGTTCTTTCCAGCTTGATTATCTTAGGGGAAAAATGGCATGTGATTTAATTTATAAGAGAGTACCTTGTAGACTTTATGGGATTATGAAAATGCAAAGTATTGTTATTAATCCTTCCATATATTCCATGTTACTCTTCAGAACTTAGAAGTAAATATTTTTTGCTCTGTAGCAAAATGACTGCAATCAGTGGACTTTTTTCCAGCACCTTTGTAAAGTCTGGAGTCTAAAAAGCCCAGCTCTCTGTAGGCCAGGTTCATTTTTGGAAGTGTGTAGTGATCTTTCTTTCCCACTCAGTTGTGGTTTTGTTTGCTATTAACAAAAATACAGTTTTTTATTAACAGATAAAATAAGTCCAAATCACTAGTTCAAAATATTTTTCTAAATTAATTAAGATTTAAGATCCCTCCCCACCCTATTCACTTAGGTATCTATAACTGGGGTCATTTTCTAAATGGAACCTTTTCAGGCATTACTTGTATATCAATTATCACTTAATAATTCCCCCATTTTCCTTAGGCTTGAGTTGAAAGAACACTTATATTTGATTCAGATGGCTTTCTAGGACTATGAATAGAGATAGTGTTTCAGAGTTTCAACACACATCAGAGTCCTTTCCTTTCTGATTTCTTGGGACAAGGACCTGGTAAAATCTGTTTATTCTTACTCAAAATGCTTGCATTAATTTACCTTTGCTAATTATCTCCTAAAGTATTCCCTAATACTTTCCTTCCCAAGTACAGAAAAAGTATGTGAAATGTTTTTGCTGCGTGATTATAACATGATTATAACACTTGCATCATGAAATACTAGGATTATCTTTTTTTCCCAATCAGATAAGAGTAGTTTCTCTTCATTTTTCTTTACCTTATTGTTCTTTGAAGCTACTGGTGTTTTAAAAATGGTATTAAAATGTTGTTCCCATAGCAACACCCTACTAGTTTCTTATGGAAAACATGGCATGTTTTACAAGTTGGATTGAAAAAAAAAGAAATGCTTTCTGAAAGAGTTTATTTATAAAATCAAGCCAATAGAACATAACTGTTTATTTTAGAAGCATTGTTAAGCAGAATGTAACAAAGGATTTTACACTTTGATGTAAATAAAGCACGCTTCCTATCTTGCTTATGTGAAAGTTTATCTTTGAATTTGTATTAAGTCAACATTTCCCCTCTCATAATTAGACTTCAACAATTTAAATAAAAAACTTAAGTACTGCCAAATTTTAGTGAAATAATTTCTAGGTTCTATTTAAAGGTGCTTATTATCTGTACCCAGAAGCTGATTGGCTGCTTATGAGACTGTTAGTGCAATGCCCATACTACCCTTGTGATGATTTCTCAGCCAAGTAGGCTGCACGAGTGATGATGGATTTTGTTCAGGATCTGTTTCTCTCTCTCTCTCCCTCTGCACCGCCCCCCGCTACTGATTTTGTAAAATCAATGCTAAGATATTTTAAAACTTTCTGCATTTAAATTGTATAAATTATGTTACCCATTTTATGCTGTTTCTTACTATCTGTGTTTAGTAATATTCAGTTTCATTTCAACATTTGAGTCACTATTTTTCTGAGAGGGTTTAGGGAAGATATTATATTTATAATTAAAATTATTAATCCCATGTTTTCCTCTTCTATTTGTTTAGTTCTCTCTCGCTAAATTTAGTTTAATTTCTATTACCTCAGTCTTTTGGGATTTTTTAACATACAAAAGCATTATCTATTCCATATTCTAGTTTGGCTACCATTCTCTGTCCTTTGTTGCTGTGGTTTTTGAAAGCTACAGAGCCATAAGATATCCTTTGAAACTAATATAAATTATATTTTATGGAGATTAGATTTAATGTACTTTAATTATTTGCTCATTCAACAAATTCCAGATGCTGGAGATATAATAGTGAAAAATGCATACACTAATAATCCTATACTATTGGAGCTCACATAGTAGGTATCAGTTGGAGACACTTTGATTTTGCTCACTTGGCTATATTCATTTCTGTATTCATAGCGCCATTTTGAAAGACTCCAGTAGCTGGTACCCTTCCCATATCTGTATAATTTAGAATTCTAAGTAATTTTGTATATTTCATTTTCCACCTAGGTGTTTATGTATTAATACTTCTGATATTGCACTGTAGTTTTAGACATACTTAATTCTGGCACAGAAACAATAAAAAAAAGATCTTATCTAGCTATCTAATAAATTTAGAAGAGATCTTTTATGTAATAGTTGAAGATTCACCGTACTTGATTGCCAAGTCTTCTATGTTTTTTCTTTCAAAAAGCTTTTCAACTTTAGCTTTTTCATTTTTACTTTTAGTGTGCCTTTATTATCTTGTTGTGCCTCAACTTTAGTGTCTGTTCTCCTTGCCTCTCTGCCAGCCTATCCTAAACAAAGCCACTGGACTGATATCAAATTTTAGATACAGTTGTGTCACTATTCCGCTCCAGAACCTTTCCAGGTAGACCCAGAACCATACAGTAAAATTTGGGGAGGAAGATTGGACAGTCCACCTTGGTGTCCCTAAGGATGAGCAGGGCAGTGTGGTCAGTCATACTCCCTTACCACATTATGTACTTGTTTTGTTGGTATTTTTTTTTTTTTTTTTAAGGTGGAGTTTCACTCTTGTTGCTTAGGCTGCAGTGCAATGGCATGATCTCAGCTCACTGCAACCTCTGCCTCCCGGGTTCAAGCGATTCTCCTGTCTCAGCCTCCCAAGTAGCTGGGACTACAGGTGTGCACCACCACACCCTGCTAAGTTTTGTACTTTCAGTAGAGACAGGGTTTCACCATGTTGGCCAGACTGGTCTCGAACTCCTGACCTCAGGTAATCTGCCTGCGTTGGCCTCCCAAAGTGTTGGGATTACAGGCATGAGCCAGCCACCCTTGCCTGACCCAAATGAAACGCTGATGTATCTTAGTGAAGCTAGCTTCTCTTTTTTGTCGTTTAAGAGCATGCTAATGCCATCAAATAATTAGTTTTGTGAACACATTTTGGAAACTGGAAAGACCATTGAGACATAAAACGGTGAAAAGTGGCTTGCAAGCAAAACTGATTGAGTACCTGACAACACATCTGGTTTTGCCACTTTGGGGAAGGGAGAAGCTCCACGAGCCGCTATGAATCATTGCTTTTACATTGGCATCAAAGACTCTGCCAAAGATCGTGAAAGAAGTCTTGTCTAAGGTGTCTAAAGTCACATTTTAACCTAGTCAGGGCTTTGAATCACTGCCTTGTCAAGAACTTCTCTTGAGAAATAGGAGAGGATTATGAGGTATTTTCTATTGCAGAGAAGTTCATTGATTCTGTAAAGAACAAGTATCAAAGCACTGGGAATTCTGGTTCTCTTTGCTGCTACATAACTTCATGAATCAGGGTTTTCAGAACACTTGGGGCAATCAATTGGATTGTTAAACCTACTGCCATGGCAGAGCGCAGTGGCTCGTGCCTGTTATCCCAGCATTTTGGGAGGCCAAGGGGGGGGAGGATCACAAGGTCAGGAGTTCAAGACCAACCTGACCAACATGGTGAAACCCCGTCTCTACTAAAAATACAAAAATTAGCTGGGCGTGGTGGCGCATGCCTGTAATCCCAGCTACTTAGGAGGCTGAGGCGGGAGAATCGCTTGAACTGGGGAGGCGGAGGTTGCGGTGAGCCCAGATTGCGCCACTGCACCCCAGCCTGTGTGACAGTGAGACTCTGTCTCAAAACAAAACAAAAAAACCATACGCTTACTATTCTAACTCTTTATTTAAGAGAAACAGTAGCAGCTTTCTAATTGAAATAGGTTTTTGTGGAATCTGTTTTTATTTTCCTTTAACTTTATTATCTTTTCTAGTCTAAGCATCTTTTTTACATTGGGAGAGTTTCATCTGTTTACATGGATGTATTTATTCATATGTTTAGATTTATTTATTAATTTTTTGAGTTGGGGTCTCACCCTGTCACCCAGGCTGGAGTGCAGTGGTAAGATCATGGCTTACTGCAGCTTCCATCTCCCATGCGAAAGTGCTCCCCTCACCTCAGCTTCCCACGTGGCTGGGACTGCAGGCATAGGCACAGTGGGACCCTGTCTCTACCAAAAATTTAAAAATTAGCCACCATGCCTGGTTGTTTTTAAAATTTTTTATAGAGACAGGGTCCCACTGTGTTGCCCAGGCTGGTCTCAAACTCCTGGGCTCAAGTGATCTTCCTACCTCAGCCTCCCAAAGCGTTAGGATTATAGGCATGGGCTACCATACCTGGCCTAGAATTATTTCTGCTATCTTTTCGTGGTGTTTTTTGTCTCATGCTTTCCCCCCACCTTCTTTTCTGACTTGTGTAATATTAATTGAATTTTTCTTATTTCTTTTTTCTCCCTGAACTAATGATTTGAAAATGACTTATACTCTTTCTAATTTAGTAGTTACGCTTGCATTTTTACATACATATTTGATTTAAATATTTGAGTCCTCCCAGCTTCTGCCAGAGTAGTACAAGGACTTTAGAACTCTTTACCTCAGATCTTTCCCTCCTGCTATTTCTTTCTATTATTTTAGCTCTACCTTGTTTTCACTTAACTGCTCCACACTCTACCCCAACTTTATATGTTTTAGTTCCTTTACAGTCAGGGCTTATTTGGATTGACGTATATGATTTTGCTTTTTTGCATATGCTCCTTATTTTGGTATATCTTTTAGTGATTCTTTCAGCAACTATCTGTGAATGGCAAATTTTTTCACTTGTTGCCCGAAAGTGTCTTTATTTTGCCCTCATTTTAAAAAATATAATTTAGCTTGATAAAGAACTAGAAGGTTTTTTTTTTTTTTTGGACTTTGAAGATTTCTCCATGGTTCTCTGGCTTTGGTTATTGCTGATATGATGTCACCCATCAGTGTAATAGTCTTGCCTTTCTAGGTAAATTTTTCTCTCTGTGTGTGATTTTAAGGTTTTCTCTTTGCTTTTGTTCTACACACTGTACACAATTCCAGGACATACAACAAGCTTCCTTACTGCCTCCCCAGGCCAGGCCAGTTGATAGTGTTTTCCTAGTCTTGTTCACTGACACAGTAGCTCTTCCTAGGGCTCTGGACTCTGCAGGAGACTAATTCCACACCTCAAATATATACACCTAAGGCGTCGTCATCTGTTTTTGAGTGGCGGTTTAGACCCCCAGCTTCTAGGGCCTATATCCAAATTTCAAATCCTCCTGGGCTTTATACATCAGCCCGTTGCATTCTTTTGGCTTTCATTTGTTCCTGGCACCTGGTGTCTTAGTCCATTTGGGCTGCTCCAACAAAACACTTTGGACTGGGTAACTTATAGGCAACAGAAATTTGGGGTCAAGATCAAGGTGCCGGCAGATTGGGTGTCTGGTGAGGGCTTGCTCTCTGCATCATAAATGGAGCCTTCTCATGGTGGCCTCACGTGGCAGAAGGGACAAACAGGCTCCTTTAGGCCTCCTTTACAAAGGCACTAATCTCTGTAATCCCAGCACTTTGGGAGGCAGATCACCTAAGGTCGGGAGTTTGAGACCAGCGTGACCAAAATGGAGAAACCCCATCTCTACTAAAAATGCAAAATTAGCCAGGCATGGTGGTACATGCCTGTAATCCCAGCTACTTGGGAGGCTGAGGCAGGAGAATTGCTTGAACCCGGGAGGCAGAGGTTGTGGTGAGCCAAGATCGTGCCCTTGCATTCCAGCCTGGGTAACGCGCAAAACTCCACCTCAAAACAAAACAAAACAAAACAAAAAAACAAAGGCATTGATCTCATTCATGAGGTTAGTCTTAATCACCCCCAAAAGGCCCCACTTCTTAGTAAAACCATAGCACCCAGGAATTTTCCTTTTTGACTTTTCACATGTACCGTTTAAAATGTGTTTAATGAGGGAAATAAAGAAAATGAGACAGTCTTGAAAAGATGAGTCATAATGGAATTAGAGACCTTTGAAACATGGAGAATTTATTTCTCTATCTCATGAGATTTCTAGAGCGTTAGTATAAATGTATATACTACAAATGTATGTACTACCTGTCAGTTGAAATGTATAATATGTCCACAGCTCTAAGGGCTTATTGACTGATTGTCTGCTTTATTCCATGAAAAGATTTAAAGTGGTATTTTGAGATATATATATCAAAATATATCAATGTATATACAGGGGCCCAAGTATATCATTCATAAGGGATATATACATATGTATCTATATATGTGATATAGATACGTATGTATCTATATATGTGATATAGATACATACGTATCTATATATGTGATATATAGATACATGTGTATCTATATATGTGATATATAGATACATATCATATAAGCACTCCTGTATAAAAAAATAAAGCAAGCCACAAAACTCATACGTTCTATTTATTCATTTATTTATTATTTATTTTTGAGATAGAGTCTTGCTCTGTTGCCCAGGCTGAAGTGCAGTGGCATGATCTCAGCCCCAACCTCTGCCTTCCGGATTCCAGCGATTCTCCTGCCTCAGCCTCCAGAGTAGCTGGGACTACAGGCACATGCCACCATGCCCAGCTAATTTTTGTATTTTTAGTAGAGACGAGGTTTCACTGTGTTGGCTAGGGTGGTCTCGAACTCCTGACCTTGTGATCCGTCCACCTCAGCCTCCCAAAGTGCTGGGATTGCAGGCGTGAGCCACTGCGCCCGGCCACATTCTATTAAAAGTATCAATCACTGGACCACTGGATCACTGGACCAATATATGTATTTATCGATATATCGATATACAAAGAAGAATATATAGAGAGTAGAGATACACATACATCTCTTTCTCTCTTTCTCTTTGTTCTCTATATATCTATATCTATATATCCCTTATGAAATTACCTAAGCACTGTTTCATGTTTAACTTGAGGAATTTTTCAAAGCCTGAGACTATTCTAGACATGTTCAGATAATGTTTGAATATTCTAGAAAGATTATTTAATACTTCTATAATCTTTCTGTAGAAAGATTTTGCCATGATCTAAGACAGTGGTTTTCAAAGTGTGGTTCTCTAGTCCCCAGCACCAGCATCACCTGGAATCATACAGTGTATACTGTTCCTAAGTCATTCGTTAGGTTTTTTTTTCTTTGTTACGATTTTTCAAGTAAAGTTTGATAAAATATTTGAACTCATAGGTGGTCCAGTGATTAATACTTTTAATAAATAGAAAGTATGAGTTTTGTGGCTTGCTTTTTTTTATATAGGAGTGCTTATTAATTCTACAGTGTAATATCATGCTACATACTCTAATAAAAATTATGTATGTGTTTGTATATTTATGTTTTCCTTATACTTGAGCATCCTTCATTTTTAAAAGAACATTTTTTAAAGTTAAATGTTAGGTATGGAATTAAAGAAATACGTTATATCTTTAAATTAGTTACCTTATTTTAAAAATAATCTGCCTACCCTAAGCTCAGAAGAGAAATTATAATATTAGTTATGTGATTCCTCTTAATGAGCCTCATGGATTTAAAACATAATTAGCATTGTTACACTTTCTTCCAGACAGAAAATGCGTGCTTTCTTTAGTAAATGTAGTATGCTTTTGTTCATGAAGAATGCCATTAAGTAGTGCCATACTATTTTAGGGTGCTTATAAAAGAAGGATGTTCTGTTGTTTTCTGTCTGTTACTTAAATCATATAAAAATGTTTTGAAATGCAAACTGCTTGATGTTTTAGGATTCAGAGACTTTGATGATCATTTACAAAAAGTTTCTGCCGAAGATGGCAGGGTGTGATGTCTCACGCCTGTAATCCCAGCACTTTGGGAGGCCGAGGCAGGTGGGTCATGTGAGGTCAGGAGTTTGAGACCAGCCTGGCCAACATGGCAAAACCCCATCCCTACTGAAAATACAAAAATTAGCCAGGTGTGTGGCACATGCCTGTATCTCAGCTACTCGGGGGGCTGAGGCAGAAGAATCGCTTGAAGCTGGGAGGCGGAGGTTGCAGTGGGCCAAGATTGCCCCACAGCACTACAGCCTGGGCAACAGAGTGACTAGTCTCAAAAAAAAAAAGTTTCTGCCAAAGAACTGAATACACAAAATGAATGACAGAGTAGTTAGTACCATTGTAAAGACAGTCAAGACTCATTTTCTGTCTGATTCTTAAGTATTTAAACAAAGACCCATATAGCACCTTGAATATAGGAGTGTTCAGAAAATGTTGGTTGAGTTTAAATGACCAAGTTATTTTTGACTCTATTAGTCTATCAGCATAATGTTGTCTTTTCCACTTAATGATTGAGCTACTTCTAGATATGTTAGGTATCATGAGCTGGTCCTCAGTGTCCTAGACAGCATTATAAGATGTAAATTCAGAGGAGGTTGAGGAAATGTTAAACGTTAGCAAAATATGGCTAAAACCAGTCTACAGACTTGAAGAATTCAAGAAAAGGTGATTGCCTAATAGATTTAGAAATGAATATTCACAAAAAAGAAACCCCATTAAAAACCAGACAAGGGACTTGAAAAGACATTTTTCGGCCGGGCATGGTGGCTCACGCCTGTAATTCCAGCACTTTGGGAGGCCAAGGCAGGCAGACAACCTGAGGTCAGGAGTTCAAGACCAGCCTGGACAACATGGTAAAACCCCGTTTCTACTAAAAATACAGAAATTAGCCGGGTGTGGTGGCGCACGCCTGTAATCCCAGCTACTTGGGAGGCTGAGGCAGGAGAATTGCTTGCACCTGAGAGGCAGAGGTTGCAGTGAGCCGAGATCGTGCCACTGTGCTCTAGCCTGGGCGACAGAGTGAGACTCCATCTCAAAAAATTAAAAAAAAAAAAGACATTTTTCCAAAGAAGATGTATGAATCACCTTTAAGCACATGAAAAGATGCTCAACATCATTAATTATTAGGAAAAGAAATGCAAATCAAAGCCACAAGATACTACTTCATACCCATTAGAATGGTAATAATAATAACAAAAGGGAAATAACAACTATTGGTGAGGTTTTAGAGACATTGGACCCCTCATCCATTGCTGTTGGGAATGTAAAATGGTACAGCTACTGTAGAAAACATTTTGGTGGTTCCTCAAAAAGTTACCATATGACCCAGCAGTTCCACGTCTAGGTGTATACCCAAGAGAATTGAAAATAGATGTTGAAACAAAAACTTGTATGTGGATATTTATAGCAGCATTATTCACAATAACAAAAATTAGAAATAACTCTCGTATCCATCAGCTGATGAATGGATAAACAAAATGTGCTATATCCATATAAGGGAATATTATTCAGCCATACTGGCCACACATGGATGAACCTCAAGAACATTATGTGAAGTGAAAGAACCCAGACACCAAAAGCTATATATTGTATAGTTTCATTTATGTGAAATGTCCAGAATAAGCAAATGCATAGACATAGCAGATTATTGGTTGCCAGGGGCTGGGATGAAGGGAGAATGGGGAGTTGTTGCTTAATGGATATGCTGTTTCTTTTTGGGGGTGATAAAAATGTTCTGGAATTATATAATTGTGATTGTTACACAACATTGGGAATATACTGGAAGTCACTGAATTCCATACTTTAAAATGGTGAAGTTTATGTTATTTGAAATTTTACCTCAATAAAAAGAAAGAATACTCAGTAAGGTTTTCTTTAAAACAAATTTTTTTAAGTTTAAAACATTTTAAAATTTTTTGTAGAGATTGGGGTCTTGCCATGTTGCCCAGGATGGTCTTGAACTCCTACCCTCAAGCAATCCTCCTGCCTCAACCTCCCAAATGCTAGGATTATAGGCCTGAGTGCCCAGCCTATAATTCTTTTCTTAGTAAAATATTACCAAAGTAAAAAATTTAAAACTAAAGGGAATTTTATTTCAATATTGTTGTTTTGTGCTTAGAAAAATTACAAAATGTTATGTTTGGTGAAAATATATAGAAGTCAGCCTGGGCAACATAGCTAGACCCCATCTGTACAAAAAATGAAAAAATTAGCCGGGTGTGGTAGTAGTCCTAGCTACTCAGGAGGCTGAGACAAGAGGATCACTTGAGCCCAGGAATTTTTTTTTTTTTTTCATGACGGAGTCTTGCTCTGTCGCCCAGGCTGGAGTGCAGTGGCGCGATCTCAGCTCACTGCAAGCTCCGCCTCCCAGGTTCATGCCATTGTCCTGCCTCAGCCTCCACAGGCATGCAGCATCATACCCAGCTAGGAGTTTTGCTAGTTACAAAGAACCCTAGGATAAATCACCACAAGGTAGTCTCATGGAGGGTATTTTATTGTGCCTAGTATGTTGCTTTTTTTTTTTTTTTTTTTGAGATGGGATCTCACTCTGTCACCAGGCTGGAGTGCAGTGGCACGATCTTGGCTCACTGCAACCTCCAACTCCCTGGTTCAAGCGAGTCTCCTGTGTCAGCCTCCCAAGTAGCTGGGATTACAGGCATGCGCCACCACACCCAGCTAATTTTTGTATTTTTAGTAGAGAAGGGGTTTCACCATTTTGGCCAAGATGGTCTCAATCTCCTGACCTCATGATCTGCCCGCCTCAGCCTCCCAAAGTGCTGGGATTACAGGTGCGAGCCACCACACCTGGCCTTATGTTGTTTTTTTAACTGTGATGAGCAGTATATCTCAAACTGTTTACACTTTCCCTGCCATCTTATTCTGAATCTACTTAACTTCTTACTGTTAGTTGTCACACATGCCTTTCTGACCTGAAACTTTATTCTGTTCTATTGGCACTAATTTTTGACTCCCTTTAGCTAACCTACTCCTTTAATGACATGGTTTCTAGCCACTGTGGATAAACATCCTGTTTATCCTGCTTCCCCACACTCCTGCTGGCTTCCCTAGATCTTTTTACGTTTCAGCAACTCTGCTTCCTCTGCCTTAGCAAGGAAACCTGGGCGGCAAGAACCCCAAAGACAAGAGTGAAGTGGGATGGGGAATGAGAATGAGATCTAATAAGGCAAAGGCCCAGTCTTCTTTTGTGAAATCCGCTAGAAGAGAAATTGTCCATAGCAGTTAGTATTATAGTTCCACAGAAGTCTGCTTTTTCTAAAGATCAAACATTATTTAATGCTGATTCAGTATGTTTATCTAGTAAATTGATGTTTCTATCCAACATAGAACATACAGACTATCTTGAGGGTAGTGTTTCTTTTCCAAATTATGTTCCATAGAGTATTAGTACCTGGAAATGTGAAAAGAAGCTCTGCTTTGGAAGAGAGGAGAAGATTCTATGCTCAAATATATTTAGCAAAGGTTGCTTACCTGTTCTTGGAGGTCCATAACACCTTAGCCTGTTAAGTGGTGTATTACTTACTCAGTCAAGAGACCTGTTAGAGTCAGCATTTCCCAAACTTATTTGAACTCAGAACTTTCTTTACGGGGGCAGTAGCCTGTCTGTTAATGGCCTACATAACATCATTTGGGGAGACACTGTCCTAGAGCGTTGTAAATTCGTGTCACTGCAGTTAAAAAAAAAAAAGTAGCCAATCTTACTAGCTAGTACCAAAAACTACCTGAAGTTCATTGCAATTTATTTATTTATTTTTTGAGACAGAGTCTTGCAGTGTTGCCCAGGCTGGAGTGCAGTGGCGCAACCTCTGCTCACTACAACCTCCGCCCCCGCAGCCTGGGTTCAGGCAGTTCTCTTGCCTCAGCCTCCCAAGTAGCTGGGACTGCAGGTGCCCGCCACCATGCCTGGCTAATTTTTGTATTTTTAGTAGAAACAGGGTTTTGCCATGTTGGCCAGGCTGGTCTCAAACTCCTGACCTCAGGTGATCCGCCCGCCTTGGCCTCCCAAAGTGCTGGGATTACAGGCGTGAGCCACTGTGCCCAACCCATTGTAATCCATTTAATATTCATGTTATATATATTTAGTTCATATATAAATTCTCCATCAAGGTAGACCTGATATTTTCCTTTTACTTACAAGTGTCATGTTGTCTTCCAGTGATTTTTTTTTCTTTTTGCTACATAAAAATATTTCTTAAGGTTTGAATAAAGCACTAGGACATTCCTGGTTTTAATTGATACGTAAATTTGTTTACCTCTTTTAAAACTGTTGTATATAAGAGTACATTCGTTGATCCTGGTATAAAATGTAAGACTTAAATAATTCAAATACCCTTTTGAAATCCAAATAATGTCTTCATTTACTAAGGATATTGTCAAGGCAAGCTCTTAAGAAAGTAATTAGCTTTAAATGTTGAAGGTATAATTAATAAATAAGCACAATTTATTTCTTTGTTAACCCCTCTCTACAGAAAATAGCTGACATTCAGTGTCTAGCCATTCTTAACATAGAAATATGTAGACATTAATATTTTATATCACAATATATTCCTAAGAAACCTATTGTAGGTTTCATTCCTCTTTTCATTAGGTTTTATTAGTGTAGGATTTTGGCTTTTTCATGTACTTGAATGTTTTTTTCTCTATAAAATAACTCATTTGTTACATTGCTTTTCTTGCTTTTGAGAACTTTATAGTTTTTAATGGATGTCTCTAATATTCATAAATGATTATAAGCTCTTATTATAGACGATATGAGATTAGATCAGTTGCGGCTAACCCCTCTGCCCCTTTTGTTGTTTTTTACATGCAATACATGAATCTAATGCAGAAATGAAGTCTGTAGCCTTGTAGATTAGATTCCCCTTGTATCTTGTACGGGAGGGAGGATATGGTCCGAATGTTTGTGTCCCTCCAAAATTCATATGTTGATATCTTAGCCTTCAAGGTGATGATATTAGGAGGTGAAGCCTTTGGGAGGTGATTAAGTCACTACAGCTCCACACTCATGAATGAGATTGGTGCCCTTATAAACAGGACCACAGAAAGACCCCTTTCCCATTCCACCACGTGAGGTTACAGTGAGAAGATGGCGGTCTCTGAGGAAGTGGCCCTCACCAGACAGCAAATCTCCTGGTGCCTTGATCTTGGACTTCCTGATCTACAGAAATGTGAGAAATAAATTTCTTTTGTTTATAAGCCAACCCTTCTATGGCAATTTGCCATAGCAGCCCAAACAGACTGAGACAAAGAGTATTATTATATTTCCATTTAGGCTTGGTATGTCTTTTGACTGATGATCCCAGGTTCTTTCATAGTTGTTTCTATGTGTTTGGCTGCTGATCCTTTAGACAAGTCAGCCAATTCTGGCAGTGACAGAACATAATGGTTTCAGAGCCTCTCCCACATAAGACAAAAATGACTCCCTGGTGAGTTGCTGAAGAGCCAGAGCAGATCTTCTCTCACGTGAGTCTTGACACTTCGACAAATCATTAAGTGAAGGCTCATATAACAAAACTGTGTTTGGTTGAGTTGGCTTCAAGATTAGTTTGTAAATGACTACTTTTCTATTGCTTTTACTTTTTCTAGTCATAAGCCACCTTTCTTCTTAAATGGTGTTTAGTACTTTGCATTGTTGTGTGTGATCTACCAGTTATATACCATACTTTCAACTCTGTATATATTTTGTTGACTGAAAATAGGGAGTTTGAGTATGAAATTATAATTGATACTATAATCTTTTTTGTGATGATAAATTTCTAAAGTCAAACCTATTAGCTTGGGAAAATAATACATAGTGATATTTGGATGTGTCACTAACACATAGATGATTTGTGCATAAGAAGTTTTATTTTAATTTTATTAGGTTAGATTCTACCCTTGTATATATATTTCGATGGTGTGTAAACATTTCAAGAATACTACAGCTTCTTAAAGTAGGGTTTCTAGCATGATTGTGAATTAGAATTACATTAGAATTTCTATTTTTTAGTCTTTGTTCATTCCATAATTACATGTGGGTTGTTATTTATTATCTTGCAAATGTAATTGGAAAATACATTTTTCCTTTCTACCTCAAAGAAATTGCATTTCCATGACTAAAGATCCTGTATAAAGTCTATTTGCTATTTACATAATAAATTTGTAACAGTCTGCTATTTCTTGCTTATTACATTGTGACCCTTAACTAAGGCAAACCTTTTCTTTTTTTTTTTTTTAATTATATTTTAAGTTCTGGGGTACATGTGTAGAATGTGCAGGTTTGTTACATAGGTATACATGTGCCATAGTGGTTTGCTGCACCCATCAACTCGTCATCTACATTAGGTATTTCTCCTAATGCCATCCCTCCCCCAGCCCCCCATCCCTCGACAGATGTTATTTCTGAGGCTTCTGTTCTGTTCCATTCATCTGTATATCACACTCTGTTGAATAGGAGTGATGAGAGAGGGCATCCTTGCCTTGTGCCGGTTTTCATAGGGAATGCTTCCAGTTTTTGCCCATTCAGTATGATATTGGCTGTGGGTTTGTTATAAATAGCTCTTATTATTTTGAGATACCATCAATACCTATTATTTTGAGGTTCCATCAATACCTAGTTTATTGAGAGTTTTTAGTATGAAGGCCTTTTCTGCGTCTATTGAGATAATCATGTGGTTTTTGTCATCGGTTCTGTTTTATGTGATAGATTACGTTTATTGATTTGTGTATGTCGAACCAGCCTTGCGTCCCAGGGATGAAGCCGACTTGATCATGGTGGATAAGCTTTTTGATGTGCTGCTGGATTTGGTTAGGCAAACCTTTTCTAGGTGCTTATTTCTTAAGCAGATTTCAAATGGAAAAGTAAAGAGAGCCAGTTGAGATATCAAGTTGTTATTTAAAACCATTTGAAATGCCTATAAGCTTTAAAAGCTTTTACTTCTTAGTCCAAGGTGGTGAGTCATCTTTCACCCTCTTACCAGTTTTTTGTTGAAACACCCAAATGGTAGAATGCAGAAGAATTTACATCACCCTTGCAAAATTAAAAAAAGTTTTCACTCACAGTGTCATGTTGAAGAGCTTTGGTACAAAACAGTAAAGTATCCAGGTATCCAAAGGATACAGGTATCCAGGTATCCAAAGATGTGTTTTAATGCCTGTTCTGCCATTTATTGGCTGTGTACTTAGCCTTTCAGCCCTCTCAGTTTTTTTGTTTTGTTTTGTTTGTTTTTGAGACAGAGTCTCCCTCTGTCACTCAGGCTGGAGTGCAGTGGTAAGATCTTGGCTCACTGTAACCTCTGCCTTCCGGGTTCCAGTGATTCTCTTGCCTCAACCTCCCAGGTAGCTGAGATTACAGGCATGTGCGACTATGCCTGGCTAATTTTTGTATTTTTAGTAGAGACAGGGTTTCACTATCGTCTCTACTAAAAGATTGTCATTGTTTGGCCAGGCTGGTCTCGAACTCCTGACCTCAGGTGATCCGCCCGCTTCGGCCTCCCAAAGTGCTAGGATTACAGGTGTGAGCCACCGCCCCCTGCTGCCTTCTCAGTTTTTTTTTTTTTTTTTTTTTTTAACTGTAAAAGAGAGACGTAAAAATAATGTCTGCCATCTTCCACTTTGCCAAAATGACAAAGGGAAAGAGGAGTAGCACTGCTATATTTTCTTTAAAAGTATAGCCTTTTAGAAAACGTGGAGTTATTCCTTTGGCCACATACATGTGAATCTACAAGAAAGGTGATATTGTAGACATCAAGGGTATGGGTACTGTTCCAAAATTTCAAACAGGAGTGTCCCACAATGTTACTCTGGCAAAACTGGAAGAGTCTATCAACAGTGTTACCCAGCGGGCCGGGTGTGGTGGCTCACGCTTGTAATCCCAGCACTTTGGGAGGCCGAGGCAGGCAGATCACAAGGTCAGGAGATCGAGACCATCCTGGCTAACATGGTGAAATCCCTTCTCTACTAAAAATAGAAAAATTAGCTGGGCGTGGTGGCGGGCGCCTGTAATCCCAGCTATTTAGAAGGCTGAGGCAGGAGAATGGCATGAACCCGGGAGGCGGAGCTTGCAGTGAGCTGAGATCACGCCACTGCACTCCAGCATGGGTGACAGAGCCAGACTTCGTCTCAAAAAAAAAAAACAGTGTTACCCAGCATGCTGTTGACATTGTTGTAAACAACAGGTTGGCTGGGCATGCACGGTGGCTCACGCCTGTAATCCTAGCACTTTGAGAGGCTGAGGCAGGTGGATCACCTGAGGTCAGAAGTTTGAGAGCAGCCTGGCCAACATGGTGAAACCCTGTTTATCCTAAAAATACAAAAATTAGCTGGGTGTGGTGGCGGGCGCCTGTAATCCCAGCTACTCGGGACGCTGACATGGAAGAATCACATCAACCCAGGAGGCAGAGGTTGCAGTGAGCAGAGATCACGCCATTGCACTCCAGCCTGGGCGACAGCGAGACTCCGTCTCAA
Organism: Nomascus leucogenys; assembly: GCF_006542625.1. Lineage (NCBI taxonomy): Eukaryota > Metazoa > Chordata > Mammalia > Primates > Hylobatidae > Nomascus > Nomascus leucogenys. The sequence continues at coordinate 97,119,892 of NC_044383.1, read as the reverse complement.
AAACAAACAAAAAAGAAAAGAAAACAGGTTAAGGTCCAGATTCTTTTTATTATTATTATTTTTATTTTTTATTATACTTTAAGTTCTGGGATACATGTGCAGAACGTGCAGGTTGTTACATAGGTATACATGTGCCATGGTGGTTTGCTGCACCCATCAACCCGTCATCTACATTTGGTATTTCTCCTAATGCTATCCCTACTCCCTACCCCCGACAGGCCCCAGTGTATGATGTTCCCCTCCCTGTGGCCATATGTTCTCATTGTTCAACTCCCACTTATGAGTGGGAATATGTGGCATTTGGTTTCTGTTCCTGTGTTAATTTGCTGAGATATTTCTCTTAATACTGAAATTGTTATCTGTTTCTGCTTCTGGGAGGAAGGTAATCTTGGTTTTCATAACAATATCCTCTCCTGAGAGAAGGAGGCTTCGCTTCTGTGAACATAGCTTCGGAGTCTGTGTAATCCTGTGCCTTAAATATCTCTTTTTCAGACCCTTATAATGCTTTTATTTTCCGAAAGAGCTCTCTACTAAATGCCCTTCCCATTTGCTCCCTTAATGCTTCTGGGCAGTCTCTTCTCTATGTTAATGACTCCCAAGTTCTTTACCTGCAGTTTAGCGCTCTCTCCTGAGCTTCAGATCCAGATAACAAGAATCACTAACTGTATGCCCTATGAACATCTTGAGCTCATCACATCTGATACTAAAATCTACATTTCTGGCCAGGCGCAGTGGCTGACGCCTGTAATCCCAGCACTTACGGAGGCCGAGGCAGGTGGATCACCTGAGGTTGGGAGTTGAGACCAGCCTGACCAACATGGAGAAACCCCGTCTCTACTAAAAATACAAAATTAGCCGGGCATGGTGGCGCATGCCTGTAATCCCAGGTATTCAGGAGGCTGAGGCAGGAGAATTGCTTGAACCTGGTAGGCAGAGGCTGCGGTGAGCTGAGATTGTGCCATTGCTCCAGCCTGGGTGACAAGAGTGAAACTCCATCTCCAAAAGAAAAAAAAAATCTACATTTCTTCACACCTTAAACCTGTAATGCTTTTCCTTATCTCTAAATTGTACCACCATCTTTTTAGCTGCTTGTACCATCCTGGGTCATTTTCCCTCAGCCTGTCAATTACTAAATCCTATTCACTCTTTCTTGCCCTCTTTTTATCTAACCCCTCCTTTCTATTTTTATTGCCATTGCCCATGCCAGGTCCTATTCTCCCTCCCTCCATCTCCCTCTCATTGCTTCCAGAATTAGCCTTGGCCTATGATCCCACAGTCCTGGGGCACGTGTAGATTACCTGAATCTATTTAGTTGTAGAACACATGCCCTGAACAACTTTTGACTTCTGGGTTATATGAGAACTTAAAAAGATAACTAAAAAGATTTGTTGATATTGACTGCATTCATAACATGGAATGACTTTACCAAATAGTTAATATAAGTGTATGTAAAAATAGGATATGTATAAAAAAGATAAATAATACAAGAGATCATTTGCTGACTTCCAAATGAGTGGTATAGATAATCCCCATAGGGATTTGGAAGAGTGAGAGATCATTAAGAGTAATGGATTTAATGAATGGAAAGGAACGAAGGAAGTAAAAAGCAGACAAGGGTTGGTGGGGAGGAGGGGTGGAGAGTTGGATAAAAGGGAGAAAAAGATAATGTAAGGTAAGTAAGTAAAGATACATGACATTGGGGTTCATGAAATTAAAAAAAGATAGGGCTTCCCAGGGCTGCTCTGACTGCATAATACACAGTACATGGTTTGGTTGCCATGTTAATGAAAATAAAGTCTTTTGATTTCATACTCCCCTAGTCCTTTAATTTTACTTAATTATTGACTGAACTATGTTCCCAATCCTGGCTAGTCATTTTGGAGTTCTGTCTTCACCAAACAGGAGATTGGGCAATAGACTGTGTTTGTAATCAGAACGAACACATCCTTTGACACCAAAAACAACTTAAAATGCATGCCCTGATTATCGTTGTATGTATATTTGAACTATGTGGTCTTCTGTCAATATTCTGGAATTTTCACATAGCCTAGCATTTTAAAAATTTATTATTTTGGTGACCTCTTCATAGGTAAACACTCTAATTTCAATCTTATCTATTCCAAAGACATGAATGTGTATAATTTATAATGTGGGACTATTCTAAATATATGTATATAGGTTCATTTTTAATTTTTATTTTTTAGAAACAGGGTCTTGTTCTGTCACTGAGGCTAGAGTGCAGTGGTGTGATCACAGCTCACTGCAGCCTTGAACTTCTGGGTTCAAGCAATCCTCCCACTTCAGCCCCCCGAGTTGCTGGGACTATAGGTGCATGCCACCATACCTGGCTAACTTAAAAATTTTTTGTAGAGACAAGGTCTCCCTGTGTTGCCGAGGCTGGTTTTTAATGCCTGGGCTCAAGTAGTCCTCCTGCTTTGGCCTCGTAAGGTGCCGGGACTAGATGTGTGAACCACTGTGCCTGGCAGGTTCATTTTTCCAATTTCATTCAAATCAGTGTATGTTGTATAACTGTCCGTTTAGAGTTTTGTCTCTGAATTTTCAGAAATTATGTATTTTCTCCATTATCATTTCAATTAATAGTATTTTTTGAAATTGGTCATACTAAGAATTGACATATAAAAACTCCATTTAACATAAAATGATTCTTGGTTTTGAAATATTAATTATAACATAATTAATGTATTTCCCTAAGCACCCTATTCAAAGTACTACTAACATAATATCTTAGAGCAGTGGTTTTCAAACTTTGAGTCAGCTTGCCTGTTCTTGGTCTGGCTCTTTCTTGTTCATAATCTAAGATGTGCACTGGTGTTTTCAATTATTTTCTATTTTAGTCCAGTTCAGTTTATTTCACTTGCCGGGGGTATGGTGGGAGAAATGCTGGTTTCAACTGAATAGACGGATTTCATGATTCACTAATGGGTCATAAGCTGCAGTTTGAAAAACAATACCTTAGAGTAGACTTTTACAAAAAATAATTTGAAAAATACAGAGCAACATAAAGTAGCAAACCAAATTTGATTCACCAGTTAACTCCTGTTGACATTTCAGAAAGAGAAATATATGCATAATAAGAATTCAAACAATATCACGATTGCTATTTGTTATATTAAAGTAATACAGAAAGATACAAAATGAAAAATGTTAAACCTTTGTCATCTTTAACACCTGGTCATTCTGCACAAAAGTAGCTAGTAAAAATGGCTTCTTATAATGACGTTTTTTGTGCATGTACCACTACATATGTATCTTTTAAAAATACCAGAGAGATATTTATATTCTTTTCCATCTTTATCACTTATGTCTTAGTGATCTTTCCATATCGACAATACACATCTTATTTTTTTAACCCCCAAGTCAAAGGTCATTTTTTAAATTTATTTTTATTTTTGGTCAGAGTCTTTCTCTGTCTCCTAGGCTAAAGTGCAGTGATGCGATCACGGCTCACAGCAGCCTCAAACTCCTGGGCCCAAGCAATCTTCCCATTTTAGCCTCTCAAGTTAACTAGGACTACAGGTACATGCCAACACACTTGGCTAATATTTTTAATTTTAATTTCTGTTTTTGTAGAGATGGGGTTTTACTATGTTGCCCAGGCTGCAGTGCAGTGGCACAGTCACAACTCACTGTAGCCTTAACCACCCAGGCTCAAGCAATTGTCCAGCCTCAGCCTCCTGAGTAGCTAAGACTACAGATGTGAGCCACCATGCCCAGCTAATTAATTTTTTATATTTTGTAGAGATGAGGTCTCACTATGTTGTCCAGTCTGGTCTCAAAATCCTGGGCTCAAGCAATCCTCCTGCCTTTGCCTCCCAAAGTGCTGGAATTACAGGCATGAGCCACCTGGCCTCTTACTTATTTTTATTTTTATTTTTTTGAGACAAAATCTTGCTCAGTCACCCAGGCTGGCGTATAGTAGAACGATCTTGGCTCACTGCAACCTCCACCTCCCAGGTTCAAGTGATCCTTCTGCCTCAGCCTCCCGAGTAGCTGGGACTACAGGTGTGCGCCACCACGCCTGGCTAATTTTTGTATTTTTAGTAGAGATGGGGTTTCACCGTGTTAGCCAAGCTGGTCTTGAACTCCTGACCCTGTGATCCACCTGCCCCGGCCTCCCAAAGTGCTGGGATTACAGACGTGAGCCACCATGCCTGGCCCATCCACCTGGCCTCTTATTGCATTCTTTTAAATGGCTATATAATATTCCATTGTAGGGATGGACTTTAATTTCTTCAACCAGTTCCTTATTGATGCTGTCTAGATGCTATTAAGCTTTAAAATTTTTCCCAATCTGATCAGTGAAAAATATGTCTCCATTGCTTCAATTTGCATTCTTAAGTTGAGATAGTCATAGTGTTAGATAATTTTTGACTATTTTAATTTATATTTATTTTTGTGAAATGTCTGTTCATATTCTCTGCCCATTGGACTCTGAAGGGTTTTCCATTTTTCTTTTTTTTTTTTTGCGACAGAGTCTCGCTCTGTTGCCCAGGCTGGAGTGCAGTGGTGCAGTCTCGGCTCACTGCAGCCTCTGCTTCCCGGGTTCATGCCATTCTCCTGCCTCAGTTTCCCAAGTAGCTATAACTACTGGTGCCCACCACCATGCTCGGCTAATTTTTTTTTTTGTATTTTTTGTATTTTTAGTAGAGATGGGGTTTCACCATGTTAGCCAGGATGGTCTCAATCTCCTGACCTCGTGATCCGCCCACTTTGGCCTCCCAAAGTGCTGGGATTACAGGTGTGAGCCACCATGCCTGGCTCCATTTTTCTTTTTCATTTTTTTTTAACAACTGGTAATTAATTTATTAAAATAGTTGACTTAAACATCTGCATTGGTGACTTCAGAATCAATTCCTGGCGCAATACTGATGGAAATAATCTGCTTGACAGTCTTGGAAGGACTGTGCAAGTCAATGAGTCACTTTTGGATTCTCATCTGGAAACCATCCCAGTGCCTTAGAACTTTCACCACAAGGAGTTTTTCTTGTAGTGATTTTGAGAGTCTTGGTAGGCATACAGACTGGTCCTTTTACTTTGAGATTTTTAAACTTTTTGCCTGTGATCAAGTCAGCACACACCTTCTCCAGGAGTTTTATTCTAATTCCATGAACCACCACCCCTGGCTCCACAGCTGTTTTTCTGGTATCTTTAACGGCCATGGATGTGGCACAGCTTCCTTACTGACCTGTTCCTCAGTGAGAGTGAACAGCATTGAGTCATGAGCAGGAGTGGCAGACCAGAGCTCCCCAGCACCTATGACCACATCTTTCTCAAAAAAAGCTGAATTTTATAAGCTCTATAAGCTAGCAGTCCCCAACCTTTTTGGCACCAGGGACTGGTTTTGTGGAGACAATTTTTTCACATACCAGGGTTCGGGGGATGCTTTCTGGATGATTCAAGCACATTACATTTATTATGCACTTTATTTCTATTATTACTACATTGTAATATATAATGAAATAATTATACATCTCACCATAGTGTATAATCAGTGGGAACCCTGAACTTGTTTTCCTGCGACGAGATGATTCTATCTGGGGGTACTGGGAGACAGTGACAGATCATCAAGCATTAGATTCTCATAAGGAGTGCGCAACCCACATCCCTTGCACATGCAGTTCATAATGGGGTTCGTGGTCCTATGAGAATCTAATGCTACTGCTTATCTGACAGGAGATAGAGCTCAGGTGGTAATGTGAGCAATGGGGAGCAGCTGTAAATACAGATGAAGCTTCGCTTACTTACCTGCTGCCCACCTCCTGCTGTGTGGCTTGTTCCTAACAGGCCATGAGCCAGTATGGGTCCATGGCCCAGGGGTTGGGGACCCCTGCTGTAAGTCAAGCAAATTAGCCCTTTACTTTCTTATGACTTGATGATTTCCAAACATTTTGTTAGCTTTTTGACTTTGTTCAGGATGTATTTTCTGTACGAGATAGTTCTATAGTCAAATTTATTGACCCTTTTCTTGTGTATTATATTTTTAATATTTTAAAAATTTGAATAGCTTGTGGGGTACAAGTAGTTTTTGGTTACATGGATGAATTATATAGTGGTGAATTTTGAGATTTTTAGTGCACCTCGTACCCGAGTAGTGTACATTATAACCAATATATAGTTTTTTTTAATCTCCTCCCACCCTCCCTTCTTCTGAATCTCCAATATCCATTATACCACTTTGAATACTTTTGTGTATCCATAGCTTAGCTCCCACCATGTGGTATTTGGTTTTCCATTCCTGAGTTATTTCACTTAAAATAATGGCCTCCAGCTTCATCCATGCTTTTTTTTTTTGAGATGAAGTCTTACTCTCTTGCCCAGGCTGGAATTAAGTGGTGTGATCTTGGCTCACTGCAACCTCTGCCTCCTGCAGTCAAGCATTTCTCCTGCCTTGGCCTCCCATGTAGCTAGGATTACAGACATGCACCACCACAACCAGCTAACTTTTGTATTTTTAGTAGAGACGGGGTTTCACCATGTTGCCGAGGCTGGTCTTGAACTCCTGACCTCAGGTGATCTACCTGCCTTGGCCTCCCAGAGTGCTGGGATTACAGGCGTGAGCCACCGCACCCAGCCCCAAGTTTCTGAAAAGACATTATTTCATTCTTTTTTATGACTGAGTAGTATTTCATGGTGTATATATACCACTTTTTTTTTTTTCTTTTTTGAGACAGGGTCTCACTTTGTCACCCAGGCTGGAGTGCAGTGGCATGAACATGGCTCACTGCAGCCTCAACCTCCTGGGCCCAAGCAATCCTCCCACCTCAACCCCCTAACATACAGGTATGTGCCACTATGCCTGGCTAATTTTTTGTAGAGATGGGGTTTTATCATCTTGCCCAGGCCAGTCCTGAGCTCCAGAAATCTGCCCACCTTGGCTTCCCAAAGTGCTGGGATTTCAGGTGTGAGCCACTGCACCTGGCTGTCTACCACATTTTCTTTATCCACTCATTGGTTAATGAGCACTTAGGTTGGTTCCATATCTTTGCAATTGTGGATTGTGCTGTGATAAACATATGTATGCAGCTGCCTTTGATATAATGACTTGTTTTTCTTTGGGTAGACACCTGGTAGTGGGATTGCTGGATTGAATGGTGGATCTATGCTTAGTTCTTTAAGAATTTTCCATACCGTTTTCCATAGAGGTTGTACTCATTTACATTCCAACCAGCAGTGTTAAGTATTCCCTTTTCACCATATCCACACCAACATCTATTGTTTTTCGGCTTTCTTAATGGCCATTCTTGCAGAAGTAAGGTGGTATCTCATTGTGGTTTTCATTTTCATTTCCCTGATGATTAGTGATGTTGAGCATTTTTTTCATATATTTGTTGGCCATTTGTATATCTTCTTTTGAGAAATGTCATTTGCCCACTCTTTGAAGGAATTATTATTTTTTTTCTTGCTGATTTGTTTGAGCTCCTTGTAGATTCTGGATATTAGTCCTTTGTTGGATGCATAGCTTGCAAATATTTTCTCCCATTCTGTGGGTTGTTTACTCATGATTATTTCTTTTGCTGTGCAGGAACTTGTTAATTAGGTCCCATTTGTTTATTTTTGCTTTTTTTACATTTGCTTTTGGGCGTTTAGTCATAAATTCTTTGCCTATTCCAATGTCCAGAAGGGTTTTTTTAAGGTTATCTTCTATAATTTTTATGGTTTCATGCCTTAGAGTTAAGTCTTTGATCCATCTTCAGTTGATTTCTGTATAAGGTGAGAGATGGGGATCCAGTTTCATCTTCTGCCTGTGGCTTGTGAATTATCCCAGCACTTCTTGTTGAATAGAGTGTCCTTTCCCCACTTTATGTTTTTGTTTGCTTTGTCGAAGATCAGTTGACTGTAAGTATTTGGCTTTATTTCTGGGTTCTCTGTTCTGTTCTGTTGGTCTGTGTGCCTATTTTTATGCCAGTACCATGCTGTTCTGGTAACTATAGCCTTGTAGTATAGTTTGAAATTGGGTAATGTGATGCCTCCAGCTTTGTTCTTTTTGCCTAGTCTTGTTTTGGCTATGTGGGCTCTTTTTTCATTCTATATTAATTTTAGGATTGCTTTTTTTTTTAGTTCTGTGAAGAATGATGGTGGTATTTTCATGGGAATTGCATTGAATTTATGGATTGCTTTTGGCAATATGGTCATCTACACAATATTGATTCTACCCACCCATAAGCATGGGATGTGTTTCCATTTGTTCATGTCATCTATGACATCTTTCAGCAGTGTTTTGTAGTTTTCCTTGTGGAGGTCTTTCACCTCCTTGGTTAGGTATATTTCTCCCTTGGTTAGCTGTATTCGTAAGTATTTTTATTTTATTTTTTTGCAGCTGTTATAAAAGGGGTTGAGTTCTTGCTTTCATTCTCAGCTTGGTCACTGTTGGTGCATAGCAGTGCTACTAATTTGTGTACATTGATCTTGTAATTTGAAACTTTATTGAATTTATTTTTTATTTTTATTTATATTTATTTAATTTATTTATTTTGAGACAGAGTTTCACTCTTGTTGCCCAGGCTGGAGTGCAATGGCGCAATCTCGGCCCACTGCAACCTCCGCCTCCTGGGTTCAAGCAATTCTCCTGCCTCAGCCTCCAGAGTAGCTGGGATTATAGGCGCCCACCACCATGCCCAGCTTATTGTTTGTATTTTTTTTTTCGAGATGGAGTCTTGCTCTGTTGCCCAGGCTGGAGTGCAGTGGCGTGATCTCAGTTCACTGCAACCTCCACCTCCTGGAGTCAAGCAATTCTCCTGCCTCAGCCTCTCGAGTAGCTGGGATTACAGGTGCTCACCACCACACCTGGCTAATTTTTGTATTTTTAGAAGAGATGGGGTTTTGCCATGTTGGCCAGGCTGGTCTCGAACTCCTGGCCTCAAGTGATCCACCCCGCCACGGCCTCCCAAAGTGCTGGGATTACAGGCATGAGCCACTGCGCCCGACAATTTTTTGTGTCTTTAGTAGAGGTGAGGTTTTGCCATGTTGGCCAGGCTGGTCTCGAACTCCTGGCCTCAGGTGATCCGCCTGCCTCAGCTTCCCGAAGTGCTGGGATTACAGACATGAGCCACTGCACCCGGCCTAGTGAATTTATTTATCAGATCTGGGAGCTTTTTGGATGCATCTTTAGGGTTTTCTAGGTATACAATCATATCATCAGCAAGCAGCGACACTTTGACCTCCTCTTTACCAATGTGGATGCCCTTTATTTCTTTCTCATGTCTGATTGCTCTGGCTAGGACTTCCAGTACTGTGTTGAATAGAAGTGGGGAAAGTGGGCATCCTTGTCTTGTTCCAGTTTTCAGCAGAAATGCTTTCAACTTTTCCTCATTCAGTATAATGTTGGCTGTGGGTTTGTCATAGATGCCTTTCATTACCTTAAGCTATGTTCCTTCTATGCTGATTTTGTTGGTGGTTTTAATCCTAAAGGGATACTGGATTTTTTCAAATGCTTTTTCTGCATCTATTGACATGATCATATCATTTTTAACTATGATTATGTGATGTATCACATTTATTGACTTGCTTATGTTAAACCATCCCTGTATCACTGTTACGAACCCACTTGATCATGGTTTATTATCTTTTTGATATGCTGTTAGATTTGGTTAGCTAGTATTTTGTTGAGGATGTTTGCATTTATGTTCATCAGGAATATTGGTCTGTAGTTTTCTTTTTTCAATATATCGTTTCTTGGTTTTGATATTAGGGTGATATTGGCTTCATAGAATGATTTAGGGATGATTTCCTCTTTGTCTATCTTTTGGAATAGTTTCAGTAAGATTGGTACCAATTCTTCTTTGAATGTCTGATAGAATTCAGCTGTGAATCCATCTGGTCCTGGACTTTTTTTGTTGGTAGTTTTTTTTTTAATTACTATTTTAATCTCGGTACTTGTTATTGGTCTGTTCAGAGTTTCTGTTTCTTCCCAATTTAATCTAGGAGGGTTGTATATTTTTAGGAATTTACCCATCTCCTCTAGGTTTTCTACTTTGTGCGCATAAAGGTGTTCATAGTAGCCTTGAATAATCTTTTGTATTTCTGTGGTATTGGTTGTAGTATCTCCAGTTTCATTTCTAATTGAGCTTATTTCGATCTTCTCTCTTCTTTTCTTGGTTAATCTTGCTAATGGCCTATCAATTTTGTTTATCTTTTCAAATAACCAGTTATTTGTTTCATTGATCTATTGTATTTTTTTGTTTCAATTTTATTTAGTTCTGTTCTAATCTTTATTTGTTTTCTTCTGCTAACTTTGGGTTTAGTTTGTTCTTGTTTCTCTAGCTCCTTGAGGTGTGACTTTAGGTTGTCAGTTTGTGATTTTTCAGACATTTTTAGGCATTTAATCCTATGAACTTCCCTTTTAGCAGTGCTTTTTCTGTATCCCAGAGGTTTTGCTAGGTTGTGTCACTATTATCACTCAGTTGAAAGAATTTTTAAATTTTCATCTTGATTTCATTGTTGACCCAAAGGTCATTCAGGAGCAGATTATTTAATTTCCATGTATTTGTATAGTTTTGAGGCTTCCTTTTGGAGTTAATTTCCAATTTCCTTTTCCTTTCCTTTCCTTTTTCCTCTCCCTTTTCCCCTTTCCCCTTTCCTCTTTCCTTTCCTTTCCGTTCCTTTCTTCTGTCTTGTCCTACTCTGTCACTCAGACTGGAGTGCAGTGGTGCCATCTCAGTTCACTGCAACCTCTGCGTCCTGGGTTAAAGCAATTCTTCTGCCTCAGCCTCCTGAGTAGCTGAGATTATAGGCATCTGCCACCATGCCTGGCTAATTTTTCTATTTTTAGTAGAGATGGGGTTTTGCCATGTTGGCCAGGCTAGTCTCGAACTCCTGACCTCAGGTGATCTGCCTGCCTCGGCCTCCCAAAGTGCTGGGATTACAGCCATAAGCCACCATGCCCGGCCAATTTCCAATTTTATTTTACTGTGTTCTGAGAGAGTGCTTGATATAATTTCGATTTCCTTAAATTTACTGACACTTTTTTTGTGGCCTATCATATGGTCTGTCTTGGAGAATGTTCCATGTGCTAATGAAAAGAATGTATTCTCCGCAGTTGTTGGGTAGAATGTTCTGTAAATATCTGTTAATTCCATTTGTTTTAGGGTATAGTTTAAGTCCCTTGTTTCTTTGTTGACTTTCTGTCTTGACTTGTCTAGTGCTGTCAGTGGAGTATTGAGGTCCCCCACTATTATTGTGTTGCCATCTATCTCATTTCTTAGGTCTGGTAGTAATTTTATAAATTTGGGAGCTCCAGTGTTAGGTGCATGTATCTTTAGGATTGTGATACTTTTCTGTTGGACCGATCCTTTTATCATTATATAATGTCCCTCTTTGTCTTTAAATTTAAACTGTTGTTGCTTTAAAGTCTGTGTTGTCTGATATAAGAATAGCTATTCCTGCTGGCTTCTAGTTTCCTTTTGCATGGAAACATAGTTTCCTTTTGCATATCTTTTTCTACCACTTTACTTTAAGCTTATGTGAGGCCTTATGTGTTAGGTGAGTCTCTTGAAGACAGCAGATACTTGGTTGGTGGATTTTTATGCATTCTGTCATCCTGTATCTTTTAAGTGGAGCATTTCAGCCATTTACATTCAACATTAGTATGGAGATGTGAGTTACTGTTCTATTCATCATGCTAGTTGTTGCCTGAACGCCTTTTTTTTTTTTCATTGTGTTATTGTTTTATAGGCCCTGTGAGATTTATGCTATAAGGAGGTTCTATTTTGGTGTATTTTGAGGTTTTTGTTTCAAGATTTAGAACTCCTGTTAGCATTTATTGTAGTGCTTGCTTGGTAGTGGCGAATTCACTCAGCAATTCCTTGTTTGAAAAATACTTTATCTCCCCTTCATTTATGGATAAATATTCAGGTTTCTCAGGCTATGCGTAGGGCCGTTGAGCTCCCAAGCATTTATGTCTTTTGTCTTCAGCTACTTGGGCAGGTAGAGAAAAACCATCAGGTGGGGGCAGGGTTAGGTGGGTCTGAGCTCAGGGCAGGGCTTGCTGTGGCCTGTATGGGGGATGGGGTGGTTCTCAAGCCAATGGGATTATGTTCTAAGGGGAATTGTGGCTGCCTCTGTTGTGTCATTCAGGTCACCAGGGAAGTAGGGGAAAGCCAGCAATGACAGGCTTCACCTAGCTCCCACACAGCCAGCAAGGCCAACCTCATTCCTGTTGTGCCCCACTAACAGCACCAAGTTTATATCCAGGCAGCCAGCCTACAGGGCTGCACTCTCGCCCCAGGGCATAACTCCACTGAGAAAGCAAGCAGGGCTTTCCCGCCTTGCCCCTTCCCACCTGCTGGAGACCGGGAGTGCCTGCAGGGCTCTTCCCACTGCTTCTTCTACTTTTATATTTTGCTTAGCTCACTACATCCATTTTGGCTCTAGGTAAAGCTAAATCCTTCTCCCATGATCTGGATTTTCAGGTTCCCCAGTGGAGATACGTGTTCGGAGGCAGACTTTTCCCTGTCTCACACTTTGGGAACTGCAGTGGCCAGCTGCTTCTTTCAAAGGGTCTGTGAATTCTTTCAGTTTTCCTGGTACGCTCCTGCAGTGAGTGGTTCTTGGAGCAAAAGTTCACAGTGTGAGTCCTCCACACGCTGTTCTGTCTGTCCAAGTGGGAGTTCCACATTAGTCCTGTCTCCTATCCGTCAGATTTTAATGCTTGTGCTCACTTTTGCTTTACATTTGCGTGGAATATCTTTTCTCACCCCCTTACCTTGGGTTTATTATTATTATTATTTTTTGAGATGGAGTCTCGCTTTGGTGCCCAGGCTGGAGTGCAGTGGCGTGATCCTGGCTCATTGCAACCTCCACCTCCTGGGTTCAAGTGATTCTCCTGCCTCAGCCTCCGAAGTAGCTGGGATTACAGGTGCCCGCCAACATGTCTGGCTAATGTTTGTATTTTTAGTAGAGACAGGGTTTTGCCATGTTGGCCAGGCTGGTCTCAAACTCTTGACCTCAGGTGATCCACCTGAGGTCTCTCAAAGTGCTGGGATTACAGGCGTGAGCCACTGCGCCCAGTCTCATGTTAACTTTAGAGAGCCTGTTGACTGACTATATGCCTTTATGATGACCTTTTTGCAATGAATTTTTCAGGAGTTCTTTGTGCTTCTTGTATTTGTATATCTAAATCTCTAGCCAAAGGCCAGGAAGTTTTCCTCAATTATTCCCTCAAATAAGTTTTCCAAACTTTTTATTGTCTCTTCTCCCTCAGGAACACCAGTTATTTTTAGCTTTGCCTATTTTACATAATCTCATATTTCTTGGAGACTTTGTTCATTTTTCAAATTCTTTTTTTTTTTCTTTCGTGATTGGGTTAGTTCAAAAGCTTGAGCTCTTGACCTTGTGATCTGCCCGCCTCGGCCTCCCGAAGTGCTGGGATTACAGACGTGAGCCACCGTGCCCAGTCAGTGTGTCTTTCATTTCCAGAAGTTCTGATTGATTTTTCTTTCTTTTTTTTTAAAATAGAGATGGGGGGCCGGGCGCAGTGGCTCATGCCTGTAATCTCAGCATTTTGGGAGGCTGAGGCGGGCGGATCACAAGGTCAGGAGTTCAAGACCAGCCTGACCAATGTGGTGAAACCCCGTCTCTACTAAAAATACAAAAATAAGCCCGGCATGGTGGCATGTGCCTGTAACACCAGCTACTCAGGAGGCTGAGGCAGGAGAATCACTTGAACTCAGGAGGCGGAAGTTGCAGTGAGCTAAGATCATGCCATTGTATTGCAACCTGGGCGACAGAGCGAGACTCCATCTCAAAATAAAAAGAAAAAATAATAGTAATAAAATAAAATAGAGATGAGGTTTTCCTATGTTGCCCAGGTGGGTCTTAAACTCCTGAGCTCAGGTGAACCGCCTGCCTTGACCTCCCAAAGTTCTGGGATTACGTGTGTAAGCCACTGTACCTGGCCTAGGTTTTCTTTCTTTTTTTTGAGGCGGAGTCTTGCACCGTCGCCCGGGCTGGGGTGCAATGGCATGATCTCAGCTCACTGCAACCTCCGCCTCCCGGGTTCAAGCAATTCTCTTGCCTCAGCCTCCCGAGTAGCTGGAATTACAGGTGCCTGCCACCACACCCGGCTAATTTTTTTGTATTTTTAGTAGAGACGGGGTTTCACTATGCCGGCCAGGCTGGTCTTGAACTCCTGACTTCATGATCTGCCCGCCTTGGCCTCCCAAAGTGCTGGGATTACAGGTGTGAGCTACCCCGTCTGGCCTCGGGTTTTCTTTAAGATGCCTATCTCTTAGAAAATTTTTCATTCGTATCCTGGATTTTTTAAAAAAAATTTCTTTATGTTGGTTTTCACATTTCTCTGGAATCTCCTTGAGTGGCTTAATAATTAACCTTTTGGATTCTTTATCTGATATTTCGAATATTTCATTTTGGTTTGGATCCATTGCTGGAGGGCTAGTGTAATCTTTAGTGGATGTTGTTGAGCTCTGTTTTATCATATTACCAGAATTATTTTTCTGGTTCCTTCTCATTTGGGTAAACTATCTTTCCTACTTATTCTTGAATTTTTTTTTATTTGACTTTTTATAAAATTTCTTTTTCCCTTCCTTAAGGATGTGACTTTAATGTTTATAGTTTATTGTAGCCAAATTTGGCTTTTGGTATTTTCAGGGGTGATGACTCTATATGAGTTCCTTCGTCATAGAGAGTCTTTGATGACTGTCTCAGATGCTGGTTGTAGTAGCAATGTGCTCAGTGTGTGAGCAAATTCATTGTCTCCTATAGGGTTGGAATGGCAGAGGTCTCTTGAAGCTTATCTCATTCCTTTGTGGTGTGGACTTATTTATTTTTTCCCCAGTATTTTATTTACTAGGGTGACTATTTTAAGCTTCAGGCCAGTAGGGGAGGTGTCCTTGGGTAGAAACCCACTGTGGCTAAAGCAGTTGGGTAAATGCAATAGCCAATGGTGGGCAGAAGTCACAGCCTTGACAGAGGTGGCTGGGGAAGCTCTCAGTGGAATGCACTGAGGTCTTATCGGGGGAAAGGTGGGAGCCATCTCAGCTCCCTTGCCAGGTCAGCAGGGAAGCTATCTATCTCCTAGACCCACTTCTGACCCAGTAGTCGAGCTATTTATCAGATGCTTCATCTGCAGGAATGTTGATGTTCTGAGTAGAGAGGAGTTGTGACTCTACCTCTTATGCAAGCCTGAACCTGGCGGATACTCCTCCTGTGGGGATGCAGTCACTGTGAAGTGTTCCAGAAAGGCTGTCTATAGGTGCACACATACTGAGCTCCTGTGGGAGAAGCCCTGTCTGCAGTGGTGAACGAGGGGGAAAATAAGTCCCCTTCTCCAAGACCCTTCATGAGCACCAGTGCTGCCTGACTGTTGGGGTAGAGCTGCAGACTTTCCCCACTGAGCCCAGCACTGCAACTATGCCTCTGCTGAAAGAAATTTACCACTAGTGGAAAGATCTGGGACTGAAAGCCTGCTGTCCCAATTATTTTGTCCCACGGGATGTTCCTTTGATATGGTGCACTTCCCCTTCCCCTAGGAGTAGGAGTCCCTGAGAGCCAGATTACTGTGAATGCTGTTGCTCCTCTGGGTCTAGCTGCCCAGTGGGGCTGCCACACTCCAGACTGGTGCTGCAGAATGTCTGCAAAGAATCCAGTGATGTGACCTGTCCTCAAATCTTTCAGCAGTGGGTACCAGCACCAAGTCTGATGGGGGTGGCTGGGGAGTGACGCAGACTCTGAGATTCCTTAGATATAGATAGCCTTAGTATGTTGGCTTTCTCAAATGCCGATTGTAACAGTAATGAACCTGTCATGTGGGCAGATTCAGGACCTCCTGGTTAGGCAGAATGGTACAGGCAGTGGTGATACACAAGTTTTTTCCTTCCTGGCCACAATGTCAATGTTATTCTACCTGGAGATGCTTTAATGGACTGTGTTGATTGGCCTCTAGCCAGGAAGTGACGCTTGCAAGAGAGCACCAGCTGTGGTAGTAGTGGTGGGATTTTTACTTGCCTTGTGTTACCCAGGGGAGGTACTCTGGTTTCTCGGGTGATGGGTGGGGCCAAAAAGCTCCCAAATTTTTTGTCTTTTGTGTTAAGCTACCAGGGTGGGTGGAGGGGCAAAGCCAGGTGGGGGCTCAGTCAGGTAGGTCCGTGCTCTGATTCCCTGCATGCAGGGAAAGCAGCGGCCTCTGTGGGAGTCAGGAGGTGGTTCTCTGGCCTCTGGGGTAATGTTCCAGAGAGGAACATAGCTGCCTCTGCTGCACAGAAGAGTTCATGCAGGGAGTGGGGAGTAGTATGCGGCAGTAAGCCCCACCCAGTTCCCATGCACTTGGCAAGGCAGATCTGACACCCACCGTATTCTGCTAGCAGCAATGAGCTAAGTTCAGGCTGTGTATGCTCAGAACTCAAAACTGCCCCAGGGTATAAGCCTTCCACCTGGAGATAGCAACTGCCCCTCCCAGTCTGCTGGCAAAGCCAGGGCACCCAGCTCCTGCACTCATGGCTGCAGCACACTTCCCATTCGTCGCCTAGTTCTGGCCAAGGGAGTTTGTCCCCACTTGAGGTTATATTGTGAAATTCAGTTGAGGGCTTCTTTCAACCTGCAGCCACTGCCTGAGTTAGCTGGCCGACTTCCACGAGGTCCCCTGTGAGGTAGACTGGCTTCCCTCAGTCTGCATTGGAGAATGCATGCAAGGCTCTTCCCACTGCTGCTCCTACCTTTCTATTCCTCACCACTCCCTAAATCAGCTCCTGTGCTGGGTGGGGTTAAGGCCCTTCTCTGTGGCCTGGATTTCCAGGTTCCCTGGTGGGGGATGTATATCTTGGAGGCAGTCTCTCCCCTTCTCACACTCAGGAGACTTACAGTTTTTTGCCTGGTTCACAGTGTAGGCTGCAGCCTGCCACTTCTTTCAAAGGGTCTGTGGATTTTTTCAGGTTTCCTAAGTTCCTGTTTTGCTTCTCAGAAAAAAAGTTTCCAGAGTGAGTCTCTACACACTATTTTGTCTTTCCTAGTGGGAGAGGTATGCTAACACTGCCTCCAATCTGCCATCTTGGAAAAAAAACTTCCCTGCATTTTATATATATATATATATGGTTTTTTTCTTTTTTTGGACATGGAGTCTTGCTCTGTTGCCCAGGTTGGAGTACAGTGGCACGACTCCGGCTCCCAGGTTCAGGTGATTCACGCCCAGCTAATTTTTGTATTTTTAGTAGAGATGAGGTTTCGCCATGTTAGCCAGGCTGGTCTCGGACTCCTGACCTCAAGTGATCTGCCCACCTCGGCCTCCCAAAGTGCTGGGATTACAGGCATGAGCCACTGCGCCTGGCCTTCCCTGTATTTTATTTAAAAGAACCTTTCCCCATTGTGGGTGTTTGTTTGGAGTGTATCGAAGTTATGTGACCAGAACTTACGTTGGAGAACATTTCAAAGAGGAGAGTCTATGTCAGATTTGACCCCTCCCCCCAAAAAATATGTATATAATTTATTTTCAAGCAGCTTTGAATAGACAGTAAATATCAAAGCTTAGAAATTCAAGGAAAGCTTACTTTCAGATTAGTGTTGTCCTTATGTGCACTGCAAAACACAAAATTATCAAAAGTTATGGTGTTGTTACTTACTCTTCATTATTATAATTTAGTGATTTCTAGGTTCTTTTTCTAGTCATTGTTTAACATTTTCGTAAAAGCCACACATGTAATAATGTAGCTCTTTTAAAAAATTAAAGTTATCACTCTTAGTGGAAATACTATTTTTAGGATTTATCGATTAAAATTAGTAAATGCTTAGTATAAAAGAAATCATTTATTTCATTGTGGAAACTCATCTCCCTCTGTGTTTTCTCGTAACACGTACCTAGTTTTCTTAGCAGAGTGGGAAGGAAGTGGCATTTTTGTTTAATGGAAACAATACAGTAACTATTTCCTGGACTGTATTTGGGTCAGATCATTTAGTTGCTTTCCTTACTACTACTGTTAAAATTCCTGTGAGGTCTTCAGGAACTACAAATGGATAATTTGTCTGAGCCTTGACTTCACTGTGTTTATCTTTCTCTAGAAGCATAGTGATCTAAAATACATTGAATCATTGGTACTGGTAATTTAGCCATTAATAATTAAAACCCTTGGCTGTAATTTGTTAAAGTTAGTACCATTTATTGTGTCTGGGGTGGGGTGTCTGACCACTGATAATGCCCAATGTCCTGAAAAGTGGAACTTCCAACATGTGTTAGGTAAGTTCCATCAGAAAGCTGACCTCCTCCTCTTCTTTCAGATCCTCAGCCAGTGCCATGTAGGAGGTAGAGAAAGGTATGAATTCTAGGGGGCTTTACCTGATAGCTTGTTTAGTTAAAGCAGAAAATGCAAACTATATATTTTATTTTTAATTAATTAATTAATTTTAAATGTAGATATGAGGTCTCACCATGTTGCCCAGGCTGGTCTTGAATGCCTGGGCTCGAGCAATCCTCCTGCCTTGGCCTCCCAAAGTGCTGGGATTACAGGCACGAGCCACCGCGCCTGGCCGAAACTATGTATTTTAGAAGTGTAAGTTACAAAGATTTGAGTTAGGTGTAAAACCAAATAGCCCGAGTTTGCACTGACGTAAAACTAAGGTTTACTATGGCCACATAGGATAAAATTACACTTTATTATGCTTAATTAATCAAATGTCAATTTCAGATTATTTTTCAAACCTATGATTATTTCCTTGAGAAATCTATTTAATTTTTTTTGAATATTTTTGTAGGTGCTTAATAATGGCAGTTTTGAAAATAATATTTTCTCAATATGGAATAAATTTCATTTAACCAACATGTTTGAAAACCAATTCATGTACTGTTACTTACATTTACTCATCCAAAATTTGTTGAGTGTCTACTTTGTGTTAGGTCCTGTGCTAGTTGATTTTATTAATATTCATATGGAAAGATAAGAGATACACCCTATCACGTAGTGATGGAAATCTGCCGTAGCAAATTTAGAATAAAGTAGGGATTTTATCTGATATTTGCACCCAGAAGATGAATAGTGAAGGGGTTCTTTTAGTGTCTGTGTATTCATGATCTAATGAAAATACCTGCCAGCACACATTTTTGCTGATTAATGTTCAAATTCTCAATTTCCTCTTCTTTCCAATAAGGCACACTTCCTAAGGAGCACCTTTTCTGACTTTCGTGACTAGGTTAGGTTTCCTACATGTGCACTCTGTATTTTTCCTTAATAGCCTCACCATAATTGTAGTTTAAAAATTGTCCGTCTTGTCTCCTCTTCAGTTCCTTTTAGGCTGTAAAGTCCCCAAGGCTCTCAGTGCCTCAAATATGCTTGGCACTCAAATGTTTTCTAATGGTAGATTTTTAGACTTTTTTTTCCCATTGCTATCTGCTGGGTATTTTCCATCATGCTTCTGCCTCATTCCCATCTCCCAGGGCAAGGCTTCATGGGAGGTAATGGGCAGAATCTGTGCAGTGACGACTTAGAAGCCAATTCATGATGACTGCATATGGAGCATCCTGAAGGTAAAGGCCATACATATGCCAATTATGATACTCTCTTTTGCAGGGGAAAGGAAACTTGGATCTTAGTCACCTGCCATATTTTTGGTTAAAATCTTTACAGTATAGTTTTAGCTTGAGCCTCAGGCCCTCCAAAATAAATTATTTACAGGAAAAATAGTTTTAACCATTGGGGTGAATAGCTTTGAATGTTCTATTTAGGAGTTTTAACTTTGAAGCCATCTAAAATTTCGAAGTAGGAGAGTTAACAATTTATCAGACTTTTTATCTTAGGAAGATATTCTGATGTCAATGCATAGAGTGTATTAGAAGAGGTAGGAGATGGATTATCACTTAGCCAACATTTGTTGAAAATCCACATGTGTTTGGCTTGTGCAAGACAATGGAAATGTATAGATGGAAGACATAGTCCCTGTATCTTACAATCAGTTAGGGGGAGACAATTATACTATGTCATAACTTTATTTAATTAGCAGTGTGTTAAGGGTAATTCAGTATGGATGGGAACATAGAAGAGACACTTCAGAAGAAGAGTTTCAGGGAAGGCCTCTTAGAAGAAGTGACAAATGAGTTCTTTCTAAAAAGTAAGTAGGCATTTATCAGGCAAAGAAGATAGGAAATGTTTTTCTGTACTTTTCTAGGCAGAGAGAAGAGCAGCTGTGTATATACTAGTTAAGGGTTTATTTTAATTATCAAGGTGAGAATTAATGAATGATATTTAAGAAGCAGAGTATATAGCACTTGGTGAGTGAACACTGGTTATAAGGTTTTCTTTTCTTTTTTTTTTGAGACAGAGTTTCGCTGTGTCACCCAGGCTGGAATGCAGTGGCACAATCTCGTCTCACTGCAACCTCTGCCTCCCAGGTTCAAGTGATTCTCCTGCCTCAGCCTCTTGGGTAGCTGGAACTACAGGCACAAGCCACCATGCCTGGTAATTTTTGTATTTTTAGTAGAGATGGGGTTTCGCCATGTTGGCCAGCCTGGTCTCTAACTCCTGACCTCAGGTGATCCACCTGCCTCAGCCTCCCAAAGTGCTAGGATTACAGGTGTGAGCCACCGTGCCCAACTGATGATAAGATTTTCAGCCTGCCTTGATGATTGGGAAATGTTGGCATCATTGCAAGTATAGTGAACACACTAGGAGGTAAAGTTGGGCAAGTGATACTCAGTTTTGGATCTGTGGATTTTGAGTTACAGTGGGATGTTCTCTTGGTTGTATTGTATTATGCATCTTGGGAAATTGATGTCAGTTTAGAAGTGACATTAGGGCTAGAGATTGAGATTTGGGATTCTCCATAGAAGGAGCAGCGAAAGCTCAGGTCCATGTGTAAGATGTTAAGAAAAACTGTGGAATGGAGAAGGACAAGAAAACTAGGGGCAGAATTTGGAGAATAAGTCGATACTTTTTTCTTTTAAGCTGGAATCTAAATAAGGAATTTTAGGTTAGTTTCACCCATGTCCCCCACCCCCTATTCCCCACCCCGCTGCCCCACCATTCTATTTCAAGGAGAGAAAAGCATAAATCAGAAGGACATAAACATTTGTTAGTAGTTGATTGTTGAAATCCCAAGGGACTGAAAGACTGCCTAGGGTCTTGTAGCAATGCAAAATCAACAACAACAAAAAAATAAATAAAGAAGACTACATAGAGTCAAATGCAAATTTCATTTTGTTTAATTGTCAAGGTAGGAAGGTTTTTGACAAGGAGGGTTGCAAGCAAAAGTTTACTTAATGAATCAGTAAATGAGTTAGAATGCCCCTCAGAATTCCAGGTAATTAAGATTTTACTTTTAGTTTGTATCTGTTTCATTTTTCATATTTAAATTGTGTATATTCAGAGTGCCCTTGATTTATAAGAAGTATATCCAGTTTTCTCATGTGGAAGATGTTAATAAAAGATTAAGGCTGGGCATGGTGGCTCATGCCTGTATTCTCAGCACTTTGGGAGGCTGAGGCGGGTGGATCACCTGAGGTCAGGAATTTGAGACTAGCCTGGCCAACATGGTGAAACCCTACTAAAAAAAAAAAAAATAATATATATATATATATATATATATATATAAATAATCAGCTAGACATGGTGGCATGTGTCTGATCCCAGCTACTCAGGAGGCTGAGGCAGGAGAATTGCTTTAACCCAGGAAGTGGAGGTTGCAGTGAGCTGAGATCATGCCACTGTACTCCAGCCTGGCAACAGAGTGAGACTCTGTCTCCAAAAAAAAAAAAAAAAAAAAAAAAAAGTTAAATACTTACACACTAAAAGGGAATAGGTATGCTCTCATAGTCAAGGAGATGTGAATTTCTTATTTATCACAAAGCTTACTTGGTTTCAAATATCTCTCTTAGACCAAGTACATGCAGAGAGAAAATGAAACCAGATTGTTGAAAAATGGGAAGGGAAATAACTTTCATATAGCCATTTTATTATTATGGAAACTACTAAGTGGGTGTTTCATGGACTTTGGCAAGGAAATGCTGTGGCATTTTCCAACTCAGCCTCACTCTCTAAGTATCTCTGATGTCAAAGCTAACCGGAGTGGTTAGCATTGAAATTTTCACTTAAGTACAACAACGACAACAGCCACTGTTTATCAAGAACAATGCCAGCCATTTTACATAGATTATCTGATTTACTCTTCATAACATTCTTGCAAATAGTGGTGGTTGAAAATGATAATAAAAGCTATAATATGTCAAATGCTTAATTCATTCCAAGCATCGTGCTATGCACTTTTTTTTTTTTTTTTTGGAGACAGAGTCTTGCTCTGTTGCCCAGGCTGGAGTGCAGTGGCACCATCTTGACTCACTGCAACCTCCGCCTCCTGGGTTCAAGCGATTCTCCTGCCTCAGCCTCCCGAGTAGCTGGGACTACAGGCACCCACCACCATGCCTGGCTAATTTTTGTATTTTTAGTAGAGATTGGGTTTCACCATATTGGCCAGGCTGGTCTCGAACTCCTGACCTCAGGTGATCCACCCGCCTCGGCCTCCCAGAGTGCCAGGATTAGAGGCGTGAGTCACCGTGCCTGGCCCATTGTGCTATGTATTTAATCTATTTATATTAATTTATTCTTTGTGGAAACTGTGTTTATGTTTGTAAGTAGACATTCTATGAGATTCAGAAGAGTTAAACAACTTGCCTTATGTCTTAACTGCTACTACTAAGACAGGATTCAAACTCAGCCTCTGATTCTAAAACCTGTATTTTTTGCATTTTACTTACTGCCTCACTGTCATTTCAGCTGGGTGGCAATGGGGAACATTGACCTCCCTGGAGCTTACAACTGGTAACCAAGAAGTGTCACTAAAGTAAAATGAAGCAGAAAATTTAGGGCCATCTTGAACCAGAGCTGTGTTAGTCTGTACAGACCCCTTTTCAGAGTATGAGTGCCACCTGCTGGAAGGTTATGATGAACCTGATGTGTTTATAAAGAGCAGCTTCCAAAAGGCCTGTCATAGGTGTGAAAGTGTCAACTTTCAAATACTAATTCTTAAATTACAGTTTTAGGAGTACTGGAACATTTTGGAATTAGGCAAATCTCCTATTTGCCATAAAACACACTACTTCATTTACCTTCAGTTCTTTGGGAAGGGGAAAGAGGTGTTAAGACATTTTAAAAAATGATACTCAGTGCTTTCTAAAATAAAGTCGGTGATACTGTTCTCACCAAGGGGAAAGATTGATGGTCAAATGAATCACACTGTTACTTAAAAGAGATCAAACAAGAATAGAAAATTGGATTTGAGATAAGTGAGTTATTGAAGTATAAGAGGACCTTTCCATTCAGAATACCCTTGAAAAAGGAGTCAGGGACCCATGGGGGCATCATAGACTTGGAGAACAGAAAGTGAAAAGGGAAGAAAGATGTATAGATAAAAATACGAATGGATTCTGGAATTTTTAGTCTAGTACAGACTCTCTAAATTGAGTCAGGATCTAGAGAAAGTTTAGAGTTCTAACTGTAGATTATTTTACGTTTAGGACAGTGAAAAGTGGACGTTTTAAAAATAGCTACTTACATGCTTTGAAAGGGGCTCAGATAAAATATTGGCATGTTCATTGAACATTAGGCTCCGGTGGGATCATGTTACTATGCTGTGAGTATGTGGCATGGAAGATGCTATCATGTAGTGTGAGACACAGGAAAATCATGGTCTACTTAATTGCTGTTTAAGTATAATTACACATATTTGTAGTTGTATGATGTCATGTTGAACAAATATTTGTTAGATAAGAGATTAAAGTCTGTTGGTAAAATCTGATTTTGCCAAGAGATGGGGAAAGTACAAGTATGGCCATCTCCCTCTTTCACTGTGTCTCTTCTCAGATAACCACATAAAAAGAAGCTGAGGTAGTATGATAGTGTCTCATTTTGGTAGGTGGATTTCTGGAAAGTTCTGTCTTTTGGTGTGTGTATGTATTTGTTTTTAAATTATAAGAGTAATGCTCATTGAAGAAAACTTGTAAAATAGAAAAAATAGAAATATAAATTATGCATAATCTCACACCCAGAAATAACTATTGTTAATGTTTTGGCATATTTCTGTTTCTTTTTTGTTTTTTTGAGACAGAATCTCACTCTGGCGCCCAGGCTGAAGTGCAGTGGTGCGATCTCGGCTCACTGCAACCTCTGCCTCCCAGGTTCAAGCAATTCCCCTGCCTTAGTCCCTCGAGTAGCTGGGACTACAGGTGTGCGGTACCACACTCGGCTGATTTTTGTATTTTTAGTAGAGATGCGGTTTCATCATGTTGGCCAGGCCGGTCTTGAACTCCTGACCTCAAGACATCAAGTGATCTGCCTGCTTTGGCCTCCCAAAGTGCTGGGATTACAGGTGTGAGCCACACGCCCAGCCTATTTTCTGTTATTTATATATCTTCATATTTTATTTCATATTTATTTATTTATTTGTTTGTTTGTTTGTTTGTTTATTTTGAGACAGAGTGTCACTCTGTTGCCCAGGCTGGAGTGCAGTAGGACGATCTCTGCTCACTGCAACCTCTGCTTCCCAGATTCAAGCGATTCTCCTGCCTCAGCCTCCTGAGTAGATGGGATTCCTGGCATGTACCACCACACCTGGCTAATTTTTGTATTTTTAGTAGAGACGGGATTTTGCCATGTTGTCCAGGCTGGCCTCGAACTCCTGGTTTCAAGTGATCTGTCCACCTCGGCCTCCCAAAGTGCTGGGATTACAGGTGTGAGCTACTGCACCCAGCCTGTGGTCCTTTTACATTTTATCACAACGTTATAGTCTTTCCTTGAGTAATTAAAATATTTTAGTATATATATTTGAGGCTACAATATGTGGCTATTTACCATAATTTACTTGTCAGTTTTCTTATTATTGAACATTTAGGTTGTTTACTGTTGTTCATGTGTTACTTTCAGTAAACAGCAGTAGAAAAGTTAACTTCTTTGTTTTTTTCAGTAAATAGAGGTAGTGAATACACTGTTGTGTGATGTTTATCTAGAGCCTAGCATTTTCTTAGTAAACTGGCCTTGGACATAACTACTAATAAGGTTAATGTCTGCTTCACTTGTGTTCCCCTGTGTCCCCGGTTCCTTTGTGTTATTTTCTTTTTTTTATTATTATTATACTTTAAGTTCTAGGGTACATGTGCACAATGTGCAGGTTTGTTAAATATGTATCCATATGCCATGTTGGTGTGCTGCACCCATTAACTCGTCATTTAGCATTAGGTATATCTCCTAATGCTGTCCCTCCCCCCTCCCCCCACCCCACAACAGTCCCCCGAGTGTGATGTTGCCTTCCTGTGTCCATGTGTTCTCATTGTTCAATTCCCACCTATGAGTGAGAACATGCGGTGTTTGGTTTTTTGTCCTTGCGATGTGTTATTTTCTTTAGGATTTTGTAGCACTTATTGTGCTCACAGCCCTTTCAGGAAACACCCTCATAGCACTCCTTTGCTCTTCGAATTATACACCAGGTTAAAGATCCCATCCTGAGATATTCAGAGCTGTGTTCCTGCTCTTTACCTCAAGCCAGGACTCTTATTCTTCTGGTAGAGTAGGTGCTAAAGAAGTCTTCCTTTTTAAGCCTAAAGTAAATGGAGCTTGTGGAGGGTTAGCGTCCCTGGAATAATTATTTTAGATATTGTCTATTCAATTTGTTGAAAACAAAATCATTTAAAACACCTTTTTAAAAAGAATAACTCATGAAAGGGTAGCAAAGTTTTATTAGGTTACAGGTCGTTACTAGTTATTTTGTGAATAAGAACCAGTTAAGTTCAGTAGATTTAATTTATTTGACAAATATTTATTGAATGTTTATTATGTGCTAGGTACCATTTTATGCATTGGAGATATAAAATCAACAAAAACCTTTGCCTTCATGGAGCTTATATGTTAGTGGAGAGAGACAGACAATAAATAACATACAAACAGTTTCATGTCCATTTAATAGCTTCATGTCAAACAGTAAACAGCTTCTTGTCAGTTCAAGTGACATATTTCTGTACAATGAGTATTAAATGATTGTTTTCAAAAAAGGTAAAATTATGACTGTGATACAGGTATAAGATGACCACATTTTAATGATTTTTATTTAACTTTCTTTTTAAAATTTTTTTTAAATTTTTTTAGAGACAGAGTTTCGCTCTTGTTGCCCAGGCTGGAGTGCAATGGTGGGATCTTGGCTCACTGCAACCTCCACCTCCTGGGTTCAAGTGGTTCTCCTGCCTCGGCCTCCTGCATAGCTGGGATTATAGGCACCCACCACCATGCCTGGCTAGTTTTTGTATTTTTAGTAGAGATGGTGTTTCACCATGTTGGCCAGTCTGGTCTCAAACTCCTGACCTCAGGTGATCTGCCCTCCTTGGCCTCCCAAAGTGCTGGGATTATAGGCATGAGCCACTGTACCTGGCCCTCTTTTTTTTTTTTTTAAAGAGACAGGGTCTCACTCTGTCACCCAGGCTGGAGGGCAGTGGTACGATCATAACTCACTGCAGCCTTGAACTCGTGGGCTCAAGCGGTCCTCGCACCTCAGCCTCCCTAGTAGCTGGGACTACAGGCCTGCACCACCATGCCTGGATAATTTAATTTAATTTATTTTTTTGTAGAGACAGGGCTCTTGCTGTGTGACCAGACTAGTCTCAAACTCCTGGCCTTAAGTCATCCTCCTGCTTTGACCTCCCAAAATGCTGGAATTACAAGTGTGAGCCACTACATCCAGCTTATTTAACTTTTTGAATGAAGGAACCAAGCTGATATTATAGCCCATTCAAAGGAGAAACTTTAAAACGGATACATGTACAGATCAGGAATATTGAAATGGATATGCAAATTGAGGCAAAACCAGATTCTTCCACTATTGGGGAGGGAAGTCAGTGAACCTCTACTGGACAGCACAGAATTTGTATGCTTATAGTTGAGAATTATTCTGCATCATTATCAGTTATGTGTAATGTACAGAGTTGTAAAATAGCTTCTATGGAATCAGAATCAGGTAACTGAAAGGATGTGCCCCTAACAATGCAGTTTTTTCTATTGAATTACAAATAATTTTTCTACCTGAGTTACTAGAAAGCTTTTGATTTTCTACACTTTCTTTAGAATTGTAGATAAGGGATATAGAGTTATGGTATGTTTGAAAGTGTTAGTACTTGCAGAAAGGTAAAGTGCAGAATGGTGGTTACGATTTTAAATAGAAAGGCTAGGGAAGACTCACTGAGGAGGAGATATTTGGGAAAAGAGTTAAAGTAGATGAGGTTTTTGCCCGAGTAACTGCAATGATGGAGTTGCTATTAACTGAGGCCGGGGAAGAGCAGTGGGAATAGAGGGTACTGGAGGTACTGGAATAGAGGGTAGTGGAGGTAGAGAGTGCGACCTCAGTTTTGGCCTTTAGACATTCAGATGGAGCTCTTGAGGCAGCTGGATACACATAGCTGGAGTTCAGGGGAGATGGGTGGACTAGAGGTAAACATTTGGAAGTTAATGCATATGGGTGACATTGAAAGCCCGCGGACTAGATGAGATCACTTAAAGAGCTCTTTCAGTGTGTCAGGCATTGTGCTAGTCCCTAGGAATATAGAAATAAATTTTAAAATGTCTTTCTGGGCTAGTGTGGTGGCTCACACCTGGAATCCTAACATGTTGGGAGGCCAAGGCAGGAGGATCACTTGAAGCCAGAAGCTCAAGACTAGCCTGGACAACAAAGTGATACCCCATTTCTACAAAAAAAATAAAAAAATTAGCTGGGCATAGTGGCTCACACCTGTAGTCTCAGCTACTGAGGCTAAGGCAGGAGGATGGCTTGAGCCCAGGAGTTTGAGGCTGCAGTGAGCTATGATCGTGCCACTGTGCTCCAGCCTAGGAGACAAAGTGAGATCTTGTCTGAAAATAAATAAGTTAGTAAGTAAAAAGTGTCTTTGTCTTCAAGAACCTTATGGTCTAATGCAGGAGGAGGGCAGGGAAGAGACGCAAACAGTTTAAACATTATAAGATACTCTAATATAATTCAGTGAGGCCAAATCTAAGAGTCATCAAATATGTACAGAAGGTAATCAAAGGGTGGTACCTTTTCTAACAGCTGGCTTCTCCACTGACCCATTCACCCTACCATGTTGCCAGTGATACTAGAGAACCTCAATGGTGACACTTCTTCTTCTTTTTTCTTTTTTTAATATTGAGATGGAATCTGTCTCTGCTGCCCAGGCTGGAGTGCAGTGACGCGATCTCGGCTCACTGCAAGCTCCGCCTCCCAGGTTCAAGTGATTCTCCTGCCTCAGCCTCCTGAGTAGCTGGGATTACAGGCATGCGCCACCACACCTGGCTGGTTTTGTATTTTTAGTAGAGACGGGGTTTCTCCACGTTAGTCAGGCTGGTCTCGAACTCCTGACCTCAGGTGATTCACCCGCATCGGCCTCTCAAAGTGCTGGGATTACAGGCGTGAGCCACTCTACCTGGCCATTTAGCATAATTCTTAAGGGTCCTAGGATTTTCAGAATGGTAAATGAGCATTGGCTTCAACTTCAAATCACCAGTTGCGTTAAACCCTAGTAAGATAGTCAGCCTGTCATTTGAAGCTTTGAAACCAGGCGTTGACTTCTCTCTAGCTATGAAAGTCCTACATGGCATCTGTTTCCAACAGAATTCTCTTTTGTCTACTTTGAGCATCTGTTTTTTGTAGCCATCTTCATCAATGATCTTAGCTAGATCTTTTGGATAACTTGCTGTATCACCTTGCACTTTTATGTTATAGAGGTGACTTCTTTCCTTAAGCCTCATGAACCAACCTCTGTTAGCTTCAACCTTTTCTTCTGCAGCTTCCCCACCTCTCTCAGCCTTCACAGATTGAAGAGAATTAGGGCCTTGTTCTGGATTAGGCTTTGTCTTTTTTTTTTTTTTTGAGACAGAGTCTCGCTCTGTCGCCCGGGCTGGAGTACATTGGCGTAATCTCGGCTCACTGCAACCTCCGCCTCCTGGGTTCAAGTGATTCTCCTGCCTCAGCCTCTCGAGTAGCTGGCATTACAGGTACCTGCCACTATGCCCAGCTAATTTTTTGTATTTTTAGTAGAGACAGGGTTTCACCATGTTGGTTGGGCTGGTCTTGAACTCCTGACCTTGTGATTCACCTACTTCAGCCTCCCAAAGTGCTGGGATTACAGGCGTGAGCCACCACGCCCAGCCAGCTTTGTCTTAAGGTAATGTTGCAGCTAGTTTAATCTTCTATCCAGATCACTAAAACTTTCTCCCTATCCACAATAAGGCTGTTTTGCTTTCTTATCTTTGTGTGTTTTAATTTCCTTCAAGAACTTTTTCTTTGCATTCACAACTTGGCTAACTGGTGCAAGAGGCCTAGCTTTCAGCCTGTTTTAACTTTCAGTGTGCCTTCCTCAGTAAGCTCAATCATTCTAGCTTTTGATTTAAAGCAAGAGATATGTGAGATTCTTCCTTTCACTTGAACAGTTAGAGGCCATTGTAGTTTTATTAGTTGGCCTGATTTCGGTATTACTGTTTCTGAGACAATAGAGAGGCCCAAAGAGAGGGAGAAAGATGGGGGAACAGCTGGTGGGTGAGGCAATCAGAACACACACAACATTTATAGATTAAGTTTGCCATCTTATGTGGGTGCAATTTGTGATGCTTCAAAACAATTACAATAGTAACATCAAAGATCACTGATCACAGATCACTGTAACAGATATAATACTGAAAAAGTTTTTTTTTTTTTGAGACAGAATCTCGCTCTGTCACCCAGGCTGGAGTGCAGTGGCGCGATCTCGGCTCACTGCAAGCTCTGCCTCCCGGGTTCACGCCATTCTCCTGCCTCAGCCTCTCCGAGTAGCTGGGACTACAGGCGTCCGCCACCACGCCCGGCTAATTTTTTGTATTTTTTAGTAGAGACGGGTTTTCACCGTGGTCTCGATCTCCTGACCTCGTGATCTGCCCGCCTCGGCCTCCCAAAGTGCTGAGATTACAAGCGTGAGCCACCGCGCCCGGCCCGAAAAAGTTTTAAATGTTGTAAGAATTACCAAATGTGACACAGAGACATTAAGTGAGCTTCATGCTGTTGGAAAAATGGTGCCAGTAGACTTGGTTGATGCAGGGTTGCCACAAACCTTCTACTTGGGAGAAACACAGTATCTGTGAAGCAACAAAGTAACTATCTGTATGACATATGGAAAGGAGACCTAGGCCAGGCACAGTGGTTTACACCTGTAATCCCAGCACTTTGGGAGGCTGAAGTGGGAGGATTGCTTAAGGCCAGGAGTTTGAGACTAGCCTGGACAACATAGTGAGACTCTATCTCTACAAAAAAAGTTTTTTTTTACAAAAATGACCTATATGGTGGTTCCTCAAAAAATTAAACATAGAATTACCATAGGATCTAGCAATTTCACTTCTGGGTATATATACAAAAGAATTGGAAGTGGGGATTTAAATAGTTATTTATACACCAATATTTAGGGAACATTATTCATAATAACCAAAAGGTAGAAACACCCTAAATGTCTGTTGAGGGGCAAATGGACAAACGGAATGTGGTCTATACATACAATGTAATAGTATTCAGCTTTAAATAGGAATGAAATTCTCACACACAACACAAATGAATCTTGAAGACATTATATTATGTGAAAAAAAGGCAGACACAAATGGGCAGACACTGTATTGTTCCACTTATATGAACTACATACAGAGAACAGTCAAATTCATAGAGACATAAATTAGATAATGGTTATCAGGAGCTGGGGGTAGGGGGCAACCTGGAGATACTGTTTAATGGTATAGATTTTCATTTTGGGATGAAAAAGTTCTGGAAATACACAGTGATGATGGTTGTACTTAATCCCACTGAACTAGTATAAGTAGTGGGATTAAGTAAATATACTAAGTATATCTAGTATACTTAAAAATGGTTGAAATGGTAAATTTTACATTATGTATATATTTTACCACGTTAAAAAAGTTGATCTAGAAATACCATGCTACTGTAAAAAAGAGCAAGAAAGATTATTTTTATTTTTTTCTTTTAAAAAATTTTCCTTTTATGCCAAATCACTTCTCACCTGAAGTGATTAATATTGATATTGTCCTAATATTAAGAGATTTCCAAGATAGAGTAAGGGTAAAAAAACAAAGTGCAGAGCAGTGTGTATATTATGCTATCTTTTGTGTGAACAATGGAGGATAAAATAGATATTCATATTTGTTTTTATTTGCATTAAGAAACATTGCAAGGAAAACAAGCAATTAATAAAAGTTGTTACCTCCAGGGAAGCAAGAGGAGTGGTAGTGAGGCATTTCAATATATATCCTTGTATATCCTTTGATTTTTGAACCATATGAATGTATTATCTAGTCAAAACAATTTTTTTAACAGAGGACTTAAAATGAATTTATTCTAGTGGGATCAACAATTGGAAGTCACAGAGAATGTAGTTTTTTAGAAGTGTTGATTAAATATTGCTACTGTGACAACCACTTTCCCAGACAAGCGAGGTCCAGGAATCAGGGATCTGTGCCAATGTTGGGTGTTTCAAGAGCCTGGTTTAGATACAGAAGTGGAGTTTTACTTTCCCATCTACTTCAGGCTGCAAAGAGAACATATTTTGCGTAGGTAATGAAGGCAAACTCTCTACATTCATCAATATCAAGGAGTCGGAAAGAAGGAGACAGTCATTGTGCCCGGGGTGAAGTCTCTTACCAGAGTCTAAGTGCTTCAAGGCTGGCCATGGCAATGGGGTCATTAAAAACAGGGTTTGCCAGAGCCAGAGACCCTGAAGTGTTCAAAATGGCAAACTCTCTAGATTTTGGGAGGCCAAGGTGGGCAGATCACTTGAGGTCAGCAGTTTGAGACCAGCCTGGCCAACACGGTAAAACCCCATCTCTACTAAAAATACAAAAATTAGCCAGGCGTGGTGGTGCACACCTGTAATCCCAGCTACTCAGGAGGTTGAGGCAGGAGAATCGCTTGAACCTTGGAGGAGGAGGTTGCAGTGAGCTGAGATTGTGCCATTGCATTCCAGCCTGGGCAACAGAGCAAGACTCCATCTAAAAAAAAAAGTTACTAAAGTTATTAGAATGGGTAAGCAGTTTATTTTTTTCTGCCTCATTGATCTATTTATGTGTCTGTCTTCCTTACCACATTGTGGGAATTGAAGACATGAACTTTAGCTGTAGTGGAAAAAGCATGGACTTTGCAATCAGGCGGATCTATTTAAGTCCAAACCCCTTCTCTTTCTAGCTATTTGACTTTGGTTAAGTTATTTTTATCACACTGAGCTTTGGGTTCTGTGTGCATCATAAAATTGTTCTAAAGATTAAGTGAGAGAAAAACATTTGTATATAATCATCTTGCACATATAAAATATTCAAGGGAAGTTTTGTCTTTCCCTTTTTGCATCTTTCACAGAGCTTTACATTTAAAAGGTATTCAAAATATTTATTAAATTGAATATGTTTCTCTTTACCTATGAAATCTGAACCCTGGTTAAGGACAGCCTGAAGCAGGCATATTTCTAAGGCTTTTACCTTGAGCAATAATGTCATTGTTGCTAAATATTTTATCAAGCAGCTGTCTGTTATGCGCAAAGTGCTGTTTCTGCTTGCTGCTCTGGTCTACCTTTCCTACATATCGTCAGAGCCCAGCTTAAAGCTTTTAATTTGTGAAGTCCTATTTCTTTTTTTCTGTTTACAGGACCTGTTCTCAACTTCAGTTTTTATAAGTGGGCATGACAGTCATTCCCTTATACTCACTACTCTTCAAAAAAAACCCTCAACCACACACTCTAGGGATGGATAAGTACAGGGATTGTTAAATATCTTTCCTTGTTTTGTTGCATTATTTCTTGAGCACCAATACAGTGCTAGGGTAGATATAAGCAGTATTAATATACATGATTCCTGCCTCCCAAGGAACAGTTTCTTTAGTAAAAAAGATATGCATGTACAAAAATGTAATTAATTATTTAATGATATGATATTAACTTTTGTTTACTGTTTTACATTTTACCATTTAAAATCCTATTTTTAAAAACACATTCCTGCTTGCAGTCTCTGACAAGAAAGAAAGTAAAACAAAGCAAAACAAAACCAAACAAAACAAATATACCTAAGCACATAGAAAAAGGATTGGAAAGATATGCACCAAGATGTTAACAGAGCTTATCTCTGAATAGAGGTATTTTGGGTGGTATTTTTTTCTTTCATTTTGCTTACCTGGATTCTCTAGATTTTCAGAAATTTCGTTTTGAAGTTATAAGACATTCATCATTTCCCCCTCCTTGCTAACACAACAGTGACCCCTCTCTTTCTTTTGCATTCAGCTTTTGCGAGAATTGAAGCACCCTAATGTGATCGCATTGCAGAAGGTGTTCCTTTCTCACAGTGACAGGAAGGTATGGCTGCTGTTTGATTATGCAGAGCATGACTTGTGGGTAAGTATAATCTCACTGTATTTCTAGGATTATTTTATATAGGTATGGAGCATATTTATATAAAATACATATTGTTAATTGTATTTTTACATTTAACAGAAAGGAAAGCTTGCTCTGTTAGCCATATTTCAAAGTCAATATAAACATAAATGTTGATTTTGAAGAATTTAAGCAATAAACTAACATTTTACTGAGAAGATAGTATTTGTAATATTTAGAAATTTTACTTTAGAAAGATTTTAATGAATGGGAGACTATACTTTTTTGGGTGGGGGGCGAGGGGGGGAAGGGAGTTTTGCTCTCGTTGCCCAGGCTGGAGTGCAATAGCACAATCTTGGCTCACCACAACCTCTGCCTCCCAGGTTCAAGCGATTCTCCTGCCTCAGCCTCTTGAGTAGCTGGGATTATAGACATGCACCACCATGCCCGGCTAATTTTGTATTTTTAGTAGAGATGGAGTTTCTCCATGTTGGTCAGGCTGGTCTCGAACTCCCAACCTCAGGTAATCCACTCACCTCAGCCTCCCAAAGTGCTGGGATTACAGGCGTGAGCCACCACGCCCGGCGGGAGACTATACTTCTATGAAAGTAATTAATGGCAATTTACTAATACGTGTAGTGAAGATTACTTTAAGGATGTTTTATCAACATATGAAAGAAGCAAAAAATTCTAATTCCTGTCTTTTCAAATTAGGAATCAGAACATTTAAACACTTTATCTGAGGAACTGCTACAAGTAACAAACTTCAAATGTGGCAATAAATTCAAATTATGGATAATTAATTTAGCACCACTATGCCTGGCTAATTTTTCAAAAATGTTTTATAGAAACAACGTCTTGCCATCTTGCACAAGCTGGTCTTGAAATCCTGGGCTCAAGTGATTTTCCTACTTTGGCCTCTCAAAGTGTTGAGATTACAGGCATGAGCCATTGCACCCAGCCTTTTTTGTTTGTTTGTTTGTTTGTTTGAGACAGGGTCTCACTCTATCACCCAGGCTGGAGTGCAATGGCACAGTTATGGTTCACTGCAGCTTTGACCTCCCGGGCTCAAGCGATCCTCCTGCCTCAGCCTCCCAAGTAGCTAGGACCACAGGTGCATGACCACACCTGACTAATAAATTTTGATTTAATATAATGTGGTTTGTCATCTATATAAGTTATAAATCTGTTGAGGAATAAGTTTAACAGACTCAGGTCTTAAAGAAACTTTCAGAGTGTATGCTATTATAGCAGATATGGACAAGAATTTCCAGTGTTTTTTTTTTTTTTTTTTCAATTCGTTTCATGGATATTCACAGACATTGTATTTTCCCCATTTTTCTATATTCCCCTATGTGTCAACCAAGGCTTACTTGATAGTGTATGTACTTTACTTTGAACATCAGTGAGGTGATGAAAGAAGATGATGTAGTACATTGGAATAGTCAGGTCCTGTAGAACTGTACTGTCTAATACCATATTTCAAAATAAATATAATCATAAATGTTGATTTTAAGGAATTTAAGCAATAAACTGACATTTTACTGAGAAGATAGTATTTGTAATATTTAGAATTCACTTCAGAAGTATCTGAACTGCACACATTGATTTTACCTGTTTGTTTTTTTTTTTTGAGACGGAGTTTCGCTTTTATTGTCCAGGCTGGAGTGCACTGATGCAGTCTCAGCTCACTGCAGCCTCCACCTCCTGGTTTCAAGCGATTCTCGTGCCTCAGCCTCCTGTGTAGCTGGGATTACAGGCATACGCCACTACGCCCAGCTAATTTTGTGTTTTTAGTAGAGACGGAGTTTCACCATGTTGGTCAGGCTGGTCTTGAGCTCCTGACCCCAGGTGATCCACCTGCCTAGGCCTCCCGAAGTGCTGGGATTACAGGTGTGAGCCACCACACCCAGCCTCTTTTTTAATGTAGCTGTTAAAAAGTGGAAAGTTATACATGTGGCTCCCGTATATTTCTACTGGAAATCACTGCTATAGTATAAACTCTTATTTTCTGTTATTTCTTAAAATCAAATCAATGTTATTACTGAACAGTTTATAAAAATAAGAAAGCTGTATAAATAGCTTAATGATTTTACATACCATTTGGTCATCTTAAAGTTACTGGAGCACTATTGACAGTTTCATCAGTATTGTTTGCATAGGATTTTGATGGTCCTCAGTGTCCATTTTATGTTTTGGACAGAGGCAGGGGTGGGGTGGGGATGGAGGTGGAGGTGGGAGCACTGCTCGGGCAGGTAGCATTTTTTCCCTTTCAGTACAATGTTTTTATAACCCACAATATAACATGTGGATATAAAAATTTGAATATGGGGCCAGGTGTGGTGGCTCACGCCTGTAATCCCAGCACTTTGGGAGGCTGAGGTGGGCGGATCACGAGGTCAGGAGATTGAGACCATCCTGGCTAACATGGTGAAACCCCGTCTCTACTAAAAATACAAAAAATTAGCCAGGCGTGGTGGCGGGCGCCTGTAGTCCAGCTACTCGGGAGGCTAAGGCAGGAGAATGGAGTGAACCCGGGAGGTGGAGCTTGCAGTGAGCCAAGATCACGCCACTGCACTCCAGCCTGGGCGACAGAGCGAGACTCCGTCTCAAAAAAAAAAAAAAAAAAAAAAAAAAAATTGAATATGATGACCCAGTTGTATTTATTTCAGTGGGATTGAATTTCCTATTTTTTCTCTCTCCTTTTTAGCAATTTCATATTTAACATTAACTCCCAGGAATGTATTCTAATTTATTCTGTGCCAAACAAAGATGAAACTTTTCCAATAATTCAAATATACACCTGATCAGTGATGTTACCCAAGTGTACTAAGTGCTAACTTTTTATAGAAAGTGAAGATTTACAATCTTTCTTTTTTTAATCTTTTATTCTTTCAGTAGAGAATATAATACTCTTCTTAGGCAGCTGTTTCAATATCAGTCCTTTTTACCTTTTGGTCCTATTTAATGAAAATCTTAATGGTTTCAGTAAAGTTAGTCATTATAACCCCTCATCAACATGGTCACATTCACCCTCAAAATAAATTCAGTTTTGGTTGAACTTATTATTCAGATTATTTTTCTTTATGTCATTATTAGCCTTTAATAAGTAATTCTAAAATATAGAGCATTTATTACAACATTGATTGTGTTTTATTGGCATAGATATTAGCAAAGACGATATTATTATGTTTTTTTAATTTTTAGCATATTATTAAGTTTCACCGTGCATCAAAAGCAAATAAAAAGCCCATGCAGTTGCCAAGATCTATGGTTAAATCCTTACTTTACCAGATTCTTGATGGTATCCATTACCTCCATGCAAATTGGGTGCTTCACAGAGACTTGGTAAGTATTTTTCTTTTAAATTCATCAATATGTTTTTCCCTCCTCTTTTAAAAAATATATTTTCTTCTTGGTACCATTATAATAAAACATTAATTATAGAAAAACTTGAAAATATACATAAGCAAAAAAGAAGATAAAAATCACCCATAAACCTATAATCAAAAGGTTAACATTATTTAACATTTGGTGTATATCATTCCATTATATTTATGCATAGCTGTAAAATATCAGTGTGACTTTGAACAAATGATTACTGTACAATTTTAATGGAGTAGTCACATGTGAAACATGCACATTTCAATCCAATTTGTTCTTCATATTATTGCTCATCATTAGTAAAAACGTAATTAATACTGAGTTCTCATTTTTCTTTCCCTTAAGATCTAAACTGAAATAATGACATTGCATCTAGTAAAAAGAATGTTATCAATATTAATAAATGAATAAATAAATCTAACAGGTGGTATATACTTATTAGGCAAATTAGCTGCAATTTAGTGTTTGATTTTACATTTTTATTCAGTATACATGTAACCATCATTTACTGATATCAAATTATATTGCTAGATATTCATCTTTACATTGTTGTTATTTTAGTTTCTGTCGATGCAAGTTTCTTTTGTTTGTTCTTAAGAAGATATGGTTATGGAATAGCTGTAATCCTCATTTTCTCCTCAGTTTATCATTGGAGGTTTTATTTTGCCCCCACAAAGTGATTTCATGATCTTTTGTTTCTTAGGCTTTTGAGAATTCTCGGGATGTGGTAGGGATACATCTAGGTAAATTCCATTTT
Source organism: Nomascus leucogenys (assembly GCF_006542625.1). Taxonomy (NCBI): domain Eukaryota; kingdom Metazoa; phylum Chordata; class Mammalia; order Primates; family Hylobatidae; genus Nomascus; species Nomascus leucogenys. Next base: position 97,082,393 of record NC_044383.1, on the reverse strand, counting down.
ATAAACCGATGAGCAGTGTTTATTGACGAAAGGATCTAGTTAGTATCCCTTGGGACCTTGTCAGTCAGGGCTACTCATCTGACTTGACCATTCTTGCTGTGACATTTTATAAATTGGGGTTAAATGATAGTGACCACAAAAGATGCATTTACCATATTAATGGAAGCATTTCTCCTTATAATTTTTTTTTTTTTGAGACAGAGTCTGTCTCTGTCGCCCAGGCTGAAGTGCAGTGGCGCCATCTCGGCTCACTGCAACCTCCGCCTCCTGAGTTCAAGCAATTCTCTGCCTCAGCCTCCCGATTAACTGGGATTACAGGCACCCACCACTATGCCAGGCTAATTTTTTTTTTTTTTTTTGTATTTTTTAGTAGAGACGGGGTTTCACCACCTTGGCCAGGCTGGTCTTGAACTCCTGACCTCATGATCCATCCTCCTTGGCCTCCCAAAGTGCTGGGATTACAGGCATGAGCCACCGTGCCCAGCCTCTCCTTATAATTTTTAACTGTAAGATTGTTTGAGGCTTCCACATGTCCACTTTACCATTAGCTATGAATCAGCATGTTTTAAAATGATTATTGGGCTGGGTGTGGTGGCTCATGCCTGTAGTGCCAGCACTTTGGAAGGCCGAGATGGGTGGATCACTTGAGCTCAAGACTTCAAGACCGGCCGGGGCAACATGGCAAAACCCCATCTCTAACAAAAAATACAAAAATTAGCTGGGCATGGTGCGCTCCTGTGGTCCTCACTATTTGGAAGGCTGAGGTGGGAGGATGGCTTGAGCCTGGGAGGTGGAGGTTGCAGTGAGCTGAGATCACTGCAAACTCTGCCTGGGCAACTGAGCCAGACCCTATCTCAAAACAAACAAACAAAAAGATTATTGGGTACATGATGTTGTTCTAGATCATGAGAAGAACTCCTTCATAAATGGGCTTTTAGATTTTAATCTGCTGTGCACTTAATGAAATTTATGCAGGTTATATTTTTGAGGTTATGTTCATGTCTGAATCATTGATCAGAATCTTTTATTGAAGATTAATTTATCTGAGCTCCTCTCTCTTTTTCATAAAATTCTATATTTTGTTCTAAACAGCATAGCTTAACATATTTTATTCATGATATTGTCACCTGAATGTCCACTGATACCAAAATTTAGTATGCCCAGGACTCAGTGTCCTCCCATTCGGATTTGCTGCTGCTTTAGTGTCCTCTCTTTTGGTTATGGCACCACCCTCTTCCTAGCCTAGAAACTTATTTTACCTTTTGCAGACCCTTCTTTGCACTCCACATCCAGAACTTGTCAAGTTCTTTCAGTGTCGCCTCTAAAATATGCCTCGCATTCATCTGTTTTTATCTCTAGTCCTCATTCCTAGTTCAGGCTTTTATTACCTCTTTCTTGCATTGTGATACTAGCCTCTATACTTGTCTGTTGTCAACAATCTCTTTCCCTTCCAATCCACTTTGGACCTTCTGACTATACACAGCTCTTGCTCAAGAACTTTGAAATAGTTCCTTATTGCTTACAGACTAAAACTCTACTTCCTTATTTGGCTTTCAGAGTTTTACCAATTATAGCTTTAACTGCCTTTAAAATTTTTCTCTATTCCTGTCATCTTTCATGTATACTTTACTACTGAACTATTGAGTGTTCCCTGTCTCCTCCTGGGATTTCCTGCTTCAATGGCCTTTATTTCCCCTATCTTAAAACTCCTTATCCCTGTCTCAACATATTCAAATACTATCTGTCTTTCAGGGCCCAACACAAATGTTAATTAAAACTTACCCTCATATCCATGTCTACTTGGAACCAATCTCTTCTTGTTGTTGGTTCCTGTTGTACTGCATCTTTACTTCTCTTACGGCATTTATCTATTAGTATTATAGCAGTTTTAGAGATCTCTTAGAACATCTCATAGCCTGTGAACTTCTTGAGAGAGCAAGGTCTATGTCTGACTCTTTTTATACACTACTGCCCCTGTACACAATAGGTGTTGAGGAAGTATTTCCTCAGTGAATGAGTATCAGAGAGAATGGTACTGACATTTTGGGGATCAGGCATTTGAATACACTATCCTCAATGAAGATTTTTCGTTTTCTTGTATGTGTAAAGCACAGAAGGATGGGAACAACACAAATATGACCATGTCAAAAGACCTTCTTCTTAAGGAGCCTTGAAGAAATATGACATACACACAAACAGTTGTAAGATAGATGAGAGAGAATGTGATTGTAGCTACATGAGAAGTACAGATTAAATCTATGCAAGGCCAGAAGAGCTTCTGAGTGGGGGATAAGGGTAAGTTTCAAAGAGCAGGTTGCATTTGAGCTGCACTTTGAAGGATGACTAGAATTTAAGGAGACTTGGGTGATGAGGGTAACCTAAGGGGGTTTTGGATGTAAAACTTCTGAGGTAAAGAAGCACTTGGATTATCTCAGAAAGGATGTGCAGTTCTGGTTGGCTCAAATATGGAGAAGCTGAATTGCAGTAGTGTGAGGTTGTGCTCAGAAGATATGGGTTGGAGCCTGCTAGAGTTAGAGAGTTTTCGGGGTCTTTTTGTTTGTTTAAGTACTGACAGTTTGTGAGCAACAGAATGATTTTTTTCTCCCACTAGAAAAGCCACCACTGATTATTATTACCTCATCAATGGCATGAACACAATGTTGAAAATGCATTCTGAATATGGTTCTTACATAGTATAGCACTGGTTTATATTTTACCCACACATTTACTGAATGCCTCCAACTCCTCAACTTAGTAACTCTAATAAGATTTGAAATTTTGAACTGACTGGGCATGGTGGCTCATGCTTGTAGTTTCAGCACTTTCGGAGGCCAAGGCAGGAGGATCGCTTGAGCCCAGGAGTTCAAGAGTAGCCTGAGCAACATAGACCCTATCTCTACAAAAAATAAAAAATTAACTGGGTGTGGCAGTGCATGCCTGTAGTTTCAGCTACTGAGGAGGCTAAAGTGGGAGGACTGCTTTAGCCCAGGAGATCAAAGCTGCAGTGAGCCGTGATTGTGTCACTGCACTCCACTCCAGCCTTGGGCAACAAATCGAGACCCTGTCTGAAGAAAAAGAAAAAGAAACTTTGAACCAACAGGAATCTAATCTGTGATAGCCTCTTCAATTCATGATTCACTAATCTTGAGTCCTGATATCTGTGCCATATTGTCATGGTTTTGCCAAAGTACTTTCAGGAATAGATTTAAACTGTATGCTTGCTTTATAAATACATTCTGTAGTAGATACAGAAATATAAAGTATATGAAATATGAATATGGTCTTAAAAAGAGGATGATGGAGGCCGGGTGCGGTGGCTCAAGCCTGTAATCCCAGCACTTTGGGAGGCCGAGGCAGGCAGATCACGAGGTCAGGAGATCGAGACCGTCCTGGCTAACATGGTGAAACCCCGTCTCTACTAAAAAAAATACAAAAAAAAATTAGCCGGGTGTGTTGGTGGGCGCCTGTAGTCCCAGCTACTCGGGAGGCTGAGGCAGGAGAATGGCGTGAACCCAGGAGGCGGAGCTTGCAGTGAGCCGAGATCACGCCACTGCATTCCAGGATGGACGAATGGGCGACAGAGAAAGACTCCGTCTGAAAAAAAAAAAAAAAAAAAAAAAAAAAAAAAAAAAAAAGAGGATGATGGAGCCATTTGAAAAATTATGTTTTGTGAGCTTAAGAGTTGCTGTTGTAGTCAGTGACTAGTTTTGTTTTTCTTAATGCTTCATTTTCTATTGCTGTAAGAAATTTGGCTTCACACTATTTGTTAGTCACAACTGAGTACTCACCATCTCTAAATTTTATTTGATGTGAGAAACCTGGAAAATCCATACAATTAAATGTGTTAGAGTAAATATAAATTTACAGTATAATATAAAAAATTTAAAGTAAATAAAAGCCAGTGTTTTGGACATCACACACAGAGGCATTACATCATCATAAAGATTGGTGTCTTTCATTATGATTGATTTTATATCTGAATCAGTATTTTAATTATGTCATTCGAATCCTAGAATTTAATACAGAAATAGAGAATATAAATAAAATCACCAAAAATTACTTAAAATGAGGAATTGCTTTAAAAGGAAGGGAGAAAAAGAGCTAAATATGTTCATCTTGGCTGAGAGACAGTGAAGTAGAGGCATAAGTCTATAAATATTTGGAACTTGTAAACACCAAGGGAGAAAAGATGTATTTTAATTTTATAGCAGGATATAGCTAAGAGTAAGAAAGTGAAATATAGGATGACTCTTTTTATGGGATTACTATTTTGGTAGATTGGAAGAATGCCAAGATATAGTTTTATCTCTTTTTCAAAATTATGAGCTTCTTGAGAGCAAGGTTCATATCTCACTAATTTTTGTAGTCCCAGCATTGGCATATTGTTTGTGCTCATAAGTTATTTGAATTGAATTTCAGCAAGGCATCTGGCAATTTCACATTATTCTTTGGCAATGATAGAGAAATGCTGGCTAAATGATAATATTATTAAGTGGATTTATGACTCCTTCATTTTAGAATCTTGCTACTAGATAGTGATATAAATTGAACTATCAGTTAGACTATTTCTTTTTCATTATCATATCCCAGAACCTAGTACACAATAAGCATGAAGTCTTTATTGAATGAAGGATTTGAATGAATGCTTTAGGGTCCCAACCCTAGGTCTGTCTTTTGAAAAATATGTGTGGAGGCCAGGTGCGGTGGCTCACGCATGTAATCCCAGCACTTTAGGAGGCCTAGGCGGGCGGATCAGCTGAGGGCAGGAGTTTGAGACCAGCCTGGCCAATGTGGTGAAACCCCGTCTCTACTAAAAATACAAAAATTAGCTGGGTGTGGTGGCACATGCCTGTAATCCCAGCTACTCGGGAGGCTGAGGCAGGAGAATCTCTTGAACCCGGGAGGCAGAGACTGTGGTGAGCCGAGATCATGCGACTGCACTCCAGCCTGGGCAATAGAGCAAGACTCAGTCCCCAAAAAATAAAAAATAAAAATAAATAAAAAAATATATGTGGAGTTTCTATCCCAAAGCTCTTTTCACATTAGTGGGTGAATTTGCAGTCTTTTGAAGTCTATGGGCACAAATAAGTATATGGTCTGCAAACATGGTACAGTATATCAAAATTTTGTGAGATCCAGTTGAGAGAGAAAATAATTTTGTATCCAGGAATCTTTTGGCTTTTGTTGTTAATTAACAGCTACTAAAATGTCTACTAGCTGTTACTTCTGTCACAGAACTAAAAACTTACTCTATTAGAGGTCTATCAGAATGAAGTAACAAAAAACCTTGCAAATACTTTGAGTCAGATGTGATTTCATTTGATTAAAGGAAATGATGCAAACTGGGTAGGGTGGCACATACCTGTAGTCCCAGCTACTCCAAAGGCTGAAGTGGGAAGATTGCTTGAGGCCAGTGGTACAAGGCTGTAGTGCGCTGTTTGTATCTGTGAATAGCCACTATACTCCTGCCTGGCAACATAGTGAGACCCCATCTCTAAATAAATAAATAAAATAAAATAAAAAGAAATATTGCAATAGATATTCTAGCTGCAAAGTACAGATATTCCCCAATTTTTCATAGAGTTACATCTCAATAGACCCATCATAAGTTGAAAATATTATAAGGCAAAAGTATGTTTTTAACTTATAATATCTTCAACATACAGTGGGCTTATCCAGAAGTAACCTCTTTGTAAGTTAAGGAGCTTACTGAATGTGTATTGCTTTTGCACCATCCTAAAGTTGAAAGATCAATACATTGATCCATTGTAAGTTGGGAACCATCTATATATTATATGACTTTGGATATTTTTTCATACTAATTGACAACAAATTATAGTTTTGGTTTGTTGATTTTGCTTTCTTGTGACACTTGTGTATTCAGGCAGACTACTTACTGGATTTTCGACAGCATTCTAGGTTATGACATGTTGGCTATGTATATTTTAATTCTGTATCAATTATCTGTTGTGGTGTAACAGATTAACCCCAAACTTAGTGGCTTAAACAGCATTTATTATTTCACAGCTTCTGTGGGTCAGGAATCCCTGTGTGGCTTACCTGGGTCCTTTGTTTCAAGGTCTTTTAAGAAGAGGTAGTGATCTCAAAGCTTGACTGGAAAGAATCCCTTTCCTAGCTTGCTCATTTGGTTGTTGGCAGGATTCATTTCCTTGTGAGCTGATGGGTGGAAACCTTCATCTATCAGCTCATGAGGTGAAGTTCCTTGCCATATGAGCTTCTTCATAGAGCATCTCACAAGATGGCAGTTTTGCTCACCAGAGTGAGCAAGCAAGAAGGCAAGAGAGAGAGTATTAATAAGATGAAAGTCAATCTTCTGTAATCTAATTATGGAAGTGACATCCCATTACTTTTGTTGTATTCTCTTCACTAGAAGCAAGTTATTAGGTATAGTCCACACTCAAGGAGAGGAGTTTACACAATAGTGTGTATACTAGGAGGTGGGAAAGATTGGAAACTATGTCTGAAGGTACCTATTGATAGGGACAGGAGGCAAGGAAATTCTGGGCAGAAGAGGGTGGGTCCCTGGTGAAGTTCCCACCCTCAAGCCTAAAGGCCTGATACTGTGGCTCAAAGTGAGAACTTACATCCCTGTTTTCCCACTGGAATTTTGCCTTTTCCAAAACCACCCATGGCTTGCCCTGCTCCCCATCCTGTGCCCATAAAAACCTCAGACTCAGCTGGCAGAGAGGAGGAGAAGCAGCTGGAGGTCGGAGACTGGTTGGATGTTGGAGAGAAGCAGCTTGACTTCAGAAGGACAGCTTGATGATGTAGCTTTGGAGAAGAGTCTAGTTGGAGATGGCTGGACTTCAGGGGAAGATTACCTTCCTGCTCCATCCCCTTTTAGCTCCCCTTCCTGCTGAGAGCCACTTTTATCAGCAATCAAATCCCCTGCATTTACCATCTTCAGTTTGCCCAGGTGACCTCATTCCTCCTGCATGCTGTACAAGAACTTGGGTGCCATGAGTGCAGGTGCAAAAGGCTGTCACACCAACCCTTCACTGAACTGTTAACACTTAAGCTATCTACAGATGGCAAAGCTAAAAGGGCACTGTACCATTCCTTCTGTGGCTTAAGGGGTCATGGGCACACCCCTTAGACACTGCCATGGGCCCCGCACAGAGTTTTGCTCCTGCTGGCACCCAAAAGCACTTGCCCCGGCTCCTGTACCCACTCAGCCTGCATGCTCCCCCTCCTGAGAGTGGGTCGAGTGAGTGGAGTTTGCCACTGCTGGCACTCGTGCACTCCAGTTCCAGCCTGCAAAGGGGTCAGGGAAATATCCTGTTTCACTATCAGAGTTGAGGAAGCTTTTAAATGATATTTGGGGCTAGCTGTGATGGCACATGCCTGCAGTCCCAGCTACTCAAGAGGATAAGGTGGGAAGATACCTTGAGCCCAGGAGTTCCAGTCCAACTTGAGTAACATAGACCCTGTCTCTAAAAAACAAAACAGAACAAAAATTAAATGATACCTGGATCCTGTTATTGTCATTTTTTATTTAGTGGAAATGCAATGAAGAAAATGCAAAAAGTCCCCACCTTTCTTATATAATTTTTTCATGTGTAAAAGTTACATGGATGATATGATCTAGCAGCAGTTCTGGTTGGAAAGAACTAAAAAATAGTTACAATGCACTAGTTATCTCTTCTCTTTTAGAAACATTGTTCAGTGATTTTCAGAATTCAAAATATGTTTCCTAATTTTCCCCTCCTCTCTTCTCCCCTCCTCTTCTTCCCCTCCCTGCTGTCGAATGACAGGTTTAATCCACTTAAGTTCAGAGGATGTGTTCAATTGAGGTCCAGAATTTATCACTTTGAACATACCTAGACATTTCCATCTTTTTATGCAGTCTGAGGCCTGTGCTTATCACTAGTATTAGTACTTTCTTATTTCTATATTCTACTCTTTTGTGTAAAGCAGAGGCAAAAATGCGAAGAAAATTTTAAATAATGGCAAAACATTGTTTCCAAGGCTAGTATTTCTGCTGAATTGTGACAGCTAGCCAAGAGGCATTGAAAGGACATCATGCAGAAACATGAAAAAGACCTTTAGCTAAAGAAAGTGAAGATATCTCTGTATGAAACTCTAATACTGTGTATGCAAAAGTCAAAGACCACCTTCTCTTTTCACTCAGCTGTAAGAAAAATCCTGCAGTGTTCATCTTTCTGAACATTTGATTACAATAAGTGCTCAGAAATCTCTGCATGCAGCATAGCTTCTCTTCATAAATTGTCTGACAGGGAGATACAGCAGGTCTTTAATTTTGTCTCTGCTAAATAGGGCCTGATAAGGCAAAACCCTTAAAATCTTACTGTAACCATCATGCCAGCATTTTGTAGGCATTTAATATTGTTCTCTAGAGTTTTAGCCTTACTTAGTCCTTAAGATACAGAAACTTTGAGAACCTACACTTTAAAAAATTATTTCTAAGATTTTGATCCTTAAGCCTCAGTTTACTCATCTGTAAAATGGGGAATACTGAGAAGTAATTTATATGGTTGTTGACCCTCAGTTCCACCAAAGTTCCTGAATGTAGCTCCAGAGTTCCTGAAATGTCCTCATTTCTTTTCTGCAGAAGCTTCTGTACATTCTTTCTTGATCCTGCCAGTAATCCAGAGATGCCCTTTCTTTAACCTCTTTTTTCCCCCAGAGTGCCTGTCGTCTCATACTCTTCCTAGCCTCTTCAGCTTTACAAAGCAGAGATCTAGTGTAAATATGTGAAATATGCCTCCTGGTGTTAAAACAAAAAAAGTAGGCTGTGTTTTATCCTGTTTATAGTTAAATATTACAAATATTTTTGCCAAGTCTTCATATTTAAAATATGGAAGTTTTTAAAAAGCTTGATTAAACGAGATCACAATTAGCAACTGCTTCAAATGTACTTTTCATTCTTCCTTCTTGAATGAGATATTACTAAGAGAGGCTTTGGAGGTAGCAATTCCATGCTAGTCAAATGACTTAATTATTTGTTATTTTTATTTGGTTTATCAGTTAACATTCTACTTAAAGAGGATTATGACAAGAAGTAGTATTTCTTTTAATATGACTTAATCATTCTAATTTCTTTTAAAGTGCAGAGTTAGCAATCAAAAAGCAAAGTATGGCCTGGATATCTTCTGACCTGCTATTTTAGGTGATTTTGGACAATTGCAAATCTTGTCATGCTGAAGAATCATACTAGTGTTCCTGCCAGTGACCTCTGGTTCCTAACAAGTTCCTTAAAGCTGAGTCCTTGATAGTCTATGGCTTAACTGTTCATGTCTGCAGTCTGGAGGCCTTTGATGGTAGTGATGCCATCCCTGCTCCTGTCTTGCCGCCTCTACACAGGCCTTGTGAAGATCAGACACAATGTTTCTTACAGTGCTCTGGATACGGTGACACACACCTTACGTATGTAAGAAGGTAATATTGATGTGTTTTCTAGACATGGGCTATGATTTTTCTTTTTGGCATGACAGTTTTTTTTATCATCTGGGTTCATAGCCCTGTAGCTGGAGCTTTCAACAGAGTCCTGCACATCTATCTGTCAGTTTGAATTAATGCTCCACCAGTTATTCCATAGTTAGAGGGTACACACCAAGAATCCCACTTCCAAGAGGGCCAGCTTGCAAGGAGCCATGGTTTGACTCACAGTGACATACAAAGTCTCTTAAGGTTTAACTCAGGGACAGGGCTCATTTGATAATCACTGACTTAAGCATAAAGTTTTAGTGGCCTGTGCCGACAAACACATGTATTAAGAAGACTATTTACCAAACTAACTTCAAGGTCACTAAGAGGGTCTAATTAAGATACATCCCACATTGATAGCAATGGCAGGAACTAGTTGAGAACCAAAGGCTACAGACAGAGCCCCAGTACTTTGAGGCCTTTGGCTATTACTGAAGAATCAATTTAGGCATGCTATTTTATTAAATTAATTTTATTGAGGTGAAAGTTATATGCAGTAAGGTATACCCATTTTAATTACAAATTGATGAGTTTTGATAAATGTATACCTGGGTAATTAACACCACAGGTATTCTATTAGACTAGCAACATAGATACCTTTTAAGAATAGGGGAATCTTGCATGCAAGGACTGATGATTGATTTTACCAAGAGATTACATATGATAGTTATTTTGTGGGATCATATTCTCAACTAAGCACTCATCTGGTAGAAGTCTTTTATAGGGAGGGCCATAATCAGTTAAGTACTGTTCATTTTCCCAGGGCGCTGTGGCTCTCAAAACTCTGGCTTGGAGTGCATCTCTGAGAGAAATGGGTTTTCATCTGGACCTGCTACTCTCCGCACAGAGTGAACTTGGTCAAGTTGTAGGTCTTTCTCTTCTCTGGGCCTCTCTTTCTTCATCAGTAAAACAAGAGGGCTCAGTCTGAGAATTTCTATCTCTGACGTTCTTAATTTCTCATGATAATAAGACCAAATTTTGATTTGGATGTGGGTATTCCAAACATAAATAGAAAGCTACTCTCTACCAGTGTTGCTTCTCTAAGGATGAATTGTACTCATTAATGAACAGGAATAAATCCAAATACCTTTGTAGCATTATTCCTGCCATGGATGTTAATGTGGAATATATCTTGATTATACTCACATAATGACCTTTAAGTTAGTTAGGTAAATAGCCTTCTACATACATGTATTTGTTTTGCATTGAACTTTTTATAATGGTTGCTTTTTATTGGCTCTTGTTAGAGAAAAGAAAACCTTATCTCTGTTGTTCAGGCCAGTAACTACTCCTAAAAGACAAAGAAACACATTGTTAACTGTTGGCAGTGCTGGGTTGGCAAGCATTGTTTACTGTGAATACTGAAGTTTGATTAACATAGGTGTTATATTACAGATACTGTTAAACCAGTTTAAGCTAAAATGAAATTAATCGTAGCATTTAATATTATAGGTTTCTCCTCATTTACAGATAGCCTACATAACAGTTGTAAATACATAATTTCAAACTGGAAAGGCATTTTCATTAGAAATAACATTTTAAACAGTAGTTAGAGTCTCTGAATAGAAAGACCTATTTAGCCTACAGTGTACCTAAAGTTATGACACTAATTTAATAATGGAACCTAATTGTCATTTTTAGCTATTTATTTATAACTGGATTTTTGTGGGGGGAAGTACTGGTTTACAGATAAAATACAGATTATTTGCATTACAAACATATTTGGCTTCTTAATATGTACCAGATAGTATGCTGGGTACTGGGAATACAGAGTTAATAAATACAATCCCTTCCCCCAACGAGTACATGGTGGGGAAGAGCCAACAAACATAATCATAAAGCAACAAGGTTTACAAAAGAAACTATGAGGTACATTCAAGGATCAGCTAAGCATAAGGTACTAAGTACCTTGGACAATTCATACTGAGCTGAATAGGAAAGGATTCATAGAAATTGGTAAGATGAAGAGAGGTGGGTAGGGGGAGCATTCCAGGTAGAGGAGTATGAATAAGGGCATAGAGAAGAAAGTACAAGCACTTTATATTACTGGGACAAGGTAAGAAGTAGTAAAAGAAGAGGCAGGAGAAAGAGGACCAGATTATGGTGGATCTTAGTTGTCCCGTTTAGAAGTGTGGATTTTTCCTGTGTCCAGTTTCCTGAGCTGGTCAGCTTTTTGTTAAAGAAAGACCACTCAGACAGGGCTGTGGAGAGTTGGTTTGAGGACATAGGGATAGTAGCCTTATCAGGTGGTTGAAGTCAGCTGGTGGAGAAATAAGGAAGGCCTGAACTATGACAGAGGTGATCCGAATTGAGAGGAGGGGAGATAGTTGACAAAAATGTAGGATGTAAGTAGTCAGATCTGAGGATTGGTTAGATTTGAGGGAGAAAGGAGAGCGTCAATGCAAGTTCAGACTTCTGCTTTTGTTGACTTTGTGACTGAGAAAGGATTAACCAAAAAAAGAGGAGTTTTGACAGGGAAAAGTAAAAATTTAGTTTGGACAAGTTGAGTTTGAGGTGACTGTGGTGATGGCCACAGTCAACATATCTCTGAGATATATGGAAAGTTAGAGACCTAGAGGTATAGATTTGGGGGCCATTAGCATATAGAAGATTTTTATTTTTATTTATTTATTTATTTTTGAGATGGAGTCTTGCTCTGTTGCCCAGGCTAGAGGCGTGATCTCGGCTCACCACAACCTCTGCCTCCTGGGTTCCAGCAATTCTCCTGCCTCAGCCTCCCAAGTAGCTAGGACTACAGGTGCGTGCCACCATGCCCAACTGATTTTTGTATTTTTAGTAGAGACAGGGTTTCACTGTGTTGGCCAAGCTGGTCTCGAACTCCTGACCTTGTGATCCACCCACCTCAGCCTCCCAAAGTGCTGGGATTACAGGCATGAGCTACTGTGCCCGGCCTATCGAGGATTTTTGAAACCCCAGAATAAAGTAAAATAATAACTTTTAAACACCCTTATTCAGAAGTGAGCTTGGCATGTTTTGGGGTATTTATTCTAGTTTCCTTCTTTTTTATTTTGAGACAGTTTTGTTCTTATTGCCCAGGCTAGAATGCAATGGCATGATCTTGGCTCACCATAACCTCCACCTCCCGGGTTCAAGTGATTCTCCTGCCTTAGCCTCCCGAGTAGCTGGGATTACAGGCATGTGCCACCATGCACGGCTAATTTTTTGTATTTTTAGTAGAGGTGGGTTTTCTCCGTGTTGGTCAAGCTGGTCTTGAACTCCTGACCTCAGGTGATCTGCCCGCCTTGGCCTCCCAAAGTTCTGGGATTACAGGCATGAGCCATTGCACGCAGTCATCTTCTTTTCAAATTGGGAACTTGCCTCTCAGAGGACACTCGTACCTTACCCCATAGCTGGATGGATTATGAGTACAAACCACTGGCAATTTAGCTCATTCACTTATTTGTTTACTCATTCAACAAATATGTATTAAACACAGTATGTACCTAGTTCTCAGCAGACATATAAGGTTGTGACAGAATGACTCTCCCTGCCCTCTAGGAAGTTGGAACCACAATGATCAGATTCTCCATATTTTAAATCATCTACTGTCTAATCAGTGAAGTTGTTTTAAGGGGTAAGCAGTTATGATAGACTAATGCTATTAGCAAATAACTGTTTGCTGAAGAAAAAAAATAAGAAAAAGGCATAGATTTTACTCTTAGGTAGTTCTTTGCCCTATTTGTTACAGTGCAGAATCTTATTTGTTCAGGGTAAACAATGAAGAACAGTGTAAAGAAAGGAGCATGAACTGAGAGTTTTTTCCTGGGAATGTACGTTTGTATCAAATGTGAGGAAAGTTGTGTCACCACTAACAATATGTAAATAAAAGTATAGTTGTAGCCGTTAATATCAAGCCTGCACTGTTCATTGTTTCAGAAACTACTCCGATTGATATTCTGATTGTCTCTGTTCCTATTATTCAGGATTGTAGACAATTGTGTTTGTCTTTTTCTCTCTTTATTGGTACTGATAACAGTCATATTATGAGTTTCATATTTTTGTCCCAAATGTCTTGGGGTGGGAGAAAGCAAATGTAGTAGAAAGATTATGTATCTTTAGGCTGTGCTACTCATAATGTGCCAATTAACTGAAATATATTTAACTCTGTGAAAAAATTGATTCTATAGAAGGAAAAAGCAAATCTGGAGTACATGTAAAGTGTTATGAATATACATTCAAGCATTAAGTAAATTCTGCTAAAATGCAGATATTTCAGGAGTAGCTTCTGAGTAATCATATTACTTACCACATTATTTCCCTGAATTTTGCCTTTAAAATACAATTTAACTAAAATGAACCCTGGGCATTGGTTTATCTATCTGATTTTATTGCTGATAACTTAAATGTGAGGCATCCAACTCTTGCCATTTCTGCTGTTTCTATGGTAACCAAAGTGTGCAAACCCAGCAGTATCACTTTCTTTCACAGCTGGCATTTTGTGTTCACAGTAAGAAGAGGAGTTTTAGTAAAGCATAGTCTGTGTTAATTGGGTTGTAACTAGGTCAGAAGAATTTTGGTATCCTTTCTTCATCCTTTTAGGTTTTTTATGTGGGTGAAGGTGTGTATGCATGAACTGTAGTTTTCTTTCTTTTTTTTTTTAAAAAGCATATACTTTCACTAAAATTAATCACCGTTAAAGTTAGTCTTTTGAAAATTAAGCATAACATCTGCAAACACAACTTAGTATAGAATCTTGAGGATTGGATGGAGTTGCCCAGAGACTTGACCCATAGCCTTGTATACCCTTGAATATTTCCATTAAGAAAGATGAAATGATGGATGTGAAATGCTTTGAAAAATTCAACACACTTTGATGATGATTATATTGTTCATTTTGTTATCATTCATATTTTGAAACATCAAGTATCTTGAGACCTTAACATTTATTTACTTGTTCTAAAGAGAACAGGCAATCCCAGTAAAGAAATGCATACTTAAAAATGACTTTCCTCTGCAATTCCAGGTCTTAACTTGACTACAGGAGCCCTTCTCTGTGGTTACTGCCCAAGCTCTAGGTTCTGTTCTCAAACTGTGCAAAAGAGCTCATAAGCTACTACTCCCCTAAAGGATGTCACTGCCTGTGCCCTCATCTCAGACTTTACATGGAGAGTCCACACTTAGAGCTTCCATAGGCTTCCAGTATGTTAAATCAAAAGTATTCTCTACTAACTTCAATACTAGAAAAGAGATACTCCTCTTTTCTCTCTGTGTCTTCATTCCATTGTGTTGCTCATATTCTGTTTCGACATAGTGTGACTGCAAGAACTTCTATCAAGAGACAGCTGAGTGATCTAAAACCACCTTCCTGTACTACTTGCATTCAGCAGCTTATAATCTATGTTCATTTCTTACATGAAGCAATTTTTGTTCTCAGATCTCATACTTCGTAGTGTTTTTATCTTACTATCTTTATTTTTAAAGGGTTTAAGCTCAAACTTAAGGAATGAAAAATAATTAAAAAAGCTTATTTGATAATTTTACAATTAAAAAAATTGTTATGTCCCTAGAGATCCCATTCTCACTAAGGCTTTCAAAAGTGTACTCTAAAATCTGCCATTACCTTTTCCCCATTCATTTGGATCTTATTTACTGTGTCTGGCTTCTGTAAATGCACAGAAATTATTTTTTCGGAATCACCTATGACCCAATTGTCCATTCCAAAAGCCGCCTCAGCTTTCATTATGTTGCACCTGATGGCTACTTTCATTATGTTCACCTGATGGCTACTTTTTAGGTTCTCTTAGCTTCGAGAACCCTGTGCTATCTAGGTTTTCTTACCTTTGTTTTCTTTTTTAGCTTAATTATTTATTTATTTTTTACTTTCTTGGTTTTCTTACCTTTGATGTTCCTTCACAGCATCTTTCTCTTTTTTTTGTTGTTGTTGTTTGGTTGGTTGGTTGGTTTTTTGAGACAGGATCTTGCTCTGTTGCCCAGGCTGGAGTGCAATGGCATGATCTCAGCTCACTGCAACCTCCACGTCCTGGGTTCAAGTGATTCTCCCTTCACAGAATCTTTCATTGACTCTTGTTCCTCCAACCTCCCTTTATTCTCCTTTGCTTGCTTGCTTTATTTATTTATTTATTTATTATTTCTTTCTTAGACTGAAGAAGCTAAGAAATGCTAAATAAACTAAAACTGTAGTTAAAAATCTTTCTGAGAAAACATCAACCCCAGATGATCTTAGAGGCAGGTTCTCAAAATTTTCAACTGATTGTTTTGATATTATTCAAACATTGTCAAATAATAGAGAAAAAGGGAATGTTCCAAACATATTCTAGAAAGCCAGTATAATCTTGATAGCAAAACCAGACAAAGCATGAAAAATAAAAATTTCAGGTCAACCTCACCTAAGTATAGTTGTAAAAATAGTAAACAACATACTAGTAAACCAAATCCAGGAATACAAATGTATTTTTTTTTAGAGATGGGGTTTTCGCCATGTTGCCCAGGCTGATTTCAAACTCCTGAGCGCAAGCAATCTGCCCTTCTCGGCCTCCCAAAGTACTGGGATTACAGAGTTGTGCCATCGTGCCCAGCCTATTTTTTATTATATGTTTTAAAATGCCATTTCTCTAATTATAAGCAATACCAAAATAGACAAAATCAAACATTATAGAAATATATAGTGTACTAGAAGTGATAGTCTCCTCAAATACTCTGCCATCAGAAATTGGGCAGGAGGAAGATAGACAGACAGATACATAGATAGGTGATAGACGGATAGATAGATAGTAGATCTATTTCAACTATTTAAAAATTATGGATAAGACAGAAGATAATATAACAAGTGATGATAATTCTAGTCATGTAAAAATAGCAAAGACTTGGAACCAACCCAAATGTCCAACAACGATAGACTGGATTAAGAAAATGTGGCACATATACACCATGGAATACTATGCAGCCATAAAAAATGATGAGTTCATGTCCTTTGTAGGGACATAGATGAAACTGGAAAACATCATTCTCAGTAAACTATCGCAAGGACAAAAAACCAAACACCGCATGTTCTCACTCATAGGTGGGAATTGAACAATGGGAACTCATGGACACAGGAAGGGGAACATCACACTCTGGGGACTGTTGTGGGGTTGGGGGAGGGGGGAGGGACAGCATTAGGAGATATACCTAATGCTAAATGACGAGTTAATGGGTGCAGGAAATCAACATGGCACATGGATACATATGTAACAAACCTGCACATTGTGCACATGTACCCTAAAACCTAAAGTATAATAAAAAAAATAATAATCATCACAGGTAAAATGGTCAATAAGATTAGACCTACAGTAATCAGGCTTTAAGAGCAACATGAGTGCAGGGAATATGATTAAGAGTGAAATCAGCCAAGAAGTAAAAACAAGCAGTGTGCAGACTCTTCGATTCATGATATTCAAGTAATGCAGAGGCTTGCAGATGGCCACATAGCGGTCATAGGACATGGCAGCCAGAAGGTAAAACTGTGTGACTCCCAAGAGAATGAAAAAAAATAACTGAACTATGCAATTATTAAAGGAAATGGTTTTATCTCCTGAAATAATGTTACCCAGAAACTTGGGTATACTGACGGTTGTGAATGAAATTTCTAATATGGAGAAATTTCTGAGGAAGAAATACATGGGGGTCTGCAGGTGGGAATCCAGCAGGGTGAGGGTGATAATGGTCAGGTTCCCAGTGATGCTGAGCATATAGGTGATGAGCAGGAAGACAAAGATTACAACCTGAAACTTTGGGTCATCTGTCAATCCCAGAAGAATAAACTCTGTTATTTCTATAAAAAAAAAACAAACAAACCCAAAGTCTCTCCAAGTTATGTGATTCTGTATAATTGACAACCCCCTTCCCAACCCTTTCCCTGACCTCTTGATTTCTGGTCCTTACTCTCCTGTTCTTACGTTGACCTCTTTGCTCTTTCTCTCATTAGCCAGTCTGCTAGCTCACCCAGGTTTTTCCTAACCACTCTAAACACCATGACCTTGACCTTGCCCTTGCCCTCCTGTAAACCTTGTAGCAGTAGCAGTCCTCCCCAACTGCCAAAGCACAGGCCAGAAGGTGCTCAAGAACCTGCCCAATTCTGGTACTAAAATGACTTGGATGAAAACAGAACCATTTGAAACAGCAAGCAAGTCCTTCCTTGGGTTTCCTCTCTTTATAATTACCATCGCTGTATCACTCTATTTTTCCTGACCCATCCTATTCTCCTTAGTCTTGTCTCCAGGTATCATCCCCCCTTTTGCTTTGGGCCTTCCAGCTTGCTCCTCCCTCTGCCAGGACTGCCCTTCCCTTAGACACCCAGCTGACTCAGGTGTTATCCCAAATGTTATCTTCTCAAAGAGGCTTTCTCTGAAGAATCTAAAATAATGCTTAAATAATGCTGACAATTACACCCTCCCAACCCACTCCCAACAATGCCTGTCCCCATGCCTTGCTTTATTTTTTGTCTTTGTTATTATACGATACATATACAAGAATATTTGGAATATTTATGGATGTTACAAAGCATAAAAATACAGTGAACTGTTGAGAGCCTGTCACTTTACCCAGTCAGTGGAAGATTACCAGTAGCATGCATAAGAGAACCTGTCACTTTACCCAGTAAGTGGAAGATTACCAGTAGCATGCATAAGAGAACCTGTCACTTTACCCAGTAAGTAGAAGATTACCAGTAGCATGCTTATGTTTATGTTTCCCCCATTCTATCCTCCTGGCTCCTCCCAAGAGGTAACATATATCCTGGATTTTGAATCTATTACTTTCTTCTACTTAAAGAATTTATCACATTTTTATAAATGTCTAAACAGTATATTCTTTAGCATTGTCTGGTTTTAAGCTTTATGAAATGGCATCCTGTTCTATATAGTCTTAAATCTTGCTTTTTTTTCACCCAACATAATGCTTCTAAGATTTGAACATGGTTTTACATTTATTTGTAATTCAGTGATTCTTTTACTGCTGTTCTAAAATTCATTGTGTGACTCTACCACAATTTTTTAAAAAAATTGTAATCTGGCATTTTTAAAAATGGAGTTACTGATTCAAAGCCTATATACAGTTGTTCCTTTTGCAACGTCATGCCAAATTGTTTTCCAAAGAAGTTGTACCAACAACTATTCTGCCACCAGCTATGTACTGGAATTCTGACTGACCTACTTCCTATTCAGTATTTCTAAATTTTGAACCCATCTAATAGGTATAAAATGGTATGTTATTGTGAACTTAATTTATATTTCCCTCATTATTGATGAGGTTGAACTTTTTTTATATGTGTATTGGTTAAACCTGTCTGTACTTTAGTTAAATGCCTGTTCAGACATTTTGCCCATTTTTCTATTTTGTTGTTTTCCATATTGACTTGTAGGAGTTCTTTATTTTGGATACTAAATCTTTGTTGCCTATATGTGTTGCATATATTTCTGCCAGTTTGTGCTTTTTCATTTATTTTCTTTATCTTTTGATAATTGGAAGTTATTTTAATACAGCCAAATTTATCAAGCTTTTTCTTTTATTATTAGGGTTTTTTTATATCTTGTTTAAGAAAATCTTCCCTAACTTAGGGTCAAAAAGATGTTTTATATTTTTTTCCAAAAGTTTTAAAGTTTTGCTTTTTCACATTTACTTTTTTAATCTGCCTAAAATTGATGTGTTTATGGTATGAGGTGAAGATTCATTTAATTGATTTTTTCCACATTTAGATAACTTGTTGTACCAACACCATTTATTGAACAGATCCTCCTTTCTTTACTGATCTCAGGTTTCCTTTCTCTCAGTATCATGATTCCATTGAGGGTCTCTGCTCTATCCCACTGATCAATTTGTTCCATAGGAACAAAATCCCTGATGGGATTTTGATGGAAATTACTGTAAATGGAATTTATAGATAAGTATGGGGAGAATTGATTTTTTTTTACTGTATCGAATCTTCTTATCTATATATATGGGTTAATTTATTTAAGACTTTCAAAATGTCATTTAAGATAAGGTTTTGGCCAGGCACACTGGCCCATGCCTGTAATCCCAGCACTTTGGGAGGCCGAGCGGATCACGAGGCCAGGAGTTCGAGACCAGCCTGACCAACATGGTGAAACCCCGTCTCCACTAAAAATACAAAAAATTAGCCGGGCATGGCGGCGGGCGCCTGTAGTCCCAGCTACAGGTGAAGCAGGAGAATGGTGTGAACTCGGGAGGTGGAGCTTGCAGTGAGCCGAGATCACGCCACTGCATTCTAGCCTGGGTGACAGAGCAAGACTTCGTCTCAAAGCAAAACAAAACAAAAAAACAAAAATTAGCCAGGTGTGCTGGCACACGCCTGTAATCCCAGCTACTCAGGAGGCTGAGGCAGGAGAATCGCTTGAACCTGGAAGGCAGAGGTTGTAGTCAGCCAAGATCATGCCACTGCACTCCAGCCTGGATGACAGAGCGAGACTCCTCAAAAACAAAAACAAACAACAAAAAAAAGATAAGGTTTCATGGTGTTCTGCATACCAATCTTGTACATTCTTTGATATATTTATTCTTAGGCATTGTATGGTTTTTCTTGCTATAGAAGTGTTACCTTTGAAAAATTATATTTCCTAGCTCTTTTTTTCCTGGTATATAGAAATACAATTGACTCTTTCATATTATTCAGTTAGCCAGACATCTTGCTAAGCTCTATTACTATTGCCAACAATTTGTCTGTAAATACTTTGGTTTTCTATGTAGATAATTATAGCATCTGCAAATAACAATCCTTTTGTTTCTGCCCTTCAATCTATATACCTTTAATTATTGTTTTATAGTACCAGGTTTATATTACAATGTTGATTTTAGAAGTGGTGGTAGTAGGCATCCTTATATTATTTCTGATTTTAAAGGAAATACTTCTAATGTTTCCTTCTTAGTTTTTAGTGTGTGCCTGTTGTCAGGTTAAAGTAGATTTTTTCTAGCCTAACTTGCTGAAAATTTTTATCATGAATGGGTGTTAAATTCTATCAGCTGTTTTTTTCACCAGCATCTATCAAGATGATTTTATAATTTTCTTCTTTAGTCTGTTCATATGGTGATAAACTTCCATAGATTTTCTCATATTAAGCCATCTGGATGGATTTGGTTTACTAATATTTTGTTTAATATTTTTACAACTATATTCATGAGTAAGGTTGGCCTGAAGTTTCTTTTTCATTCTTTGGTTTTGCTACCAACATTATATTGACCTTCTAGAATATGTTTGGAGCATTTAATCTTTTTCTATTATTTGACAGTGTTTGAATCATATTGAAACAATCTGTTGAAAAGTTTGAGAACTCGCCTCTAAGATCATCTGTGGTTGGTGTTTTCTCAGAAAGATTTTTAACTACAGTTTTAGTTTATTTAGCATTTCTTAGTTTCTTCAGTTTTTCTAATTCATTGTGAATCAATTTGTAGGTTACATTTTTGACTTTACATTTTCAAATTAATAGATATGAAGTTATTCATGGGATTTTTAAATTTTTCTATCCTCTACTGGATCTAATGTAGTTTATTTGCACTTTCTCCCTTCTTGCTCCAGTCGTCCCAAAGGCTTCATAATTCCCTCTGGTTCATGGATTTCTACCCTTTATCTTCCCTCCCCCCCACCCCCCTTCACAATTCCTTTGTAGTTCTAAAACACCAGAGGAAGGAGGGGCTTGGGTTTCGCTGGTTCTGCTTAAAAACATCATGGCTTTCTGTTCCATTGTTGGGGGATTTTGGTGAAGTCCCTGGTCTCTTGCTGCGTAGACGAGGCTGGGGTGCAAGGAGAGAGACACCGTCGCATGCTTCGAGGTTACTGGCCGGCCAGACCCGAGTTGGATGGTGCGCTACCTCGTACCACCACCAGGAGGCGGTTGTTCCCTCTGGCTTTTCCTTTGGGGGTGTTAGAGGAGAATGCAGGGGTCGGGAGGCAAGAGGGTGTAGACAGCGCAGAAATAGTGTGGGGTCGTGGTGGGTGAAGCAAGATCGCGAAGGCCTGGGACCATAGGCGGAGACCCTCCTCTGTCTCTGTGGGGAGTCCTTGCGGCCACGAGGCTTTCAGGATCCTGGGTTCCCTCCACGAAAGAATGGAGGCGGGCGGTCACGCGGCCCGAGGCAACAGTTACAGTGGTGGGAGATTTTCCTTCTCTCACCTGCCGGGGAGCCCCTTCCTCCCACTTGGGAGGACCAGGAAACACTACTGCCTTCCAAGGTTTGCCCGCCACGCCACGATGAGTCAGACGCCAGAACTCAACCGTGCGCAGTGGAACAGGGGAGGCAGCCGAGGTGGGTTAACTGCATCGATAGGGACGGCTCTGAGCCCCTCTCCCTAAGCCCCCAAATGAACGAGATTCCAGAAATTCCCAGAGGGACATATAGCAAAGCCAAAGGGAAAAGGGAGTAGTAAAACTAACTTTGTCTTTTCCGAATCCCCCCTCCCCGCCCCCTCCGCCGTTGGCCCGGTTGACCCCCTGCAGGTGGCCGTACTCAGCACGACTTAAGCACCTGTTGCAGGTGGAGGCGCACGTCGGTTTCCCAGGGCACCACGCTGGCAGAGAACGAGCTGGGCTCTGCCTTCTGGGCCTCAGGGATGAGGCGGTGCATGGGGTAGCTGCGGCGAGGGAAGGCCACGTCGCCGCCCGCCAGCAGCCCCATGGGGCAGAAGTTGTTGGTGCCGTCGCCCACATGGAAGAGGCACTCGAAGCGCACGCTGTTGTGGGCCCGTTCGCGCAGGTAGTCGCTGAGCACCTTGTGCTCGCACGTGTTGGCAGGGCAGCGCACGCAACTACGTGTGTGGAACGGCCACAGAGCCAGCAGGCCCTGCGCGTCGGACCCCGACGAGTTGCTGAGGATGCAGAGGAACAGGCTGTGGTGGCCGGTGGCGCGCTGCGTGCTCTCCATGCCAAAGGCATTAGGATCAGAGATGAGAATCACCTCGAAGCAGGTGCCTTGCTTAGCCACAAACTGCAGCAGGTCGCCCATACCTGGCAACAAAGGGATAGCTTCGTAGATGGCACGCAGGTCCCGCGACCGCACACCCTGCTTGCCCGGGTACTTAAAGACGCGCTGCATGTACTCGTTGTAGAAGCCCTCGCGGTCGGTGGCTCGCAGGCTCTCCTGCAGCTGCTGGCCCGGCACAGTTCGCACGATTGAGTCGCCGCTGTTTTCGTCCACGATAGTCTCGTGGAAATTGAAGGTCAGGAGGAAGCGCGGCACGCCGTGTGCGGCCATCCCGCCGTCCCTAGATAGGCACCAGAGGCCAAAAACTGGAAAACAGCCGCTCATTGTCCATGCATCACCGTGGACACCACCTGTAGGGACTCTGTTGGCCTCCAGCCGTCGTCAAGAGTTCGGAAATTGGAGGGGACAAAGTGTGTTATCCACCCCTGGATTTCTGGGCTCCGGCTCATGAGTCCCTCTAGTCCTGAGGGACCAAGGATGATGTGCATCTGAACGGTCCCCTCCACTTGCCTCCCCCATCCTACCCTTTTTCTTTCTACTTCTGCTTTCTTTTGGCTTATTCTGTTGAACTTTTTCTCTATTTTTTAAACTTCTTGAGCACGTAACTCATTATTCTCAGCCTTTCTCTCTTACTAACATAAATATTTAAGGCTATACATTTTCCTTATAAGTACTGTATTAGACGCCTTCCACAAAGTTTTGGTAGGTAGTATTTTCATTATTTCAATTCTGAGTATTTTAAACTTTTTATGGTTTCTCCTTTTACTCTGAGTAATTTAGAAATATTTAAAAATTTTCAAATATATAGAGTTTTAATTATATTGTGGTTAGAGAACATAGTCTGTTTGATAAAAAATTTCTTGAGACCTGCTAGTATATGATTAGTATTTGTAAATGTTCCATGTATGCTTGAGAAAAATGTATACTTTCTAATTACTGGATAGAAAGTTGTATATATGCTCTCTAGATCATCCTAGTTAATTGTATCTTTTGATTAGTCTATATTTTACTAATCTTTCGTCTGTTTGACATATGAATAATTGAGGAAAGTATGTTATCATACTTTTTACTTTTTATCATACTTTTTACTCCCCGAAGTTATATTAATTTTGCTTCACATATATATTTTTTAAGTACATAACAGGTTTAGGATTATTGCCTCTTCCTGGTGAATTGAACTTTGCATCATTATATAGTGATCATCTCTAGCCCTAATTTTTTTTGAAATTTTTTAATTTTTGCAGGCACATAGTAGGTTTCTACCCTTTATCTCCCCCCCCCCCGCCGCCTCCCCTCTCCCTGGCCCCCTTCACCTCCTCTGTAGTTCTAAAACACCAGAGGAAGGAGGGGCTTGGGTTTCGCTGATTCTGCTTAAAAACATCATGGCTTTCTGTTCCATGATCGGGGGCAAGAAGTGTGCCGAGGTCTCAGCCCAAGAGGGACTGGGTGTATAGTAGATGTGTATATTTATGGGTTACATGAGATATTTTGATAAAGGCATGCAATGTGTAATAATCACAAGAGGGTAAATGGGGTATCCATCACCTCAAGCATTTATCCTTTGTGTTACAAACAATCCAATTATACTCTTTTAGTTATTTTTAAAAGTACAATTAAATTAGTATTGACTATAGTCACCCTGTTGTGCTATCAAATACTACTTCTTATTTATTCTTTCTATTTTTTGTGCCCATTACAGCCCCACTTCCTCCTCCCTCCTGCCCCTAACTACCCTTCTCAGCCTCTGGTAACCATATTTCTACTCTCTATCTCCATAAAGTCAATTTTTTAAATTTTTGGTTTTTTTTTTGAGATGAAGTCTCGCTCTGTCGCCCAGGCTGGAGTGCAGTGGCCTCATCTCAGCTCACTGCAACCTCCACCTCCGGGGTTAAAGCAATTCTCCTGCCTCAGCCTCCCGAATAGCTGGGACTACAGGCATGGGCCATCATGCCCGGCTAATTTTTGTATTTTCAGTAGAGACAGAGTTTCACTGTGTTGGCCAGGCTGGTCTCAAACTCCTGACCTTGTGATCCGCCCGCCTTGGCCTCCCAAAGTGCTAGGATTACAGGTATGAGCCACTGTGCCTGGCCAATTGTTTTAATTTTAAAAAGTTTAAATTTTAATTAATTAAATTAATTAACTTAATTTTTAATTAATTCAATTACAATTTTAAATTTTAATAGTGAGATGGGGTCTCACTATGTTGCCCAGGCTGATCTGGAAATCCTGGGTTCAGGTGATCCTCCTGCCTCAGCTTTGCAAAGTGCTGGGATCACTGTCCTGTCTTGGCTTTGCCTATAGAATAAATTCCAGTTTCTTTAATGTGGTATTTTATTCCCAAGATAGTTTTCCAGTTGCATTTCTACACCAAACATTCACTGCTCTTGTCACATCAAAATATGTATAAACTCTCAACATGCCATGTCTGTGTTTTTATGTGACTATGTCCTTACCTGTAGGGTTCCATGAGCCTGAAAATGTTGTTGTTGTTTATGCTTATCAAAATCTTAGTTATCCTTAGCTATAACCCCAAAATCTTAGTATCCCTTTTTTATTTATTGAGCCACTTCGCCCAGCCAATTGTTTTAAGTTTTAGCTCCCACAAATAAGTGAGAACATATGAAGTTTGTCTTTCTATGCCTGGTTTATTTAATTTAATGTGATGATCTCCAGTTCTATCCTAATAATGTTTTTGTCTTAAAAGCTATTTTGTCTGATGTTACCATAGTTGACCCAGCTTTTCTTTGGCAGTTTGCCTAATATATCTTTTAATATCCTTTTACTTTCAGCTTTTATGGTTCTTACCTTTAGGTGGACCTCTTTTAAATAGCATGGATTTTGTTTTTAATCCACTATGGAAATACCTGTGTCTTTTAGCTGGAAAATGTATTGTTTTACTGGTCAGGCCTAAGTTGGTAAGTGTTTCCTCCAGAAGGTGTTTGCTTTGGCTTCTACTGGTAGCATCTAGGTTTCCTTTAGTGCCCTTGAAGGTCTTGGTGATTGTGGGGTGGCAGGCTCAGCTTCCTTACCTTGCTGGTGGCCCAAGGCTCAGTGTCCTTGCTGAAGTGCATTATTGGCAGCTGCTCTCAGGCCTACCTTGCCTTTCCCTAACTCTCCAGCCACAAGGATACCTTATTTGGAGTGAGGGTAAAGTTTGTCATCTCTTGTGCAATCTGGGGTGCTTCAAGGAATATTTCCTTTCTTTTTCCTTTTTCTCTCCTTTCCCTCTCCTCTGCTGTCTCTCTCCCTCTTCCCCCTTTCCTTCTCCCTTCTTCTTCTCTACCCTCCTTTCCCCTTCCTGACTCCTCCCCTCCCTTCCCCTCCTATCAAAGACAGGGTTTCTCCCAGCCTGACCTTGAACTCCTGGGCTCAGGCAATCCTCCCACCTCAGCCTCTGGAGTAACTGGTATTACAGGTGTGGACCACTGTGCCTGGTTTGTTTCTTATAGAGCATATAGCTGTTCTGTTAAGGGGAAGGTCCCTCAGAGCACCTAGTCAGCCATGATAGCAGATTTGACAATCTTTTGTATTCTCTTTTTGTTTTCTTTTCCATGGTACTTATCAGTATATGATATGTTGTGTACTTATTTATTTATTGCCTTTCTTTTCTCACTAGACTGTAAGCTCCATAAGGGCAAGGATTTTTCCTGTTTTTGTTTTCTGCTGCTTCTATAGCATCTGAATCACTGCCTGTTACTTAGTTTGTGATCAAACAATATTTGTTGAATGAATGAGGGTTGAGAAGATTGTGTGAAAAGGCAATGCCAAGTCTTGAACTCTTTTTTTTTTTTTTGAGACAGAGTCTCACTCTGTCGCCTAGGCTGGAGTGCAGTCGCGCAATCTCAGCTCACTGCAACCTCCGCTTTCCGGGTTCAAGCAATTCTCCTGCCTCAGCCTCCTGAGTAGCTGAGATTACAGGCGCACACCACCACGCCCAGCTAATTTTTGTATTTTCAGTAGAGACGGGGTTTCACCATGTTGGTCAGGCTGGTCTCGAACTCCTTACCTCGTGTTCCGCCCACCTCAGCCTCCCGAAGTGCTGGGATTACAGGCGTGAGTCACCACGCCCGGCCAACTCTTGAACTTTTACCTTGAAATGCTTTTGTACCTCTATGGCCATTTTCACAAGTTAGGGTGCCCTTACTTTTCCCTAGACCATTTTACCCCACTTCCAGCTGGTCTCTCTGTCTCTATTTTGTGGTCCATCCATCCTTTCCAATCCATCCTTCATATGGCTGCCAGACTTTCTTCCTAAATATAGATATGATTATCTCACTGTCCTGTCTTGGCTTGGCTATAGAATAAATTCCAATTTTTTTTTTTTTTTTTGAGACGGAGTTTTGCTCTTGTTGCCCAGGCTGGAGTGCAATGGTGTGATCTTGACTCACTGCAACCTCTGCCTCCTGGGTTCAAGCAATTCTCCTGCCTTAGCCTCCCAAGTAGCTGGGATTACAGGCATGCACCACCATGCCCGGCTAAATTTTTTTGTATTTTTAGTAGAGATGGGGTTTCACCATGTTGTTCAGGCTGGTCTCACACTCCTGATCTCAAGTGATCCACCCGCCTCAGCCTCCCAAAGTGCTGGGATTACAAGCGTGAGCCACCAAGCCCGGCCTCCAGTTTCCTTAATCTGCTATTTTATTCCCAATGTTGTTTTCCAGTTGCATTTCTACACCAAACATTCACTGCTCTTGTCACATCAAAATATGTCTAGGCTCTCAATATGCCATGTCTGTGTTTTTATGTCCTTACCTGTAGGGTTCCATGAGCCTGAAAACTCTTTAGTTTTGTTGTTTATGCTTATCCAAATCTTAGTTATCCTCACTTAAAGTCATCCAGAGTCATCTTCCTAAAGACTATTCTGATGTTCAATGAAAAGAAACATTCATTCCATGCAATTTTTCTTTCTATATTGGTAATTTTCATAATCTGCCCTCTGCCTTGTTTTCTTTCTTTCTTTCTTCCTTTCCTCTTTTCCTCCTTTCCTCTCCTTTCTTTTTTTTTTTTTTTTTTTTTTTTTTGATAGAGTCTCACTCTGTTGCCCAGGCTAGAGTACAGTGGCACGATCTCAGCTCACTGCAACATCCACCTCCCGGGTTCAAGCGATTCTCCTGCCTCAGCCTCCCAAGTAGCTGGGACTACAGGTGCACACCACCATGCCTGGCTAATTTTTGTATTTTTAGTAGAGACGGGGTTTCACCATGTTGACCAGGCCGGTCTTGAGCTCCTGACCTCAGGTGATCCACGTGCCTCAGCCTTCCAAAGTGCCTGGGATTACAGGTGTCAGCCACTGTACCCGGCCTCTTCCTTGTGTTCTTAAAAGCTGTCTGTCTTCTCCTCCTGGATTTAAGCTCCTTAAAGTCAAGATCTTCATGTTTTATTTCCTGTTGTTTCCTAAAGGCCTGAAGTACAACACTTTATGTGTAACGGACCTTTGATAAATAGTTTTTTCTTTCTAGTATGGTGAACCAATCTCATCTCATGTTTTCAGGTATCACACTCTGGTGATAATAACTTTCAAATCCAAATCTTCCTCTTCTCACTCCTCTTGCTAGTATGACTTAGGCATCTCACATTTCTCAAACTTTTTCATTTTATTTATTATTTTTTGAGACGGGGTCTCACTCTGTTGCCCAGGCTTGAGTGCAGTGGCACACTCACAGCTCACTGTAGCCTCGACCTCCTGGGCTCAAGCAGTCCTCTCACCTCAGCCTCCCAAGTAGCTGGGACCACAGGCATGTGCCACCATGCCTGTATAATTTTTTTTAATTTATTTTTTATAGAGACAGGATCTCTCCATGTTGCTTAGGCTGGTCTCAAACTCCTGGGCTTAAACGATCCTCCTGCTTCGACTTCCCAAAGTGCTGGGATTACAGGTTTGAGCCACCGTGCCTAACCATTTTTCAAACTCAATATGTTGTCACCTTCTTTTCATTGTTCCTTATTTTTAAACCATTACCTCTTATAACTTTTCTGTGTCCATAAAAGGCACCATTCTTCTTCCAGTCACATAAATTTAAAACCTTGGTAAAATCTTTACCACCCTTTTTCTTAATCTTTTAACTTAAGCCAGTCACAAAGTCCTGTTAATTTTCTCCTCTAAAATGCTTCTCAGCTCCATACCTCCCTCGCCATTTCTGCTGACAAGACATTGGACAGAGCTCTTACCACCTCACACCCAATTCCACTCCCTCATCCTCTCCTGTAAACTCACTGACTGTAATATAACGGTCCGATTACTTCACTTGGCATTTAAGACTATCCAGGGTCTAGGTTCATCCTACTGCCCTCAACATGAGCCCTTTTCAGAATTTATTTATTTATTTTTTGTGACAGGGTCTTGCTCTGTCACCCAGCCTGGAGTGCAGTGGCGTAATCATGGCTCATGGTAGTACCCTGGTAGCCTCAATCTCCTGGACTCAACCAGTCCTTCCGCCTCAGCCTCCTGAGTAGCGGGGACTCCAGGTACATGCCACCACACTAGGCTATTTTAAAAAATTATTTGTAGAAACAGAATCTTACTATTTTGTGTTTTGCCCAGGCTGGCCTTGAACTGCTAGACTCAGGTGATTCTCCTGCCTCGGTCTCCCAAAGTCCTGGGATAACAGGTGTGAGCCACTGCACCTGGCCCAAGTCAGACTTCTGTGTCTTATGCATACCTGGTCATATCCTTTTTCCACTTCCTGTGGTGTCCTTGCCCTTCCTCTGCTCTGCC
The DNA here is from genome assembly GCF_006542625.1 of Nomascus leucogenys. Lineage (NCBI taxonomy): Eukaryota > Metazoa > Chordata > Mammalia > Primates > Hylobatidae > Nomascus > Nomascus leucogenys. Next base: position 97,053,259 of record NC_044383.1, on the reverse strand, counting down.
ATGATGGTTCCCGTTCATTTTCATATCCGTCTAATGGACACCATTCCCACTTCCATCCCCAGTGAGCATTTCCCTTAATAATGGAATCTTTAATTCATCACTTCCTCCTTTGAATTAGTTTTTTAAGTGCTTTTTGTTTTCACTGAAACATTTTTAACAATCAACAAATTGAAAGGGATCTTTAAAGTAATCCAGTTTAATCTTGAACCCAAGACCTCAGTCTTCTCTGTAACTCATACATAGCACTGGCTTCTAATATTATACAATCCTTCTTAGTTTTCTTTCTACTTATGTAGTAAGCATCTGGAGGTTAGGAACTTGGTTTTTACTGTGCTTTTGTTTTCCCTCTTGAAGATTGGCATGGTTCTTTATCCTTAGAAGATATTAAAAATACATTCGTTGATTGAATAAATGAATCCAGTAAGTTAATAACATATACATTTGCCTTCAAAGACTTTACAAAGGAGACTCACTCTCTCCCCCTTCCAAAGCCTATCTCAACAGTTTCTCTGTTTCCAAGTGTCTCTGCAGATAAGGGTGGCTGAAAATATGGTAGACACATTTGCAGCCTCCTCTTTTCTTTTTATAGTTCTGTATTAGCCTTGGTTTTTATTTTCCTACATCTTGAAATTATATTTGGAATTTCTTACTTTTGCATGTATGATAGCTGATGCATGAATTTTAATAGAGTTGTTGAATGCTGATCATGTTTTTGTATGGTAGTTTAGAAATATTTAGGAAGGAATATTCCATTCAACTTATTCACATGAAGGCGATTATGTTGTGGTTTGAAATTTTATATAAAATTTTTCAACCACATAAGCTCTGTGCAGGTTTAAAAATTATTATTAGTTTTTTCTATGGGATGAATCTATTTAGAAATGATAGCTTTAATTGCTTTGTAATTATTTGTATGATATAATTTTGAAAATAAGGTGTGTTTCCATAGCACGGATGTTTATATAAAGTTATTGTGACTTCAGTTATGTCAAATGCTTTAATTATGTAGTGGGTGCTTAATATTTGATTTACTTTTGATGCAAATACGGAAATGATTTTTTATATGATAAGAACTTTTCTCCATTTTAGAGCATGTCAAAAGAATAAACATGGTAATTTGAATGCTCTATTTTTATTTCTAGAAACCAGCAAATATCCTAGTAATGGGAGAAGGTCCTGAGAGGGGGAGAGTCAAAATAGGTAGGTAATTATTCCTAAAGTAATTTATTTAAAAATTGAAGTTAACTGCAAAGATGGTTTCCCTTTTTAATGCCCTTATTTAGGTAGTTAATTTTAAAATTACTTTCTCATTATTTTTAGAAAAGATATTGGAAAATGTAGATAGATAGTCTACAAAACTCCTAGGCTTTTTCCCAAAATAAGATTCTTTAGTTCTAAGTTGAGGCATCACTGGAAATTGACAAGCAAGTTCACAAAAGCATTCATTCCCATACAGTAACCCAAGCATATGTTTATGTCACCACCACTGTCCTGCACAGCCACCTTAAATATAATCCTCTAAATCTCACTTTTGTTTCAGGTTTACCAAATATTCTCTTCCTGAATATTTTCCTCCCAACCCTGAGCGAATACATTTAAACCTTCACAGGTTCTCTCTGCATCACCACAACTGGCCTGCATGTCTGGCGCCAAGTACTAACATATCTTTTCCAAATGGATATATATGTTTACAGACTCTCTTAGCTGCCTCTCTTAGATTGAGGCACTGGCAGGATTCTTATTTGTATATTAAGATTTCCTTTATAATCCTGAATGTTCTAAAAAAGAAATCAGCATCATTTATACCTATTACATATTTGGGGAGAAAATGGGCTAAGAAATGCTTTATTCTAATTTCATTTTTTGAGACGGAGTCTCGCTCTGTTGCGCAGGCTGGAGTGCAATGGCGCGATCTTGGGTCACTGCAACCTCCGCCTCCTGGGTTCAAGCAGTTCTCCCTGCCTCAGTCTCCCAAGTAGCTGGGACTGCAGGCTCCCGCCACCATGCCTGGCTAATTTTTTTGTGTATTTAGTAGAGATGGGGTTTCACCATGTTGGCCAGGCTGGTCTCGAACTCCTGACCTCAGGTGATCTGCCTGCCTTGGCTTCCCAAAGTGCTGGGATTACAGGCATGAGCCACCATGCTAGGCCTATTCTGGTTTCTTTTACTAGAAATTATATTTATTGAAAGTTGAATGCTTTTTAGAAATATGTTAAAATAAAATGTGTTAATCAGCCTGGTTTCTTTGCTATTAGAATATACCATGCTAAAGGTGATGCAAAATTGTGCTCACTTGACCCACTACAAATTCATGCTGCCCTATTTCAAGCCCACCCTGCTGTTTAGTTTTCTACTTCTTCAGTTAACTCCCTAGCCCAGTTGCTAAAGAAGCTGTTCTAAACCAACTTCCTTTTCTTTAAACACCTCTATCCTAAGTTTGCTGAGATTATCAGATTCATTCAAAAGTTTGTTGATGTTAATTAAGTAGCTGGTAGCTTTTCTTCTCTTCCCTCCCCCACTTCCACCATAATTTCTCACTTGTCTCTATTTTTATTTTACTCTTGCACTCCTTTTCTTAGAGGCATTTATTGAGTTCCTACTTTTTGCCAGATACAGGCGAAAGGGAGATAAAGGATGGTCCCTTCTGTGAGAGACAGTAAAATGAACAGTTTACTATGCATTGCAATATGTACTTTCATGTTACCGCATTTATTTTACACAACCACCCTCTGAAAATAAGGAAGACAAGATTTAGAGAGGTTGTAGCTTCCTCAGCCTGTCAAAGCTAGAACTTGAATTCCAAGTCCTGAGGCTCTTTCCCTACAAACATCCCTGCCTAGTGATATCAGAGCTGTCTGGTGTGACCTCACTGACCTCTACTCTTTGGCTGTACAGCCCTGCCCTTGAGAAAGCCTCTGTGAAAGAGAGACTTTCCTAAGTCCTATCTACTAGTGCCCTTCCTAGCTTCTACATGTCTTCCTACCTCATAGTACAATATTGCCATTTCCCCTTCTCAAGTTTCTCTTTTTCACCTTTAAACCTCCATCGTCCTTTTCCCAATTTAAAATAAATCTTATATCCATCTTGTTTTTCTTTAGCACTTGTTCTGTTCATTTCCCTTTTTGTTCCTCTACTTTTAGAATGCATGATCTTCACTCTTTGGTTCCACTTACTCTAATTTGTTATAACCTGGCCTCTAATTCCATCCCTCTATCAAAAGTCCTCTCTAAAAGGACACCTGTGACCTCTACCTTACCAAATCCAGCGGCCCGTATAAATCACCTTTCTCCTTTACTGCAGTAAACCATTTGTTCTTCTGACAGTCTGGCTTTGAGGGTGTCTTCTCCATTGGTCTATATGATATACCATAATTCCATTTTTCTGCCTCCCACTTTTGCTGTGACTTTGCCTTCTATTCATTCTTGCCTATTACTCCTACTAACCTATTGTTTCAAGGCACTGGCTTAGGACATGGCTTCCCTCTAAAATTACTTCTTTAGGAAATTGATAGGTTGTGGTCTCAGGATCATGGATTTATGAAAATGATTCTAAGATCTTGATGCCAGAGTCTAATCTCTCACCCTAGCCGAAGTCTTTATTTCTATTTGGATATCTTGTGGTAACTTATCCTTCATTGTCCCAAACCAAATTCGTCATCATCTTATATTCCCCTTGTTTGTACCATTTGTCACATTTCTCCCAGTCACCCAAATCTAATTTGTTCTTTTAGTACTCCTTAGCAAAATTCTGTATTCTGGCCAGGCCAGTTAGTTACCTTACTATTAAGAGTTTTAAGATTGTAATTCTGCCAAGATTAGGGATAAAACTAGGGTTAAAAGTAAGTAATAATTAATGATAAAGATCTAATGGACAATCAAGATAGTTTATTAAATGATTTTAAATTTTGTTTTAGTAGCCACTATTGTTTTTAAACATTAGTAATACTGATGCCTATGCCTAATGCTTTGATACAGTGTTCTTTTTTGCTTAAAAGAAAAGGATAGTTGGGCTGGGCACAGTGGCTCATGCCTGTAATCACAGCACTTTGGGAGGCCAAGGCAGGCAGATCATGATGTCAAGAGATCGAGACCATCTGGCCAACATGGTGAAACCCCGTCTCTGCTAAAAATACAAAAATTAGCTGGGCGTGGTGGCACGTGCCTGTAATCCCAGCTACTCAGGAGGCTGAGGCAGGAGAAGCGCTTGAACCTGGGAGGCGGAGGTTGCAGTGAGCCAAGATAGTGCCACTGCACTCCAGCCTGGGCGACAGAGCAAGACTCCATATGGGGGGCGGTGGGGAAAGGGGAGTGGGTAAGAAAAGGATACTTAGATGGAAAACACATTTTGCCCTTTGCTGTATCTGAGCCTTCCCATTCTCAGCAACCTAAAAGCTTCCCAGGCTTTACCTAAAATGCTTATTGCCTTCCTCTTTTGCTATTCAAAATAATTCATCCTTCAGGATCCAGCCCAAGTCCCACTTTCAATTTAGTCCGCTTTTACAAATGTTTATTATACATTGTTCCAGATAACATAATAAAGGAGAAATAGACCTTCCCCCAGGGGGCTTAGCATCTAGTAGAAACCGGTAACAACTTCCTTTATTCTCACAATACTTACCACTTTTTTGCTTCTACTCTATATATTTTGTCATCTCACCTTCATGTAAGCTCCTTAGTGGTAGACCTTGTTTGTTGCTGCTTTTCATCATTTGATACTAATTAGCACTCACACCAGAATTTTACTACCCTTATCTGTGAACTGGAACAATTTCATCCATGTGTAATTTTAGAAAGTCAACTGTTATAGTAATCTTTAGGCTAATTACCATTTGTCTAAATTAGTAATTATTTGAAAAGTAGTTTGAAACTCTTTTAAAGTTCATAAAATAGATGGGAATTGTTTTTAAAAGTATGTATTTTTTCCTTCTGGCCTTGATTGCATCTGCGAGTGAATAGATGAGGTTTAGGTAAAACTGAGGAGGTAGAGAATAAGGGGGGAAATACTGGCTTTAGCTAACTTCACTTTCGAATGTTTTTCAATGGATGAAACAGCATTCCATCATGTTACTTTGTCATCAACAACAATTGGCATCTATTAAATATATAAAACAGTGCCTTGAATATTGTGTAATATTGTAGAATAATAGGTGTAATATTGGTAGAATGAACTTGAATATTTTTGTTTGCTATAGGGATATGTAGTTTAAAAAGAGTAGGTATCAGCACAGGCTTCCTTTGGATAGCTTTAGTTTTTAAGAGCTGGATACTCCAAAGCATTCTCAAAAAAGTCTTACAAATTATTCAAAATCCAATGAAACAAAATCACTACAGGCCGGGCTCAGTGTCTCATGCCTGTAATCCCAGCCCTTTGGGAGGCTGAGGCAGGCAGATCACTTGAGGTCAGGAGTTCATGACCAGCCTGGCCAAAATGGTGAAACCCCATCTCTACTAAAAATACAAAAATTAGCCAGGCATGGTGGTGGCACGCCTGTAATCCATCTACTCGAGAGGCTGAGGCAGGAGAATCGCTTGAACCTAGAAGGTAGAGGTTGCAGTGAGCCGAGACGGCGCCACAGCACTCCAGCCTGGGCAACAGAGCGAGACTCCATCTCAAAACAAAAACACAACAAGACAAAAACCCAAAATTTCTATAAATTAAAAAGATTTTTTGCCTATTCTGCTTATGTAAATGTAAATTAAAATTTTAATATATGTTATACCGTAGCACATTAGTTTTAGATTAAATGACATTCTGTGGTTGAAAGTTTTATGTGCATTAATGCATTTTATAGTACATTGGGGCCCCTTATACAATCAAAATTTGTTATGTATATTATGTATTCAAATTATAGAGGCTTATTCTTGTGACTTTGCCTTTGTGACTTGCAATTGTCATATGTATAATTTGTTGGATGTCAGATTTAGTAGTTAAGGAGGTAACTCATAAATTATAACATGGTTTTTGTTTGAGTACTGGCATCTTTATTTACTATCCCTGTGACCATAGGCAAGTCATTTAACTGCTTTGGGCCTTAGATTCTTCATCTCTGAAATAGGGAGCAAAATACTGATTAAACCAGTGTTCTTAATGAGGATTCAATGAGGTGAAATATGATGTATATGAAAGCCATTTGTAAAGTGTAAATGACTTTGTAGGTAAAAGGTGTTTGTTATTTATGATATCTTAAGAAAATTAGTTTCCAGGATCTTATTGCAGTAGTAATTTTTTTTTTACTACTTTTATATACCCCCAATATTTCAATTGATTAGCTTTGGTTTAGACCTTTGTTAAATGCTGAATTACAACAAATTATCTTTTATATGTTCTGTGTATGCTCTTGAAAACATACATGTGATGTGCTGATTACCACTCAGCAACTGGCTAAGTGGCTCTCTGGAGCAAAAAATGTCCCAATTTGTAGCATTTGCTGTTTTCCATGTTGTAGATACTCCTACCATAGCCAATTCCAAATCACCAGTATGCTGTCATTGAATGCAGAATTGGGAAAAATATGTATATATCAGCTCTTGTGAGTTTGTTGGATCTGGCTGCTGCACACACTGAACTAAGACATAGTCAGGTTTTGTTTGTTTGTTTGTTTGTTAGTTTGTTTTGAGACAGGGTCTTGCTCTGTCTCTTGTTTGTTTGTTTTGAGACAGAGTCTTGCTCTGTCACCCAGGCTGGAGTGCAGTGGCATGAGCTCGGCTCACTGCAACCTCTGCCTCCTGGGTTCAAGTGATTCTCCTGCCTCAGCCTCCCTAGTGGCTGGGACTACGGGTGCGTGCCACCACGCCCAGCTAATTTTTGTATTTTTAGTAGAGGCTGGGTTTCACCATGCTGGCCAGGATGGTCTTGATCTCTTGACCTCATGATCCGCCCGCCTCAGCCTCCCAAAGTGTTGGAATTACAGGCGTGAGCCACCACGCCTGGCCATAGTCAGTTTTTAAATGTATAAGCATACAGAAGTCATCATTAATCAGGGAGACTTTTGAACTATTTTAGATTTCAAAAACACTTGTAACTGTCTCTGAAAGCCAGGAATCTGAAGTCAGACCTGGATTCTAATTCTGCCTCTGCACTTACTAGCTGTGTGACCTTAGGCAAATCAGAATATCTTTTTTGGGGGACAGGGGATGGAGTCTCCCTGTGTCGCCCAGGCTGGAGTACAGTGGTATGATCTTGGCTCACTGCAGCCTCCGCCACCCAGGTTCAAGCGATTCTCCTGCCTCAGCCTCCCGAGTAGCTGGGATTACAGGCGTGCACCACCATGCCCAGCTAATTTTTGTATTTTTAGTAGAGATGGTGTTTCACCATGTTGTGCAGGCTGGTCTCTAACTCCTGACATTAGGTGATCTGCCCACTTCGGCCTCCCAAAGTGCTGGGATTATAGGTGTGAACCACCCCACCAGCCCAGAATATCTTTAAGCTTCAATTTCTTCATCAGTAAAACAGGCACAATAATAGTATGTACTTCTGATGGTAGATAATAAAGGTAAATGAAGTTAATTCCTTTCTGGTACTTGGTGTAGACCTCTGGTTAAAAAGGGAGGAAAAGGATTACTTTATAAGGTCAGCAGCTATTGTCAACCTTGCATGGTTCTAATAGCATGTCAAACTGAATTTTACACTTGATCTTAGCCAAAAGGATGAGAAACAATCAAACTGAATTTTATGTTAATTTATTTTATTTTTTTAGCTGACATGGGTTTTGCCAGATTATTCAATTCTCCTCTAAAGCCACTAGCAGATTTGGATCCAGTAGTTGTGACATTTTGGTATCGGGCTCCAGAACTTTTGCTTGGTGCAAGGCATTATACAAAGGCCATCGGTAAGTTGGTCTAAAATGATTTATTATCTTGTCATCTAACGATCATAAATATAAAATGGTATAATAATAAAGCTACTTGATAAAAACCATTTTATACATTTTTGTAGAAGTCCTATTGTCTTCTATATTCCTAGATTTCTGGTAGATTTAGATTCTTAATTGTATAGGAGAATATGATTATTTTAAAAGAAGAAAACTTTTTTTTTCAGAGAATAGAGGTATCAGTATCTGATCCTGTTGAGTTGTTACGGAAACAATAACATGCACATTTTATTTTGTACTTAGTAGCTGTTGATCAGAAGAACTGGAGAGAAGTTTAGAATTGTTTTCTTCACAAAATGAAAAACAAAAACAGGAGTAGTGCAGTATTGGAAAGAACCCCTTCTATTTGGGGAAAAGTTAGTCACATTGTTTCCTAAGCAAGAAGCAATATAACTAATCTTTCTCTCTTGCCATTACAGTTATGAGAATGGCAGTTTCTCCATTAAGGTAGGAAATAGAGTCTGGGTAGATTAGCTGTGCTTAGCATCTTGCCATCTCATCAAGTTAAAAAAACTGAGTAAGAAAATCTGTTATAAACACACTCTCTGTAAGATTTAAAGTCTGCCTCAGAACAGTGGCTTCAGAGATTTGCTACCTGGTGACTGCAGTATCCTCAGACGGCCCAGCTGTGAATGGAGGGAGTCAGTAGGAGCTGGCCCTCCTCAAACCTAGCGATTTCTTTAAAGGAAGGAAAAGGAGAGAGTAGGGGAGAGTACATTGTAGCTGTTAGAAGGGCTAGTTCTACAAGGTATCCAAATTTCTTAAGTATATTTCTTTAAATTTTCCTTTTATTGAATTTTCTGTTTACTGGCATTAGTCTCATATCAGTTTTGGCTACCTTTAGCTGCTTTTGTTGAATTCTATTTAATAAAGGCACTGCAAGTATAAAATTATTAAAAATAGACAAGCACAATCCTTTCTTTGCTAACCAAGCTTTATGAAAAACCTGGTGACACCCAAAGAGCTACAAAGGAAACTCTCACATTTGGAAAGATTAGACTAATAATTAGCCCTACTCATGGGTTAAAAAAGAACACAAAAATTAAAATATAGTAAGTCCTCATTCACCAAGACGTCTGATTTCTGCAAAACTCAGACACCAGAACACATTTAGATTTTGTCCAGGGACGGAGACTCTAGCACAGTGTTGGAATATTGTAAATTATTGATAAATACTGCTGAATAGTTTTGTTAAATTAGTGAAAAAGCCTCTGAGTAGACTGGTATGTGTTTGACAGTAGAGGAATGTGAGAGTAACATAAAACCCTTACCTGTGCCACTGGGCCTCTGGTAAGGCAGCAGATCAGAGGCTACCAAGGCCAGGCTGTCATCAGTGGACAGTGGCAGCCGTCTGCAAAAGGTGAGGAAAGAACTACAGACAGCAAATGGAAGGGATGGAGTGGCCCTGCGAGTGAGGAGCTAAAATCAGATCCTGCCTGTGTACATTCCAACCAGTGACTTTTACTATGGAGCTGTATTTTTGAGACTTTTAGAATCATCAGTTTGTTTTTTCTGTCATTTAGGGCTCTCCTTACCCACTATTGAAAACAGTCAAATCCTTTAGACAACCTCAGAAGGAACCAGAGGATAGGAAGAGACTGAAAGTAAGCCAGGGAAGGGAAGAGTGTTAGTTGAAAGTAACAGGTGATGCCTTAGAACAGGTTAATGACAGATAACCCAGGGCATGAGGAAGGGAGAAGAGGATGCAATCTCCATAGAAATCCATATACCTTAGACTTAATCCAAACACTAGGACAGTCTTTATCTAGAAGGGAGATTTCCTTTAGGAGAAGGCACATTCAGTCAAAACCTTCTGTTAAGCTAAATGACTCCCCACCAATGTCTGTCCCACTCTCAGAGAATCTAACACAGCAGGTCCATGCCCTTAGGTAGGTGATTCTGTTGTGCAGGACCCATATACTTTGAGAGCCCACACTTTGAGAAGCACAGTTTTATGAATATTTTCTGATTTACTTTTCTCTCGTTGAAAATAGATGCTTTTTTTTAAATAAATGTAATCGGATATGAATTGAAAACCAATTATACTTCTTATTTCCTCAGGGTAAGGAAAAATGAAATTGAATTTTAACCAGCTTGCAACTTACTTGCTTGGTAAATGAAATTTACCGCTTAAAGATAAAAACATAATCACTAATTTCTAATTTTAGTCAATTCCCAATTATCCATTCTGGATAGAAGGTAGGAGAAAGTTAAGACAGAAAGAAAGAATAATCCCCAAATCAGTTATCTTAGGGCTTCAAATCGGTTAATAGCAGACATTTATAAGTACATACTTACTCACTTTTTCGTACTCTTCTCCATGCATGGTCCATGTTAGAAATGAGTACTTAGGGCCGGGCAAGATGCCTCATGCCTGTAATCCCAGCACTTTGGGAGGCCGAGGCAGGTGGATCACTTGAGGTCAGGAGTTCAAGACCAGCCTGGCCAACATGGTGAATCCCCATCTCTACCAAAAATACAAAAATTAGCCAGGCATGGTGGTGTGTGCCTGTAATTCCAGCTACCCAGGAGGCTGAGGTGAGAGAACCACTTGAACCCGGGAGGCAGAGGTTGCAGTGAGCCGATACCGCACCATTGCCTTCCAGCCTGGGCAACAGGGCAAGACTCTGTGGAAAAAAAGAAATGAGTAATTTGATTCAGAGCATAGAAAAAAGAGAGTTTGATTATTTGATATCAGTGGAGGTTTGTGGAGTGACAGTTGGGGAGGGGAGTGGCAGTGATGGTGACCAGCAATGTTGGGGCGGCTGTGTTTATGGATGTGTCAGGAGAACAAGTCATTGACAGAGGAAAGAAACCTGAGAAGTAGCTACAGATAGTGCAGGAGCCAGATGGCCTTTTGAAATTATAGGCTAATATGAGGCAGAAAACCTTTGAATTTACTGCCACCTGCTATCTGAGGTTTCTTATCTTAGCAGTTCACTGGGAACTCAAGACCCTGGCTCTTGTCCTTTGAATGGAAGACAAACCAGGAATTGGCGTGACCAGGCACATGCAGTAGTAGTCCTGGTAGACTGCATAGTAGAGGCGGTAATGAGGAAGAGAGATGGGACCATCAGAGGCAGCCATATCGGGGGAAGAGTGACAACCAATATGACATGGGAGAGAGAAAAGAATTCAGAAATGGACACTGAGCAGTATTATTACTCTACTCTGTAGTGATGGATGTTCATAATGATGATGACCTTGCTGCATCATTAAGGAGGATTACATTTTTTATAGCCTCTTATGGTGGCAGGCAATGGTGTAATTAAAAAATGGTTGTTGAAGGAATATGTTTCCATTATCCAGAAGGCTAAATTATGTGGAAGGAAACTGTACCTGAATGTGGTCAAATAAGTAAGGCATTACTGTATGGATTTTTCCATTTGGCAATTTGTTTTAGGAGAGAGCATTCTGATATGTCTTCTAGCTAATTGTTATACAGTAGTCCCCACTTATCTGCTGGGAATATGTTCCAAGACCCCCCAGGGGATGCCAGAAACTGCAGATAGCACCGAACCCTGTATATACTATTTTTTTTTTATCTGATAACCCAGATGACCACTAAGTGACTAACCAGCGGGTAGTGAGTATACAGTGTGGCTGAACAGAGGGATGATTCACATCCCAGGAAGATGGAGAGCATAGCATGAGATTTCATCACACTACTCAGAATGGTACACAATTTAAAACTTATAAATTGTTTATTTCTGGAATTTTCCATTTAATATTTTCAAACTGCAGTGGTTGACTGCAGGTAACTGAAACTGGAGGGCAAAAACTTAGATGAGGAAGGAATAGTGTAATTAACCTTTTTCCTTGTTTAGCTTATCACAGAATGTGATTCACATATTTAATAGGCTGCTAAACACAGTACTTTTTTATGCTATACCATAGTTTTTTGTTTGTTTTTTTCCGAGATGGTGTTTCACTCTGTTGCCCAGGCTGGAGTACAGTGGTGTGATCTTGGCTCACTGCAACCTCTGCCCCCTGGGTTCAAGCGATTTTCTTGCTTCAGCCTCCTGAGTAGCTGGGACTACAGGTGTACGCCACTACATCTGGCTAATTTTTCTATTTTTAGTAGAGATGGGGTTTCATCATGTTGGCCAGGATGGCCTTGAGCTCCTGGCCTCAAGCGATCCACCTGCCTTGGCCTCCCAAAATGCTGGGATTACAGGTGTGAGCCACTGTGCCCGGCCTGTACTATAGTTTTTGAATTTTTATCATGTATGTATGTATGTATGTATGTATGTATGTATGTATGTATGTATGTATTTGAGACAGAGTTTCTCTCTTGTTGCCCACGCTGGAGTACAGTGGCACAATCTTGGCTCACTGAACCTTTCACCTCCCAGGTTCAAGCAATTCTCCTTCCTTAGCCTTCCAAGTAGCTGGGATTACAGGCATGTGCCACCACGCCCAGCTAATTTTGTATTTTTAGTAGAGGCAGGGTTTTACCATGTTGGTCAGAACTCCTGACCTCAGGTGATCAGCCCGCCTCAGCCTCCCAAAGTTCTGGGATTACAGGTGTGAGCCACCATGCACAGACTATCTTTAATTTTTTAAATATTTACTAAATGGCATTTAAGTGGGCAAGTGTGAATATGCATCTCACAAAAGTTAATTCACTTACACATTTGGCAAAGCATTGTGAATATAATATTGTAGTCTCAGAATATAAGCTACAGTCTTTCAGTGTGTAAATTTTAATAGAATAATCTATGACTGGTGATTTTAGATAGTTAACAAAACTTCTAAAGATGCCTAACTTTATCCTGGGGGGTGGGTAGCATATAAGTGAATATATTTAAATAAGATCTATGTCTGCTGGTGTCATGCAGTGCTATATATAGTATTATTTATGAGCTTCTAGAGCAATTTATTGAAAAAGCTGAAGCTAGTAGTCTTTGAGACAAAAGATTTTTCCCCCAATTCTTTTTATTTTGTTTTATTTTTTGAGACAGAGGCTCGCTCTGTTGCCCAGGCTGTAGTGCAGTGGCGCAATCTCAGCTCACTGCAACCTCTGCCCCCTTGATTCAGGCGATTCTTCTGCATTGCCTCCTCGGTAGCTGGGACTACAGGTGTGTGCCACCACACCTGGCTAATTTTTTGTATTTTTAGTAGAGATAGGGTTTCACCATGTTGGTCAGGATGGTCTCGAACTTCTGACCTCAAGTGATCCGTCCACCTCGGCCTCCCAAAGTGCTGGGAATACAGGCATAAGCCACCGCACCCAGCCTCCCCAATTCTTTTATATGGTCTATACTGTCTGTCTAGACTCAAAACTTATAAATTCTACTCTATCATTATACATTGGATGGCTGTAAAAGAATTACATCACCATGTCTGATGATGATATTGTTTCAGTATATCAGATCTGTGTATTATGCCTGGTATTAGATTATCAATTGAATACTTTAATGATTAAATTATTAACAGTGGTTAGACATGGTGAGACCTTGTCTCTACAGAACACTTTTTAAAAAAATTAGCCAGGTACAGTAGCACACACCCATAGTCTGAACTACTCTGGAGGCTGAGGCAGGAGGATTGCTTGAGCCCAGCAGGTGAAGGCTTCAGGGAGCCATGGTTACACCACTGTACTCCAGCCTGGGTGACAGAGACCCCAAAAACAACAACAAAAAAAGTGGTTAGAAAGACCTTTGCCTAAATCTAAAGAATTTGTTGCTTGCTAAATTGACTTTCCCCATTTATTGTCATCAGAAAATTTACAAGTAAATGTTTTTTATTACTTGGCTTTCGATTTGTTACATGATGATATAACTATTTCATGTCATATATATATATATATATATATATACACACACACACACACATACACACATATATATACATACCTATATATACACACATACCCACACATGTCAAAATACAAAGTACAATAATGTTTTCTTAATGCACTTATTGTACTTTGTATATTGATTTGCTGAAAAGTATTTTTATAAGTAGGCTGGGATTATATCTAGGAATTATAACCAAGGAAATATATACAAAACCTTGTGTTTCTTCCTTCCCAGATATATGGGCAATAGGTTGTATATTTGCTGAATTGTTGACTTCGGAACCTATTTTTCACTGTCGTCAGGAAGATATAAAAACAAGCAATCCCTTTCATCATGATCAACTGGATCGGATATTTAGTGTCATGGGGTTTCCTGCAGGTAATTTATTTTCCTTTTTAAAGTCATATTTTGAGTCATATTTCAAAATCATTTCTTCTCAAAAGCATATTTTAATGTATATTTATAAACTAACATAATTAGGAGACTTTAAATTAACACATTATTTTCTATAACAATATTTAATTTTTTTGTAAGATAAAGACTGGGAAGATATTAGAAAGATGCCAGAATATCCCACACTTCAAAAAGACTTTAGAAGAACAACGTAAGTAATTCCACACGGTCTTAGTCTTTTTGTGCTGCTATAAAAAAATACCTTAGACTGGGTAATTTATAAACAACAGGAATTTGTTTTCTCCCAGTCCTTGAGGCTGGGAAGTCCAAGTTCAAGGCACTGGCATGTTTGGAATCCCATGAAGGTTGCTTTCTGCTTCCAGGGTGGCGCCTTGTTGCTGTGTCCTCACATGGGTAGAAGGGCAAAAAGGGGGCAGATACTGTGTGATGCCTCTTTTACAAGGCATTAATCCCACTCCTGAAAGCAAAGCCCTCAATTCTGGAAGGCCTTATCTTCTAATACTGTTGCATTGAGAATTAAGTTTCAACATGAATTTTGGAGGGGACATAAACATTCAAACCATAGTGCACATTAATTATAGGTAGTAATTTCAATGAGAATAGTTAAATTAATCTTTTTAAAAAACAGATGTAGATTGTTATTTAAACTAGAAACTGAGATTTTAGCATATTAATTATGCCTGTGATTTAAATAAGATATTCCAGATACTGTTAACATATATAGTTCAGGTTTAGGCTGCAGTATTAAAAACTTTTAACAATTTAAGGGTTAATAGGTAGTTTATATCTGCTATGTTTTAGCATGAATAAAGTTCTCAGTTCTAGGCCACAGTAGTGGTTTTATCTTTATCTGAGTAATGACTGGTGACTGACATGCTGGACTAGGAAACCTGGAAGGCTGGCAGAAGGAAGAACACGTGGCCTGGAATATGAGTAAAACAAACTGATGAAGGCATTTACTTTGAGCAGAAATGAGATTAAGGGTGATGGCATGTGAGGTATTTGTTATAAATATGCACACCTACCAAAAATTGTGGAAGAGCTTCTCTATGGGCAGCTTACCAGGAAAATTTCAGGACAGGATGGCTTATAGGAACAAAAGCAGACATCATAAAGAGAAATAGAGAATGGCATTGATCATTTCTGACCCCTTTTTTCTCACAGTCCTTGGTGGGGTCCTTTGCCTGTACCCATCTCCTAAGGACAGTGCTGGTATCAATGTTCTATCCTGGGCTCTTTTCTCACTCTAGATATTTTCCCAGTCAGATTCTATGATTTTGATGGCCACAATTTACCATCAATTATGTGAATAACTCCCAATATGTATGTTACTCAGTTCACTTTTCCAAGTTTCAAAATCATTTATCTAATTGCCTTATGGAATCCCAACCTGAATGTTCTATAAATTCTTTAAACATTCAAAACCAAACTAGTTATTTTCATTTAACATTTTATTGTACCCTTGTTGGCAAGGGTACAATAAAATGGGCATGCTGGCCAGGCACAGTGGCTCACTCATGCCTGTAATCCCCACACTTCGGGAGGCTGAGGTGGGAAGATCTCTTGAGCCCAGGAGTTTGAGACTAGCCTGGGCAACATAATTAGACCCTATCTCTATTTTTATTAAAAAAAAATTATTACTCATATGCTACTGGTGAGGATGAGTACTTCTCAAACTTCAGTGTACCTACAAATCACCTGGAGACCTTGTTAAAAATGTAGATTCTGAGTCAGAATCCGGGGTGAGGACTGAGAACCTTCATTTCTAATGCAGGCTCTCAGGTGATACTCAGGTTGCTGGTAAAAGCTACATTTGTGTAGCAAGATTCTAGAGCACCTAAAAAAGGCTTTAAAATATGCATGCCCTTTGACCTGATAATTCCTGGAATTTATCCTGTGGAAGTAATCAGAGCTGCCACAAATAGATGAGTACTTATTATATACCAGGGTGGTGCTAAACCCTTTACCTGCATTTTTTCATATGATCTTCCTAGCAAATCTATAGGGTAGGCATAATTATAATTTCCACTTTTCAGATTCAGAACCTAAGGCTTTCTTAGAGGTTAACTAACTTGCCCAAGATCACACAATTGGTGAATGACTGAATCAGGGTCTAGTAGGGGTCTCTGAGTCTCACCTGCTAGGCAGTATCGGCTTCCTGCCATGCACATCAGATTTAGCTACAAGGACTTGTATGCCACAGCTATTATGAAACAGGTAATACCCGTACCAGTAGGAGATAGGCAGCCACTCAAAATAATAAGTTTGAAGAGTATTTGACAAGAGAAAATGTTTATGGAACAATATTAAATAAAAAGCCAAGACAATTTTTTAGTAGGATTCCAATTTTATAAAAACAAAGCAAAAATTCCTGTGTTTATACCATATATGTATATGCCACACACACACAAAACACCAAAGGGACATTATAAAAATTTTGCCAGTGGTTTTTTTGTCACTGAGTGGCTTGATTGTGAGTGATTTTAATTTTCTTCCTTATACTTTCTATATTCTGTAATTCTTTTTATCATGAACATATATTACCTATTTTTAGACCTTTTAATTTGAAATATTTCATATGTAGGAAAGAATATATAATGAAAAAATATCTAGTATATTTAGAATAATAAAATGAATACCCCTTTGCTCACCTCTGAACCTAAGAATTAGAACATCATTAAGATTACTAAAGTACCCTGTATGCCCCGCCTCCCTATCCACATCCCTCCCAGAGGGTAGACTCTGAGTGTTCTGCATTTGGGTTTATCATCCCCACAGTTTTTATTATAGTTCCAGTCCACATGTTTATGTATCTCTAAAAGTTATTGTTTGGTTTATTGTCTTTCAACTTTTTATAAATGGTAGCATATTATGTATTTTCTTCTGCAACTTGCTTTTTCTCCTCACTCAACCTTGCATATTCATTTTTACTGTTGTATAACATTCCATTCTGTGAATGTATAAAAATGTACCCATTTTTCAGTTGATGGACATTTGGATTGTCTATATATATATATATATATATGCCATTACTAAAAGGCTGCTAAGAACATTTTTATCCCTGTATCCTGATATACATGTACAAAAGCATCTCTTTGACTCAGGTATGTGCCTAGAAATGGAGTTGCTAGGTCATAGGCTATACACATTTTCAACACTAATGGTTAATGCATAACTGTTTTCCAAAGGGATTGTAACAGTATAAACTCTCATGTTGTGTGTGACAGTTGCTATTTCTTCACACATTTGCTAATATTTGGTAATGGATTCCTTCTTATTCAGAAAAATCAATGGCTTAAACACATACCTTATAGGAAAGCCAATCTTGGAGCTTATCATTAAAAAATATCAATTGGATGAGTGTTCCCAGTGATGTGTGACTGTGCGTGTCCTTGCAGGTATGCCAACAGTAGCCTCATAAAGTACATGGAGAAACACAAGGTCAAGCCTGACAGCAAAGTGTTCCTCTTGGTAGGTGCTTCTCTCCCAGACTGAAATCTGATTCTCAGCACAAAATCTTGCCTTCTATTTACTCAGCTATTCCTCCTCTTTAGAAACAAAAGAAATTAGTGGATGCTGGGGTAAAATTAAGTATTTTTTTTTGTTGAGATGTCACCCTTGTCTTTCAGCCTTCACTTTAAATGATTTATCAGCAGAAAGTGAACTTTATAAGGGCTTTAATGCTGATGATTTCTGCCAATTTCACATAAAAGTATGTAGTATGCATAATCTGCAGTGAGCGATACCAAATGTATTTTATATTAATCCTATTACACAGTAATACAAAAGACAAGGTGTTGACTTGTAAATAACCTTTTCATGTGCTGTACATTTCCCGTGTGTCACTCTAGCTTCAGAAACTCCTGACCATGGATCCAACCAAGAGAATTACCTCGGAGCAAGCTCTGCAGGATCCCTATTTTCAGGAAGACCCTTTGCCAACATTAGAGTATGTATCCCGTCTTTTCTGTGTCCTTTGCTCCAGGCTGAGGAGGCCGCATGGTGGTTGAAAGCAAGGGAAGCACTTGCCACTGAAGTATTTAACTTTTTCAGTGATACCACCTAAAGACTGCTCAAGGGCAAGCTTCCACATTTTGAAACAGGCAAAGCTGTAGAGAGGGATGAATGAAAACAAGTATTTTAGGAACGACCAATTGTCAGTTTTACAGATGAAAACTAAAGCTGAGAACAGATAAGACCTTTAGAGACCAATTGGCCAGATCAGAAATTCAGCCAAACCAGTAGGCAACAGAAGTTAATCTGTCTTCCAGAGCATGTCCACTGCACTACAAAACCCCTTTACTCCTTCATCCTTCTTACCCCCAAGTATAGACTTTGTGTTTTCATCTATAAGAGGTGCAGTTTTTCTTGTTAAGGCAAATACAAATTAAGTTATTTTTGGTGCTAATGAAGTTAGTATAGAGAAATTTCTATGTCCTATATGTCAACTAGCAGCAGTCAAGATTTGAACACTAGCCGCAGATGAGGAGTAGGAAATAAGTGAAGAAAAACAAATTGGAATTTTAAATTAACAAGGTAATGATATTACAGATTTTAGATCATGATATATTTTTTCTTTTTAATGATTTTTAGTGTATTTGCCGGCTGCCAGATTCCATACCCCAAACGAGAATTCCTTAATGAAGATGATCCTGAAGAAAAAGGTGACAAGGTATAAACTGCATGGTATACTTTCACTTCCAAAGAGCAAGGGAGGCAAAAAGATAGTTTAGGTATCGTTCCATAATTCCCATACATTTAACCACCTTTTCTAATATTTAAATTTGAATGTATCTTATTTTCTGTGGAAGTTTGGGGATTGTAAAGGTACCTTGAAGTTTGAAGTATGACCAGCTCACAGGTACCTGAGCTTCCGGTGTGTGTCACAGCCAGTTCTACTCCCAGATTCCCACTTCTTGGTCTTTCTGTTTGTTTGGTGTCACTAACACCCCTTTATGCAGCTGGCTTTTGCTAGCATTACTCTGTTCTTTCCTCTTAACTGGATATATTGGCTCACTCTCCAGACTGCTCTGCCTTTCCAGAATCATGATTGAAAAGATTTCTTATAGCTGTTTTAATGAGCTATAAGAAATGTATTTCTGATGTGCCTGTGGCCTTCAGTGAGATGTCTGTGACTGATTTGGAGGATCACTGTGCAATCTAAATGAACTTCAGGGAAAGAGTCCTGTTTGGGGCTCGGCGCCTTGCCCTTTGGGAACACTGTGTTCCCTGGCTGCTCCATTCTCCAGTCCTCCCCATCACTCTAGTGTCCCACATAGATTGCTCCCCCAGGTTGGTCAGCAGCCACATGTGCATATCAAATAATTAAAGAAAGCTCCTGTTAATTTGGTTTCATACCAAGCTTGCTTTTTTCCCCTTAAAAGAATCAGCAACAGCAGCAGAACCAACATCAGCAGCCCACAGCCCCTCCACAGCAGGCAGCAGCCCCTCCACAGGCGCCCCCGCCACAGCAGAACAGCACCCAGACCAACGGGACCGCAGGTGGGGCTGGGGCCGGGGTCGGGGGCACTGGAGCAGGGTTGCAGCACAGCCAGGACTCCAGCCTGAACCAGGTGCCTCCAAACAAGAAGCCACGGCTAGGGCCTTCAGGCGCAAACTCAGGCGGACCTGTGATGCCCTCGGATTATCAGGTACTCCCTGAACGTTTAATGTTCATATGCTTTATGAAGTGGGGAAAAGATTTATCCTAGATCCTTTTAGAGTTAAGTAACACTTAACTCTTACATTTGACTCTGCAATCCTATTTCTAGGGCATTCTATGAAGAGGAAGATTTTCATCATATTTCATGTAATTTTAAGATATCTCATATTCTGACTTGTTTATCCTGACACCCTGAGGAGAGGAAGGTAGGGAGGCCAGTGCCCCCATCCTTAAAGAAAATTTCATCATTTTACCCTTACAGCTGCCTTAGCAGTTTTGGTGTATCAGAAAAAGATACGTAGATACGCAGTTGAAAAGGGAAGGGGAGTGGTGTCTTACTTTAGACAAAATTAATTGCATTTTTTAGAAAGATATGCTCTTTCTGGGAGGAAGTAGCTACATAGATAAAGAAGAGAAGGGGGCTAAGTCTGAGGCTTCTCCGAAATAATTGTTAAGTCTCATTAGAAATAATTTTGAGACTAGAAAATACTTTTTGTTATTCAGATAAAAAGAGAACACCAATTGCAGTACTAATTCAGGAAATTAAAGGAGCTAAGTCTAAGGATTGGTATTTGGAGAGAGAGGTAAAAATACCCATTGTGATAACCATAGGAAATTTTGAAAAAAAAATTTTTTTCAAGGTAGTAACAAGTTAAGAGAACATCTAGGAAGAAGGGAAAACAAGTTTTTTGTTTGTTTGTTTGTTTTTTTGTTTGTTTTGTTTTAAGTTTAGAGCCACAGTCCCTCCGAGAACTCTTGCAGATCAGTGCATAGGATAAAGATAATAGAAAACAAAACCTCTGGCAAGGGAACCATAAACTCACTGATAAGGAACTGCAATAAAGGGAAACTTTAACAAGAAAGACATAACAAGTAGCTGCATAAACTGCCTTCACATTTTGAATAGCTCAACAAACTAATGTGTTTCCACACAACTACTTCTCTGAAAAACTTCTCTTCAGAATATCCCTGCAAGCAGAAGAGTACACAATACTTCCACTTGGTTCCAATTAAACAAATTGAGGCTTCAGTTTGATCTACTAAAAACAGCTTGCTAGCTGGGTAGTAGCACGAGCATATTTGAATTTTGTTATAAAATCTGTTCCCCACCCCAGTTATATGAACAACAAATGCTTACTATATACTGGTTCATCTTTGTGTGTCTGATTGAATTATATTAACCTGTGTTAAAAAATAATAATAATTTGCCTAAACACTTGTTAAAGTTGGTAAGGCAGACTTTATTCAAGGCGGGGCCATGGCAGTGCATAAAGGGACCACTGCAACAGGGGCTGGCAGTTGGGGAGGAAGACTGGACTCAATTCAGACTCCCATATGACAAGTGAAGAGGTGTAGCCAAAGAGCAGGGTGGGGATCAGTGGATGGAAAGTTACCAAGAGGAAACATCCAGGATAAAGGGTTTCTGGCTAAACTGACTGCATAGTATTAGGCGGAAGGGAGGCCTGGGTAATAAGCTCTTAAAGGTGGGGGATTTTTGCCAAGCCAACTTAGCAAGATTCTTGCTCTAACAGGATTCTCCAAGGACAGAGGAAAGCCCAAGGTCAGGCCTAGTCAAGCAGAAGACTCACATAGCTCCCTCCAACACGACCCTGTAAAACTTCCCTCCAGCCTCTTTGCAGAAAGCCCCTCCTCTACTGTGCTGCCCCAGGCAATAGCATGTTTTCATACCTTCTGTAATAAACCTGCCTTTCTTTACCCAGAACCATCTTGGTTAAAACCTTGACCGCCCGAGAGGAGCCTGACTGCAGTTTTTGTCAAAGGAAAGAGTCTTTGTCACCCAATTATAGTCGATTATAGGCGGATTACTGTATTTCTTTTTTTTTTCCCAAATTCAAAAATTCTTTGAAATGCTATTCTATGTCCATTATTGTTCTGTTGACTTAAAAATAAACCTTTCATAGCCGAGTCCTGATGTCTGTGGAAAAAAATAATAAACCTTCCAACATATCTATTAAATGAATAGATACAGCTATTTAGTTGGAGAGACTGGCATGAGGGGCAATCAGGTGTCCCATTACACAGAATTTGCAACTCATACACCATCTAGGGGCCAAGGGAAAAACTTTCCTTTCACCCTCTGAAAGTTTGCTGAAAAATCAACTCACAAAAGGCAGGTTAATTGGAGAAAATGTCATGGGTGCGACTAGCTAGGGCCAGTGTCTCAGGCAGTCAAGGTTTTTACTAAGACAGTTCTGGGTAAAGAAAGGCAGATTTATTACAGAATGTATGAAAACATGTTGTTGCAACAGACAGTACAGCAGAGGAGGGGCTGTCTGCAAAGAGCAGGGGCTGGAAGGAAGTTTTACAAGGTCTTGCGGGAGGGAGCTATGTGCCAAATGAGGTCATTGTGCCCACCAGTTGTTTGTGACTAGCAGCGTCTCAGAGCAATTGTTCATTGTTTTTCCCCACCTGGAGCCCCTTCCTCCTTGTTGCTTACTTATCAGGACAGAAAGGCATACAAATTTGATACCACTGGGCTGAGGGAGGTCCCGAAATGCTGGTGGGACCTCGACCCCACCCTGTGTGCAGGCTCCTAACACCATCGGGAGAAGGAATTAAAGGATGAGTCAAAAATAGCAAAAGTATGGAGAATTATTGCAGAGGGAAAAGTACACAACTCAAGAAAGGGGAATGTGGGTATATGCAAGAGAGAATCTGGCTGGGGACGGTGGCTCATGCCTGTAATCCCAACACTTTGGGAGGCTGAGGCGGGTGGATCACCTGAGGTCAGGAGTTCAAGACCATCCTGGCCAACATGGCAAAACCTCGTCTCTACTAAAAATATCAAAATTAGCCGGTTGTGCTGGTGCAAGCCTGTAATCCCAGCTACTTGGGAGGCTGAGGCAGGATAATTGCTTGAACCTGGGAGGCAGAGGTGCAGTGAGCCGAGATCGCACCACTGCACTCCAGCCTGGATGACAGAGTGAGACTCCATCTGAAAAATAATAAATGAATAGAGAGTCATGCAGTCTGGTTTGGGTTTCTATCTTTATGGGTTTCTTTAACCAAAGGGTGGAATATTCATGAAAATTCCTGGAAAAAGGTGGAGATTTCTTGGAGCTGTGGTGCCACCCATTTTTATGCCAAATACGGATGTTCTTGGAACTGTCATGGTGCTGGTGAGTGTGTGATTTAATATGTTAATGAGCATATAATGATGTCCTAGGTTTTTAAGCAGAAATTCAAAATGTGTTTCATGCAGTCTTTTTTTTTTTTTTGAGACAGAGTCTCACTCTGTCACCCAGGCTGTAGTGCAGTGACGTGATCTTGGCTCACTGCAACCTCTCCCTCCCGGGTTCAAGTGATTCTCATGCCTCAGCCTCCCAAGTAGCTGAGACTGCAGGCATGTACCACCACTCTCGGCTAATTTGTGTGTGTGTGTGTGTGTGTGTGTGTGTGTGTGTGTGTGTGTGTATAAATCTATTTATTTTTATTTTTATTTTTTTTAAGTAAAGACAGGGTTTCGCCATGTTGGTCAGGCTGGTCTCAAACTCCTGACCTCAAGTCATCCACCTTCCTTGGCCTCCTAAAGTGTTGGGACTACAGGCGTGAGCCACTGTGCCCAGCCAGAAATTGTCCATTTTTATGGTTTAGGGTCAGCAAAGTGTGGACAGCCATGTAGAAACATGATTGGACAGAAAGGGTATGATCTGATGCTAATAGACTGAGGGAGAAACCTAGCACGGCCTGTCTAGGTTCCTGTTGGCCTCTCTGAGCACGCATTCCTGCCTCTGGGTGTGGGGCAGGACCCCCTCTGGGACAGGAGTCTCATGACCCACAGTCAGGGTATGCCAGATCATTTCTTTATGGCCAGTTTTTACACAGAAAGGTGGGGGGAAGTTAGAGTAATATTTTTAGGTTTCACAGCTGGTGTTGGGGAAGTGGGGTTCTGGTTTCTATGGCTTGCTTTAGGGAAGGGGAATTCTAGTTTCTGTGGCTGGCTCTGGGGAGAATGGGACTGTGAGACAAGAGGGCACGATAAGGTGAGAGAAAAAGTTTTGCTCCTGAGGCCTTCATTTTGGAGTATTGTTTTCTGCGCCCCAACAGTTCCATTAGTAGAGTTTCAAGGCTTTTGGCCTGCGTCATCAATATATTGTACAAAAGCAAGTACAATTAGCACTTTGAAAAGCGGGACACTGGCTTATTTTCTGTCTAAAAACCCCTTGTCATTAAAAAAGCGATGTCACAGCACATTAGATTCTTACATGTTTACATTATATTTTGTGGCAAAATTGCCCCAAATAACGTATGAGTTGAAGGAAAATTTTTCATAATAAACTTCAAAATAAAACACGTAATTAAAATTTGGAATTTTTAAAGACTTCTGTAACCAATATAACTATTCAGTTGTGTAACTTAGGAAGGAGCAAAACTGAGTTTTGTTTTGTTTTGTTTTGTTTTGTTTTGTTTTTGAGATGGAGTCTCCCTCTGTCGCCCAGGCTATAGTGCAGTGGTGCCAATCTTGACTCACTACAACTTCCGCCTCCTGGGTTCAATCGATTCTCCTGCCTCAGCCTTCTGAGTAGCTGGAACTACAGGGGCCCACCACCATGCCTGGCTAATTTTTGTATTTTTAGTAGAGATGGGGTTTCACAATGTTGGCCAGACTGGTCTTGAACTCCTGACCTCAGGTGATCTACCCAGCTCAGCCTCCCAAAGTGCTGGGATTACAGGTGTGAGCCACTGTGCCCAGCCACAACTGAGTTGTTTTTAACCAAAACTACCTTAGTGCCCTGTTATCTTGGACCAGATATTCCAAGTCCAGTTTGGCAGCCTTTGAGCCCTGAGCAGGAGGACCTTGCTGATCTGTTCTTTCCTAAACCCCCCAGTGCCACCTCAAGATCATTTACATTTTTAACTCAAAGTGTAACCACCCGACAGGTTCTTCTTGCCTGCTGCCCAGATAGAGCCAATTTATCAAGACAGGAATTTCAATAGAGAAAGAGTTTAATACACATAGGGCCAGCTAAATGGGACATCAGAGTTTTATTATCAGCCTTCTCAAAAATTTGGAGGCTAGGATTTTTCAAAGATACTTTGGTGGGCAGGGGTCTAGGGAATGACTACTGCTGCTTGGTTGGGGATGCAATCAAAGGGATGTGAAAAATGGTGTTCCTGTGCTGAGTCCACTTCTGGGTGGGGGCCACGGGACTGGTTGAGTCGTGAGTCTCAGTCTGGGTGGAGTCATCCGAAATGTAAAAGTCTGAAAAGCCTTCTGAAAAGGTTAACAATAGTGATGTTATTTACAGGAGTAATTGGGGAGTAGCCAATTGACCTCCAGAACAATGACTGGTAATTGTTTAACTGCACCTACATCTTAGCAGAATTCAGGCCTCTCTCCTAATCCTAAACTTGTGGCCTTTTAGTAGTTTTATAAAGGCAATTTAGTTTTGGGATAGGCTATTGTCATTTAAACTATAAACTAAATTTCTCCCAAAGTTAGCTTGGCCCATGCCCAGGAATGACCAAGAACAGTTTGTAGGTTAAAGGCAAGATGGAGTGGGTTAGATCAGATCTCTTTCACTGTCATAATTTTTTCGCTGTTTAATTTTTGCTAAGGAAGTTTCAAAAGTAATAGCTTTATTACATATATTCTTTCCCACTTTGCTTACAAGAAAAACCAGCCTTCTGAATACAGCCAAAGATACTACTTCCAGCTATGCTTATCTCTTACATGCTGTTCTTATTCTATAGATAATTTTTCCTTTTACACATTTTTTTTTTTTTTGGTATTTGCGTTAGGTACTATGAAGATGAAGGTTTCATTTAATGTAATAAAAATACATTGAATTGAAATGCATTTTTTGTCTTCTCTTGAGGACAATCATATGTGAAAATTGCTTTATTCTCAATGTTACTTGAAGTTTATAAAACCCACATGTTGCTGCCACACCCCACCTAATCTCGCCTTACTTTGTCTTGTAGGTAGAACTCCTGATACCCCTAGCTTCTACCTCTGAAAATGCTTTGCTCTAAAATAATGATTTCTTAATCACAGCTTTGTTATTTATAATGGGAAAAAAAATAGCATGTCAGTATACATTATGAATACTATTGATTTCAGTATGCCAAATTGATTATTCTTGTTTGCACGTCTCATTTATGCAAAGGATTAAGTTACACCCCAGAATTGGAATAAAGAGAAATGGGTCTGCTGAAATTTCCCCCTTTCCTTTCTTTCCAGTGTAGCTTATCTCCCACAGAAATCTAGCCAAATTTCATGCCTGCCAGAATGTGTGGTTACAGTGGTGGCAGGCTGTGATTTCAAATAAGCAAAATGTGTTAACAACTTAAGTTAGCTGTCAGCTATGTGGGTCTGAACCAGGAGCCTAATGATGAAAACGGCTTATATCTCTATCCTACTGTGATGAGCATCTTGAGTCATCCTCTTCCTCCATCAGTAATTCCCTTTTCCTGTTTCCTTCTCCTAGCACTCCAGTTCTCGCCTGAATTACCAAAGCAGTGTTCAGGGATCCTCTCAGTCCCAGAGCACACTTGGCTACTCTTCTTCGTCTCAGCAGAGCTCACAGTACCACTCATCTCACCAGGCCCACCGGTACTGACCAGCTCCCGTTGGGCCAGGCCAGCCCAGCCCAGAGCACAGGCTCCAGCAATATGTCTGCATTGAAAAGAACCAAAAAAATGCAAACTATGATGCCATTTAAAACTCATACACGTGGGAGGAAAACCTTATATACTGAGCATTTTGCAGGACTGATATCTCTTCTTTATTGATTTAAAGAAGATTCTTGTGAAGTTTCCCCAGCACCCCTTCCCTGCATGTGTTCCATTGTGACTTCTCTGATAAAGCGTCTGATCTAATCCCAGCACTTCTATAACCTTCAGCATTTTTTTGAAGGATTTCCTGGTGCACCTTTCTCATGCTGTAGCAATCACTATGGTTTATCTTTTCAAAGCTCTTTTAATAGGATTTTAATGTTTTAGAAACAGGATTCCAGTGGTGTATAGTTTTATACTTCATGAACTGATTTAGCAACACAGGTAAAAATGTACCTTTTAAAGCACTACGTTTTCACAGACAATAACTGTTCTGCTCATGGAAGTCTTAAACAGAAACTGTTACTGTCCCAAAGTACTTTACTATTATGTTCTTATTTATCTAGTTTCAGGGAAGGTCTAATAAAAAGACAAGCGGTGGGACAGAGGGAACCTACAACCAAAAACTGCCTAGATCTTTGCAGTTCCTGTGCTTTATGCAGTTCCTGTGCTTTATGAAGAACTGAAGTATGTGGTAATTTTTATATAATCATTCATATGGAACTGAGTTCCCAGCATCATCTTATTCTGAATAGCATTCAGTAATTAAGAATTATAATTTTAACCTTCATGTAGCTAAGTCTACCTTAAAAAGGGTTTCAAGAGCTTTGATGAAATACAGTCTCGATGGCCCACACCAAAACGCTGAAGAGAGTAACAACTGCACTAGGATTTCTTTAAGGAGTAATTTTGATCAGAAGACGTGTTAGTTCCCTTTGAAGAAAAAGTTTTTAGTGTGTATTGTACATAAAGTCGGCTTCTCTAAAGAACCATTGGTTTCTTCACATCTGGGTCTGTGTGAGTAACTTTCTTGCATAATCAAGGTTACTCAAGTAGAAGCCTACAAATCTGCTTTTCAAATAAAGAGCAGTGTTCTCCATTTGTATTTGTATTAGATATAGAGTGACTATTTTTAAAGCATGTTAAAAATTTAGGTTTTATTCATGTTTAAAGTATGTATTATGTATGCATAATTTTGCTGTTGTTACTGAAACTTAATTCTATCAAGAATCTTTTTCATTGCACTGAATGATTTCTTTTGCCCCTAGGAGAAAACTTAATAATTGTGCCTAAAAACTATGGGCAGATAGTATAAGACTATACTAGACAAAGTGAATATTTGCATTTCCATTATCTATGAATTAGTGGCTGAGTTCTTTCTTAGCTGCTTTAAGGAGCCCCTCACTCCCCAGAGTCAAAAGGAAATGTAAAAACTTAGAGCTCCCATTGTAATGTAAGGGGCGAGAAATTTGTGTTCTTCTGAATGCTACTAGCAGCACCAGCCTTGTTTTAAATGTTTTCTTGAGCTAGAAGAAATAGCTGATTATTGTATATGCAAATTACGTGCATTTTTAAAAACTATTCTTTCTGAACTTATCTACCTGGTTATGATACTCTGGGTCCATACACAAGTAAAATAAGATTAGACAGAAGCCAGTATACATTTTGCACTATTGATGTGATACTGTAGCCAGCCAGGACCTTACTGATCTCAGCATAATAATGCTCACTAATAATGAAGTCTGCATAGTGACACTCATCAAGACTGAAGATGAAGCAGGTTACATGCTCCATTGGAAGGAGTTTCTGACAGACTCCTGCTGTTTTACCCCTTCCATTTTTTAAAATAAGAAATTAGCAGCCCTCTGCATAATGTAGCTGCCTATATGCAGTTTTATCCTGTGCCCTAAAGCCTCACTGTCCAGAGCTGTTGGTCATCAGATGCTCATTGCACCCTCCCTGTGTGCCCGGTGCCCTGCTGGGTAGAGAACACAGAGGACAGGGCATACTTCTTGTCCTTAAGGAGCTTGTGATCTGTGACGGTAAGCCCTCCTGGGATGTCTGTGCCATGTGATTGACTTATAAGTGAAACTGTCTTATAATATGAAGGTCTTTTTGTTTACTTCTAAACCCACTTGGGTAGTTACTATCCCCAAATCTGTTCTGTAAATAATATTATGGAAGGGTTTCTATGTCAGTCTACCTTAGAGAAAGCCAGTGATTCAATATCACAAAAGGCATCGATGTATCTTTGAAATGTTCACAGCAGCCTTTTAACAACAACTGGGTGGTCCTTGTAGGCAGAACATACTCTCCTAAGTGGTTGTAGGAAATTGCAAGGAAAATAGAAGCTCTGTTCCTGTTCTCAAGGAGATTACCTTTAATAAAAGAAGACAAACCCAAATAGATATGTAAACCAAAATACTATGCCCCTTAATACTTTATAAGCAGCATTGTTAAATAGTTCTTATGCTTATACATTCACAGAACTACCCTGCTTTCCTTGTATATAATTACTTTTGCTGGCAGAACTGAAATACAAACCGTAAGGGGATTTCGTCAGTTGCTCCCCGTATACAATATCCTCCAGGACATAGCCAGAAATCTCCATTCTACACGTGACTGGGTTCCTATCCCCGCACTGGTACTGGCTCTTTTCTCCTCTTTCCTTGCCTCAGGGTTAGTGTTACCCACTGATTCCCTTTACCCTTAGTAATAATTTTGGATCATTTTCTTTCTCTTTAAAGGGGAACAAAGCCTTTTTTTTTTTTTTTTTGAGATGGAGTGTTGCTCTGTCACCCAAGCTGGAGTGCAGTGGCACGATCTTGGCTCACTCCAACCTCCACCTTTCAGGTTCAAGTGATTCTTCTGCCTCAGTCTCCTGAGTAGCTTGGACTACAGGCACGCACTACCACGTCTGGCTAATTTTTGTATTTTTAGTAGAGATGGAGTTTCACCCTATTGGTCAGGCTGGTCTTGAACTCCTCACCTCAGGTGATCTGCCTGCCTCGGCCTCCCGAAGTGCTGGGATTACAGGTGTGAGCCACCACACCCGGTTGGGAACAAACGCTTTTTAACATATGTAAGGGCCCTCAAACCGTGGGACCTCTAAGGAGACCTGTGAAGCTTTTTGAGGGCAAACTTTACCTTCGTGGTCCCCAAATGACTGCATTTCTCTTTGAAATTTATTAGATACTGTTATGTCCCCCAAGGGTACAGGAGGGGCATCCCTCAGCCTATGGGAACACCCAAACTAGGAGGGGTTGTTGACAGGAAGGAATGAATCCAAGTGAAGGCTTTCTGCTCTTCGTGTTACAAACCAGTTTCAGAGTTAGCTTTCTGGGGAGGTGTGTGTTTGTGAAAGGAATTCAAGTGTTGCAGGACAGATGAGCTCCAGATAAGGTAGCTTTGGCAACAGGGCTGATACTATGAGGCTGAAACAATCCTTGTGATGAAGTAGATCATGCAGTGACATACAAAGACCAAGGATTATGTATATTTTTATATCTCTGTGGTTTTGAAACTTTAGTACTTAGAATTTTGGCCTTCTGCACTACTCTCTTGCTCTTACGAACATAATGGACTCTTAAGAATGGAAAGGGATGACATTTACCTATGTGTGCTGCCTCATTCCTGGTGAAGCAACTGCTACTTGTTCGCTGTGCCTCTAAAATGATGCTCTTTTCTCTGATAAAGGTAAAAGAAAAGAAAAAAAATAGTTGGAGAAATAGGACATGCAACTTGATGTGCTTTTGAGTAAATTTATGCAGCAGAAACTATACAATAAAGGAAGAATTCTATGGAAATTACAAATCCAAAACTCTATGATGATGTCTTCCTAGGGAGCAGAGAAAGGCAGTGAAATGGCAGTTAGGCCAACAGAGGCTTAAAGGATTCAAGTACAAGTAATATTTTATATAAAACATAGCAATTTAGGTCCCCATAATCCTCAAAAATAGTCACAAATATAACAAAGTTTGTTGTTTTAGGGTTTTTAAAAAATGTGTTGTACCTAAGGCCATACTTACTCTTCTATGCTATCACTGCAAAGGGGTGATATGTATGTATTATATGAAAAAAAAAACCCTTAATGCACTGTTATCTCCTAAATATTTAGTAAATTAATACTATTTAATTTTTTTAAAGATTTGTCTGCGTAGACACTAAAAGTATTACACAAAATCTGGACTGAAGGTGTCCTTTTTAACAACAATTTAAAGTACTTTTTATATATGTTATGTAGTATATCCTTTCTAAACTGCCTAGTTTGTATATTCCTATAATTCCTATTTGTGAAGTGTACCTGTTCTTGTCTCTTTTTTCAGTCATTTTCTGCACGCATCCCCCTTTATATGGTTATAGAGATGACTGTAGCTTTTCGTGCTCCACTGCGAGGTTTGTGCTCAGAGCCGCTGCGCCCCAGCGAGGCCTGCTCCATGGAGTG
Source organism: Nomascus leucogenys (assembly GCF_006542625.1). Classification (NCBI taxonomy): domain Eukaryota; kingdom Metazoa; phylum Chordata; class Mammalia; order Primates; family Hylobatidae; genus Nomascus; species Nomascus leucogenys. The sequence continues at coordinate 97,022,486 of NC_044383.1, read as the reverse complement.
CAGGACGAGCTACTGCTTTGGAGCGAGGGTTTCCTGCTTTTGAGTTGACCTGACTTCCTTCTCGAAATGACTGTTAAAACTAAAATAAATTACATTGCATTTATTTTATATTCTTGGTTGAAATAAAATTTAATTGACTTTGCTTCTGTGTGGATTTTTTAAGTGTAAAAAAATCTTGTAATAAGGTTTAGTGGCTGGACACAGTGGCTCATGCCTGTAATCTCAGCACATTGGGAGGCTGAGGTAGAAGGATTGCTTGAGGCCAGGAGTTTGAGACCTGACTGGACAACATAGTGAGACCCCATCTAGTGTTAAAATTTTATCTGTGTGCGTAGAAGCTTTTGTAATTACACTTGTCCTGCAGAGATACAGAATCTTTCTGTGAGTTCTAATATGTTATTTTGTTCAGGATGCTATGATGTCATAATACTGCAAAGCAAGCAAGGCTTGCAAATACCTCATAAGTAAAATTGCAGGTTTTTATACATCTTTAGGAGAAACATCTTTTTTTAAAAATGTAAATGAGAATTAGAAAAAGACTAATAAGCATTTTGTGGATGGGGTTGGATTGGGAGTTTCTTGTTTTATAAGAGCACTCTGTGGTACCTGGCTGCTCCTTCTATAATTTGTTTGATGAATCTTCTATGGTTGTTACTCCAATATCCAAAGGCATCACAGAGTGAACTGAACAATGTTTAAGTGGCATAAATACAGAGCTTTCATTTCTATTTAAAATAATCACATCCCACTTGGCTGCTTCTCTTTTTGGCACAGATTTCATATTCAGTGCTGTGCTATTTGTAGGATAGATCTTCTCCTGGAAAACTGTTCTTTGGCCTCAGCTGCCTTTCTCACCAGCCATCTGGGTAAGACAAAGCAGATGACTGGACAAACCCTTTACCACTCCTGGGAGAACTGGAAAGGTGATATCCATCACCTTAGCAGACTGTAAATTCTTGGGAACAGGGCTTGAGTTTTATTCCCCTCTTGCCCAGCAGCTGTCAAGATGCCCAACACAGAGCAAATGCTTAATATGGTAAGTCATAGCATCACTTGTACACTTGCATAGAATTCCTGGGTCATGTAATGTTTGTATATGGATAAGGATGAACATAATTTTGTTCCGTGAATAATAAAAATACTAGAAACGGGCATCACTTTTTTTTTTCTTTTGGATAGATGGGATCTGTGTTGTCCAGGCTGAAGTGCAGTGGCTATTCACAGGTGTGATCATAACACTTTGTGGCCTCAAACTCCTGGCCTTGCTGTATCCTCCTTCCTCAGCCTTCCAGGCACAGGCCACTATGCCTGGCTTGCTTGCTTTTTTTTTTTTTTTTTTTTTTTAAGACAGGGTCTTTTGTTCTGTCACCCAGGCTGGAGTGCAGTGGCCTGATCATAGCTCATTGCGGCCTCAACCTTCTGGGCTCAAGCAATCCTCTCACCTAAGCCCCGCTAGTAGCTGGGACCCAGGAGTATGCCACGACACCTGGTTATTTTTTAAAATTTTTTATAGAGATGGAGTCTCTATAAAAAGTGTTAGGATATAGGTGTGAGCCACTGCACTCGGCCTGGTTCACTTTCTTAAAATAGGTTTATTTCTATGTTGGGCTGCAGAGTCATAATAAAATTCACCCCAAAGGGACAAACAATTCAAATTGCATTTGAATAAAAAAAGGAAGGCCAGGTGTTGTGACTCACACTATTTGTAATCCCAACACTTTGGGAGGCCGAGGTGGGAGGATCACTTGGACCCAGGAGTTTGAGCTCAGCCTGGGCAACATTGTGAGATCCCATCTCTGCAAAAAATAAAAAAAATTAGCCAGGCATGGTGACATATACCTGTAGTCCCAGCTACTTGGGAGGCTAGGGTGAGAGAGTCACTTGAGTCTGGGAGGTTGAGGCTGCAATGAGCTGTAATCGCATTACTGTACTCCAGCCTGGGCAACAAAATGAAGCCCTGTCTTAAAAAAAAAAAACAACAACAAACAAACAAAAAAGATAAATTAGCCATACTTGCCAATCTTATTTAGTAGCCATCTTTTTTTTTTTTTTTTTTTTTTTTTGAGACAGAGTCTCCCTCTGTGGCCTAGGCTGGAGTGCAGTGGTGCAATCTCGGCTCACTGCAACCTCTGCCTCCCGGGTTCAAGCAATTCTGCTTCAACCTCTTGAGTAGCTGGGACTACAGGCATGTACCACCAAGCCCGGCTAATTTTTTTGTATTTTAGTAGAGACAGGGTTTCACCACGTTGCCCCCAGGGTGGTCTCCAACTCCTGAGCTCAGGCAATCTGCCCACCTCGGCCTCTCAAAGTGCTAGGATTACAGGTCTGAGCCACTGCACTCAGCCAGAAGCCTTCTTTTGGCTACCTAGAAGTAGGCATTTTAAAGCCTTGTATAGCATCATTTTATCTAGTAGGCAGTAGGAAACCAGCTTGGACAAGCAACATACAAACCTAAAAGGAAATTTTGTTTATATCTAAATGAGAGAATATAGTATCGGGGAAAGAAATGAAAATGTTGACTTAAAACGTCAAAATGTATCTCTTCAGCACATTCTTTGCTGCACAAGCTTTTTCAAAAAGTGCTGCTGAGTTCGCACAATGATGCTGCTGTGGACTGAATGTTTGTGTTTTCTCCAAATTCACACGAAGCCCTAACCCCCCATGCGTCTATACTTGGAGATAGGGCCTTTACAGAGGTAAGTAAGGTTAATAAGGGTAGGGCCCTGAGGGAGCCTGTTCCCTCTCCCCTCCTCCCTCGGGGACACAATAAAAAGGTGGGCATCTTCAGGCCAGGAAGACAGCCCTCACCAGAAGCGGATTCTGCCAGACCAAATCTTGGAAGTTTCCAGCCTTCAGAACTGTGAGAAAGAAAATTTCTGTTGTTTAAGCCACCCAGTCTATAGTATTCTGGTCATGGCAGCCCGAGCTGGCTGATGTGGATGCTCATCTTACCTTTTAGCTGGCAAAACCAGTTACCCTTGTGATATGGTTTGGCTCTGTGTCCCCACCCAAATCTCATGTTGAATTGCAATCCCCAGTGTTAAGGGACGGACCTGGTGGGAGGTGATTGGACTGCTGTTCTCGTGATAGTGAGTTCTCACGAGATTTGTTCATTTGAAACTCTGTAGCACTTCCCCCTTCGATCTCTTCCTCCTGCTCCAGCCATGTAGGGCGCGTTTGCTTCCCCTTCACCTTCCACTGTGATTGTATTTCCTGAGGCATCTCCAGAAACAGAAGTCTGTACAGCATGAAAAACCATGAGCTGATTAAACCTCTTTTCTTTATAAATTACCGTGTCTCAGGTATGTATGGCAGTGTGAGAATGGAGTAATACACTTGCTCGGTCTCTGACTTCTCTCCCTCCTCTGTAGAGGTCAGTTGTCCCTGGACTGGTAAGACAGTCCTTACCTTCTGTTTCCTGTCTTTTCCAACATGGTTTTTGCTGACTTAATTTTAACTGAATTCTGAACCCCTCTTTCCTACCAATCTGGTGTGAATTTAAAGGGCCTCCAAGAGTCTCCTGCCCAAAGATTATCCTCACATTTGAACAGGTACATGCACCTACCACACACACCTGGAGATTATTCTTCTATCTTCCTAAAAATTACTAATGTTCCCGGGAAGAACAACTGTAAATGTGTCCCCATCACCCCCTGTTCAGATCGTCATTCCATAAATACCTACTGTGAACCGGGCACTATGCTGGAAAATTGGAGACGCCAACATGGCCAATGTGTGTAAGACATTCCCAGCCCTGTAACTAGAGTTGAAGAATGGCAAAGACCTAAGGCAGGTCACGAGACAACAAGACAGTGTGATAAGGACTAAACAAGAGGGCATGGAGGAGTGGGACGGCTGCCTGGGGCGTCACAGTATGTGTCAAAGACAGATGTTTGACAGAGTGAACCAGAGGGTAACGACTCCAGGCAAAGAAAGCATGAACGAGTGAGGTGTATGTGAGAACAGCAAGAACTTGATGGGGTGTGTGTGTGTGTGTGTGTGTGTGTGTGTGTGTATGTGTGTGTGTGTGTCTGGATGGGGGAGAGAAGAAAGGCTGGAGATGAATCTGGGAAGACCACATGAATTTCATATTTGCATCTTAGGAAGATCTCTTTCATGGTGGTGAGGAGGATGGGCTGAATAGGTCCAACTCACAGCATATCAGAAAGCAGACTGGAGACTAGGCAGACAAGCTTCAAACATTTCAGACTTGTACCTTCCTCCAGCCTTGTCCTCTGCATTTATTCTCTTACATGAATTCTCTGGTCCTGGGAAAATCCTCTTTAAAAAAAAGATCTGGGTCCATAGGCTGGCTCACACCTGCAATCCCAGTGCTTTGAGAGGCCAAGGCAGGAGGATTGCTTGAGGCCAGAGTTCTAGACTGCAGTGAGCTATGATCGCACCACTGCACTTCAGCCTGGGTGACAGAGCGAGATTCAGTCTCGAATGAATGAATGAATGAATGAATGAATGAATGAAAGATCTGGGTCCTCCAAGCAAATACTATCCTATACTGAGCTTTCCTCTTTGGTTGCAAGATTAACCTACATTAATTAAAACTTGTAGGCCTTAAGTTATAAACAAGATGGTGCCAGATTTCACTGAATTCAGCTGCAGATGCCGTGTTTGGGTTGTAAACGTCTGATTAAATTTTTCTTTTTTCTTTATTGATATATTTTATAAGCAGTAAAATGCACAGATCTTAAGTGTACAGTTCAAAGAATTTTGATGAATGTGCACACCCATATAACCAAAATCCAAATCAAGAAATAGAATCTTTTCATTACCATCCCCTCAAATTCCTTCATTCCCGTTTGTAGTTAATACCCCCTCACCCACAGAGGCAACCACTGTTCTGATGTCTACCATCATATTTTAATTTTGCCTTTTTAGAATTTCATACGAATGGAATCATATAGTTTGTACTCATTTTGTCTAGGTTCTTTTGTACAAAATATTGTTTTTAACAGTTATCTATGTTGAGTATATTAGTGATTTGTTTCTTTTTATTGCTGTATAATATTCCATTACATAAATATACCACAATTTGTTTAGTCATTTATCTGTTACTGGACATTTGGGTTGTCTCCAGTTTGGGGCTATTATGAATAAAGCTGCTGTGAACATTATTTGTATAAATTTTGTGGACAAATGTTTCCATTTCTCTTGGGTATACTTAGAATTGTTGAGTTATAGGATAGTTGTATATTTCATCTTTAAAAAATGTCTAGCATTTTCCAATATTATTATTGTATCCTTTAATACTCTACGAGCAATGCATAAGAATTTCAATTGTTTTACATTTTCAATAACATTAATGTCAATTTTTTTAATTTCAGCAATTCAAATGGATCTGTAATGGTATGTCATTATAGCTTTAATTTACATTTCCCACCTAACTAATGAGGTTGAGCACTTTTCCGTGTGCTTTTTGGCCATTTGTATTATCTTTTCTTTTCTGTAGTGTCTAAGACTTTTTCCACTTTTAAAAGTTTTATTATTGATTTGTAAGCATTCTTTATATGTTTTGAATATAAGGCCTATGTCAGATACATACAACATAAAATTTTTTTATTGTTTTAATAATGTCAATTTTAACATCAAAATGTTAATTTTGATGAGGAAGAGTTCATCCCTTTTTTCTGTGTGTGTGTGTGTGTGTGTGTGTGTGTGTGTATTTTGAGAAACCCTTGACTATCATATGAAGATACCTTTACTTTATTCTAGATTTATGGTTTTAGCATTTATGTTTAGGTCTCAGATCCATTTCAAAATAATTTTTGTGTAATATGTGAGGTGGAGGTCAGGGATCATTTTTTTCGTATGAATACTCAGTTATCCAGCTACTATTTGATAAAAAGACGTTCCTTTCTGCATTAGTCCATTTTTGCATTACTATAAAGGAAAACCTGAGACTGGGTAATTTATAAAGAAAAGAGTTTTAATCGGCTCATGGCTCTGCAGGCCATACAAGCATGGCACCAACATCTGCTCGGCTTCTGGTGAGGGCCTCAGGAAGCTTACAGTCATGGCGGAAGGCAAAGTAGGAGCAGGCACATTACATGGAGAGAGTGGGAGCAGGAGAGAAAGGAGGGAGATCCAAGGCTTTTAAACAACCAGGTCTCACGTGAACTCACTTAACACCATGGGGATGGTGCTAAATCATTCATGAGGGATTGGTCCCCATGATCCAATCTCCTCCCACCAGGTCCCACCTCCAACACTGGGAATCACATTTCAACATGAGATTTGGAGGAGACAAATATCCAAACTATGTCATTTTGCCTCACTGAATTGCATTTGTGTCTTTGTTGAAAAATCCGTTGACTGTATGTGTGTGAATCTATTTGCAGACTTCTTATTCTGGTTCCATTTAAGTGTTGTCTATCCTAAGCCACTATTATTATTATTATTATTGAGACAAGCTCTCACTCTGTTGCCCAGGCTGGAGTGCAGTGGCGTGGTCACAGCTCACTGCAGCCTCAACTTCCCAGGCTCAAGTGATCCTCTCACCTCAGCCTCCAAAGTAGCTGTGACTACAGGCATGTGCCACCACATCCAGCTAATTTTATTTTATTTTTTGTAGAGATGAAGTCTTGCCATGTTCCTCAGCCTGATTTGAAACTCCTGGGCTCAAGTGAACCTTCTGCCTCGGCCTCCCAAACTGTTGGAATTACAACCATGAGCCACCAAGTCTGGCCTCACTATTTTAAGTATTGGAATTTTAAAATAAGTCTTAAAACAAGATAGGGTAAGCTTTATAACTTTGTTCTTATTTGCAGGATTATTTTGGTTACTCTAGATTCTACACATTTCCATATACATTTTAAAATCAGCTTGTCAATTTCTACAAATAAAACCTGCTATGTTTTGATTGGAATTTCCTTGAATCTATAAATCAACTTGGAGAGAACTGGTATTTTAATAATACAGAGTTTCCTGGTCCATGAACATGATGTATCTCTCCATTTATTTAGGTCTTCTTCAATGTTTCTTAGCAATGTTTTGCAAATTTCAGTGTAGAGGTCTACAGATCTTGTGTTAAATTTATTCCTAGATGTCAATGCTACTAGAAATGGCACTTTTAAAATTTCATTTTCTACTTATTTGTTGCCAGTAAATAGAAATACAATCATTTTTTGCATTTTGCCTTTATAGCCTGCAACTTTGCTAAATTCACTGTTCTAGAAGTGTTTATGTGTGTGTGAGGAAGGATTCCTTTAGTTTTCTACATACACAAACAGGTCATCTGTGAAAAAATACACTGTACTTCTCCCTTTCCAATCTGTATAACATTTATTTATTTATTTGTTTGTTTGTTTGTTTGTTTATTTATTTTCCCTAAATGCATGGGCTAGTAATCCTAATACAATATCGAAAGAATTGGTGTGAGTGAATACCTTATAATGTTCTGAATCTTGGAGGGAAAGTGTTTCATATTTCACCATTAGGTATGGTGTTCGATAAAAGTTTTTTGGTGGGGCGCGGTGGCTCACACCTGTAATCCCAGCACTTTGGGAGGCCAAGGCGGGTGGATCACAAGGTCAGGAGTTTGAGACCAGCCTGGCCAACATGGTGAAACCCCATTTCTACTAAAAATACAAAAATTGACTGGGCGTGGTGGCAGGTGCCTGTAATCCCAGCTACTTGGGAGGCTGAGGCAGGAGAATCGTTTGAACCCGGGAGGTGGAGGTTGCAGTGAGCCAAGATTGTGCCATTGCACTCCAGCCTGGGTGACAGGGCGAGACTCCATCTCAAAAAAAGAAAAAAAAGTTTTTCATAGACGCCCTTTATTGAATTGAATAAGTTTTCTTCTACTCCTATTTTGATGAGTTCTCATCATGAACTTATGCTAACTTTTGTTAAATGCCTTTTCTACATATGAAATGATCATGACTTTTTTCTCCTTTATGTTGTTAATGTAATGAATCACATTGATTTTTGAATGCTAGAAGAACCTTGCATTCATTCCTGGGAGAAACACAGAGGATAAGGCAATGGTAAGGTGGAGGCAGACATTGGAATGATGAGGCCACAAAGCAAGGAATGCCTTCATCTATGTTGTAATATAAATATTTCTCATAAGATATATACTTAGATATGAAATTACAAACTGAAAGGCAATGAGCACCTTTAATTATGATAACATTTACGGAGCACTTCTGATATACACTTTATATATATTCATTTCATTCTCACAAGTGTATGAAGTAGACACTATTATTATCTCAATTTCTTAAAAATTTAACTCAATTATTTTTTGTTTTTAGAAATGGGGTTCTTGCTATTGCCCAGGTTATCCCCTTTAAAAATTTTTAAATTATTATGATTATTATGATGATTATTATTGTTTTTAGAGATGGGGGTCTTGCCCCTGTTGCCCAGGCTGGAGTGCAGTGGGATGATCACGGTTCACTGCAACCTTGAATTCCTGGGCACAAGTCATCCTCCTATCTCAGTCTCCCAAGTAGCTAGGACTGCAGGTGTGTGCCACTATGCCTGGATAATTTTTTTTTTTTTATACTTTAAGTTCTAGGGTACATGTGCACAAGGTGCAGGTTTGTTACATATGTATACATGTGCCATGTTGGTGTGCTGCACCCATTAACTCGTCATTTACATAAGGTATATCTCCTAATGCTATCCCTTCCCCCTCCCCCCACCCCACAACAGGCCCCAGTGTGTGATGTTCCCCTTACTGTGTCCAAGTGTTCTCATTGTTCAATTCCCACCTATGAGTGAGAACATGCAGTGTTTGGTTTTTTGTCCTTGCAATAGTTTGCTGAGAATGATGGTTTCCAGCTTCATCCGTGCCCCTACAAAGGACATGAACTCATCATTTTTTATGGCTTCATAGTATTCCATGGTATATATGTGCCACATTTTCTTAATCCAGTCTATCATTGATGGACATTTGGGTTGGTTCCAAGTCTTTGCTATTGTGAATAGTGCCACAATAAACATACATGTGCATGTGTCTTTATAGCAGCGTGATTTATAGTCCTTTGGGTATATACCCAGTAATGGGATGGCTGGGTCAAACGGTATTTCTAGTTCTAGATCCTTGAGGAATCGCCACACCGACTTCCACAATGGTTGAACTAGTTTACAGTCCCACCAACAGTGTAAAAGTGTTCCTTCTTCTCCACATCCTCTCCAGCACCTGTTGTTTCCTGATTTTTTAATGATGGCCATTCTAACTGGTGTGAGATGGTATCTCATTGTGGTTTTGATTTGCATTTCTCTGATGGCCAGTGATGATGAGCATTTTTTCATGTGTCTGTTGGCTGCATAAATGTCTTCTTTTGAGAAGTGTCTGTTGATATCCTTCGCCCATTTGTTGATGAGGTTGTTTGTTTTTTTCTTGTAAATTTGTTTGAGTTCTTTGTAGATTCTGGATATTAGTCCTTTGTCAGATGGGTAGATTGCAAAAATTTTCTCCCATTCTGTAGGTTGCCTGCTCACTCTGATGGTAGTTTCTTTTGCCGTGCAGAAGCTCTTTAGTTTAATGAGATCCCATTTGTCAATTTTGGCTTTTGTTGCCATTGCTTTTGGTGTTTTAGACATGAAGTCCTTGCCCATGCCTATGTCCTGAATGGTATTGCCTAGGTTTTCTTCTAGGGTTTTTTATGGTTTCAGGTCTAACATTTAAGTCTTTAATCCATCTTGAATTAATTTTTGTATAAGGTGTAAGGAAGGGATCCAGTTTCAGCTTTCTACATATGGCTAGCCAGTTTTCCCAGCACCATTTATTAAATAGGGAGTCCATTCCCCATTTCTTGTTTTTGTCAGATTTGTCAAAAATCAGATGTTTGTAGATGTGTGGTATTATTTCTGAGGGCTCTGTTCTGTTCCATTGGTCTATATCTCTGTTTGGGTACCAGTACTATGCTGCTTTGGTTACTGTAGCCTTGTAGTATAGTTTGAAGTCAGGTAGCATGATGCCTCCAGCTTTGTTCTTTTGGCTTAGGATTGACTTGGCAATGTGGGCTCTTTTTTGGTTCCATATGAACTTTAAAGTAGTTTTTTTCCAATTCTGTGAAAAAAGTCATTGGTAGCTTGATGGGGATGGCATTGAATCTATAAATTACTTTGGGCAGTATGGCCATTTTCACGATATTGATTCTTCCTATCCATGAGCATGGAATGTTCTTCCATTTGTTTGTGTCCTCTTATTTCGTTGAGCAGTGGTTTGTAGTTCTCCTTGAAGAGGTCCTTCATAAGTCCTTTGTAAGTTGGATTCCTAGGTATTTTATTCTCTTTGAAGCAATTGTGAATGGGAGTTCAGTCATGATTTGGCTCTCTGTTTGTCTGTTATTGGTGTATAAGAATGCTTGTGATTTTTGCACATTGATTTTGTATCCTGAGACTTTGCTGAAGTTGCTTATCAACTTAAGGTGATTTTGGGCTGAGGCGATGGGGTTTTCTAGATATACAGTCATGTCATCTGCAAACAGGGACAATTTGACTTCCTCTTTTCCTAATTGAATACCCTTTATTTCTTTCTCTTGCCTGATTGCCCTGGCTAGAACTTCCGACACTATGTTGAATAGGAGTGGTGAGAGAGGGCATCCCTGTCTTATGCCAGTTTTCAAAGGGAGTGCTTCCAGTTTTTGCCCATTCAGTATGATATTGGCTGTGGGTTTGTCATAGATGGCTCTTATTATTTTGAGATACGTCCCATCAATATCTAATTTATTGAGAGTTTTTAGCATGAAGGGCTGTTGAATTTTGTCAAAGGCCTTTTCTGCATCTATTAAGATAATCATGTGGTTTTTGTGTTTGGTTCTGTTTATATGCTGGATTACATTTATTCATTTGTGTATGTTGAACTAGCCTTGCATCCCAGGGATGAAGCCCACTTGATCATGGTGTATAAGCTTTTTGATGTGCTGCTGGATTTGGTTTGCCAGTATTTTATTGAGGATTTTTGCATTGATGTTCATCAGAGATATTGGTCTAAAATTCCCTTTTTTTGTTGTGTCTCTGCCAGGCTTTGGTATCAGGATGATGCTGGCCTCATAAAATGAGTTAGGGAGGATTCCCTCTTTTTCTCCTGATTGGCATGGTTTCAGAAGGAATGGTACCAGCTCCTCCTTGACTGTTAGAAGGAAAACTAACAAACAGAAAGGACATCCACACCAAAACCCCATCTGTACATCACCATCATCAAAGACCAAAGGTAGATAAAACCACAAAGATGGGGAAAAAACAGAGCAGAAAAGCTGAAAATTCTAAAAATCAGAGTGCTTCTCCCCCTCCAAAGGAACACAGCTCCTCACCAGCAATGGAACAAAGCTGGACAGAGAATGACTTTGATGAGTTGAGAGAAGAAGGCTTCAGAAGATCAAACTTCTCTGAGCTAAAGGAGGAAGTTCGAACCCATCGCAAAGAAGCTAAAAACCTTGAAAAAAGATTAGATGAATGGCTACCTAGAATAAACAGTGTAGAGAAGTCCTTAAATGACCTGATGGAGCTGGAAACCATGGCATGAGAACTACGTGATGAATGCACAAGCTTCAGTAGCTGATTCGATCAACTGGAAGAAAAGGTATCAGCGATTGAAGATCAAATGAATGAAATGAAGTGAGAAGAGAAGTTTAGAGAAAAAAGAGTAAAAAGAAATGAACAAAGCCTCCAAGAAATATGGGACTATGAGAAAAGACCAAATCTACCTCTGACTGGTGTACCTGAAAGTGATGGGGAGAATGGAACCAAGTTGGAAAGCACTCTGCAGGATATAATCCAGGAGAACTTCCCCAACCTAGCAAGGCAGGCCAACATTCAAATTCAGGAAATACAGAGAATGCCACAAAGATACTCCTCGAGAAGAGCAACTCCAAGCCACATACTTGTCAGATTCACCAAAGTTGAAATGAAGGAAAAAATGTTAAGGGCAGCCAGAGAGAAAGGTCAGGTTACCCACAAAGGGAAGCCCATCAGACTAACAGCAGATCTCTCGGCAGAAACTCTACAAGCCAGAAGAGAGTGGAGGCCAATATTCAACATTCTTAAAGAAAAGAAATTTCAACCCAGAATTTCATATCCAGCCAAACTAAGCTTCATAAGTGAAGGAGAAATAAAATCCTTTACAGACAAGCAAATGCTGAGAGATTTTCTCACCACCAGGCCTGCCCTACAAAAGCTCCTGAAGGAAGCACTAAACACAGACAGGAAAAACCAGTACCAGCCACTGCAAAAACATGCCAAATTGTAAAGACCATTGATGCTGGGAAGAAACTGCATCAACTAATGAGCAAAATAACCAGCGAACATCATAATGATAGGATCAAATTCACACAGAACAATATTAACCTTAAATGTAAATGGACTAAATGCTCCAATTAAAAGACAGACTGGTAAACTGGGTAGAGTTAAGACCCATCAGTGTGCTGTATTCAGGAGACCCATCTCACTTGCAGAGACACACATAGGCTCAAAATAAAGGGATGGAGGGAGATCGACCGAGCAAATGGAAAACAAAAAAAGGCAGGGGTTGCAATCCTAGTCTCTGATAAAACAGACTTGAAACCAACAAAGATCAAAAGAGACAAAGAAGGCCATTACATAATGGTAAAGGGATCAATTCAACAAGAAGAGCTAACTATCCTAAACATATATGCACCCAATACAGGAACACCCAGATTCATAAAGCAAGTCCTTAGTGACCTACAAAGAGACTTAGACTCCTACACAATAATAATGGGAGACTTTAACACCCCACTGTCAACATTAGACAGATCAACGAGACAGAAAGTTAACAAGGATATCCAGGAATTGAACTCAGCTCTGCACCAAGCAGACCTAACAGATGTCTACAGAACCCTCCACCCCAAATCAACAGAATATACATTCTTCTCAGCACCACATCACACTTATCCCAAAATCAACCACATAGTTGGAAGTAAAGCACTCTTCAGCAAATGTAAAAGAACAGGAATTATAACAAACTGTCTCTCAGACCACAGCGCAATCAAACTAGAACTCAGGATTAAGAAACTCACTCAAAACCACTCAACTACATGGAAACTGAACAACCTGCTCCTGAATGACTACTGGGTAAACAATGAAATGAAGGCAGAAATAAAGATGTTCTTTGAAACCAATGAGAACAAAGACACAACATACCAGAATCTCTGGGACACATTCAAAGCAGTGTGTAAAGGGAAATTTATAGCACTAAATGCCCACAAGAGAAAGCAGGAAAGATCTAAAATTGCACCCTAACATTACAATTAAAAGAACTAGAGAGGCAAGAGCAAACACATTCAAAAGCCAGCAGAAGGCAAGAAATAACCAAGATCAGAGCAGAACTGAAAGAGACAGAGACACAAAAAAACCCTTCAAAAAAATCAATGAATCCAGGAGCTGGTTTTTCGAAAAGATCAACAAAATTAATAGACCGCTAGCAAGACTAACAAAGAAGAAAAGAGAGAAGAATCAAATAGATGCAATAAAAAAGGGGATATCACCACCGATCCTACAGAAATACAAACTACCATCAGAGAATATACTATAAACACCTCTACACAAATAAACTAGAAAATCTAGAAGAAATGGGTAAATTCCTGGACACATACACCCTCCCAAGACTAAACCAGGAAGAAGTTGAATCTCTGAATAGACCAATAACAGGCTCTGAAATTGAGGCAATAATTAATAGCTTACCAACCAAAAAAAGCCCAGGACCAGACAGATTCACAGCTGAATTCTGGCTAATTTTTAAAAGGTTTGTAGAAATAGTACTCACTTTGTTGCCCAGAGTGGTCTTCAACTCCCAGACTCAAGCGATCCTCCTGCCTCAGCCTCCCAAACTCTTGGGATTACAAGCATGAGTCACTGTGCCCACCCTGTCCCCATTTTTAACAAATAAAAAAAAAACTGAGACAGAGAGATTATTAAATAACTTGTGTAAGTCACACAGCTGAAAAGCATCAGAGCCAGCCTCCTAACCATTTCTACCAGTGGTTCACAAAGTGTTCTCCCTGGACCAGCAGCATCAGTATCACCTGGGAACTTTCTAGAAATACATCTTTTCAGGCCCCACTCTAAACCACTGAATCCGAAACTCTGGGGGTGGGACTCAGCAATCTGCTTTAATGAGCCTCCAGGTGATTCTGATGCATGCTGGAGTTTAAGAACCACTGACTTATGTGTACTCTTCTCACACATTCTCCCAAATTACTTTCGAAAATGGCTGTACTAATTACACCCCCACTAACAGTGTATGAGAATGCCCATATCCTTTGGCCCACCAAAACTCAGTGTGAGCAATCTTTAAATTATGGTCCAATCTGATTGGCAAAAAGTAGTGTGTCTTGTGCCTTAAAAAAAAAATTTGGTCCTCCTTCTAATGAGAGAGTCAGAATCTGTCCCTTCTCCTGCCTCTGCTTGGGACTCCTTCCCTTACTAGTCTCTGGCTCCACTGAGGATTCTCAATTTTAACACTGCTAACCTTGACAGGCAACTGTGGGTGCTTGAGCACTAAATTAATCTTAGTCTTTGGGAGTAGGGAGAAGAAAATAGATGATCTTACATAAATACAAAAATCTCATTTTGTTTGCTGAGCATAAAATACAACATCTTTTTTAGTTCAACTTTTGTCAATGAAAATCTTTTTCTAAATTGTACATTTTTCTTGGATCTTTGTGTACTTATTGGTGCCAGCTACTGAACATGAATGAGGATCATAGGTAGAGGAGCAGAGGACTTTTGCAGTCATCCCAAGTGTCTTAGTCCATTTTGTGCTGCTATAACAGAATATCACAGACTGGGTAATTTATAAAGAAAAGAAATTTATTTCTCACAGTCTGGAGGCTGGGAAGTCCAAGATCAAGGTGCTGGCATCTGACAAGGGCCTTCATGCTGCATCATCCCATGGCAGACTGCAGAAAGGCCAGAGAGTGTGAGAAAGCAAGAGGGAACAGAATTTGCTTTGATAACAAACCCAGTCTGTTGGTAACAAACCCATGCCATAATAAAGACATTAGTCTATTCGTTCCTGAGAGCAGAGACTTCATGACCTAATCACCTCTTATCTCACCTCTCAACACTGTTGCATTGGAGATGAAGTTTCCAACACATGAAATTTGAGGGACACATTCCAACCATAGCACCAAGGGATAACTTCTCAAGTATTTGGAGAAAACTACTCCCTGATCCCAACATTTTTTTCGGGGTGGTTACCTTTCTTATGTCCAAGAACAGAAAAATGTTGATTGACCCAGGGCCCCTATCCGTTGATTTCATGGCATTTCCCATTGTATTTTTCCCACATTGCAGAAAAGACCATAAACATTGAGCTGGTTAAATCTCACAGGGATGATTTCTACTTATACTTCCTAGAAATGATTGAGTTGTGATATTCACCTCTGCCTTAGCTGTATCAAAACAGCATGACAAAAATTACATGGGTTTTGGAGACTAGACAAACTTAGGCTTGATGCCCAGCCCTTCAATACACAGGGCTCTGAGCTGTGTGACCTTAGATAAGTTACTGAACCTCTGTGATCTTGTTTTAGTTTTTCTCAAATGGCAAAAATATTATTTACCTCACAGAATTTAAAGAATAAATGAGATGAATGCTGAGCAGAGTGCCTGCCCCAAAGTAGATTCTGAATAAATGTGATTTCCTTTGGTTTGCACTTTCCTCTCCAACTTCTGTGTTTGAATCTGTGTTTCTAGTATAAATACAAAGTTCAATGTTCTTTATGTCCTTCATTTGATGATCACTCTTTTGACAGAGGATGACATCTGTATCTGTACAGATGACTGGGTTAGCCATTTTGCATGAGTGAATGCCAAGAAGGGCACCACTTCTCGTGCCTGGAGGCATTCCCACAAGCAGCGGGCTGTACAACAAGCACCAGGGCCTGGCTTCATTAACGAAACTCTTGAAAAAATGAAGCACTCTTTCGTTGTGTTTTGGTGACATCACCCATCACCTCCTTTTGTTCCTCCTACATCAGCAAGGAAAAGTTCACTAAATTGTATTTCTATATCATTTATAGCTGTGGTTCTACCAAGGAGCAACTATCTTTTCTGGACGTTCAATTGCAGCGTTAAAAAGAAGCCACTCAGCTAGTCTGGATCCACCTGCATCTGAGATTCTAAAGGTAACGTAATTCCTCTATTTCTACACTGTGGTTCTCATAAATTACCATCTGTACTTCCAACTTGTAAGTGATCATTATCTTATAAGGCGTGGCCTAGAGATTCACAAAGCTTCTCAGTCGCCAATACTTTTGTACCATTTATATGAGAAAGACAGCCAGAAACAAAAATAACTTGTGAATTTTGAGAGAAAAAGAGATCATCCATGTGCAAGTAGACAGCACAAGGGGTCCCTCTGATTACAGCAGCCCCTAGTGCATGAGTGGGTGGGAGTAGGAGCTCTCAGATTCCAGTTAGCTGGTAAGCACCACTCGGTGAGGCCTGATGGAGCTGGAGCAGTCAAGGTCCATAAACTCCAAACCAATTAAACAGGGTTCCCTTCCAAAGTCCTGCCCTTAGGAGAAACTGCTGGAAGCACCATCCCAATTGAGCAGGGCAAAGGAAAGAGAAGGTTCAAATGCAAGTGGAAAAGGGAGAAGAGGTGGATCCAGAAAACCTAAAGGCATATTTCTCCCTAGAGAATTTGTGGAAACTTTCTAAGTTTTTCTAACCAGGAGCATTTCAATTCTACCCACATATCTAAACATCTTCTAAAAAACACTTAATTTTCCAATGGCTTAAAAAAATCCACACATATTTTCACATAGGCAAGGAATAGATTTGTATTTGCTTTTCTGCTCATATTATGTATATAAAAGCTTTTTTGACCTGAGCAAGGAGCTTAGCATCAATTGTAATATATGCATATACATATTTCATATATAATTACTTATTTGCTTAATAGGAACTTGAACAAGATGACTCAAAAAAGAATTACAGGCCAAATGGAGGCTTCTACCAACTAAATTGTATGTAAAGTTCTCCTACAATTGTTTGTAACGTGTTCTTTTTTTTTTCTAGCAAGTTCTCAATGAGGAAAAATAGGTTTTGAAGCAGAAATTCTTATGTGTGTTTCATGTAGTCTTTTTTTTTTTTTTTTTTTTGAGACACAGTCTCACTCTGTCACCCAGGCTGGAGTGCAGTGACATAATCTTGGCTCAGCAGTGACATGATCTTGGCTCACTGCAACCTCCACCCGCCCGGGTGCCTCAGCCTCCCCAGTAGCTGGGATTACAGGCGCCGACCGCTAGGCCTGGCTAATTTTTATATTTTTAGTAGAGATGGAATTTCACTATATTGGCCAGGCTGGTTTCAAACTGCTGACCTCAAGTGATCTGCCCACCTCAGCCTCCCAAAGTGCTGCGATTACAGGCGTGAGCCACTGTGCCCAGCCTCATGTGGTCTTAAAACTGCCTGGTGACTTTTCTCGTATAATTGCCCTGCATTATTTAGTTGTTCTATTCTCATTTAACATTTAGGCTTGTATCTTGACATGAACTAAATAATGTACTTGTTAGAGCAAGTACCATATTTCTGTTTTTGTTCACCTTTGAATCTCCCCAGGGCCCTGTACATATAATGAATGTCCAATTACGTTGTTTAAGTGAGCTATAGAAGATTAAGATTGGGCACATGGAATAACTTCCTAAATTGAAACTTTTCTAATTGGTTACGAAGCTACACAAGGCCATGTAACTTCACTGTTGGAAACCATCAACCATTCCGTTGCCCTTGGGGTGGTTTACATACTACGTGGCTTTTGACAGGCTCTTTGTATTGTTCCTGTCCCTATGTTCTGTGGGAAAAAAAATAATAGAAAGGCTGAACATCTTATCTGGGACTTGCCCTGGCCAACAGAATGAACTTTTGTTTGCTTCCAAGGCTAAGTAATAAAAACAATGGATCTAGAATCTAGATCTTTTCACCAGATCTAGTTTCAGCAAACAAGCCAATCTCCAGCCTGTCATGGCCACCACACCCTTTCTAATTCAGAGAAAGCAGCAAATGGATTCTGCAACATTTTACGTGGTCAGCAAAACATTTCAAGTTAAAACTACCTAAAATCCTCCTTATCAATGTATCTGTACATAAAACTTATTAACATCTAAATCCAACTTAAAATATTGTTCAGAAAGCCAAACAAATATTCGGTATCCATCCTAGTGTGTCACAAATGAATGTTTCATAAAACACTACTTTTATTGTCTTGCTCACAGATTTTTCACAAGCAAAAAGTTACATGGCCAAATACATCTGGAAAATTGTGGGTTAACACCATTAAAAAGAACAGGACCAGGCCAGCGTGGTGGCTCACGCCTGTAATCCCAGTACTTTAGGAGGCTGACCTGGGAGGATTGCTTGAACCCAGGAGTTTGAGACCAGCCTGACCAAAGCAAGACCCCATTTCTACAAAAAGTTACAAAAAAATTAGCCAGGCATGGTGGCTCATGCCTGTAGTCCCAGCTACTCTGAAGGCTGAGGCAGGAGGATCCCTTGAGCCTAGAAGTCAAGGCTGCAGTGAGTTGTGACGGCACCACTGCCCTCTAGCCCAGGTAACAGAGCAAGACCTAGTTTCAAAACAAACAAAAAGAATAGGACTTCATCAGAGCCTTTTTTTTTTTTTTTTTTTTTTTTTTGAGACAGAGTCTTGCTCTATTATGTGGGCTGGAGTATACTGGCATGATCTTGGCTCCCTGCAACCTCTTCCCACCAGGCTCAAGTGATCCTCCCACCTCAGCCTCCCAAGTAGCTGAGACTACAGGCGTGTGCCACCACACCCGGCTAATTTTTGTGTTTTTTTGTAGAGGCGGGGTTTCACCACATTGCCCAGGCTGGTCTCGAACTCCTGAGCTCAAGTGATCCACCCGTTTCAGCCTCCCAAAATTGTGGGATTACAGGCATGAGCCATGGTGCCCGGCCAAGCCTTTAATATGCTGATAACATTGTGAATTTCCAGGAAGGTGATATAGTGCAACCTTTCTAAGCTTACTTGGCCAAAGAACTGTTTTTCTCTTGTACCTCCAGAGAATGCTCTGATGAAACAATTTGGAAATCCCTGGTTGCAACAGATGCTGTTGTTGCCTCCTTCCCAGCCATCCTTTGCTTCCTCCTTGCTGTCAGAAGCTTGATTTGTTCACTCTGCCCAGAGTGGCCATGTCCTTCTGAGAAGGGTGGGCCCCTTCCTCAGCTCCAGATAAATACTGATTGGACCTAACCAAATACACTGAACTCTGTCATAGTCCATTTTCTGTGCTATAGTAGAATAGTGCAGTCTGGGTAATTTATTTGACTCATGGTTCTAAACGATAGGAAGTTCACAATCAAACAGCCATGTTTGGTGAGGGCCTTCTTGCTGTATCATAACATCGTAGAAGGCATCACATGGCTAAAGAGGGCAAGAGTGCGTGAGACAGAGAGAGGAAACAGGGTGAACTCATCCTTTTATCAGGAGCCCACTCCTGTCATAACTAACCCACTCCTGTGAAGATGGCATTAGTCCATTCATAAAGTCAGAGCCCTCATAATCTGATCACCTCTTAAAAGGTCCCATCTCTCTTTTTTTTTTTTTTTTTTTGAGATGGAGTCTTTCTCTGTCACTCAGGCTGGAGTGCAGTGGTGCTGTCTCAGCTCACTGCAAGCTCTGCCTCCCAAGTTCACACCATTCTCCTCCCCAGCCTCCCAAGTAGCTGGGACTACAAGTGCCCGCCACCACGCCCAGCTAATTTTTGTATTTTTAGTAGAGATGGGGTTTCACTGTGTTAGCCAGGATGGTCTTGATCTCCTGACCTCGTGATCCGCCCACCTCAGCCTCCCAAAGTGCTGGGATTACAGGCGTAAGCCACCGTGCCTGGCCAACCCATCTCTTAATATCATCACAATGGCAATTAAATGTCAACGTGAGTTTTGGAGTAGACATTCAAACTGTAGCATCTTGTTTTCTTTGCCAAGCTATTGGTTTAAGCATGGTGTGTTTGTCCATTTGCATTGCTATTAAAAAATACCTAAGACTGGTTAATTTATAAAGAAAAGAGGTTCATTTTGGCTCACTGTGTTAGTCCATTTTCACACTGCTATAAAGACACTACCTGAGACTGGGTAATTTATAAACAAAAGAGGTTTAATTGACTTATAGTTCTGCATGGCTGGGGAGGCCTCAGGAAACTTACAATCATGGTGGAAGGGGAAGCAGGTGCCTTCTTCACAAGGTGGCAGGAGAGAGAGAGAGCA
Organism: Nomascus leucogenys; assembly: GCF_006542625.1. NCBI lineage: Eukaryota > Metazoa > Chordata > Mammalia > Primates > Hylobatidae > Nomascus > Nomascus leucogenys. The sequence continues at coordinate 97,002,266 of NC_044383.1, read as the reverse complement.
CAGAGGAAAATGCCACATTTAAACCCTGAGATCTCATGAGAACTCCCTCACTGTCACAAGAACACCACAGGGGAAACTGCCCTCATGACCCAATCACCTCCTACCGGGTCCTCCCTGAACACATAGGGATTACAATTTGATATAAGATTTGGGTGGGGACACAGAGCCAAACTATACCACTCATGGTTCTGCAGGCTGTACAAGAAGCATGGCACTGGCATCTGCTTCTGGGGAGGTCTCAGGAAGCTTTCAATCATGGCAGAAGGTGAAGGAGGAGCAGTTGTGTCACATGACTAGGGAGAGAGAGGGAGAGAAAGAAGGGGGTGTCCAAGGCTTTTTAAACAACCAGCTCTTGTGTGAACTAATGTCCATGGGGAGCGCACCAAGCCATTCATGAAAGACCCACCCCCATCACCCAAATACCTCCCACTAGGCCCTCCTTCTCCAACATTGAGGGTCGCTTCAACATGAGATTTAGAGGGGGCAAGCCTCCTAACCATATCACAGGGAACGTAATACAATTCTGGCCAATAAAATTGGAGGGAAAATCTTCTAGGGGGGTTCTAGTAGGATTTGTTTCAGCTTAAAAAGATAACCAAGACACCAAAATTCCCTTTTCTACTTGTGGACATCTGTAAATGAGCTAGGAACTGTGGCAGCCATGTCAGGGCCATGAAGTGAGCTAGCCTCAAAGGCCAAGCTGAGACGCGAGAACCAATGAGAACAAAGGTGGAAAGAGCTGGGATCCTTAAGAACAGCATCGAATCTGTGATCTAATCAGTCCTGGAACTGCCCTATCTCTGGATTTCCTTTCTGGGAGATTATAAATGACCTTATTTTAAAAATAAATTTTATTTAGATTTTCTGATATTAGCAGTCAAAATCATTCAGATACGGAGAGTTTAACCAGTCAGAGACTTATTTAATGCCATTAGCATGATTACAGAACATTCAAAGCATTTTGTTTGGAAATCTTTATTGTTACAAAGCAGTGGCTGATTACAAACTGAGTGTCTCCTGCTATTATTACTAAGGGCTGCAATCTTTATGTTTAGATGAATGATTCTAATATTACTATTTCTAGTGCCTCTGAATTAGGAAATTAAACATTTATTCCTTAGCAGCAGTGACAGGCTATAATGATAAACAATTCTCAAAGCACTGTAACAGTGAAATCCATAACTAAGTGCTGAATTCCCTTGGAGCCTCTGAGGAGGCAGAACACGTTTAACAGCCCTGTGCCTCTGCATGGCTGTCTGTTCGCGTGCTGCAGTGCCTAGGCTAAGACTATTCTCCCCTTCACCTTCAACAAATTTGCATTGAGTCCTTCCTATATGTAAGGCACTAGAAGAGGTTCCTCTTTTCTGTCCTCCAAACTCTAATCCCCCACCTCAAAAGTCCTGCTTAAGCCTCATCTCCATGAAGCCTCCCTAATTACTCCAGCTCCCATTGAGCAACCTTTTTCAAGAATTTAACATAGATACCCAGGCTGAACCATGTGGTTTGGCATTTAATTGTATGCACCTATATTTTTCTCATATTAGCTCATATTTTCTCTACCCCACCCCATTGAAAGAAAGTAGTAGAGATGGTGGAAATGATAAGAGTACTGTTTAAGTCAGTAGTTCTCTGTCAGACCTTCCTCCCCTTTTTACAAGAAATATTTTTGTTATGCCCTTTATCTATCATGAAAATCATAGATAATATAATTGACCTCCACATGCAATTTCCAAATACATCGATACAATACTCTAGGTGTTAATATTATAAGAGAGAATGAAAGGAAAGTAACTTATGATAAAGTGCTGATGCTCCCCAGCTTGTGACAGGGTTACATCCATCACAAATCTAGGAGCTACTGAGTAAATATCACTTTTGCAGCATCATAAAGTTGAAAAATTGTAAGTCAAACTGTCATAAGTTGGAGACCGTCTACAATGTGTATTTCAGTGTATAGATGTTTGGCATGACTGCATTAGAAGCCACTGCAAACTAGTAAGAAAATGCAGATTGATATGAGGTATTGTATTGGCAACTCAGATGCCACAAGCCATGGTACTATCAGTGATGTGGCTTTATTATTTATTATTATTTTTCTGTAGATCTCTTCTGTGGTCATGGTGCAACTTTCTGAAATGAGGAACAACTTTTGATGATGTTAAAGAAAAAAAGAAGTCAATCAGCTTAGCTTGATTTATGTGGTAGTCTTATTTCTAGCAATTCAGCATATATTAAAACTATGCAAAAAGTATATTTTGTTTATATGAAAAGTGAGTTAGTTTCACTTTTATTAGTTTATATAATTATAAACAGATTTCAGGACATTCAAAAGTTGTAAAGGCTGCAGGATAATTCATTTTGGGGCACAGTCTGGCATATTTTGACACACCCAGCAACTTTGGCCCTCACCCCCTACAGGCCAACACTAACCCCCTATTTTTAGATAACCTCAAAAGTCCCTACAAATTTCTAGAAAGGCTCCTGGGATGTAATGGTTATAGTAAGATCCACTGACCTAAACCAAGACCCCCTGGAGATAGGATTATTACCATATAATCCAGCTTTACCCTGAGGGCCTAAGGTGAACCCCCAAATGCCAGTTTACTGGTTCACTGTCCTGGTTCTCAAGGGGATGTTGAGACCCATCAAAGGAGACAGCAGGTCAAACTAGGGGAGAAGGATGGTCGCTTCCCCCTCAGGTTTCCATTTGTTCCATGCACCAGTTGAGTTCCCATGCATACTTCTGTTTGAACAAAGGGTTCCTCCATTTTAAGAAGTGTTACGTATGTTTTGGCAGTTGTGTTCAGCTTTATAATTGCCTTTCTGGGAGGGGACATGTTTATCTTCTCACCCCATCATGCCAGAAGTGAATGTTCCATTCAATTCTTGTTTATAGTTTCCACCTCTCTATTGAGACTCCCTGTTTATTGAGTCATTGTCATTATAGTTTTCTTTAATTCTTTGAACATATATGTAATAGCTGCTTTGAAGTCTTTGCTGAAACTAACTTCTGGGCCCATGCAGGGTCAACGAGTACTGCTAGTCCCTCATCTGAACCTCACATCTCAGGGTTCAGTCAGCACATTCACTTCCTGTGGTCAAAACTTCATGGGAGACCACATCATTGTTCATAACCACTTTTAAAATTCATCATGAGAAATCCCTGTCCAAGGAGAGAAACTTCTGATGATGGAACAGCTGAAGAGACATGACTGTGGGCTGAGAAAGAAGTATTAAGCAGGGCTGGGTGGCCTGGCTTGGTGGTCCGGGCCTTCTGGAGGCACTGCAATTCTGGGCATCTCCAGGAAGAAAGAAGACCCCTCCCACTAGCACTTCTTCCTCTTGCCGGCAGAGAGAGAGGATGCAGTGGGCCTGGACTCAGAACATAGGAGCTGGAAAGACACAAGACTCTCTGGCTTCAAGCTCAAGAGCTGATGAATTCGTCCCACAGTCAGGATGCCATGGGGGCCTGGGATGGGTTAGACATACCTAACTCCTCAGCCAGCTTCTGGTCCCCTGTTGTGCTTGTGTCCACCTTGTATACATCTGCCTCAGCCTTGCCTTTCCTGTCCTTTCATGGCTGACCCCCACCTCCCCCCCATCTAACAACTCTATTTAGTTAAACACTGCCTATATTCTATGTGTTTATAGTAGAGGCCCTGAGCCTGGGAGCTACTTGTGAATATCTTCTCTTTGATCCATTGACAGCATAACCCTCAGAGAGTCATGTTATTTCTCACATTTCCAGCTCCCGAGGGCCTGTGTTTGCGTATCTGGGTACAGAGAAACTCCCCATCTTGATGGCGAGCTCTGGAGGGCACAGCACAGCTCTGGTCAGGAAGATCTGGGTCCCAGCCCCTCCCTGGTGCATGGTGTGTATGCCCCTCAGTGAGCTCTTTGGAGCCCAGTGTATTAAACTGTGAAAGGAAGACCACAGGGCTCATGCCAGGGCAAAATGAGCTAAGGATCATCCAGCATCCAACTAAGATGTTATTGACAAACATGATCGCCTTTTCCTGTCTCTTCATGGCAGGGGCCTTATTTCCCATGCACCCCCTACATCATCTAGCCCAGTTCCTGATTCTCAGTTGCTGCTCAGTAAATATTTATTAGGGGAATTACCTGATGCTGGTCTCTTCTGCTTTTTTAATTGGTGGCTTTCACATTGGGTTCAGTGCAGTTTTAGTTCTGACGAGGTGCCTGAGGGCCCAGGTGGGCCAGGGCGGGTGAAGCCAGCAAGGGTAGGTGAGAACTGATAAGAGTGGACAGTGGGGGGTGGGATGAGTTGGGCTCTAGGCCTGCCCCTATGTTCACACTGTTAGTTTGCATTTAAATTGGTATAGGAATAATATTTTCTTCCTTGAAGAAGGAATTCTGTGATTTAAAGTTTGAAAATAGGCTGGACATGGTGGCTCACGCCTGTAATTCCAGCACTCTGGGAGGCCGAGGTGGGTAGATCACCTGAGGTCAGGAGTTCGAGACCAGCCTGACCAACATGGTGAAACCCTGTCTCTACTAAAAATACACACAAAAAATTAGCTGGGCATGGTGGCGCACGCCCATGATCCCAACTACCCAGGAGGCTGAGGCAGGAGAATTGCTTGAACCCAGGGGGCTGAGGTTGCCGTGAGCCGAGATCACACCACTGCACTCCAGCCTGGGTGATAGAGCAAGACTCTGTCTCAAAAAAAAAAAAAAAAAAAGTTTGAAAATAACTGCCTATGCTTTGAATAGTTTAGAGGAGGAATTTAATTTTACGAATGATGCAAATGTCTATCTCCATCTTCATTGTCCCAAACATTAGCCATTACAATTAAATTTAAAACTCAGTTCTAAGTTCTTCAGCCACACTGGTCATATTTCAAGTACTCAGCAGCCACATATGGCTACTGGCTACCACTTTGGGCAGCACAGATATGAACATTCTCATCATAAGGTAACTGCTCAGTGTGTTCATCTTGCCTACTACCCAGAGAGAGCAGATTTTTCAAGACAGGGGAATGGCAAAAGAGAAGGAGTTTAATACATAGAGAACTGGCTAAAGGGGAGACAGGAGTTTTATTACTACTCAAATCATCCTCCTCGAAAATGTGGAAGCTAGGGTTTTGCAAGGATAGTTTGGCAGACAGAGGACTAGGGAATTGGTGCTGCTGATTGGCTAGGGATGCAACCATCGGGGTGTGGCAGCTGGTCCTGGTGCACTCAGTTGGCTTCTGGGTGGGAGCCACAGAAGAGTTGCTGGTCCTGGTGGGTCCATCTGGTCAGAAAGGCAAAAGCTTGAAAAGACACCTCTAAAGGCCAATCTTAGGTTCTACAATAGTGGTGTTATTTACAGGAGTAATTAGGGAAGCTGCAAATCTTATAACCTCTGAAATAACAGCTGGTAATCTTTTAGCTATGCCTACATGGTAGCAGAGTTCAGGCCCCTCTCATTCTCCTAACCTGGTGAGCTTCCATTAGTTTTACAAACGTTGTTTAGTTTTGAGGACTATTATCATTTAAACTATAAATTTCTCCCAAAGTTAGCTTGCCCCACACCCAGGAATGACCAAGGGCAGTTTGGAGATTAAAGGCAAGATGGAATTGGTTAGGTCAGATCTCTTTCACTGTCATAATTTTCTGTTGTAATTTTTGCAAAGGCAGCTTCAGTTACAGAAAGTTCTGTTAGACATTGCTGGGTCTGTATTTTCTATTGTTTAAGTCATAGGACTTAGTAGACAGACAGTGGCTGTATCCCCTGTGCTGTAATATGTTTGTGGGCTTAAAGGGTAAGTTGAGTTGTCCATAGATGTAGGTTTGAATCCTATTTATTAACTTGCTATTGGCCTACCTGACTGGCTTTACATTCCATCCTCTGTACCGGGGAGGTTCACTCACATCAGAGATTTCCATCTACTTTATCTCCAAGGGTCCCTGTGATTGTATCTTTGTTCTCTTGGACCCACACCCATGATGGAAATGAACTGCTTTATTAGGTAATGATTGGCTTACCCTCTCACTTTTGTTAATGAAGGCTATTTATAACTACTAAAAAAACCCTTGATCAGCATATGATTATCAGAATTCTTATAGTGAATTGAAGTAGTTCCAACCCAAACTTAGAAACAGGACATTATGATTAGCTTAGCACCTTATCTCTAGTAATTGTACAGTTTCCATGTGGCATCTTTCAAATATTGAAAATAACTTATTAGTGTTGTTCCCTGTCTCTGTTACTACCTTCTCCCACCCTTAGGTCTTGTTAGGATTGCTTAAAGTTTTTTTCAGGTTTTTAAAGAGATTCTAGGTCCAGGGAGTGAAAAACTTTTGACAAAATAAAGTTAACAGAGTTTATTTGAGTGAAGAACAATTTATGAATCAGGCGGCACTCACAACCAGAACAGGTCCAGAGAGCTCCACTCTATAACATGGGCAGTGAGTATTTAAGACAGGAAAATGCTTGAAGAAAGCAGAAACAAGGAACGAAAAGTGCATTGGTTGTTTCAAAGTTACTTTCCTTGTAAGGGTTAAAGCAGAGGGGACTTCCTTATCATGCTGGCTAAAGCTGGCCAGTTTGGAGATTTGGCATTAATTATGTTTCTCTCCTTATTTCTTGTTTCAGTTTGGTAACATGAAACTTTAGCATGAGTGACTCCATTTTGGTTTGGTCTGATGGGTCCTAGTGCAGGAGCTCAGTCCAAATCAATGGCCTCCTATAAATGTTATGTAACAATATTCTCCCATTTTGGTCAGGCTATCACCTAGGTGAGTGTGACCAAAACTTAGGGCATCAGCGTACTCTCATTCACCATCATTCCCAGTTCTTGACCTCAACATGTCACTCATAGGTCCTGGTGACCTTGATATCATGCTTTTCTTTGATTTTTAAAAATCATTCCAATCATATAGAGACCATTTGCCATTCAACTAATGGTGCATGCAAACGTTTTAGACCTTTTGAGAGGGAGACTACTATTATGACTCTCAGGAGGATAATACCAAGAGTGTGGTGTATGCTCCTTAGCCAGGGCTCCCATGCACCAAAAAAACAAACAGACAAAGTAAAAACAAAGGTTAATGGCTAGAAACATGGTCTCTGAGGCCAGAGGGCAATCAGTCAAAAAGATTACCAGATGTTGGATTTGAAGCATCTTATATTTTTTAACCTTTTTTTTCAGAGACAGGATCTCGTTATGTTGCCCAGGCTGGTCTTGAACTTCTAGGTTCAAGGGATCCTCCTGCCTCAACTTTCTGAGTAGCTGGGGCTACAGGCACATGCTACCATGCCTAGCTATTTATTTCTTCCTATTATTATTATTTTTGGATATGGGGTTTCACTATGTTACCCAGGTTGGTCTTGAATTTCTGGCCTCAAGTGATTCTCCCACCTCAGCATCCTGAGTACCTGGGACTATAGGCATGAGCCATCATACCTGACTTTGAAGCATCTTTTGCAGTTTGAATGTTTCCAGTGAGCTCTGACCAGCTCACAGCAACAGGCACAAAAGTTGTCCATAGGTAAGCTGTGGTGGTGAGTTCTCTTTAAGTCTAGATTAAGTTGTCCAGCTTCAGCTTGCAGGGCTTCCGGAAAAGGGCAGTTTTTGTTCTCAGTGATTCCAAGTCAGAAAGATAGGAGAAAATTGGAAATGTTAGTTTGAAGAGTTACAACCAGATATCGAAGGAAACTGAAAGAATCCAGGATCCAGTCCTGTTTACAAGTAAAAGCTTTACAAAATGAACAGAGCTAGAATCTAATAACGGGTGCACAATAGTTTTTCTCCTGAAACATTATTATTCTCCCAATCATCCCCATTCCCACCAAAGAAAATCACGGGAAGATCAATCAGCCTGCAAAACAAGTCTAATCTCATTAACATGGGCTGATCACCTATACAAGTGTAACAAGAATAGTGATTGACCGCACAAGCTCTTTTTACTCCTGCTTTACTGAAACATTTGGTCAGGAATCTCTCAGATTAGACTTTTAAAAGCCTTTTGTCTAGTCTGTTTTGCATTGCTCTAAAGGAATACGTGAGGCTGGGTAATTTACACAGAAAAGAGGTTTATTTGGCTTACAGTTCTGCAGGGTATACAAAAATCATGGTGCAAGCATCTGCTTGGCTTCTGGTGAGGGCCTCACGAAGCTTTAATTCATGGTGAAAGGCAAGGGGAACTGATGTGTCGCATAGCAAGAGAGGGAGCAAGAGAAAAGAGAGAGGAGGAGGCGCCAGGCTCTTTTAAACAACCAGCTCTTGTGTGAACTAATAGAATGAGACTCACTCATTACTTTAGGGAGGGCATCAAGCCGTTCATGAGGGATCCACTCCCATAAACCAAACACCTCCCACTAGGCCCCACCTCCAACACTGGGGATCATATTTCAACATAAGGTGTGGAAGGGACAAATATCCAAACTATATCACCTTTCCAGACTAGGAAGCCAAGCCACGGACTCATCTCTCATGCCATCATACCTGTAATGCCAATAGGTTTGGGTGAATTCTTCTCTTCTTCAGATCTTTAAAATATATTTAAAGTTTCTGGGCCTTCTTTTCATAAGGCTAAAAAACCCAGTAGTCTATGCACATTTTCAAATATGATGCTCCAGCCAAAGCCTTGGTAAAATAACCAGTGTTTCCAATTGTATTCTGTTAGAATAAATTCGTATTGAACTTATGCAGATAACTATATTGTCATAAAATAAGAATATTCAGCCAGGTGTGGTGGCTCACGCCTGTAATCCCAGCACTTTGGGATGCCGAGGTGGGAGGATTTCTTTTCATTTTATTTTATTTATTTATTTATTTATTTATTTATTTATTTATTTATTATTATAATACTTTAAGTTCTAGGGTACATGTGCACAATGTGCAGGTTTGTTAGGTAGGTATACATGTGCCATGTTGGTTTGCTGCACTCATCAACTTATCATTTACATTAGGTATTTCTCCTCATGCTATCCCTCCCCTAGCCCCCCACCCCACAACAGGCCCCGGTGTGTGATATTCCCCTTCCTATGTCCATGTGTTCTCATTGTTCAATTCCCACCTATGAGCGAGAATATGCGGTGTTTGGTTTTCTGTCCTTGAGGTAGTTTGCTGAGAATGATGGTTTCCAGCTTCATCCATGTCCCTGCAAAGGACATGAACTCATCCTTTTTTATGGCTACATAGTATTTCATGGTATATATGTGCCACATTTTCTTAATTCAGTCTATCATTGATGGACATTTGGGTTGGTTCCAAGTTTTTGCTATTGTGAATAGTGCCACAATAAACATACGTGTGCATGTGTCTTTATAGTAGCATGATTTATAATCCTTTGGGTATATACCCAGTAATGGGATCACTGGGTCAAATGGTATTTCTAGTTCTAGATCTTTGAGGAATCGCCACACTGTCTTCCACAATGGTTGAACTAGCTTACACTCAGTGGGAGGGTTTCTTGAGCCCAGGAGTTCAAGACCAGCCTGGGCAACACAGTGAGACCCTGTCTCTACAAAAAACAGCTGGGTATCATGTTACATGCCTGTAGTCCCATCTACCTGGGGCTGAGGTAAGAGGATCACTTGAGCTTGGGAGGTCGATGCTGCAGGAGGCCATGATGATGGCACTGTACTCTGGCCTGGGAGACAGAGCGTGACCCTTTCTCACTAATAGTTTCTGAATTATGGAGAGATCAAGTAGGGAGAAAAAAGGAATTGTTTCAATTATGTTACAAAGGTATAATTTACCAAGTTCTTGTAAGCTATAGATAGATTTTAAAAATCTCTTAAATCTGAAATACAAATATGAAAAAGATAATTTAAAAAAATTACTGCTGGATGTGGTGGCATATGCCTGTAGTCCCAGCTACTAAGGAGGCTGAGATGGAAGGACTGCTTGAGCCGAGGAGTTTGAGTCGAGCCAGCTTGGGCAACATGTCTCTAAAACAAAAACAAAACAAAACAAAAACTGAATTATTTCTCTCTCTCTCTCTCTCTGTCTTAGACAGTCTTGCTCTGTCACCCAGGCTGGAGTGCAGTGGCACAATCGTGGCTCACTGCAACCTCCGCCTTCGGGATTTAAGTGGTTCTTATGCCTCAGCCTCCTGAGTAACTGGGATTACAGGCATGTGCTAGCATTCCCAGGTAATTTTTTGTATTTTTAGTAGAGACAGGGTTTTGCTGTGTTGGCCAGGCTGGTCTTGAACTCCTGGGCTCAAGTGATCTGCCTGCCTCAGCCTCCCAAAATGCTGGGATTACAGGCATGAGCCACTGTGCCCAGCCTGATTCTTTTTCATCAGTTCATTTAGTTCCATGTAATTAATTCTCATTTTGCTTGATGTTGGGCTAGCAACTTATGAACCAATTTGTTTCTTCGTTAGAGTTCTGGAAGTTCTTTTTTTTTTGAGACAGAGTCTCACACCGTCGCCCGGGCTGGAATGCAGTGGCGCAATCTTGGCTCGCTGCAACCTCCACCTCCCGGGTTCAAGCGATTCTCCTGCCTCAGCCTCCCAAGTAGCTGGGATTACAGGTGCCCACCACCACGCCCAGCTAATTTTTTTGTGTGTATTTTTAGCAGAGACAGGGTTTCACCATGTTGGCCAGGCTGATCTCGAACTCCTGACCTTGTGATTCACCTGCCTCGGCCTCCCAAAGTGCTGGGATTACAGGTGTGAGCCACCACACCCGGCCACTAGAGTTCTGGAAGTTCTTATACAGTCCGGTAGTATATTCCTAGGAAATTTATGGAAAGAACTCTGACAAGTACAGGTTTCTGGTAACATAGGAATATACTCTAAGTTCTTACACAGTCCAATAGTATATTCCTATGTTACCAGAAACCTGTACTTGTCAGAGTTCTTTCCATAAATTTCCTTGGAGATACACTATTTTAGGATTATAGTTGCTTGCAAAACCTTTCAGGAGAGCATCAGAATAAAACAATTTACTGTCTATGGACGACAAGACTTAAAATGGTCATGGTTGTGGCAGCTCACACCTGTAATCCCAGCACTCTGGGGGCCGAGGCGGGCAGATCACGAGGTCAGGAGATTGAGACCATCCTGGCTAACATGGTGAAACCCCGTCTCTACTAAAAATACAGAAAATTAGCTGGGTGTGGTGGCAGGCGCCTGTAGTCCCAGCTACTGCAGTGACCTGAGATCGTGCCACTGCCCCTCCAGCCTGGGCGAGAGAGTGAGATTCCATCTCAAAAAAAAAAAAAAAAAAAAGGTCATGGTTAAAGATCTAATGAGAATTTATTATGGTAGTGACACAATTGACAGGTAAAATCATTATTTCTGTGACACACAACATTTTAACATAATAACCAGAATTATGACTAATAACATTATGCTAGGACGTATCAGATTTCTCAGAATTTCACATAATTTCTGGAACACGTAAACACTCAATCATGATTGCTTATTTGACAATGCTTATTCTGCAAATTTAACTTATCAATTAAGCCTAATTAGCTTAACATTTCTCTTTCATAAGAAGACCTTCCAGGGCCCCTGGGAGGTTCCAAAGTCAATGTGGGGTAAAAAAGGCTTAATTTAGAATTTGATTTTGGAAAGTTTGTCAAAAATACCAAAATGTTTGTCAATATTAATATCAATGTTAAAGGTTTGATTTTTATCAATATCAAAGGCTTGGTTTGGAAAGTTTGTCAAAAATATCAAAACACTTCATTAACTAGGATCACAGATCATTATGGGACAGTACCAGAATGACAAAAGATTTTAAAGACAAATACAGAAAAGTTACATAGTTGAAAAAAAAAATTTTAACATTGAGAATGCTCTGTTTTCTTAATTAAAAGATATAATAAAAGACAACATGGGCAATACAAAATATCTTCTACAACTTCTTCATTATGTTCATAAACTTTGTTACTGGGTGGCTTTGATGAAATTCAGATATTCAAAAGATACCTCTCCAACACATACATTCTCAGCCTCTTGAGTAATGGTGATAGTATTTAATTATAAAGCATTATTCAGATGTTAATGAAATACTTTCACCGCATACTCATTTACTTCTTACAAGAAGTCTGTCATGTAGCTAAAAGCAGTTAAGCTACCATTAGAACGAAAAAATTTTTAGTTCTGTTGAAGCACACTATTCACAGATAGAAATTTTTACCTCCTGAGAGACATAAGTATATCATGTGGTGAACATATATGCTATTTTTTGGCTAAGCAGTATGTATTTTCTTTTAGTTAATGCTATTAATAATTTGAACTTCTAGGAGAACCACCCTAAGGGCTTCGACTAGTCTTAACTCTATCCCTGATTCCAGGGATGAACATGTGACTCAGACTGGCCAATCAGAGATGTCATTCCCCTGGCCTGTGACCCAATATAGGCCAATAAGAGTCAGGTACAGAACTTTTATAGAAGAAAATATAAGAAACTGCATTGTGGGCAGCCATCTTGCTAAACATGTGGAGTCTAAGAAAGAAGCCAACAGAGCTGATATGTCAGACACTTGGATCTGAGAACATAATTTAAGTTCCTGAACCCTGTCAAGCCAGAAGTCAAATTTACTTGTGGACTTTTTGCAAAATTTCCCCTTTTGCTTAAACTAGTTCATGTTAGATTTTCCTTATCAATTGTTGGTGAAATAGTGAGTTTTATCTCATATGGATAAACAATTATCTAAACAAGAAAAGTTAAATACTGGAGAAGAGCTATGTCATTTTTAATCACTTCTAGTTTCAGACGTTAGTTGGAAGCTTGAGGGACACTTATGTAGCTAGTCTGGCCCTAGGCACAGGATCTGAAAATATCCTACTCAGAATTTTGTGTCCTTCCTCATGAGGTCTACTGGAGTCCAGCACATGTAGAAGCTCAGTAAAAAACTTGTTGAATGTTGAATAAATCTGAGGTAGTGTGGACTTCCATGAAGCTGTAATAAGTGTGCATGCCTTATTCCTGAAATAAACTGTTCATAAGTATGCAAAAAAAAAAAAGACAAAGCACAAGGAATCATTTTGATAAAACACCAATTCTTTGTTTTCTAGGCAGAACACTTAAGAAAACATTTTTCCAATAAAACTTTGTTTTTTTTTAACTTAGAGAAACCAGCTTCAAGTTTTGTACCAAGGTACTTTTGATATTAAGTTTCATTTTTCAAACTCTTAAATAATTTTATTCAATTTTGACCATCTTGACCAAATATAAAATTTCTCTTTCAAAAGCCTTCTAAAACCTAAAAAAACTTTTTAAAATTTTAAGTTCCAGGATGCATGTGCAGGACGTGCATGTTTGTTACGTAGGTAAACGTATGCCATGGTGGTTTGCTGCACCTATCAACCCATCACTTAGGTATTAAGTCCTGCATGCATTAGCTATTTATCCTGATGCTCTCCCTCCCCCCACCAACAGGCCCCAGTGTGTGTTGTTCCCCTCCCTGTGTCCATGTGTTCTTATTGTTTAGCTCCCACTCATAAATGAGAATATGTGATGTTTGGTTTTCTGTTCCTTCATAGTTTGCTGAGGATAATGGCTTCCAGCTCCATCCATGTCCCTGTAAAGGACATGATCTTTTTCCTTTCTTATGGCTGCATAGTATTCGATGGTGTATATGTACCACATTTTCTTTATCCAGTCTATCACTGATGGGCATTTGGATTGATTCCATGTATTTGCTATTGTGAATAGTGCTGTAGTGAGCATATACATGCATGTATCTTTGTAATATATTTACATATTAATTATAATTTATAATATATAATATATGTATTACATATTATACATAATTACATATAATATATAACGTATATATTATATATTGACTTCCTCTCTTCCTATTTGAATACCTTTTATTTCTTTCTCTTGCCTGATTGCCCTGGCCAGTACTTCCAATAGTATGTTGAATAGGAGCAGTGAGAGAGGGCACCCTTGTCTTGTGTGGTTTTTCAAGGGGAATGCTTCCAGATTTTGCCCATTCAGTATGACATTGGCTGTCGGTTGGTCATAAATCACTCTTATTATTTTGAGATCTGTTGAGAGTTTTTAACATGAAAGGATGTTGAATTTTATTGAAGGCCTTTTCTGCATTTATTAACCATGTGGTTTTTGTCTTTAGTTCTGTTTATGTGATGAATTACGTTTATTGATTTGCATATGTTGAATCAGCTTTGCATCCCAGGTATGAAGCCGACTTGATTATGGTGGATAAGCTTTTTGATGTGCTGCTGGATTTGGTTTGCCAGTATTTTACTGAGGATTTTTTCCATCAGGGATATTGGCCTGAAGTTTTCTTTTTTTTGTTGTATCTCTGCCAGGTTTTGGTATCAGAATGATGCTGGCTTCATAAAATGAGTTAGGGAGAAGTCCCTCCTTTTTAATTGGAATAGTTTCAGAAGGAATGGTACCAGCTCCTCTTTGTACCTTTGGTAGAATCCAGCTGTAAATCCATCTGGTCCTGGGCCTTTTTTGGTTGGTAGGCTAGTTATTACTGCCTCAGTTTCAGAACTTGCTGTTGGTCTATTCAGGGATTCATTGTCTTCCTGGTTCAGTCTCGGGAGGGCGTATGTGTCCAGGAATTTATCCATTTATTCTAGATTTTCTAGTTTATTTGCATAAAGGTGTTTATAATATTGTTTGTATTTCTGTGGGGTCAGTGGTGATATCCCCTTTATTATTTTTTATTGTGTCTATTTGATTCTCCTCTCTGTTCTTCATTAGTCTAGCTAGTGGACTATCTCTTATTTTTTTCAAATAACCAGCTCCTGGATTCATTGATTTTTTTTTGAAGGGTTTTTCATGTCTCTATTTCCTTCAGTTCTGCTCTGATTTTGGTTATTTCTTATCTTCTGCAAGCTTTGGGGTTTGCTCTTGGTTCTCTAGTTATTTTAGTTGTGATGTTAGGGTGTCAATTCTCTAACAAAAGCTAGAAAGTGAGATCTTTCTAGCTTTTTGATGTGGGCACTTAGTGCTGTAAGTTTCCCTCTTAACACTGCTTTAGCTGCGTCCCAGAGATTCTGGTATGTCGTCCCTTTGTTCTCATTGGTTGCAAAGAACTTCTTGATTTCTGCCTTAATTTCATCATTTACTCAGGAGTCATTCAGGAGCAGGTTGTTCAATTTCTGTGTAGTTGTATGATTTTGAGTGAGTTTCTTAATCTTGAGTTCTAATTTGATTGCTCTGTGGTCTGAGAAACTGTTTGTTTGTTATGATTTCAGTTCTTTTGCATTTGTTGATGAGTGTTTTACTTCCAAGTATGTGACCAGTTTTAGAGTGAGTCCTATGTGTTGCTGAGAAGAATGTATATTCTGTTGTTTTTGGATGGAGAGTTCTGTAGATACCTATCAAGGTCCACTTGATCCAGAGCTGAGTTCAAGTCGTGAATATCCTTGTTAATTTTCTGTTTTGATGATCTGTCTAATATTACCAGTGGTGTGTTAAAGTCTCCCACTATTATTGTGTGGGAGTCTAAGTCTCTTTGTTGGTCTCTAAAAACTTGTTTTATGAATCTGGGTGCTCCTGTATTGGGTGCATATATTTTTAAGATAGCTCCTCCTATGAATTGAACCCTTTACCACTAAGTAATGCCCTTTTTTGTCTTTTTTGATTTGTGTTGGTTTAAAGTCTGTTTTGCCAGAAACTAGGACTGCAACCCCTGCATTTTTCTGCTTTCCATTTGCTTGGTAAATTTTCCTCCATCCCTTTATAATGAGCCTATGTGTGTCTGCACTGAGATGGATCTCTTGAATATAGCACACCAATGGGTCTTGACTCTTTATCCAGCTTGCCATTCTGTGTCTTTTTACTGGGGCATTTGGCCTATTTACATTTAAGGTTAATATTGTTATGTGTGAATTTGATCCTGTCATCATGATGCTGGCTGGTTATCTTGCAGACTTGTTGATGTAGTTGCTTCATAGTGTCATTGGTCTTTGCACTTCAGTGTGTTTTTGCAGTGGCTGGTGACAGTTTTTCCTTTCCATATTCAGTGCTTCCTTCAGGAGTTCTTGCAAGGCAGGCCTGGTGGTGATGAATTCCCTCAGCATTTGCTTGTCTGAAAAGGATTTTATTTCTCCTCTGCCTATGAAACTTAGTTTGACCAGATATGAAATTCTGGTTTGGAAATTATTTTCTTTAAGAATGTTGAATATTGACCCCTAATCTCTTCTGGCTTGTAGGGTTTCTGCTGAGAGGTCTGCTGTTAGTCTGATGGGTCTCTCTTTGTGAGTGACCCAGCCTCTCTCTCTGGCTGCCCTCAACATTTTTTTCCTTTGTTTTGACCTTGGAGAATCTGATGATTACATGTCTTGGGGTTGATCTTCTCATGGAGTATCTTACTGGGGTTTTCTGGATTTCCTGAATTTGAATGTTGGCCTGTCTTGTTAGGTTGGGGAACTTCCCCTGGATGATATCCTGAAGTATGTTTCCCAACTTGGTTCTTTTCTCCCCATATTTAAACACAAACTAACATTTAGTCATTAATGCTTCAGTATTTTAACTTTTTTTTTTTTTTTTTTGAGACTGAGGCTTGCTCTTTCATCCAGGCTGGAGTGCAGTGGTGTGATCTTGGCTCACTGCAATTTCCACCTCCAAGGCTAAAACAATTCTTGTGCCTCAGCCTCCCAACTAGCTGGGATTGCAGGCATGCACCACCATGCCCTGCTAATATTTGTATTTTTAGTAGAGACGGGGTTTCACCATGTTGGCCAGGCTGGTCTTGAACTCCTGGCCTCAAGTGATCTGCCTGCCTTGGCCTCCCAAATTACTGGGATTACAGGTATGAGCCACTGTGCCTGGCCTATTTAAACTTAATTAGAAATGACCCAGGCATCTAATGAATATCTATTACCTAATTTAACTTACTATAACTTTAAAGCTTTTGAGCTACCAAAGAGAATTTTGAAACTATGAAAAGTTTACTTATAAACTTTTATCTCAATTACATTCACCTAATTCCCTTGTTCTTAACAGTTATGCTTGAATTGCTCATGAAAATTTTCACAAGACATTAAACAAAACTAGTCATTATCAGGCTGGGCGTGGTGGCTCACGCCTGTAATCCAGCACTTTGGGAGGCCTCATGAGGCAGGTGGATCACTTGAGGTCAGGAGTTTGAGACCAGCCTGGCCAACATGATGGAACTAAAAATACAAAAATTAGTCGGGCATGGTGGCATGCGCTTATAGTCCCAGTCACTCAGGAGGCAGAGGCAGGAGAATCTCTCGAACCCGGGAGCCAGAGATTGCAGTGATCTGAGATGGTACCACTGTATGCCAGCCTGGGCGGCAGAGCAAGACTCTGTCTCAAAAACAAACAAACAAACAAACAAAAACTAGCCATCATCTTAAGTCATTTCCCTGTTAACTATTTTTACAGCATGTGCATATTAGGCAGTCATCATCAAAGCAAGAAACTAAAAGTTACATACATGTTTTTTTACATGTAAGTCAGGGGAGGAGACACTGCTGTTTACCATTAACCCACAAATATTTTTAAAAATTCTCTTTATTTTTACAACAATTAACTTAGAAAAATCAACAATATTAAACAAATCTTATTTACCAAAGGTTTACCCAAGTCATGTAAACTCTGAAAGCATTTGGGTTAGTTTCTGAACTTCCAAAGAGTTTAAGGAATACTTAATTCCTAAGAGTACATATTTTCCTTTAAGCCAATCAAATGGACCTTTTTTAAGAGATTTTATAAATTAATTTGGAAATAGTATCTGAGGTAGGAAAATATCATATACATAACATATAAACAGACATACATAAATACACACGTTGGGGCTCAGAAAACAATACCTCAAAATGAAGGCAGTTCTCAGAAGCAGCCTCAGAAATGAAAGTTTTCTTCTGAACTTTTTCTGCCCTTTTGCTTCAGTCCTTTTCTCCCCCAAAGGTAGCTATAGAAACCAGAATCGCTCTTCCCCAAGGCAGGTCATAGAAACCAGGACTGCTTTTCTTCAAAGCCAGCTGTGAAAACGAAACATACTACTCTGCCTTTCCCTCCACCTTTCTGTTTAAAAACTGGCTGTAAAGAAATGATCTGATCCATCTTGTTTGACTGTAGGTCATGAGACCCTCAATCCAGAGGGGGTCCTGCCCCACACCCAGAGGCAGGAATATATGCTCAGAGAGGCCAACAGGAACCTAGACAGGCCGTGCTGGGTTTCCCCGCTCAGTCTATTAGCATCAGATCATACCCTTTCTGTCCAATCATGTCTCTACATTAGCTGTTCCTACTTTGTTGAACCTAAGCATAAAACTTCACAATTTCCCTTGTATCTTTGAGTCTTCATTCTGAAGACTCCCATGTATACCTGTTAAATAAATTTGTTTGCCTTTTATCCAATTAATCTACCTTCTGTGAGTTGATTTTTCAGCAAATCTTCAGGGGCCAGAGAACTTTTCTCTTGCCCCTACAGAGTCCCACCCAGACTTCCTGAATTTAAATGAACTCATTATTTTCTGTCTTCCTGAAACCTTTCCTACTAGAGGTCTTTTAATAAACCCAGTTCAGTTTTTGTCTAACCTAGTTGGATTCCTGAAGCCTTCCTATAGAACCTAATCTAGTTTCTCTTGTGACTTCCACAGATAGTCTGGATCAAAACTGTTCATATAAACTTGGACACAAATAATGGAGCTCATATCCAAGGGGGACTTACCAGTGACACCCTCCAAATGTGCAAGGAGAAGCAGTGAGCACAAGGGGCTCAGCAGAGTAGCCAGTCTGTTTGCTTGTTAATCCTGGAGTTCATCATTGGGGATCTCCTTTGAACCCTTGCTTTTGACCCTACATCTAATAAAATAAAACCTTAGACAAAATAAATTTAACAGAGTTTATTTGAGCAAATAATAATTCAAGAATCAGGTAGCCCTCACAACCTAAAGAGCTTCAGAGAGCTCTGCTCGCCGTGTGGCCAGTGAATATTTATAGACAAGAAAAGGCTGAAGAATGCAGAATCAGAATAAAAGATGGAGTGATCATTTCAACGTTGTTATCCTTGAAAGGGTTAAAGTGGGAGGAGGGGCGGATTTCCCTGTAGTGCTGGCTAAAACTGGCCTGTTTGAGGATTTGGCTATTATCTCTCTCCTGATTTATCTGGAAGGTTAGATAAACAACTTAGTTTCAGTTTGGTGATATGAAACTTTAGCATGAGTGACTCCATTTTGGTTTGGTCTGGTGGGGTCTAGTGCGGGAACCTAGTCCAAATCAATGGCCTCCTATAAATTTTATTTAATAGGAGGTAATGATCCCAAAAGTTTAATGTGAGAATTTAGAAAATCAACTAAAAAAAGCCTAGTTATCGGCCGGGCGTGGTGGCTTATGCCTGTAATCCCAGCACTTTGGGAGGCTGAGGTAGGTGAATCACGAGGTCAGGAGTTCGAGATCAGCCTGGCCAACATGGTGAAACCCAGTCTCTACTAAAAATACAAAAAATTAGCTGAGTGTAGTGGCAGGTGCCTGTAATCCCAGCTACTCGGGAGGCTGAGGCAGGAAAATCGCTTGAAGCTGGGAGGCGGAGGTTGCAATGAGCTGAGATCAAGCCACTGCATTCTAGCCCAGGTGACAGAGTGAGACTCCGTCTCAAAAAAGAAAAAAAAGCCTAGTTATCAAATCTGTAAATCAAACAAAATCTAGAATATATGGACTTTTTAGTGGAGAAAACAGGATGTACTGTATGGTTGCATTTGTAAAGTACCTATAGGGTGGGGCTTTTGGCTATTGCAGAGTGAAGAGGTTGGCAAATTCTCACCACAATACTGGGCAACATTGTGAAAAACAATTTCAGGGCTATGGAAAGCAACCAAAAGGAAACAAGGAATTAAGAAGTTTTTAGTCTGAAAATTTACTGGCCAGGCGTGGTGGCTCACACCTGTAATCCCAACACTTTGGGAGGCCGAGGTGGGTGGATCACTTGAGGTCAGGGGTTCGAGACTAGCCTGGCCAACATGGTGAAACCCCGTCTCTACTAAAAATACAAAAATTAGCCATGCATGGTGGCAGGCACCTGTAGTCCCAGCTACTCAGGAGGCTGAGGCAGGAGAATTGCTTGAACCCGGGAAGCGGAGGTTGCAGTGAGCCAAGATCACTCTCTGTGCACTCCAGCTTGGACGACAAAAAAAAAAAAAAAAAAAAGAGAAAAAGAAAAGTTACTAAAATTTTATGTAAAAATGATTGATGAGCATCTATGGTTTTCATGCCTCAAGCTTCCCCCTTCCCTGTGCCCTGAGGACATGCCGCCTGGCAATTTTACCAGGGCAGTACTGGCTGTGAAAACCATCAGCCTCACTGTCAGAGGGGTATAGATTTGATTTGGAAGGGGAAATGTAACTCCACACCCAACAGTGTTGTCAGTAAAAGCAGTAAACTCAGTAGAAATTGGAAAGGAAAACTCACAGCTCGGCTAGTCTGCAAACACAGTCTTGGTTGGTGTGAGCAGCTGACCAGCTAGAAACTTAATGGAGAAAGCCTAGAAACAAGAAAGCCATAGAAATTCTATGAAATTTCTCCACAGACCCCAACTGACCAGGAAACTATGCATATACACAGGGGAAAGCCACAAGGGCCTTGACAAAAGTTAAAGTTAGGCAGACTTAAAAACAGAGTGAACTTTAAATGTATTCTTCATCCCACACACAGATCCATCAGCAGAGGATGGATCTTGTAGGCTTAAGGTGTTTGAGCACAACCTCTGCCCAATCATTGGCTGACCACTAAACTAAGCTACAGGGACTACTCTTAGAAGGCCAGGCTAAAAGTTAAACCAAAGACTTAAAAACAAAAAGCTGAACAGAGACATTAGTGGCCATGTGCTGCAGGAGGCAAAGATTCTGCAGATCACCTCTGGGAAAGCAAATAAAGACAATAATAACTGCCTTGGGAAAATAAATCAGAGTCCAGAGTTGCTAGAGTGTATTATCTAAAATGTCAAGTTTTCAAAAAATATTATGAGACATGAAGAAACAAAATCTGACCCATACTCAGGAAAAAAAAAAGCAAATATAAACTATGAGTGTTTCCAGAAATTAGATTATTGGACAAAGATTTCAAAGCAGCTATTATAAATATGTTCAAAGAACTAAAGAAAACCATGCTTAAGAATGAGTAAATCAGTGTAATGACAATGATTCAACAAATAGATGATCTCACTTAAAATGCAGAAATTATTTTTTAAAAAAGAGCCCAGTGGAAATTCTGAGTTGCAATAAATAATAACAAAAATAAAAATACTAGAGGAGGTCACAGAAGAGTCAGTGAAATTGAAGATAGATCATTAGAAATTACTCAGTGTGACAAAAAGAGAGGAAAAGATAGAAGAAAAATACACAGTGCATCAGAGACTGGTGGGATAACATGAAGCATACCAACATACATGTAATTGGAATCCCAGAAGGGGACTCCAGAGAAATGACAGAAAAATGTTTAGTGACATAATGGATGAAAATTCCCCAAATTTGACTTTAAAAAATCATTTCACAGACTCCAGAAGCTCAAGAAACTCTAAGTAGAATAAATACAAAGAGATTCACACCTGGACACATCATGGTCAAACCACTGGAAGCCAAACCAAAGACAAGAGAAAATCTTAAAACTAGCAAGAGAAAAACAAATCACCACATACAAGGGGACAATATGATTAATGGTCAACTTCTTGTCTTTAAACCGTGGAGGCCAAAAGACAGTAGAATTATATATTCAAATTGCTGAAAAAAAGAAAAAAACTGGCTGGACATGGTGGCTTACACCTGTAATCCCAGCACTTTGGGAGGCTGAGGTGGGTGGATCACTTGAGGCTGGGGTTTCGAGACCAGCCTGACCAACATGGAGAAACCGCATCTCTACTAAAAAATACAGAATTAGCGGGCATGGTGGCGCATGGCTATAATCCCAGCTACTTGGGAGGCTGAGGCAGGAGAATTGCTCGAACCCGGGAGGCAGAGGTTGCGGTGAGCTGAGATCGTGCCATTGCACTTCAGCCTGGGCAACAAGAGTGAAACTCCATCTCAAAAAAAAGAAGAAAGAAAGAAAGAAAGAAAAAACTGTGGACCAAGAATTCAAAATCTAGAAAAACAAATCTTTAATAATGAAGGTAAAATATATTCCCAGATAAAGAAAGAATGAGATAATTTGTTGCTAACTGACCTGTTTACAAAAAATAAAGAAATAAAAAAAGCAGGAAATGGTAAATATGTGGATAAATGTAAAGACTTATATAAACACTGGTCTTTTCTTATTGTGATTACTTTGAAAAACATAACATTCTGTAAAACTATAATTACAACTCAATTTTAAACTTGTAACACATATATGTGTAACATCTAAATACTAATCACATAAAGGAAGGTAGAAATAAAGTTATAGTGGAGAAAAGCTGTTATATTTTACTGGAACTAAGTCAGTATTAACTTGAAGTAGATTGTGACAAGGTAAGATGTATATATTCATCTGTCGAGCAACCATTACTAAAATAAAATTTTAAAATAGCTGCTAGGCATGGTGGCTTACATTTGTAATCCCAGCACTTTGGGAGGCCAAGGTAGGCAGATTGCTTGAGCTGGGGAATTCAAGGCTAGCCTAGGCAACGTGGTGAAACCCCATCTCTATAAAAAACACAAAAATTAGTCAGGCATAGTGGTGCCCATTTTTAGTCCCAGCTACTTGGGAGGCTGAGATGGGAAGATCAACTGAGCCCAGGAAGTTGAGTCTTCAATGAGCTGCGATCATGCCACTACACTCCAGCCTGGGCAACAGAGCAAAGCCCTGTCTGAAAAATAAATAAATAAATAAATAAATAAACAAATAAATAAACAAATAAATAAATAAAATAAAAAGTAAAAATGTTACACAATATATTCATTTAACACAAGACAGTAAAAGAGCAACAAAAGAACAAAAAATCTGCAACATATAGGAACTAAATAGCAAAATGATAGATACCCAATCTTATCAAGAATATTAAAAGTATATTATTTCCTAAGCATCTAATGAAAAGGTAGAAATTCTCAGGCTGGATACAAAACAAGATCTGATAATATGCTGTCTACAAGAGACAAACTTGAAATTCAAAGATAAATATAGATTGACAAAGAATAGGGAAAGTTTTACTATGTAAACAGTAACAGTAAGAGCTGGTGTGGTCATACAGACATCATACAAATAGACTTTAAGACAAGAAATATGCTAGAAATATGGAGAGATATTTCATAATGACAAAAATGTCAGTACATCAGGAAGATAAAAGTGTATACACACCTAAAAACAGAGCTCCCAAATATATAAGACAAAAATTGGCAGAATCGAAAGAAGAAGTTGAGAATTCCACAACTTTTGATAATTGATAGAACAACTGCACAGAAGATGAGTAATGCCAGAAAAAAGCATGATGGAAGATTATACATTCTTTTCTTTTCTTTTTTTTTAATGGGGTCTTATGTTTCACTATGTTGCCTAGGCTGGCCTTGATTTCCTGGACTTGAGCAATCCTTCCACTTCAGCCTACTGAGTAGCTGAGAGTACAGGCACCCACCTCTGGGCCTGGCTACTGAATACACCTTCTTTTTAAGTGCACATGAAACATTCTCTGGGATAGACCATATGCTAGGCCATTAAACAAATATAAACAAATCTGAAATAATTTGAATTATTCAAAACATGTTCTCTGAATACAATGGAGTTAAGAAATTTGAGACATCCCCAAATATTTGGAAGTTAAACAATGTATTTCTAAGTAACCATGCACCAAAAAGTAAATAAAAAAGAAAATTTAAAAACATTAAGAGGCTGGGAGTGGTGGTTCACACTTGTAATCCCAACACTTTGGGAGGCTGAGACAGGAGATTTGCTTAAAACCAGGAGTTCCAGACCCACCTGGGCAGCGTGATAAGACTCCAATTCTACCAAAAATTTAAAAAAAAATTTAAAGTAAACAAAATACAACATGTTAAAATTTATGAGCTGTGCTAAACCAACGTTTAGCACAGCTCATGAATACTGACCACCTATATCAAAAAAGAAAAAAATTACTAAACTATTACAAATCAGCTTTCACTTTAAGCAATTAAAAAAAGAAAACAAATGAAACTCTAAGTAAGCAGAAGGAAAGAAAGAATAAAAATTATAGTAGAAATCAGTAAAATAAAAACAGAAAGACAATACAGAAAATCTATTTAATTGAATGAAAAGTATGAAAATATTTTTAAAGGATAAACCTTTAGCTAGACTAAATAAGAAAAAAAAAGAAAAGGCACAAATGATCAAAATCAATAATGATGAGAGCCATCACTACTAATTTAAAAAAAATTAAAAGGATTTTAGGGGACTGTTACGAAAGACACAAATTACCAAAACTAACTCAAGAAGAAACAGAAATTCTGTATTCATCTATGACAAGTAAAGTAATTGAATTTGTAGCTAAAAACCTTCCAACAAAATAAACTCTAGGCCCAAATGTTTTCACTGGTAAATTCTACCAACATTTAAGGAAAAAATAATGCCAATTCTACAGTCTTTCCCAGAATATAAAAGCAGAAGAAACACATCTCGACTCAATTAATTAGGGCAATGATACCCTAACACCAAAACTACAAAAAGATAATACAAAAAAAAAATCAACTTATAGGCCCAAATTCCTCATGAACATAGATGCAGAAATCCTTAACAAAATATTAACAAGTCAAATTCAGCAATATAAATAAAAAGATAATACATCACAACCTAGAGGGGTTTACCCTGGTAATCTAAATTATGAATAATTTGTCTCTGGATGATGAGATTATGGGGAGTTTTTTTCCTCCAAATTTTCAATAATGAACATGGTTTAGTTCTTTAATGAGAATTTAAATATTGCAATTTAAAAGAAATACAATGAATTTTCTTCCAATATTTTGTGGAGTAGACAGTGAGTGGAAATGCTGATTTGGGTAAAAGAGAACACATTTCTCTCTCTCTCTTTTTTTGTTTTTGTTTTTTTGTTTTTGAGATGGAGTCTTGCCCTGTCGCCCAGGCTGGAGTGCAGTGGTGTAATCTAGGCTCACTGCAACCTCCGCCTCCTGGGTTCAAATGATTCTCCTGCCTCAGTCTCCCGAGTAGCTGGAACTACAGGCGCACACCACCACGCCCAGCCAACTTTTGCATTTTTAGTAGAGACGGGCTTTCATCATGTTGGCCGGGATGGTCTTGATCTCTTGACCTCGTTGATCCACAAGGAAAAGATGAAAGCATGAAATTAAAAATAGCAAATGTAGCAGGATGCCCCCTCATCTGTCCCATGACCAAACAGGGGTCCAGCAGAGTCCTCAGTGACAAGCAGGGGCCTCTGAGGCCCTAACCACACAGAGGAACCACCTCCCCTGCATGACAGGGACATTTGCATGAGGACACAATCAGGTTTTGTCATTTGCAAGGTATGTTATAATATCTCCTTTTTCAAGGGCAAAGCAGTGAGGAAGTCATCAAAGTGGCCATGTTTGTAAGTGGCATGGCATGTGCAGAAAAAAGAAATTTCTAAGTATTTCCTCATTCTCTGTTCTTAGCTGGGACCTTGGACTTTATTCTAAATAGTTACTCTAGTACCAAAAGCTGAATGAGACTATTGTGCTATGGAGAAGGGTAATCTCTGCTGGCAGGAAACCAGAACTGGTCTACCTCCAAAATCACCAAGAGGGATATTTTATTTAATTTTCTATTCTATTTTCTATTTTATTTTGCAATCTGAAAAAGGAAATGATAGGTGATATAAATTGAGTAATTTCTTTCCTTACCAATCTGCCATCTTTCCCAAAATTCTGGCTCAGAGCTCTGGTGACACAACTTCTTCCCCCACTTCAATCTGTAACAGAGTGGGCAGGTGTGGAGACTTACTGTTGGGTTAGCTGAGGCAGAACTCACTGAGCTGATGCTGGTGAGAACCTGCAGTCACAGGCTTGAGTTTCCCCGGGCCTGAGCAATGTGGGATCCCTCCCTCCCTGGGCCCTATGTGCCTCCTCATGTACTTGATGATGCCCCAAATTCCTTTAACAAAAAGCATTTACTTACATTAGAGGCAGAAAGTCTAAAATGCTAACTGCAGGAGAGGAGAACCGTAGGCTGGGGTTCAAACTAAAATGCAGCGATTGATACAGAGCCAGTTCAGGGAGCAGCCTGCTGAGAGTTCTAGGTGTCTGATCGGAGGCCTCCTGCCTACATGATTCTGCCTGTGTTTGGATGCCATCTTTCGTCAGACCTAAAACCCATGTCGACATTTTTGCCAAAGAACAGGTTAAGGTTCCTGGGGGCTCTGGGCAGTATAAGCAATTCTCTGAGGTGATATGGCTGACTTCGTACACAAGGTACCACACTGCAGGGCCCCTTCAGCACCACAAGAGTAGTGAGCTTCCCACTCATAAGTGAGAAGGTGTCAGGCCTGATTCAGCAGGAGGAACAGTAACGTGAAGGATGTCCCTTGGACAAAAGTCAGAATGAGGCCAGGTGTGGTTGACTCACAGCTATAATCCCAGCACTTTAGGAGGCTGAGGCGAGAGGATTGCTTGAGCTCAGGAGTTCCAGACCAGCCTGGCCAACATAGTGAGACCTTGTCTCTACCAAAAAAAAAAAAAAAAAATTAGGCCGGGTGCAGTGGCTCACACCTGTCATCCCAGCACTTTGGGAGGCTGAGGCGAGAGGATTGCTTGAGCCCAGGAGTTTGAGACCAGCCTGGCCAACATAGTGAGGCCCAGTCTCTATAAAAAAATTAAAAAATTGTCCAGGTGTGTTGATGCGCACCTATAGTCCTAGTTACTTGGGAGGCTAAGGTGGGAGGATCACTTGAGCCCAGTAAGTCAAGGCTGCAGTGAGCTGTGATCATGCCACTGCACTCCAACCTAGGTGACAGAGTGAAATGACAGAGCAAGACCTTATCTCTAAAAAATAAAAATAAAATAAAAAGTCAGAGAGGTGAGAAGTGCTGGGTGGGAGGAAGCAGGCAGGGAGACTGAGAGCTGCTCTGGGACAGCAGATGATAAGGTGACAAGGTGCCCACAAGGAGGATGTGGAAGCCGCTGAGGGCAGAGCCTGGAGTCACTAGTGTGTCTGTGTGTCAACAGTTTCCCTGAGCCCAACTGTGGTGGTGGAGAAGACCCTGACTCCCTTGAGGCTGCCTGACTTCCTTCTGGCCTCTCCTTGCAAGTCCTAAATATCACTCCCCACCCCTTGTCACCTCAGAATCTCTTCAGCTAGGGTTTTGCCATGGCCAGGATACACATGGGGAAACTGAGATGGCTTAAAGGTCATCTTCCTTTTCCAGCACCTGTGTCCTTGTTCACAGAGCCAAGACTGGTCTGCCTGCTTCTTCGCTCTGCTTCTGTGTCCTCGGTCTTGCACGTTTCTGTCTTCTGGGCTCTGCAAGCGCTTGTTGCTTTATTTGCCACCTGAGCCTCACTCTTCAGGCAGCTGTCTAAATTCGTTGTCTAAAGGCAATGAATCATGCAGCAGTTAAGAAGATAGGCTCTGGTGCCAGGCATTTATTAGCTGTGCAATCATGGGCAAGTTACTTATGCACCTTACGCCTTAGTTTCCTTCTATGTGAAAGGGATAATAATACCACCTGTTTTCATAAGCTTGTAAGAATAGAAAGAGTAAATATTTATAAACAATTTTTTGAGACATGGTTTCACTCTGTTGCCCAGGCTGGAGTGCAGTTGTGTGATCACAGTTCACTGCAGCCTTGACCTCCTGGGCTTAGGAGATCCTCCCACCTCAGCCTCCCAGGTGGCTGGGACTACAGGTGTGCACCACTGCACCCAGCTAATTTTTTGTGTTTTCTTGTAGAGACAGGGTTTTGCCATGTTTCCCAGGCTGGTCTCCAACTCCTAGACTCAAGCGATCCTCCTGCCTCAAACTCCCAAAGTGCTGGATTACAGGCCCAAGCCACCACACCCAGCGGGGATATTTTTAAGGCAGAAAAAATGATCAATATGTGACCAGTGGGCAGGGATTTGTTAATTCTTTTAACCCAAGTCAGGGCTACTGTCCAGGCGATATGCCAAACCTGGGCTGGCTTCCATCCCAAAGTGGACTTTGATGCCTCACCACTCAACGTGCTGGCCTTTGGGCCAGCAACATCACCATCTCCTGGGAGCTTGTTAGAAATGCAGAACCTCGGCTGGGTGGGGTGGCTCATGCCTGTAATCCCAGCACTTTGGGAGGCCAAGGTGGGTGGATCACCTGAGGTCAGGCGTTCGAGGCCAGCCTGGCTAACATGCTGAAACCCCGTCTCTACTAAAATTACAAAAATTAGTCGGGCATGGTAGTGGTGGGGGTGCTTGTAATTCCAGCTAATCGGGAGGCTGAGGCTGGAGAATTGCTTGAACCCAGGAGGTGGAGGTTGCAGTGAGCCGAGATCATGCCATTGCACTCCAGCCTGGATGACAGAGCGAGACTCTGTCTCAAGAAAAAAAAAAGAAATGCAGAATCTTAGGCTCTTCCTCAGACCTACCACATTAGACTCTGCATGTGAACAAGCTCCCCTGGTGAGTGGCGTGGGCATCAGTGTTTGAGAAGCACTGGCCGGAAGGGTGTTGGGAGGCTGCCCACCTGTTTCAGTTGTGCTTTAAATATGGCACCTGTATCTGCATTGTACCAACTCAAAGGACCCAAAAAGTCATCTCCCTCTGAGTCTTCCGTTAATATAAATATCCTAAACTGGGGGTGGAAAGTGGGTGTCTGAATATTCCTGGTTTAGTAGTATGAGAATTCTTCAGCAGTGAAGAAAATCTAATTTGCATTCCTAAATGGCACAAAGCCTGTTTCCTTTATGGCTTTGTCTTTGTTTCATCAAATTTACCCACCGTGGTCCATATCTGAGACCAGTCAGCTCTGTACACCAACTGAGTTAAGGCCTGCCTCGCTCCTCCAGCCAACCAGCAAGTGTGGGTGCCACGCTGGGTGCCAGGGAGTGGAGATGGATAGCATATGATCCCTAACCTTGAGGGTGCCTTTGTTTTGCTTTGAGTTTTGGAATTTCATAGACTTGGAACTCAGAGTCAAGTTCAGCTAAAACAGCTGAACATCCCCAAGCTTCCTGCGGAAACTCCCAAATCATGAACTTTGCCCATGGTTCTGAGTCAAAGCCATAATCTAGCCAAGTCTCACCTTCATCTGTATCAAAGATCATGTCTGAAGTGATAGTTTTAACTTCCTATTCTGATGGTAGGGAGGATGGTAGGAAGGATGGGGGGGTGAGTTCTTTGTCCTTGTGGATTTCTGATTTTTTTTTTTTTAATTATTTTCGTTTTTTGTAGAGATGGGGTCTCCCTATGTTGCCCAGGCTAGTCTTGAACTCTAAGGCTCAAGTGATCCTCCTACCTTGGCATCCCAAAGCGCTGGGATTACAGGCACCAGCCACTGCACCTGGTCTGTTGTTGTTGTTTTTTATTTTTGTTTGTTTGCTTGTTTTTGAGACAGTGTCTTGTGCTATCACCCAGGCTGGAGTGCAGTGGTGCAATCATGGCTCACTGCAGCCTCGACCTCCTGGGCTCAAGTAATCCTCCCGTCTCAGCCTCCCAAGAAGCTAGGACTACAGGCAAGCACCATCATGCTCGGCTACATTTTTATTTCTGTTTGTTTGTTTATTTATTTATTCTTGGTAGAGATGGGGTCTCCTTATGTTGCCCAGGCTGGTCTCAAACTCCTGGTCTCAAGTGATCCTCCTGCCTCGGCCTCCCAAAGTGCTGACATTATAGGCTTGAGCCAATGTGCGTGGCTGGATTTTTGATTCTTAATCTTGGATGTACCCAGGAAACTAAAAATGTTTATGCCTAAACTGCAACCCAGGTCAGTGCAAGAACATTTGCATAACAAAGAAGTTAACCGTTTTAAGTGCTTTTCATTTTGCTGAATCTCCACAACAACCCTGTGGAGTAGGTACTCTCATTACCTTCATGTTTGGATGAGGATTATGGGGCTCTGGGGAGTTAAGTGACTGACTGAAGGTCCCTCAGCCTGTGAGGGGTAGAGCCAGGTGGTCTGTCAGTTTCTGCACTAGACTATTACGCTAAAGTGCTTCAAATTGGCCCCCAAGTGCCCTTACACATCTCCCCAGGTGTCCATGGAGAGTTAAGCACCTCTGCTATAGACTCAGCAGGAGCCTCACCTGCTCTTGACTCCAGTTTCATAGAATCTATGCTCTCCCAGGTAGGAGGCGGCTGCCAGGCCTGGGGTGGGGGTGACACCTCAATTGTGCAGCCTCAAATCAGAGCAATGCCCCTGGTTTTGTTCCTGCTGTCTAGCTTCAGGTGCTCACATCTCAGTGATGGCAAATCACTCCTAATTCATTTTGCCCCAGCCCCGATCTCTTTTCCCACCTTCTTATCCTCTCCATCTTCTTTCCATGTCACTCCCTACCTTTAATCTCATCGATCTAAATAGGTTCACAGCACTGTTTATTGCCCACTGGATTGGGTTATAAATCCACCCAATTTATAACCCAGGGAGGCTGAGGCTGGAGAATTGCTTGAACCCAGGAAGCGGAGGTTACAGTGAATTCTGCAACCTCCACCTCCTGGGTTCTTCTACCAGGCTTTCAAGGCCCTCTACATCTTTAGCTGGCCCAGGCTTTGTTTCCCTAAACCGACCTCTGCTCTCAGCCCCTCTGCTTGTCTGGGCCCTACCCTTCTTCCCTTGCCTGTGCTGGACTGACCCAGACCCCAGCTTCTCCCTGCTCCCCACCTCCGGCCAACATGGAGCTCTCCAACGTCTCATTTAACACTGTCTGTCAACCCCACAAGCCTTTGATTAACTATTCTGCACTGTCTTCTGATTGTTTCAGAGACATTCGTCTATCTTACCAACACCACCAAGGACAGGGATTATAATAAATGGTTCTTGTGTTTTCCCTGCAGCATGAAACACTAAGCTAAACACATCACAAATTTGCAATAAATGCTTTCAGAATTAGATTTATGGACAGGCTTAGAAACCAGGCTGATTTAACCTTTTTCCTGGAGGTGACTGAGAAATATGGGGTGGTGGATGGTCTTTGAAGGGGTTGGGACAGTGTCACAGTTGAATACTGGGCAGGCTAGATGCTGGACAGGACATACGAGACCAGGAGGTCTGGATTGTAGGGTACAGTGAGATTGATGTGTAAGGGCTATCTATTGTGTATTTGTTATCTAGTGCTGTGTAACAAACAACCTCCAACCTTAGTGGCTTAAAATAACAAGTGTTCTTTTGAGAATTTAAGAACAGCTGTTCCCCCGGCTGGCAGCGCAGAGGTGTCATGATTCCTGGAGTTACTGTAGAATTCATGAATCAGCAGGAGTTCATCAGAGCTCTGGTAGCCTTCCTCAAAAAGTCTGGGAAGCTGAAAGTCCCTGAATGGGTGGATACCACCAAACTGGCCAAGTGCAAAGAGTTTACTCTCTGAGATAAGAACTGGTTCTACACATGAGCTGCTTCCACAACGTAGCACCTACACCGCCAAGGTGGCACTGGGGTTGGCTCCATGACCAAGATCTACGGAGAATGTCAGATAAATGGTGTCCTGCCCAGCCACGTCAGCCGAGTCTCCAAGAGTGTGGCCCACTGGGTCTTCCAAGCCCTGGAGGGGCTGAAAATGGTGGAAAAGGACCAAGATAGGGGCCACAAACTGACACCTCGGGGTCAGAAAGATCTGGACAGAATCGCTGGATAGGTGGCAGCTGCCAAGAAGCAGCATTAAAACAAATGATCCTGGGTTAATAAATTGCCTCATTCATTAAAGGAGAAAAGAGGATTTGAGAGCAGCTTACTTGGATGGTTCTGAATCAGGGAATCTCATGAGGTTGTAATCATGATGTCAGTTGGGGCTTCAGTTATCTGAAGCCTTGACTGGGGCTGCAGAATCTGCTTCCAAGCTCACTCATGTGCATGGCTGTTGGCAGGAGGCCTCAGTTCCTTGCCATGTGGTTGTTTATAACATAGCAGCTCACTTCCCCAAGAGCAAGCAACCTGAGAGAGAGAGAGACAGGGCGGGGCAGGGGAGCATGGAGTCTCTGATGACTTAGCCTTGGGAGTGCCAACCATCACTTCTACTGTGTTCTGTTGGCCTCACAGACCAACCCTGAGACTATGTGGAAAGAGACTACTCAAGGGCATGGACACCAAGAAGGAAGCTCATTAGGGGCTATCTTGGAGGCTGTTTCCACCAGGAAACATAAGACCCCGGCTCAAACCCACTTGAGGGATGGAAAAGGAGGGGAAAGAGTCTCAAAGGACTCCAGCCTGGAGTCTGGAAATTGAGGGGTCTCCTTTTCAAAAAGGCCTTTCTTGACTACTCTGGCCAAACACTGCCCACCACCCTCACGTCACTCTCAGGTTATCCCATACACATTCTTTGCACTTTTCACTCTGAAATTGCCTTTCTTGCAGATTTGTTGTATCTTTCCCATTAGGAAATAAACTCCTCATGAGCTGGGAGCCTGCCTTGTTCATGCTGTGTTCCCAGTACCTAGTATGGTGCATGACATGTAGTGGGTATCAATACATGTATATCTAATGAACAAATGAATGACACCTGGGGGAAGGGACACGACCCTTTGCCTAGGGGTGGGAGTTCGCACTTTGCACAAGGATGGGGCGAGTGGGGCTGAAATCCAGCTGGCGCCCTGCACCGAAGTCTTGTCCTGGGACAAAGCCTTCCTCCACTGAATACCTGAGTCCTCTCAGCTGGGTCTGCCTCAATCCTACAAAAGGGCCGTATGTGCTAGCAGAGGTAGGGGCTCCTGGAAAATGTTGGGGTGGAGGCTGCAGTCCATAGTGCTATCCTAGAGATCTTTTTATTCTTATTTTTAATTTTTAGAGACAGGGTCTTGCTCTGTCACCCAGGCTAGAGTGCAGTGGAGTGATCATAGCTTGCTGCAGCCCTGAACTCCTGGGCTCAAGAGATCCTCCTGCCTCAGCCTCCCCAGTAGCTGGGACTATAGGCACATGCCACCGCACCTGGCTCAGAGATCTTTCTGAAGCTCACTCTACTTTTCCTGTGGTTCTAGCCCTTTCCTTCCTGTCTGAGGCTCCCTTAGGCTATAAAAGTCACTCTGCAGCCTCTCCTCTAGAGTAAATAAACCATTCTCTTGAGGTCCTTTTCTGCCCCAACCATTTCACCTTCTCTGTGACTTTATGAGCTTGACTTAACAGGAAGTTCACCTTCTGGCTTCTGTTACATAGCATTGTCTGGACTGACAGCCTCCGCTTTCCTGAGAGTAGAACCCAGGGGAAGAAGTGGACACTCTAGTTTGAGTTTGGCCATTAAAACAGAAGGAACATTGATCAACACAGGACCTACGTCATTTCATAGCAGCTACACACAGTCGTGACAATTTCTTACCTTTCTATGGTGGTTTATGGTTGTAAACAGCTTTTCCATACTTCAATTCTCAACAGGAAACTGTCATTACCACCAGCTAAAAAGTATTTACTGAGCACCTGCTGCATGCAGAAGGTGCTGTGATAGGGAATATAGTTATGACAAGAGAGATGATAAGTTATTTATCTCCCAAATTTATTGTTAGGTAAGAAATGTGAGGAGCAGAACACTGGGTATGGTAAATTTCTATTTGCATAGAAAAGGTATTATACAAGGAAACATGCTCTCACCTGGCCAACAGACAGGTGGCTGTTTCTTGAGAGGCCTCACAGGATAGTATTATTGGTGAAACAACCACAGCGCAGGGGCTGGCCTTCATTAAAAATAAAAAAATAGATGTATATATATATTTATATGGCTTGGTATCTTCGGGAGAATACACAAGAACCTGACTACTCTGGTTACCTTTGGGTGGCTGGGATGAAAAGAAAACTTACTTTTCATTGTATTCTTTTGTACCTTTTGAATTTTGTACCACATACCTATATGAAAACATAATAATGTGTAATTAAAAGAAATGATGAGATTTAAAAATAGAGCATTGTTAAAAGCCACATAATCTGTAAAGTAGAGTATGTAATGTAGATATTTTTGTCTCTAAAAATGTTGTGGGCTGGGCGCGGTGGCTCATGCCTGTAATCCCAGTACTTTGGGAGGCCGAGGTGGGCGGATCACGAGGTCAGGAGTTTGAGAACAGCCTGTCCAACATGGTGAAACCCCGTCTTTACTAAAAATACAAAAATTAGCTGGGCATGGTGGCGAGTGCCTGTAGTTCCAGCTACTCGGGAGGCTGAGGCAGGAGAATTGCTTGAACCCAGCAGGACAGAGGTTGCAGTGAGGTAAGATCGCACCACTGCACTCCAGCTCTGGGTGACAGAGCAAGACTCCGTCTCAGGAAGAAAAAAAAATATTGTGGTTTTTGTCTTTTAGTAACTTTACTGGAGTGATTAACCAAAGCAAAACATGTAGGTATTTGCTTCCTCTCTGTCTGGGCCTCTGCCTTGGCCACTTGGGCTTCCTAACAGCATGGCAGCTGGGTTCCAAGAGTAAGTGTTCCAAGAGGCCTGGAAAGGAAGCTGCAGGGCTTCCCGTGATCTAGTTTCAGAAGACCTACGCGGTCGTGCACACCACATTTTATTAGTCAAGTAAGTCACTAAGGCCAGCCCAGATTTAAGAGAAGGCAAATCAGGTGCACCTTTCAGTATTAAAAGTTCCAAAGAGTTTGTGTCCATCCCTAATCCACCACACACAGAAGCGAAATCAAGCATGCAAACAAACAAAACAGAGGACTAACAAAGTGTTGCCAGGTTTTATTTTGACAAATAGAAATATTAAAAAGCAACACCAAAAAATGTTGTCATCCACTACCACATTGTCACATCTGTTTCTTAAAAGTAAGTACTTTTCTTCTACCAAAAAAAGTAGAAAGGACATAGTTCCCGAACAAACGGCAGTTCTTTAAATAGAACAAATTTAGCTTAACGAAAAACTTGCTATGCTGTACTTATTTTTCTCATTTCAGACCAGGTAGAAAACTAGGTCATGGAGAAATTGTCCATTGGCAAACCACCAGGTGCCAGGCATGAGCACCTCTGCAGTGCCGAGCAGCAGTCCCCTACTGCTGATTTGCATCCAGGCTCTCCATGAAACCTGTGTTCTGTTGGCTTCCAGGATTTACCTCCCTACTCAGCTCCCAGTTCCCAGGGAGGTGCCAGTGGGCTCGTAGGCAGAAAGATCTGCCTGCTGTCTAGGGTTTCCATGGCACCACACTGATGGGGATTTTCTTCTGGCATCATCAGGCTTTCTGGCCCAGGGTGGGCTTCTTACACTGTGGCTTCTGCTCTGTGGGCTGGGCTATTCTGGCTCTGCAGGTCTGGACAAGAATTAGTGATACCATGGGCCTGACACAATGGGAAGCCTGCCCAAGATCACCACCATCACCCCCTCTGAGCATTATCAGAATCACTGGGGGAAGATTTTCAGCACCAGCCTCCGCATTCCTTGAATTCCTGGCACCTCTTCAGTACGAAGCCTAACAGGTCCCACAGTGGGAATGTCGTACTAGATCAACAAGCAACCTTTACTTGGTCCTCTGGCACCAAGTGTCCGGAGACCTCTAAGCCAAGCCAATACTGTATTTCTATGCATCGCCCAGCGTAGCTGACTGAAGTTTTACCGGTGGAAGGGAATTGCCTGCTGACAGTCAGCTACTCAGATGGCTGAGGATTAATTTTCTAAGTGTGTCTGACCTAGAAACATGTCAGAGGTAGGGAGCAGGAGTGGGTCCAAGCCAGGGATACTCATACCCTCTGGGTCACATCCTCTCTGCAAAGCCTCAGCATCTTGGGGAAGCAGAGTCCTACTCCACTTTCCCTAAACATTTCCAAAATTCTTTTAAAATTCATTTATTTATTTATTTATTTATTTTGAGATGGAGTCTCGCTCCATCACCGAGGATAGAGTGCAGTGGCACAATCTTGGCTCACTGCAACCTCCGCCTTCCGGGTTCAAATGATTCTCCTGCCTCAGCCTCCCGGGTAGCTGGGATTACAGGCATGTACCACAACACTCAGATAATTTCTGTATTTTTAGCAGAGATGGAGTTTCACCATGTTGGCCAGGCTGGTCTCAAACTCTTGATCTCAAGAGATCCACCCACCTTGGCCTCCCAAAGTGCTGGGATTACGGGTGTGAGCCACTGTGCAGAGCCCATTTCTTAAATTCTTGATGCAGAGGAAGGAGCTAGTGTCTACTGCTCACCCTGCAACTTTTGGGTAAATAGTTGTCTCTTAGAGAAATGACCTCAAAATGGACTTTTGTTTATTAAAGGTATAATTGGATAAAAGGGCCAACTAGAAACAAGAGTTATGCATCGAGAAACCAGAGTCATGTATCTATTCGCTCCAGGTGTGAGAGCATATTTCTTGGGTGTTTCCCCAACAGCCCTGATATCAGACATCAGGAAGCAGGACAGGGCCACCTTCCCCATCTAGTGATGCATCTAAGAAGCAGGTTGGCCCAAGCATGGGCAGGCATAAAGCCCTAGATTTGCAGTGAGCACAAAGAGTCAATTCAACAGCCCACAGAGCTCATCCTCTATAACAGTCCTAATTAGAAACATTATACATAAGGAGAGGAAACAATTTACACAGACTCCAGCATGAGCTCATGGCAATAGCTTGTTTGTTTTCCAGCTCCAGCCCTGAGGCTATAGACACACACCTCTGAAAAAGTAATGCATAGGTATTTCCAAGACTGATATTTTCGGATACTCCAGAAAAACGTGGCAGTTAACGATGTGCTGTAGCAAAACCGTCTGCATCATGACTCCGTCTCTCCTTCCCCTTTTACCGCCCCGTTGTCTGTCTTGGTGTTAGGATTTTGTTAGTAGCTTAATATTTCAAAAAATAATTTACAACATGTTCCTTCTTTTCTGTTCTCACATAAACTTGAGGTTTAAACATTTTTGCATCTGCTTTTTATTCCTTTCCACTGGGCAGCCCCTAGTGATGTTTCCTGTGCTTAATGGAGCAGAAATTAGCATGCATTTCTGTTTACCAGGGACGCTGCGCCTGGTGGAACAGTCTCGCTGGCGTGTTACTGAGCATTTACATTCATACTACTTAACTGTTGCTAGGGGAGCCAGATAGAAAAAGACAAAGGGCATAAATCACAGCGTCTCGCTGATATTTTACTGTCAACACTCTTTCTCTTCTCTCATTTGGAGCAGGAGTTTTTTTCTCTCTCTATAGTCTTTTGGTCTGGAATTCTTAATCCTGGTTTCATGAGATTCATGGAAGATGTCAACTGACCTTCCTTATAACCCACACCTTGCTTATAACCCCCATATGTCTCCTCCTTTTTTCTGCCCTCCTGCTCTGGTTTCCCTGTGTGCTTACAACAGCTGATGGGTAAGTTGTGGTCTGTGGTTCCACATTGTCTGGGTTTGAATCCCCACTCTAGTTGTGTGATCTTGGGTTAGTTCCTTAGCTTCTCTGAGTGGGCTTCTTCCTCTGTAAGATGGGGCATATGCTTTTCCCAGCCTCATGAGATTGTTACGTGCATTAAATGAGGCTCTGCATGTGAAGAGTCTAGTACACAGTACGGATTCAATAAACTACCTTTATTCTTGTCATCAGTAGTCTCATGGCTATATTCAAGCTTGTCCAACCCATGGCCCACGGGCCACATGTGGCCCAAGATGGCTTTGAATGCAGCCCAACACAAATTTGTAAACTTTCTTAAAGCATTGAGATATTTTTGGAATTTTCTTTTTTAGCTCATCAGCTCTCGTTAATGTTAGTGTATTTTATGTGTGGTGCAAGACAATTCTTCTTCTTCCAGTGTGATCCAGGGAAGCCAAAAGATTGGATACCCCATGAGATCTTCTAGGCGACTGGTCCCCAGTGAAATTGTGATCACGGAGGATAGTAGAGTCCCCGTAGTACACAAACGATATGTTCCACAAACTCCATATGATCAGCACCATTTTTGGGAGGCCCTATGCTGTGCCGAACGTCATGAATCAGTGAGGGTTTAGGAAGCACATCGACCTCCCAGTGTTTGGGAGTTGCTGTTTTAAGAAGGCCCCATTTACCATTCTACTGCCCACGTGAAGAGTGAAGACTAATCCATGGACAGGATGCCTCTCCAGTCTAGCTGTGCCCCGCTCCCTCTTTCTCATCTAAATAGAACCCTTTTCCTGTGGATTGAGATGAAAAGTCCTTGAATGCACCATCTCGTGCTGCTGGGTCAGTCTGGACAATATTAAGTCACATCCATTAAGTTTTCCTTAAAGAAAATGTTTGAAATATTTCTTCCTTCAGTTCGATACTAAGTGTATTTTGCCACAAGACACTTCCTGATGACCCAATTTCAGGTCCCCATTCTTTTATCTATGTGAGAATTCTCGACTTTCAGACTCTGCTTAATTTAACTGTCTCTGAAAATGTGCAAGTTCATAAAAGAAGGTAAAATAATTACCACAGTACATACAAAGAGGTGAACATTTCTTTTTTATGTACAAATTGTGTGTTACCCCAGGTGGACTTTCCTGGGCCCACCTCCTCCTGTCCCTGGAGCCTGGCCCAGCTGTGGCCCCCAATGAACTGCAGAGGTAGAGGGGTAAAGAAGAGCAGTTGAGTGGCTCAGATTGCTGCCTGAACTCTGGACCGAGGAGCAATCACGAGTAACCCCAAAAACTGCCCATTGGTTTGCACACTCATAGCATGAAAACAAGTTCCATTCTTTTGTGCTGTCCTGGAACATCAGCCAGCTCTTAAGTCACGTTGCCCGGATTCATGTGCTCCTGCAATGAAAGGCCCTATTGTCAACAAGCCTGGTCAACAAGGCAAAGCAAAGTTTGCCCCGTGCATCAAAACCTGGAACATCCTGACTTGTTACGTGCTGAGAAATGTGTGCTTAGTATTGTATTAAAGTAAATGGGGAGGGGCAGTGTCTTTAAAAATACCCAAAGCAAAGAAAAATAGATACTATCTGCTCAATGTCCCAGAGTAGAGGTTTTTAAAATGACCCGAGAAATAGGTTTATTGCTTTCATTGCTTCCTTCCTTCTTCTTCCTCCTTCTCTGACATTTGGCCCTCCTCTCTAAAAACTTCCCCTCATAGTGACCCCAGGCTCCTGTCGGGAAGTCTCACCCACTGTGTGGGTGAACAAGCAAAGCGACTGTTAAAAGTGTTCAGATAACATGGACAAAAAACACATGGAAAAGCTGATATCGAGTTCCATTGGGTTTGGAGTGGTTCTTGTGGGCAAAGGATGCAGTGAGCTGAACATACACTAAAAATACAAACCCTTAAGAGCTGACTGGGTAAGACTGAAGCCCAGTATCTTTCAGAGATGAGTGTCTAGGTGCAACATCCAGATCTTAGCCTGCCTGAGTGTACCAGTGAACCTGCCCAGGTTCTGGTTTCCTTTTCTATAAAATGATAGCTTGGTTCTGATGATCTTCAGGCTCCCTTGGGAGGACCTTGAGGCTTCAGCTCAAACCCTAGCTCTGCTATATACCTCTTCTTGGTGCTGAGATTCCATAATATCCTTCAATTATTGTGGAACTGACTTAGTAGAAGGCATCAGAGGGAATGGAAGCCGCTACATTATCAATGACGACATTGAGGCAAGAGGCCAACATTATTGCACAAAACATGGCAGATGTTGGAATGAAGAAGACAGTGAGATGCAGGCAGCAACAGAGCCTCCTTAATCTCTGACCCAAAAGAGTCTTGACTTGAAGTTCCCCAAGCCCCTTCTTTTCTCCCAGGCGCTCACTGCTTTCAAAGAGACTTCAATCTCAAGTTGGGAGATGTGGCCCAGTTCAGGGTCTGCCGCAGACTCAGGCACTGTCCCTTCTCCTATCTCAGTTTCTTCACTGGCAAATGGAAGGTATGCAATTAGATGATTTTTAAAGCCAAGCTCAGAGCTAACATCCACAATTCCAGGAATTCCAGGAAATGCACACTAAAACTAAGGTTCTGAAACAAGTAAAAAAACAGACCAAATATACGAACCAACGATTTTCAGACATTGGAGCACAGGTGGCACAGGACAATGATTCCTGAATGGAAACAAGTGAGGTGAGTCCTATGACTGCCCCAGCATGCTGCCTGGAGAGACTTTCCAGGCCATGGAACAGGGACGTGGAGTACAGGTGGAGCACAGCCATATCCCTGTGTAGAGGGATGGGGCTGGGGTCCCAGGTACACTCATGCACCTAGAACTCACAGGAGAGAATACTAGAGAGAAGAAAGCTGCACACGGAGAGAACTCTGGAGCTCTGCAGAGTGTCATCTTTGGGTCTTCAGCGAAGTATTGATCAGCACATGCAGGTGAGGAAAAGAAATGAGGCCAGAAAAAGAATCACCCAAAAAGATTAGAGGGAACCATTCCTAGAGCTCCCACCAGCCAGAGAATAGCCCCTGTGGCCATCAGCCACAGTTGAAAACCTTCTATTTCATGGGGCACTGAGTAGAACACTCTGAGTATTGTCTCAGCAATGCAACCCAATTCAGCTTACTCGAAAGGCTCCTGTGGCCCCTCCTAACAAGGCTTAAAAGCAAGTCTTGGCTGGCATAGTGGTGCGTGCCTGTAGTCCCAGCTACCTGGGAGGGTGAGGGCTGAGGCAGGATGATTGTTCAAGCCAGGAGTTCAAGACCAGCCTGGGCAACATAGTGAGACTCTGTATTTTTTTTTTTTTTTTAAAGGCCAGGCGCGGTGTCTCAACCCTGTAATCCCAGCACTTTGGGAGGCTGAGGTGGGTGGATCATCTGAGGTCGGGAGTTCGAGACAAGCCTGACCAACATGGAGAAACCCCGTCTCTACTAAAGACACAAAATTAGCCGGGTGTGGTGGCACAGGCCAGTAATCCCAGCTACTCGCGAGGCTGAGGCAGGAGAATCGCTTGAACCTAGGAGGCAGAGGTTGCAGTGAATGGAGATCGTGCATTGCTCTCCAGCCTGGGCAACGAGAGGGAAACTCCATCTAAAAAACAAAACAAACAAACAAAAAACAAGTCATGAAAGGATCAAACTGTTTTCAAGTAAATTAACTGTGTCCTAGAACAACACTCAAAAGTTTTTTTGTGTGTTTGTTTTTTTTTTAAAGAATATCCAGGCCAGGCATGGTGGCTCACACCTATAATCCCAGCACTTTGGGAGACTGAGGAAGGTGGATCACTTGAGGTTAGGATTTTGAGACCAGTCTGGCCTCAAACATGGTGAAACTCTGTGTATTCTAAAAATACAAAAGTTAGCCAGGTGTGGTGGCGGGGGGTGCCTGTAGTCCCAGTTACTCAGGAGGCTGAGGCAGAAGAATTGTTTGAACCTGGGAGGAGGAGGTTATACTGAGCTGAGATTGCACCACTGAACTCCAGCCTGGGTGACAAAGCAAGACTCCATCTCAAAAAAAATAAAAATAAAAAGAATATCCAGCACTCAGCAAGGTAAAATTCAAGCAAGAGAAACATGAAGGAAATTATAACAAGGCACATCATAATCAAATTGCTCAATACCAGTGATAAAGAGAAAATCTTAAAATTAACCACAGGAAAAAAATTATGTTAGAAACAGGAGAACAAAGATAAGAATGGCAGCAGAGTTCATGTCAGAAGCAAAGCAAGTGAGAAGACAGAGGAACAATAATCTTTAAAGTAATCAGAGAAAAATATTGTCAACCTAGAATTCTAGGTTTTTGGTTTTTTTTTTTTTTTTTGGTCTTTCACATGAAATGGCCACTAATTCTTTTTTTTTTTTTTTTTGAGACGGAATCTTGCTCTGTCGCCCAGGCTGGAATGCAGTGGTGCAATCTCGGCTCACTGCAAGCTCCGCCTCCTGGGTTCATGCCATTCTCCTGCCTCAGCCTCTCTGAGTAGCTGGGACTACAGGCGCCCACCACCACGCCCGGCTAATTTTTTGTATTTTTAGTAGAGACGGGGTTTCACCGTGGTCTCGATCTCCTGACCTCGTGATCCGCCCACCTCGGCCTCCCAAAGTGCTGGGATTACAAGCGTGAGCCACCGCACCCAGCCAGTGGCCACTAATTCTATACCCAGCAAAAATGTCTTTCAAAAACAAATGCAAAAGACTTTTTCAAACATACAAAAGCTAAAAAACAAAAATCCTCTGAGGACCTATACTATAAGAAATGTTAAGAGAT
The DNA here is from genome assembly GCF_006542625.1 of Nomascus leucogenys. Lineage (NCBI taxonomy): Eukaryota > Metazoa > Chordata > Mammalia > Primates > Hylobatidae > Nomascus > Nomascus leucogenys. The sequence goes on along the minus strand of NC_044383.1, from coordinate 96,960,273 downwards.
GTCCTTCAAGCAGAAGGACAATAATACCAGATAAAATTCTGGCTCTACAAAAAGAATGAAGAGTTCTGGAAGTGGAACTTCAACTACTCTAAACATGCAACAAGCTATGAATGGGGAATCTTTCTGTGGAGGCTTCCAGGACCCAAGAGTGAGGACAGAGAAGTACTCTTTGCCTGAGCTGACACTCACCGAGCTGAGAACCAAGGATTCCTAAGAGATGACAAATGTGGCTGTGTTACCGCCAACTGCACCTTCTACCCAGTAAGACTGGGAAGGAGGGAGAGAGAGAAATAAGTCTAAGGGTCACTGGAGCACAGGACGTGTGAGGAGAGGGGACTTCCTGCCCATCCTGTGGTTATGGGTAATGGGGGGGCTGTGCTTTCTCCCTAGTAAGGTTCTAATAAAACGATTCCACAAATATTGGGATGTAATGTAGCTCCCCCATTGGACATTTGATTAGGAAAAGGATTTGCTGGCTTATTCATACATCATTAGGGATAGAGGAGGGTCTTGGAGAAAGAAGAAAGGGCAGAAAGAAGAGCTGCAGGGGCAGTCTGAACTCACCCAGTTGGTTAGGGCCAGAAAACGCATTTCCTGCAGTTCAAGCGGATGCTACTTAGCAGGCGGCTGGATTTGTTCCATCCCTACCCCAACAGCGTTCTCTCTCTTATTTACCGGGAGCTTGAGCTCAAAGAGTCCGTAGAATACATATTCAGTCATGGGAGTTGAGGGGCATGGAGGTGGTTGAGCCTGGATTTACCATATCCGTGCCCTGCAAGTCTCTCTAAAAGAACCCAGATGTGTCTTCCAGAGAAAGCTAGCACGTTGATGCCTGCCTCACAGCCAGTCCCAGTGGGCCACCACTAGAGAGAAGGCTACTGCTGCCCTGTTAGTTTACGACCCTCTGCCTTTTCTCTGTCCTACCTCTCAGCCCAGCGCACTAGAGGAACTAGTTCCCAAAGCGGAAAGCGAGAGTGGAGTGTCCTGGAAATAGACCTCCCTCATTCAGGGTCCGGGTCGAAGCTTGCACTGGACTGGGGGAGGGCAGTGGCGCTGGGAGATGAGGTGAGAATAGAATCAAGTTTGGAATTGATGTTTTAAAGTGGACTGAGGGTTAATACCTGAAAACAATGGTAAAATTTTGGACCCGCCCAAGATGTAATTAAGAGATCTGCTACCCACTGGAGAAGGCTGAGTACATTTGAAAGGTTTCAGAAAATGAAAAAGCCTTTTCTGTCTTTAAGAAAACAAACAAACAAAAAAAACAAAACAAAAGAACAGAAAAACCTGTCTGCCCCCAACAGGCACAATTACATTTGTAAAGATGGTTCCCAGCAGATGGTGAGGTGCTAATGAGTCCCAGGAGGGGCTCAGGAGAAAACTCCCCTTCACCACCTTGCCCCTGGTGACTCCCAGCACACCTGGTCCAGCCTTTCCTCTGCAGCTGTTCTTTAGTGCATGGCCTGTCTGCCTGGAAGGAAAACTGGAGAGGGTGACCTGATCCAGGGAGCAAAGGCTTCATGTGCCCCGTGGCCTTTTTCAGCAGGGTTAGTGGGGTGGGACTCTGGGCCCACTCTCAGGTTTGGGGCCATAACTAGGTCCTGGCAGCTGCAGTCCAGGCTGGCCCCACAGGAGGCCACAGGCGGTGGCTCCACCTGAGGAGAAGGTGGCATGTGGGTACCCCACCTGGCTCTCCCGGGAAGGGCCCTTGGCAACATCCGCAGCAGCTGGATTCCACCCCAGTTGCAGTCTTGACATTTGGTTATTTTCTATTCTTTTTACTCTGCAAATAATATATGTTCTTTATACAATCAGTTAGAATGTACAAATAAGCAAATAAATAAACACCTCTCATAATCTCACTAGCAGCCACTGTTAATAACATTTTTGTGTATTTCCTCTGAGATTGAGTGTATGAAATATATATATATATATATATACACACACACATATATATATGTATATACAAACAAAATGGATTAATATTCCATACGCATATGTGGGACATTTATATTATTTACAACTTTCTGTTGTCTTAAATAAGGTGTGATGAACACCTTTACTCATAATTTTTTCTGCATAATTTATAATTCCTTTGAATAATTTCCCAAAAGGAAGCTATACCAGGGAAGTTGCACGTTTTTAAAGTCTAGTAGCTGAATTTCTAGCTAGTAATGGTTGAGGAGGAGGACCTTGAGAAGGGGGTGGAGGCATGGGGGGAGCTGGGCCTCAGGGGAGGCTCGGGAAGCTGCCCCTCTCCTTTGCCTCTTTCGGTTTCCCTGTTTAATCCTTCCCTCCTTCCCCAGGCTCCTCTTCCCCTGGCCTTCTCTTTCATCCTTTAATTCCTTCACCCTTTGCCCCTTCTGCCATTTCAACTCTGGATTTTTCCTCCAGTGCTCAAACCTCATTCTGTTCCATTGAATGTCCCTCATTGAATGTCCCTCACTGCTTGGCCTGCTTTCCTACCCGTGTCCCCACCAGGCTCCCTGTAGTGATCCTGTGGCGGCAGCGTGGGCTTCCTGCCCTCTTAGGTTTGTGTTCTGCAGGGAAGAGTGAAGGTCTTTTCTAGTGGCTCCCACAATGCCCTAGGGACTCTCTGATTGGCTTGGCCTAGGTCACATGCCCATCTCTGAACCAATGACCATGCCCGATGTTCACTGTGGCCTCATCTGGGCCACCTGCTGGAGCCCTGGAGTTGGGATGAAGCCTCACCCAGCCCACAGGAAGTAAAAGTGGGGCAGAGGAGGGCCCTTGGATGAAGGTCGAGCTCTGTTCTGGGAATAGTGGGAATATCCTTGGGGCATTAATCTCCCATAGACAGTGAAACTCTCCTTGCTTGTGGGAGGATATGACAAACGTGAAGATTTTGCTTTTAAATGTAAGAATTGTCAGTGTCATACCTAAGAAATGACGGAAAATAATATTAAAGAGTGTTAAAATAGATCAACTGCAAACGTGTGTTCCCAGGACACAAATCTGAAGGGTATACATTAACTAATAGACAGGTTATTTTTCTTTAAAGAAAAATCCTTTGTATCTTATATATACACAAGGGATTCTTAAGGAAGGACAACCTAGTCTTCCTTTTCACCCAAAATTTACAGTGTTAAAAATAATTTTACGGCCAGGTGTGGTGGCTCACACCTGTAATCCCAGCACTTTGGGATGCTGAGGCGGAAGGATCACTTGAGGTCAGGAGTTTGAGACCAGCCTGGCCAACATGGTGAAACCCCATTTCTACTAAAAATACAAAAATTAACTGGGCTTGGTGGAGCACGCCTGTAATCCCAGCTACTCAGGAGGCTGGGGCAAGAGAATCATTTGAAACTGGGAGGCCAAGGTTGCAGTGAGCCAAGATTGTGCCACTGCACTCCAGCCTGGGTGACAGAGTGAGTGGGACTCCATTTCAAATAAATAAATAAATAAATAAATAAATAAATAATTTTACTATTAGCTGAGAATCTTTTGAGTGCCAGATCCTGAGCTAGGCTCTTGATGTGTTGTTATTTTTAATCCTGACAACAACTCTACAAAGCAATCTTAGTACTCTTCATTTACAAAGGAGGAAAAAGAGGCTGAGAGAGATTGTATAACCTTCCAACAGTGACAGCACTAGTAGTGCCCACCAAGTGGTCAAGCCCAGGTTGTATGTACCAGAATGCCCTTCTTGGCTAAGAAAACCTAAAATTCCCTAACTTGTGTTTGGCTGAATTTCTGAGGGCTTTGAGTGCCCACAGTGCTCCTGCTGCTTCAAAAGCTGCAGCTTCAGCTGCTTTTGAACATCTCAGTGACTGCAGGGACAGAAATAGCACTAAGTGGAAAAAGGATCCAAAAGAAGAATCTAAAACTTCAGCTATTATACAGACACAAAGATATACTACTTAGGTCTTTCCAAATGGATGAAAGGATGCCACACCTAGATTTTCCAAAGAATTCATTCCTTTTGGTGTGGCTGAACTGGTGAGGTGTGGGGGCTTCTTAAAAGCATTCTGATGCCATCTCCTGGTAAAGCCTAGGGCTTGGGAACTGAAATGTACAAGAAATAAACATGCAGTGAAACACCTGAGAGTCTATCCTCTTTGTGCCTCCCATCATTTCTGCAGGCTGAGGTTTCCATTTAATTTTTACATCACATCTTTAGCACTATTGGACATCCTGGAAATCTCATTCACAAGATTTCAGTTTGAAGTGATAGTGTTTGCTACCAGAGCCTCTTTTCTGTCAAAGAAATTGGAAGCAGGAAGGTTGATGCGTTCCTCCACAGGTGAGTCAACAAGAAAATGTTTGAGTCTTCAAAAGGTGATGGTTCCACTCTTAGCTGGTGAATTCCATGAGCATACAAAGCTCTGTTTGTAACCCTGTCATATAAGAAGAATCTGGGATGAGTTTTTTATTTGGTACAGGAAATAAGAGGTGGATGATTCCAGTTTGTGGAATTTGACAGTCTTCTGTTCAGTCAGTATCTCCTCTTTTGTTATGCTTATTTTAACAGAAAGAAAAGAGGTCTTTTAGAATAATATGAAACTCACACTCTGCATGGAGACAGGTAAGGAGGGAAGTGTGGGATGTGTGCAGAGAAAAGGCAGCATGTCTGTTTGACTAGAGCAAAGGAAATGTGGCATGGGGGTGGAGGGACAGGGCCACCTCAGGGAGCGTCGAGGGTTCAGCCTTGGAGTTCAGGCTTTATTCTCAAAGTAGTGGGAGTTAATGAAGGTTTTTGACCAGATGTGTCAGAATTGTGTTTTCTGTTTGTCTGTCTGTTTGTTTGAGAGAGTCTCTCTCAGTTGCCCAGGCTGGAGTGCGGTGGTACGATCTTAGCTTACTGCGATCTCTGCCTGCTGGGCTTAAGCCATCCATCCTCCCACCCCAGCCTCCCAAGTAGCTGAGGTCACAGGTGCAAGCCACCAAGCCTGGCTTATTTTTGTATTTTTGTATTTTTTTTTTGTAGAAAAGGGGGTTTCTCCATGTTACCCAGGCTGGTCTCGAGCTCCTGGGCTCAAGTAATCCACCCACCTCAGCCTCCCAAAGTGCTGGGATTATAGGCATGAGCCACTGTGCCTGGCCAGAACTGTTTTAGGGAGAACACTTTATTAACAATATAGGAAATAGAACAGAAACAGAGGGTGGACGTAGGCAAGCCTGTGAGATGTCTATGATAGAGTCCCAGGCTGACACTGGAAGGCAGGCATTAGCATCAAGGATCAGAATGGAAAAGACATCAGGAGGGAGAAGCTACCATAGAGATGGAAGTTATGGGTCAGAGTGGATAACGAAGGAAAAGATGGTGCTGCACTGGGTGACTGCATGGGTGGTGGTGCTGTGTACAGATTGGGGCAAACGTGGAGGAAGCACAAGTGTTGAAAGAAAGGATCATGGGTCCACTTTTGAACATACTGAGTTTGAGGTTTCAATAGGACATCTTTGTAGGGATGCGCAGAAGACAGTTGGAAATACGAGTGTGGGTTCAGAGACAAGTCCAGCCTTCAGTGGAACTCAGACAAGTCCAGGAAGATGAGGAGGAAGGGGGCTAGAGAAATAGTAGGGAAAGGAAAGAACAGAGATCTGGGAAGCTGAGGGAGGAGTTTTAAGAAAAGGGTGGGCCAGGTGCGGTGGCTGTAATCTCAACACTTTGGGAGGTCAAGGCACAGGAGGGTCACTTGAGGCCAGGAGTTCAAGACCAGCCTGAGCAAGATACTGAGACCACATTTCTACATTAAAAAAAAAAAAAAAAGTTAGTAGCTGGGGCAGTGGTGTGCACCTGTAGTCCCAGCTACTCAGGAGACTGAGGCAAGAGGTTTGCTTGAGCCCAGGAGGTCGAGGCTGCAGTCAGCCATCACACCACTGCACTCCAGCTTGGGTGACATAATGAGACCTTGTCTCAGGAAAAAAAAAAAAGGGTGGTGTGGTTAGTAGTATCTGATTGAGTAAAGGGCTGAGAAGGTTGAGGATGGACATTGGCAGACTTTGGCTTTTACCCCCATCCCTGTCCAGTAAGAGTTCTCTCAATTACAAAACATTTAAAAGTGAGTGGGAATCATTAATGGAACCATACATTTCAAAATGATTAAAATAGAAAATTCTATGTTACATTTTGCTACAAAAGAGTAAATGAGAGAAAAACATTAACATTTAAAAAATCATATTGTTCTCTACATGTTTCTGTATGCTTAAAACATTATAATAAATTGCTTTGAAAAGTAAGTGGTAGGTCAAAAACAGAAGTATTGATACAAACCACACTTTGGAGAAATGTGATAACTAAGTGAAGGAGGGAAAGCATGAGTGACTCAGCTTAACGGGTAGCAGGAAAGAAAGAACTTGCTTTTCGTTTGTTTCGATAAGGCAACTTGTTTATCTTTCTGGGGGCTATCGCTTACCCACCACCTGCCCCTCATCTTTGTTCCCACCTTCATTGTGGAGTCTCACACTCAACTTGACCTGGAAACAACTCAACCTAGAAACAACATGGTGAAGGTGAGAATGAAGATGGGGGCCAGGTGGTGGGTAAGTGATGGCCCCCCAAAAGATACGTCCACGTCCTAGCTCCTGGAACTGTGGATGTGACCTTATTTAAAAAGAGGATCTTTGCAGAGGTAATTCTTAAGGATCTTGAGATGAGATCATCTGGATTATCCAGGTGGGTCCTGAATCCAATGACAAGTGTCATTATAAAGGGCAGAAGAGGAGAAGACAGAGAGAATAGGAGGAGCCCGTGTGAAGATAAAGGCAAAGTTGGCAGTGATGCAGCCACAAGCCAAGGAATGCTGGGTATCACCAAAAGCTGGAAGGGACAGGAAGGATTCTCCCCTAGAGCCTTTGGTGAGGGAGCATGGCACAGCTGACGCCTTGATTGCAGACCTCTGCCCTCTCAGAACCGTGCGAGAGTGTATTTCTGTGGTCTGCAGCCACCATATTTGTTGTGGTGATTTGTTAAAGCAGCCCTAGGAATCTAATAGGGACGGGGAGCTTGGCCACAGTCTGAGGTCCTGAGCAGTGGGGCTGTGTCTCAGGCTTCTCATTTTCCATGCCCCACCCGGGGCCAACACAATCAGTTATTATGAGTTTATTTCACTAGGGGCTTAAATTCACAGGACAGTATTTCTCTCAAAGAGACAACTTTGTCTTCATTTTTTTCCTGTCTTCATTTTGTTCCTGTCTCATTCCCAGTGGGTTTTCGAAAATCAACAGATATTTTATTTCTTTTTAAATTTTTTTCTCGCACTTTTACCTCAGAGGATAGAAAGTCAACAAATATTTTAGTACTGATATCTTTCTCTTTCACTTCCATTTTTTAAGCTGGGACATTGGTGCCAGCGGGGCCCAGGGCTTGCAAGGGGAGCTCCTCCCTGGAGTCCCACTCCTGCCCTGGCACACAGACCAGGTGACGGGGTGGCCTGTGACCGAGCGGGGCAGCATGTGGCAAAGGGCAGGGTGCCAGGGAGGCCTCCCTCTGATAACTGCTGTGCATTTGAGCTGCTGATGGGGATTGTCCCAACCCTTCTAAGGGTCATGAGGTGTCAGCTCTCAGCAACCAGGGAGACTGGACTGCGCAGGGGACCTCAGGGCCAGGCGCCTGAGGAATGGTGATCCCTGTCTTCTCCCTGACTCTGCCTGGGTGAGATAGGTGCTGCTCTGGCTGAGATCCTCCTCCAAGCCAGATCTGAGGTTCTATTTTTGAGGACCAAAGGAGGTGAGGGATCTTGGTCTAGGGAGAGCTGACATAGACTTTCAAGGTGTAAGGACCTCCAGGAGCCACTCCAGTCCTCTTGTGTGCTGTTGTCTGGCAGCCCTAGGGGTGACTGCTGGGCGGGGTGGCCCTGGGAGAGATTGCAGCAGGGTTCTGCGCTGCCAACACTGTCACTTCCCAGCCACCCAGACCCAACCTTACTGGTCCTAGTGCCTGCCCTTCTCTTCCATCTTCCCCAGGCCAGCGAGGCACTGAGTCCTTTGCTTCTTTCTCACTTCATGCACCTCTGCCCTTCTTTCTCAAGCCGGCTTGTCCAAGAGTCCTTATCTGGAACCTCTGGTCTTTGTACCTCCTGGCCTGCCCTCAGCTGCTCCATTGCCTGGGTCCCAGTGCTTGCCCACCATATTCAGGGGACATCCTGGACTCCTTGGCCACCACCCAGACCCTTCTGTATTCTGCTCCCCCTAACAGCTCCCGGTCTCTGCATGAACCTCCCACTCTGACCACACTTTCCTGGACACACGGCACCCACTTCTGCCTCCATGCTCCTACATCCTCCACCTGGAATGCCCTCTCTGCTGACCTACCACACACTCCTTTAAGAATGAGCTTTCCTCCTTCCTCCATAAAGCCTCTTCCACTTGCTCCAGGCCACAGAGTTCTCTCTCCCATGACGGTTTCCTTCCTGTGCAATAGTATCGCCTCTGGAGCTTCCCCACCTTCCACCTGGTGCTGCTACATTTCCATGTATGTATGTATGCCTTCATTCATTCTTTCTTTCTAACATTTGTTCTGAAAAAAATACATCATGTGCCATTATGCACCAGGCTCTAGAATATAAAGATGAGTAAAACCTAGTCCCTGAGTTCTAGAGGTCTCCAGGTGTGGTGTGTATGCTGCATGCCTCCCACTGGCTCTTCCAGATCCAGCCTCTGCTCTGCTCATGCCCTGGGCAAAATGGCCCAAAGCCAAAACAAGCAAACTGGTTCCCCTATAACCAAACCAGACAGCTTGGGGCCTGGCAGTGCCAGGAGAGAGCTGGCACGAGCAGGGCAGGGGCTGACTCGTATGGCACCATCCACAGGCCCCATTGCCCTCTGGCTTCTGGTGGGCTGTGGCTGGGGAACCCCCAGGAGAGCAGAGGTTGAAGCTGCAGGGGCTGGATTTCCCTGCCCCTTGCTGTGGGGTCGCCCTGTCGGCCGTGTCATGATTCCTGTTAGTTCCCACTCTGCTGTTTCTGGATCTAGTGACTGTTCCCTTCACCCTCAGGCCAGGGGTGGAGCCCTCGCCCAGCACCCAACCCCACACCCTGCTCACACCTTCGCAAATAGTGTCTTTACTAAACTCTCCCAAGTGTCTATATGTGCCATTTCCTGTCCGCCCAGCACCCCGAATGAAAGCGTTTTGAAACCAGGGAGAAGCTGGAGGACAGAGGCACATAAGGTGCCGAGGACAGGAGAGACTGCACACTCTTTGTAGCTTCCACACAACCAGAGTCCGCTGCACAGAGTGCATACTCATGTCTACAAAAGAAACTTCACTCTTCTTAATTCAACCCATATCCCTCTCTACTGCCCACGTGGATCATTTTATCATTGCGGGATGACCAAAGTCATTAAAACTTTGTAAAAAGCCTGCTTTAGTGAAGAGCTTCTGGCGAAGGCCTTTGAATCTGTGCCCCTGAGGGCTCCAGGGCAGGACTCCAACTGGTGGTGTAAGACTTGCTGTCCTGATGTGGGTGGCAGTTGCTAAAACAGGGACTGTTTCATTTCATTAGCAGTGAAGTGTGCTGTCAGCCAGCAGTGATAGCCACGGGACAAGATGCAACCCAATCTGACTCTGAAACATCCTGTCCTAGCCACCGCTGAGCTCTTCCCCCTTAGGGGGTAGCCAGAAGAGTGTTGATTGGACAAGGAGAGAGAGCCCTCTTGAAGAGGAATGGTGCTAAAGTCAACCTGAAGCCTTCTGAAAATTCAGCGGCCCTAGAACTGCCCCAAATGCTATTTACTGCAAAGCAGAATTCTGTATCTAGAGGGGTTGTCCTGGACTCCACTCAAGAGGTTTAGCTTTTAAAGAGCCTAAAGGATTCCTGGCTTATCTGCTGGGTGAGTGTGAGAGTCAGATCCCAAAGGATTATATGATATGATGGATGCTTTAGCACGCTGTTTCACAGGAATTTAACAGAAATATAAGATTGCTCAGTTGGAGCAGAAGTGTCTAAGAGACAAACCTTTTTAAAACCCCACTAATGTACAACCTCAAGCCACAACTGGATTCAATTACTGTGTGGAAAGAAAGGCATTTTCTTAAAAAGCCACTCTGTTTCCGTGCCTGGCTGCGAGCTGGGTCAGCCATGACAAAGACAAGCCTGTGTGTTGTTTTTGGTTGTTTTTCCTTTCAAGCTCTTCCCCTGGCACTGCCAGGCCCCAGGCTGTTTGGATCGGTTGTGTGGAGGCCAGTTTACTTATTTTGGCTTTCAGCCTTTCTGTTCAGCATTGATGATAGAAGAGTGGGCCTGTGTCCTGCGTGGCCAGTGATGGGCTATCAGCATGGCTTGGTGGTGGCACCATGCCCAGGTGCCCCTTAGGAGGCACACAGTGTTTAGAAGGCACACAGTTTGTGAGGAAGGTGAACATTCTAAGGAAGGAGACCGGCAGAGATTGTAGGGGACTCGAGAGGGGTCTGGGCACACATGGGTCTGGGTATTGACATTCTCAAATATTAACACAAATGCCTAACATGTGGAGTGCTTACTCTCTCTAGGCCCTGTCCTAAGAGCTTTACATATATTACTTCATTTAAGCCTCCCAACAATCCTGTGAAGTAAATGTTATTATTATACCCACTTTACACATGAGGAAATTGAGGAAGAGAAGGGTACATGGTTTGCCCAAGGTCACACAGTAAGTATCTGAGGGCCCACGTGCTTGATCACTCCATTGTCAAAGAGTATGGAACAGAAACTTTAAAACCATGACATGTGCATTTATGCAGCCACTAAATATTTTTACAGTGTTCTTTATTCATTATTTTCCTTAACATAGTGTATTAATATCTGAAAGCATATTTGTATTGTTATATAACATGTTTGAAATCACAAGAATGGAAAGACCCATTTGGTTCAGTCTGCCTTGGGGAAGATAAGAATATATATATAGAAAGACCCAGCCAATGCAATAAGGCAAGAGAAAGAAATAAAAGTCATCCAAATAGGAAAGCAAGTCAAACTATCTCTCTTCACTGACTATATGATTCTGTACTTAGAAAACCCTAAAGACTCTGCCAAGAGGCTACTAGAACTGATCAATGAATGATTTTAGTATGATTTCAGGATACAAAATTAACGTACAAAAATCAGTAGTATTTCTATACACTAAAAATATCTAGACTGAGTGTCAAATAAAAAACACAGTCCTATTTACAATAGCCATGAACAAAATGAAATGCCCAGGAATACAGCTAACCAAGGAGGTGAAAGATCTCTACAAGGAGAACTACAAAACACTGCTGAAAGAACTCAGAGATGACACCAACAAATGGAAAAACATTCCATGCGAATGGGTTGGAAGAATCAGTATCATTAAAATACCCCTACTGCCCAAAGCAATTTACAGATTCAAAGCTATTCCTATCAAACTACCATGTTATTCTTCACAGAGTTAGAAAAAAACTATTCTAAAATTCATATGGAACCAAATAGCCAAAGCAATCCTAAGTAAAAAGAACAAAGCCAGAGGCATCACTCTACCTGAGTTCAAACTATACTATAAAGCTACAGTAACCAAAACAGCATGATACCAGTACAAAAACAGACACATAGACCAATGGAACAGAATAGAAAGCTCAGAAACAAAGCTGTATGCGTACAACCATCCGATCAACAAGGCTGACCAAAAAAAAAAGGACTTTCTATTCAATAAATGATGCTGGGATAGCTGGCTAGCCATATGCAGAAGAATAAAACTAGACCCTTACCTTTCACCATATACAAAAATTATCTCAAGATGGATTAAAGATTTAAATATAAGACCTCAAGTTATAAAAATCCTAGAAGAAAACCTAGGAAATACCCTTCTCAACATTGACCTTGGCAAATAATTTTTGGCTAAGCCCTTAAAAGCAATTGCAACAAAAAACAAAAATTGGCAGGTGGGACCTAACAAAATGAAAGAGCTTCTGCATAGCAAAAGAAACCGTCAACAGAGTAAACAGACAGCCTACAGAACGAGTTGCAAAATATTCTGAAACTATGCATCTGGCAAAGGTCTAATATCCAGAATCTATAAAGAACTTAAATCAACAAGCAAAAACCAAATAACTCCATTAAAAATGGGCAAAGGACATGAACAGATACTTCTCAAAAGAAGACATACAAGCAGCCAACAAATATATGAAAAAAGTTCATCAGCACTGATCATCAGAGAAATGCAAATCAAAACCACAATGAAATACCATCTCACACCAGTCGGAATGGCTTCTATGAAACAGTAAAAAACAACAGATGCTGGTGAGGCTGTGGAGAAAAGAGAGTGCTTATACAGTGTTGATGAGAATGTAAACTAGTTCAGCCACTGTGGAAAGCAGTTTGGAGATTTCTCAAAGAACTTAAAACAGGGCTACCATTTGACCCAGCGATCCCATTACTGAGTATCTACCCAAAGGAAAATAGATCGTTATACCAAAAAGACACATGCACCTGTATGTTCATCACAGCACTCTTCACAGTAGCAAAGACATGGAAACAACATAGGTGCCCATCAGCAGTGGACTGGATAAAGAAAGTGTGGTGCATATACACCATGGAATACTATACTGCCATAAAAAAGAATGAAACACATCCTTTGCAGCAATGTGGATGGAGCTGGAGGCCATAATCCTAAATGAATTGATGCTGGAACAGAAAACCAAATACCTATGTCCTCACTTATAAGTGGGAGCTAAACATTGAGCACACATGGTCATAAACATGCGGACAACAGACACTGTGGACTATTAGAGGGAGGAGGGAAGAAGCAGGACGTGGGTTGAAAAACTACCTATTAGGCACTATGCTCACAAACTAGGTGCAATGTGCCCATGTAACAAACTGGCACGTGTACCCCCTGTATCTAAAATAACAGTTGATATTTTTAAAAAAGAATATATATAATCTTACATATATTATATGTAAAATATATACATTTTAGGGCCTGGCACATGATAGTAATGACTCATATGGAAAGCCAGTGAGCTTTCGTAAGATATTGCACACAAGGAAAGTTAAGAACCAGCTTGCTGGGCTGTCTGATCACTAGCTCAGGCTTTCTGCATGAGCTTGGCATTCTGATAGGAAAATCCAGGGCTCTGAGCCTGGAATGAACATATGTATGGCCCAAGCTCCACCAGCAGCTTAATTCACTGTGACAATTATCAGTTAGCTGCCTCTCAGCTCCAAATTCGCCCTTCATTACTTGCTCTGTGAGAATGATGAGGGTTAGGCTTTGTCAGTAGGAAGTCCTGGAGGGACACTGTGAGAGAAAATGGCTGCTCTTCCTAGTTCCAGGGGACTTGCTTTCTCAGGCTCTTGCAGCCTGCACAGCTTTCTCTGCAGCCCCAGGTGGCCAGCAGCCTGAGATGCCTTCCTGCGGACAGCTTCCCTGGGCACCTCCCTGTGAATGACTTCTGCCAGAGCCCCCTCAGGAAGCTTTGCAGTAGGGTGCACAAAATGGGGTACCGCCCCTTGGATGGCTTCCCTGGCACCCACTTGGGCAGCTTTGCAGTGGGTGCCTTCCTAAGCACTCTAGAGACAGGTTTCTGGAGAGCCTCAGCAGTGAGGCCCCTCATGAACTTTTCCCCCATCCTGAAAGCCCTGGCCAGACCCTCTTCCATGAGGCCTGGATCTCAGCTCTTCCTTGAATGCTCCATCTCAGTCCTAGGGGAGATAGCTGCTGTCTGTATCTGCTATTCCTATATTCTTTAGAGCTCTCTTTACCGGTTACTAGCCAATCTTTCATCACTTCAATCCCCTGTTACTAATTTGTTATAGTTAATTTTCTTGTAGAAATTACTGATTTGTCTCCTGTTCAGAGTTTAGTACATTCACCATATTTTTTCAGTCCACCATTTAAAATAAAAATGTAGCTCCCTTTACATGAAAAAACCTGCAAGAATCATGGAAGCAACAAAAACAATATGAAAACACTTTCACTATTAATTTACTAAGTTAGAAGATTCTATATTCTCTTTCAGTTCTTGGCTATCTGTCTGATTTTTCCATATTTGTAAACTGCATGCATAATTGAGTCTGCACTCTATGAGCTGACCTTAGTTTACATAAGCAGTTTGACAGCCCTATAGTCCCCAAGTAGCCACTGGTCACATAGTCCTTGCATTTGTCATCAGGCATGGCAATATAATATTCCATTTTCTTCACGTGCTCAAATTTGCTAAGCTAGTTCCTGATTGTGGGATATGTGGGTTGGTTCATGCTTTTCCATATTACAAAAAGCACAGGTCAAAATATTTTTGTTCAAGTTGCATCAACCCCACCTAATTTTTTCTCTTGTTTCTTCCTTTCTCGGTTCTCTAACAGCTGGGCTCACATATTTTCCCACCGATAGGCAAGAGATTACCGGAAAAGGGGTGAGGAATCCAGAGAGAATGTCTGCATAAGAAGGACGGTGGAGATTTCTTACTGAACTAAAGGCTTCGAGAATCGGCAAATACCTGCTCAGTAAGTATCTCCTGCCAGGAAAAGAACCAGTCTCAGAGGTGGAGGCAGAGGGGAATCATTGTTTGGAGAGGAGGAATTTAGAGTTGGGAAGCAAGATCATTCTAGAGATCAAGACTGTCTTTTCTTGAGTCTTTCATAGTGTAACCTGTGACTAATGCATTAGTCATACTGAGCACGTGGAAACCACACAATATACACTAGAAAAACATTTTAGTTCTCAAGAATAGCCTCAAAATCAGACAATGCCTGAAGTAATTGAGAGTGGGAAGCACATTGTGCAAGTGATTACTGCTCTCTGACATTTTAAACTACCAATAACTCAATTGTTTCCTGAATTCCCAGAGAGTCAGAGAACATGAAAAAACCTTCTTTGTCACTCAGTGGAGTAAATGTTAACCTCATACTTAAATCTTTTTCTTTTTCACATAAAAGTGTTCCTGGTATGAAGCCCAGAAAGAAGCTTAAGCATAGCACCCCCTGTATTGTTCATTTTCTTGTTCATACATAATGCTTACCTGGAAATTCTTTATTTCACACTCATTCTTAAAAGTAATTTTGCTGAGTCTCCAAACAACTGTTTTCAAAATTTTCTTCCATTTTTCTGACTTGGAATCACTAGAAATTAAAACTGTGCTTTTCTTAAAGCTCTATAAACTGAAGCTAGCAACTTAAACTTTGGGAGAAACAATAGCAACATATGTAATTTTCATATATATATACACAACTTTTGTGCCTGCCTGCTGATGTATGGATTTCTCAGAAAGTTCACTTGAACACCCGATTCGAGCCACAATCCAGAAAAATCTGTCAGGTTGCCACTGCAACCTGAAGATGCTTGAGAGACTCTAGAAAAACTAGTCTATCGACTGCTCCAGGACATTCACCTTTGC
Source organism: Nomascus leucogenys (assembly GCF_006542625.1). Classification (NCBI taxonomy): domain Eukaryota; kingdom Metazoa; phylum Chordata; class Mammalia; order Primates; family Hylobatidae; genus Nomascus; species Nomascus leucogenys. The sequence goes on along the minus strand of NC_044383.1, from coordinate 96,944,984 downwards.
TTTCCTTCTGTTTCCGTAGAAATGCCTCCTATTAAAGATCTGTTTGCCCGCATTGTATATAGTGGCCCACCCCGTCTGCAATGCCACCTCCTAGAATGAGACACAGCTGTTTAACTGAACTGATCTATTCTCAGGACTAAGAGACTGACTAAAGAAGATATGAGGATGATATATTTAAATTTGCTCTTTTCTGTTTTCCAATTTGTCTTTCCATTTCTTTGTCTATCTCTAACAAGCTCTAAAACAAATTTCTCCAAAGCTATCTGCTTGGCTTTTAATATGTGAATTTTTTTAAGTTTCAAAGTGATGACTGAAATATTTCACCCCAAAATATGGCTCCCTGGTATAGTGAGTATGTTGAATTCAATACCCTTAGAGATCAACAAGCACTGGAAGAGGCTTTTCCCATCTACATAAAGATAGGACTGACCCACCAAGGAGAACAATTGCTGTTGTTCTCCTCCGTTATCTCAGTATCCATTACAAGAAAGAGGACCAAGAATGTAACCACACCCGAACAGAACCTTTTTGAGATAATGACTGTCTCCAAGGATCATTTAAATTCCAAGAACTACTTACAAGTTAATTTCTGCTCCCCGATCCAACCATTTTCCCTGGTGATCATTTATTGCCCCTCAATACAGTTATTCTCCTCCCCATTCCCATAACCCATTCTACCCAGATTCAAGCCCCCATTCTTTCTGTAACCTCAAGATGGCATGTAAGCTGCTGTACCACACTGAGAAGTTGGGTCTTCATTCCGAAGGTTCCCATGTGTACACATTAAATAAGTTTGTATACCTTTTCCCCTATTTATTATTATTATTATTATTTTTGAGACAGAGACTCCCTCTGTCGCCTAGGCTGGAGTGCAATGGTGTGATCTTGGCTCACTGCAACCTCCACCTCCCAGGTTCAAGCGATTCTCCTGCCTCAGCCTTCTGAGTAGCTGGGATTACAGGTGCCCACCACACCTGGCGAATTTGTATATTTTTGTTAGAGATGGGGTTTCACCATGTTGGCCAGGCTGGTATCGAACTCCTTACCTCAAATGATCCACCTGCCTCAGACTCCCAAAGTGCTGGGATTACAGGCGTGCACCACCGTGCCTGGCCATCAGTTCCCCTATTTTTTTTTTTAAGTAGTTTTGCTGCACATGCAATTCTCAGTTATTTTCTCTTATCACTTTGAAGATATTGTTCCACGATTGTCTAGTTTCTGTTGCTGTATAAAGGTATGTTGCTAATAATTTTTGTAGATGATCTATCATTTTTCTGCTTTAAGATCTTTTTGAGTTTAGCATTCTGCAATTTTATTACTATCTTTTGCAGACTGGGTGTAGATTTTAAAAACTTTATCCTGCGTGGTATATGGTGTGCATGTGTAACTGCCCAGTAAGTTCTTTGTGCCTGCTGCCCAGATAGAGCCAATTTATCAAGACAGGAGAATTGCAATGGAGAAAGAGTTTAATTCATGCAGAGTTGGCTGAATGGAAGAGTTTAACACACATAGAGCAGGCTGAGTGGAAGACTGAAGTCTTATTATTACTCACATTAGCCTCCCTGAAACACAGTCTTGCAGGCAGGGGTCTAGGGAATGGGGAGTGCTGAGTGGTTGGGTTGAGGATGAAATCACAGGGAGTCCAGGCTGTCCTCTTGCTCTGAGTCAGCTCCTGGATGGTGGCCACAAGACCAGAGGAGCCAGTTTACTGGTCTGGGTGGCGCCGCTGGATCCATCAGAGTGCAGAGTCTGAAAAATATCCCAAACACCAATCTTAGGTGTTATTCACAAAAGCAATTAGGAAGGTTAGGCATCTGGTGCCCTCTGGCTGTATAACTCCTAAGCCATAATTTCTAATCTTGTGGTTAATTTGTTAGTTTTACAAAGGCAGTTTGGTCCCCACACAAGGAGGGGGTTTGTTTCAGGGAGGGGCTGTTATCAGCTTTGTTTCAAACTATAAACTAAATTCCTCCCAAAGTTAGTTCAGCCTATGCCCAGGAAGGAAGAGGGGCAGGTTGGAGGTTAAACGCAGGATGGAGTCAGTTAGGTCAGATCTCTTTCACTGTCATAATTTTCTCACTGTTGTAATTTTTGCAAGGGTGGTTTAACTTTCTATATCTGGGAACTCATCTCTTATCCGTTCTGGAAATTCTCATTTATTATCTTTTTTAATATTGGTTTTTCATCTATTTTCTCTAGTCTTTTCTGCCACTCCTATTATATTAAATCTTATTCTATCCTCTATGTCTTAACCCCTCTTTTATGTTCTATCTTCCTGTCTCTTTGTGTTATATTCCAGGTAATTTCTTCAGATATATCAGTTAAATAATTCTCTTTTCAGTTGTTTCTTATATACTGTTTAATTTGGTCATTGAGTTTTTAACGTCAACAGTGAGATTTTTCATTTATAAATATTTTACTTGGCTCTTTTTCAAATCTGCCTGGTCATATTTCATAGTATCTGGGTTACTTTCGCACATTTATGATCTCATCTTGGATTTCTTTTAATATTTCCTATACAACACTTGCTATGCATGATTTTGCATTTAAAATGCACTATTTTGCATTTAATAATTCTAATGCCAAAGTCTTGGGAGTGTAAATTTATTGTTTGTTATTTTTGCTTTCTCTTTCATATGCTGGCTTATTCTCTTGCTGTTTGGTGGTGGTCTTTGATCCTGAACACATTGTGCTTGATCATTGGAAGTCTTGGGGCCCTAAATTGAAGTTATGTACTCCAGAAGAGGTTGTCACTTGCTTCTTCCATGGCCCAGAGGACTGGTTGAGCCTCCTTCAAGGGTCATGGTTTACAGTGGGAGACTTGAAGTTGACTTTTGCACCTTGCAATGGACTTGGGGCTGTCAGATTTTGTCCCACACTTACCTTTTAGCTCTTTCCTGGATTTCGGCTCACTGCCATTGTTTCTTTGTTTGGAGAGTTTGTTTGCCATTGCTGCAAGTCCAGCAGTGCATTAAAAAACATGTTGTAGCCAGAATGTAGTAGAATTATAGCAGGAGGCCTTCAGAGGATCAGTTTTGTCAGAATAGTGAGAATGGATGGCATGTGTTCATAATGTTCAAGGCATATGAACACAACAGTGAGAATTAGACAGGCACAAGTAGGTGTAGCCCACACTTCAAAATTTTAGGAACAATAAGACATAGACATAGGAAAGAACTCGAGCACATTTCAAAGCTCTCTCTATCTCTCTTTCTCTGTCTACATCCGTCTATCTACGTCTATTTCTACAGCTGTATCATCTAAATGTCCTCATATGTAATCCAAAGGTAGAGATTGGTGAAGAACTGATACCCTGAGTAAGTGTAGGATTTCCTTTAAGGGACTGAAGCTGGTACTCAGGGTGGAGGAAACAGCATGAACAGAGGCGCTGGGAGGGAATAAGTATGGGATCGTCTCTGTGTCTCTGTTTATAACAAGGGCCTTGCCTCACTGTTATCCTTCTGGCTTCATAATTGCAGAATTTAGCTAGTAATTTTGTATACAAATATCCCTTTGGAGAGTCCCCTATAATTTCCTTATTTACAATATGGATGCCCATTAGAGTCCTCATAGTCTTATCAAGTGGCTTTTACATGTGGACAATGTATGGACTGTATTCTTTACTCCTTTGATGATCATTGTAGCTAGGGGTGCTGAAATCAATCAAGCAACAGCATCTCTCTGAGATGCACCTTGTTTCCTACTTTTGCATGCAAAGTTGCTGTTTTTTTCCTTTCATTGTCCACTTATTGAGGTGGGGTTTGAGAGTTCTGATTTCTGTTTTTTAACACTAAAATCACTGCTGACTTGTCCATCAAGTCAGCAAAGTCTTTCCTTGGTACAGCAAGGTCTGTCTGGCTCAACCTCCATGTGGTCCTGTGGCATTCTACTGAACTTTGTAGTTTTCTCTATTCTTCAAAACAAAATTATCTGAAACAGGGTCTACTTCTGGGTTGTAAATTAGTTGTAGAAAATCTGGGCTCTGAACAAAAACCACATTTGAAAGCACATGTCTTCTCTTTTATTGGCTTTTGCTCTAAAAAGCAAAGGCTGAAAAACAGCTGTTAGCTGTTTATACAGTATTTTTTATTTAAGTGTTAGACAATAGCTGTTTTCTTCTCCACTTACAATGGCACATTTTTTCTCAGGCCATTTAAGCCCTCTCTCCGTGTGGCCATGGGTATTTGTATGCACCTCCTCCCTTTCCCTAGGTTTCTCAGGAGATTAAGGATTGTTGTTTTTTTTCTTCCTTTCTTCAGTTTCTGGTTTTTGGTTTTGAATTCAGACTTTGGTCTCTCAGAATAGATGGCCGAATTTGGTCCCAGGCCAGAATCCTTCTGGGCCAACTCGACACAGGTATTCACAGAAGACACTCTAGAGGAAGCTTCTATAGGTGCAAAGTGTTGATGGTTTGTGGCTAGATGACATGGGCAGAATTAGATATAGACGTAGTTATTGCTCTCTATTCTCGAGCCCTGAACATCGTTGGTTTGCTTTGCTCTATTAGGAATTCAGAAGATAATGCTTTCCAATCCCCTCATCCTTGAACGTGCTCTGAGGACACTGCCATTTCTCATTATCCTCATGGTCCCAAGCAAGCAAGATCAGCAGGGCTCAGGGACATATTGCACATGAGTGAAAACACTCCCTAGCCTGCAAAAGGAACCAGCCAAAATGTTTTTCAGCACTCTTGTGCTGTGTGTTACCATAGCAATTCCTACTCTATAAGACAATGGTAACACCATCAAATTACATGTTATACCAGCTTTTCCTGGGATTTTATTTGCCTACAATCTGCCTCCTTTTAATCAATTTCTGTTCTTTCAGATCATCAACTTGTATTATTTACATATGGGGGAATAGTCTAACCTGTGATTTCTGGAAAAGGCAGCTTCTTATACCTCACTAAGAAGACACAGGGGCTGGGTATATCTCCCTGAGATCTTAGACATTCAAATTCTGCCTAACGGGCATGAGCCCCTTCATTTACGCATCCATCACACCGTGGGCTGGGCCACCTCTAAACCAGTTTCTAGGACTGGGGAATTTTTTTTTTTTTTTAGACAAGGACTCACTCTGCCATCCAGGCTGGAGTGCAGTGGCACAATCACAGCTTACAGCTCACTGCAGCCTCTAGCTCCCCAGGCTCAGGTGACCCTCTCACATCAGCTTCCCAAGTAGCTCAGGTGACAGGAATGCACCACCACACCCAGGTAATTTTTGTATTTTTAGTAGAGATGGGGTTTCGCCATGTTGCCCAAGCTTGTCTCAAACTCCTGGGTTCAAGCGATCCTCCCACCTCAGCCTCCAAAAGTGCTGGGATTACAGGCCTGAGCCACCACATCTGACGAACTTGGGAATTCTTACAAGGTGACGCCAGGGAAGCACTGCAAGCTTGTTAGAAACTGCCTTTGCAAAACTTATAATGGTGAGAAAATTATGACAGTGAAAGAGATCTGACCTGACCAACTTCGTCTTGCCTTTAACTTCCAAACTGCCCTGGTCATTCCTGGGCATGGGCCAAGCTAACTTTGGGAGAATTTTAGTTTATAGTTTAAATGATAATAACTCTTCCCAGAATGAAATTGCCTTTATAAAACTAATAAAAGGCCACAAGTTTAGGATTATGAGAGGGACTTGAATTCTGCTAAGATGTAGGCACAAAGGATTATCAGCCATTGTTCGAGAGGTCACAAGATTTGTAACTTCCCCAATTACTCCTATAAATAACCTCACTATTGTGGACCTTTTGAGATGTTTTTCCAGACTTTTGCATTTCTGATGACCGGATGACTCCACCTGGACTCGAGACTCATGACTCACCCAGTCCTGTGGCCCCACCCAGAAGTGGACTCAGAGCAAGAGGACCATTTTCCACACCCCAATGAGCGCATCCCCAACCAATCAGCAGCACCTGTTCCCTAGCCCCCTGACCGCCAAACTCTTCTTGAGAAACCGTAGCCTCCAGATTTTCTGGGAGGCTGATTTCAGTAATAATAAAACTTTGGTCTCCTATGTAGCTGGCTCTATGTGTATTAAAGTCTTCCTCTATTGCAATTCCCCTGCCTTGGTAAGTCAGCTTTATTTGGGCAGTGGGCAAGAAGAATTCAATGGGTGGTTACATGTTGAAATAAATATGTACCTGGATAACAGGCAAGCTTTGTACCCATCACAGAGAGTCTAGGCATTTGCAAATCTGTAATGACAATGCCACCTCCAATCCCCCAACAACCCTCCCCAAAGTACTCCTCCGTCTTATTCTGCATCACACATAACTAAACACTTTTTGCTCTTATTTAATAAGGGGACAACACATTGTGATTGTTGCTTTTAGAATAATTGGTCCAAATTAGATAATTAGAAAAATAGTTCCCATAGACGTAACTCAAAACAGTAGGTTTGTATGACACTACTTCAAAAACAAGTTTTGTGGTTAAAATAATACCTCCCTTTGGGAGATAAGAGTTTTGGCATATTAAAGGCTCCAAGAAGTCCTATGACAAAGACATTTTGTGGAACTCTGTTTTCACAGGACATCTATTAACCTCTCTCAGTACAGTCCTGAGGAAAACATGTCCTGAAATCTGTCTTGAAGTTCAAGTTGTCAGCATCCTCAGGCACATTCACCCACTGGGAATCCTGGTTTCAGCTGCCCCATCCTGCTGCTGCCCTCTCTCCACTGATCCTTACCGACTCCCTTTGTTTGTGGGACAGGGCTCAATAATGGAGAAGATCAGGGTCCCACACACTTCCTCAGAGCTTAAACTAAGAGGGGAGGGGAGCTGATGGTGGAGGGAAAAGCTGCCTCTTCTCCATGGTTGTCCTCACCCGCCCTCTTGCCTACAGGGGGCTGCTTCTCTTGTGTGGCACATTTGCTTTCACTATTAATAACTGTATAGTTCATTTGCCATCCTATTCTAGTTGTGGACCAGTTGGAGGGGGGCATAGACATAATGCATGAAGAAGGATGCTGACCCACAGCTATTCTTCCAGAAAAAGGCAGGCACCCCCAAAGTACAAGGGGAAGGGCACTTCCCCTTAGCCAGGTGAAGGCTGGCATGCAACATAAAGTCTAAGTTGAAATGGATATGGCAACCACAAGGAAGCATGTGACTTTGCAAAGAGAGACAGATGGACAATGACTCGGACAACTGTACCATACCAGAAGCACACCAGCTTCCTGAGCACAGAAACATCCATCTCCAGCCCAGAGATAGAAATGTTTGTAAAACCGTGTAACAAGGTTCTGCCCAGTCTCCCACTAGGTGTCCGGGGAAATGAGTGGCTGGAGGATAAAGAGGAGGAGGAGGAGGAAACAGGCTTGTTCTGGCCAGTAATTCTCTCAAACAAGTGATGAGTATTGTTGCCAGCAGAACTTCTCAAAGGAAGGTATCTTAGTTCAGGCTGTCATAACAAAACACCATAGACTAGGGGGCTTATAAACAACAGAAATTTATTTCTCACAGTTCTGGAGGCTGGTACCCCCAAGATCAAGGTGCCAGCTGGTTCGGTGTGTGGTTAGGGCCCTGATCCTCATAGACGGCCAAATTCTCACTGTAACCTCACAAGGCAGAAGGGGTGAGGGGTCTCTTGGGGCCTGTTTTATGGGGACACTAATCCCATTCATTAGGGCTCTTTATGACCTAACAACCTCCCAAAGGCTCTGCCTCCTAATACCGTCATTTTGAGGATTAGGATTTCAATATATGAATTTGAGGGGGACACAAATATTCAGGTCATAGCAGAGACTGACTTCCATTTGTCAATGAAACCAGACTATGTACGGATCACTCTTGCCATCCATGCCATGGTTTGCATGTGATGTTGGGCAACAGGCTTATTTGGCCACATTCATGCCCACATCCACTAGACATGCACACTCTTCCCAAGGAGGGAAAAAAAAAGCTAGAAACTGGTTGTGTAACAATCATTAGTTTTATAGCTGAGTAAGTTATGAATAATAGTGCTTTCAGCGATTTCATTACCAATCTGCCCCCAGGAGCAAGATGAAGCTGATAAAATATTTATGGGCTAGTAAATTTTTTCTACTAATTTGCAAGGCTATAATAAAATCCATGAACTTGATGGCCTGCAGGAAACATAACAAGAACTAGGAATGTAGAGTAATTTGGAGCTAGAAAGCCTCTTAAGGCCCTACAGGAAATGACTCCCAGAAAGCAGATGAAGCACAGTATTTTAAACAGAAAATAATGATGTTATGTTTGTACTTAACCAGTTATAGCCTGAGAACAATTTTCCACAAGGAAATTGTGGAAATTTCCTGCTCTCCATTATTCTTCCCTTAAGAAATAAAATTAATTCAAGTATATAAAAAACAATATTCAAATAAAAACAATTACTGGAACACAGTGTATCCTGTAATGAATATGAACTTTTAGGATTGTAATTGTTAAGAAACTACAGTATACACAGTCACATTGTGCCCTCTTGTGGCAGAAATATTGTTGTGATCCAAGGACACGCCCTGGTGTATTTTATTCAGTAATTAATCAGGTTTGTTTGGGGGAAGTTAGTTCAAGTGAAAAGGTGGTTTGCAGAAGGTAGTTGGCAAAGAGTTGTTTCTGGGGCACTCTAGAGGGTGCACACCTGGAAGGGGCCGTTCTTAGCCAGAGGAGCAGCTGTCAAAAGGATTCCTGATGTTTCAACACATGCTAAGAAATACCCATCACAGAATGCTGCTTCAATTGTCTGTCTAATGTTACACTTGCTCATTTAAGATATTTTATTACTAGTTAACCTAATCTATAAATAACAGTAAGTACTATTATTTAGTGAAACAGTTGATACACAGTATCTCAATCTCAGAACTATGAGGTAACATAAGGAAACTGAAGATCACAGATACTAACTAATGCTGTAGTTTACCTAACTAGTAAATGGAAGAGCTGGGATTTGATTTAACTTCCCATGTTTCTATAAGCCTATGCACTTTCCATTCTGCCAAGACGACTCTCTAGACAAATATTTCCTGAGTACTGAATACAGGTGAGACTCTGTTGCTGGGTCCCCTGGAATTGACAAAGTGTAAGTAATATACTCCCATCCTTCAGGAACTTATGGCCTAAATAGGGAAATAAAAACATACACGGAAAAGAAACTGCCATACGAGGCAGCATACAAGGAATATCCATGTAGAACTTTTTTTCTTTTTCTTTTTTTTTTTTTGAGACGGAGTCTCGCTCTGTTGCCCAGGCTGGAGGGCAGCGGCGTGATCTCGGCTCACTGCAAGCTCCGCCTGTCAGATTCACGCCATTCTCCTGCCTCAGCCTCCCGAGTAGCTGGGACTACAGGCGCCCGCCACCACGCCCGGCTAATTTTTTGTATTTTTAAGTAGAGACGGAGTTTCACAGTGTTAGCCAGGATGGTCTCGATCTCCTGACCTCGTGATCCACTCGCCTCGGCCTCCCAAAGTGCTGGGATTACAGGCATGAGCCACCGCGCCCGGCCATGTAGAACTATTTTTTAAACAAATACACAAAAGATCGATATAGTCATGTACATTTCTCCCCTTCAGAGCAGTAGAGCTCTATACTTTCTGCAGTTACTCTCCTATTGCTTTTGGATTTGAGTGTGAGCCGGACTTGTGGCTTGCTTCTAAGCCATAAAATACGGCAAAGCTTTTGGGATGTATGTGATTATGTGTGACTACATGATTATGTTACATAAGATATTAGCACCCATCTTGCTGGGGTCTCTTTCTCTCTGGCTTTGAGGAACCAAGTGATTACGTTGGGGAACACATGGCAAAGAACTGTGTGGGTGGTGTCTAGGAGCTGAAGGCAGTATATTGAAGTCCTTAGTCCCAAAACCATGAGAAACCCAATTCTGCCAGTAAGTGCCTCCGGTTGAGCAGTAACATTGTTACTCAACGATAGATAACTAGTACATTTATCTTTTAAAGTTTTATAATTTTAAATCTTGCATTTAGGTCTTTGATCTATTTCAAGTTGATTTTTGCTTTTTTTTTTTTTTTTTTGAAACAGAGTCTTGCCCTGTCACTCAGGCTGGAGTGCGGTGGCAGGATCTCGGCTCACTGCGAGCTCCGCCTCCCGGGTTCACGCCATTCTCCTGCCTCAGCCTCTCGGAGTAGCTGGGACTACAGGCTCCCGCCACAACGCCCGGCTAATTTTTTTTGTATTTTTAGTAGAGACGGGGTTTCACCGTGGTCTCGATCTCCTGACCTCGTGATCCGCCCACCTCGGCCTCCCAAAGGGTGTATTTTTAGTAGAGATGTGATTTCACCATGTTGGCCAGGCTGGTCTCCAACTCCTGGACTCAAGCAGTCCACCCACCTTGGGCTTCCAAAGTGCTGGGATTACGGGCATGAGCCACTGTGTCTGGCCTCCTGTTTCTAGGCTCTCTGCTCAGCTAATCTATGTATCTGCCTTTATGCCAATGCACACTGTTTTACTTATTGTAGCTTTTTAATAATTCCTGAAATCAGATAGAATAAGTCTTCCAACTTCATCTGTTCTTTTTTCACCAAATATATTTGGCTATTCTAGATGCTTTACATTTTCATAAAATATTAGAATGCAAGTTCATCGCCGCACCAGAGCATCCCCCTTTTCTGCCCTGTTGTCCCAGGCCAAGAGCCATAGCCTCTTTGCTTTAGTTTCCTCAACCCTGGATAACCTGTCCCGTGGCTCACAATTTCAGGGGACATGTGTCAAGCTCTCTGAGAGGTTTCCTTGAAGCTCCTCTTCAGACTTATGGTGAGAAAGTGTCATCACCCCTCACAAGGTAGCAGCAGCTCTCACCAGGAACTCTTCCTGTAAGCCCACTCCCAGTGGAGTTCCAAGGGGAGAGCCACGAGACTGTTTTGTGCCTTCTATGTGGCCTATATTCTTGGCCACTTGCATTGAATGTCTTCATCTTGGTCTGTCTCAAAATTTCCTTTGTGTCCAATATTTATCATGTCTTTGTGTTTCACTCAACACTTCCAATTCAATGTTTTGTTACTCATCTAAATTTAAATGTTACACATTTAGATAATTTCATCTAGAAGTTTTAGTTGTTTTATAGTGGAAGGGATGTTCAGGGAGTTGAGCTTGCAATAGTCCTGGAAACAGAAGTTTGCAATTATTTGCTTACCCGTTATTGCTGCTATTTTCTTCCTGTTACCATTATAGTTATAGATCAATCATATGGAATGTACAAATTGTTTCTCTGTAGTGCAATCTCATCACAGAATGCAGAACTATCCTATTTGGGGAGGCAGAAGAAATAGAGTAATACTTTGCCCTTTGAATATATTGGGAAGAAGAAAAGTGCTCAGATCTCAGTAAAATCTGAACATTTCCAGGTCCTTTCCAATATTTAGATGTAGCTCTTGTGAGTACCAAGTACTAAACCTCCCAGCTGGAGAATGTTACATAGCAGCATTTAAATGGGAGATGAACAATCTTAACCACATGCTGATTCTGAGGCGCTTTCCTGAAGAATGACTATATAAATCCAGGTGAGTGCTTGTAAAACACACAATTACACCCCCACAGAGTGGACTGAAAGCACGTAGTCAGGCAATGAGCACAGTTTCTCAAGGTTAATAATATGGCTATAAAAGAAATACAGGATCTCCTTCACTTTTTTTTTTAAAGGAAAAGGCCAATATTTATGCTTGAATGTCTTTATAGTTTGAGACATATTTTTTATTAAAATAAATTAATACATAATTGATGATGTGTATATACATATGTACCTTTGTTTGGGGTCAATTTTTTTTTATAACCTTGTAGTTTAAACCCAAGGGAAATTTTTTTAAACTGATAATTTACTTGAGTTTTAAAAACCTGATGATGAGAGTCATAATTAAAATAGTTGCAATAGCAATGTAGTATATGATAAAGGCAGCATTTGAATCAATGCAGAAAAAATGGTTTAGTGTCACTCCACAGTCTTGGGACAATTGGCAGTTATTTGGAAGAATGTATCTATGTATCCTTACCTTTTTCTTTTCTTTTTTCGTTGTTTTTTGTTTGTTTGTTTGTTTGTTTTTTTCAGTCGGATCTCACTCTGTTACCCAGGCTGGAGTGAAGTGGCACAATCATAGTTCACTGCAGCCTTGACCTCCTGGGCTCAAGTGATCCTCCTGCCTCAGTCTCCCAAAGTGCTGGAATTACAGGTGCAAGCCACTGCTCCTTGCGATCTTACTCTTTCTACCAATAAAAATTCCAGATTGTATTAGTCAGTTCTCACACTGCTATAAAGAACTACTTGAGATTGGGTAACTTATAAAGAAAATAGGTTTAATTGACTCATAGTTCCACAGGCTTAACAGGAAGCCTGACTAGAAGGCCTCAGGAAACTTCCAATCATGGCAGAAGGTTAAGGGAAGTGTGCACATATTTACAATGGCAGAGCAGGAGACAGAGAGCAAAGGGGGAGATGCCACACACTTTTGAACAACCAGATCTCATGAGAACTCACTCACTAGCACGAGAACAGTAAGGAGGGAGTGTGCCCCATGATTTAATCACCTCCCACCAGGCCCCTTCTCTGACATGTGGGGATTACAGTTCAAGATGAGTTTTGGGCAGGGACACAGAACCAAACCATATCACAGATGAGGTTTTATATGTAAAACACAAAGAAACACAAACCTTAAAGCAACAGAATAAACCCATATATATGTATGTGTACATATGTGCATGTGCACACCTACATATATTCATGTACTCATGTAAAAATTTTGTAGCACCCAAGGGTGTAAAGTAAAAAATAAATGTCCCTTTCTTCACCCAACCTTCATGTTCTATTCCCCGGGAGAAAACAAGTTATCAGTTTCTTGCACGTCCTTCCAGAGATATTCTGTATATATTTAAGCATATATGTGTATACTTTTATTAAAAGACATTCTATTGGATAGAAAAGATTATTCTATTCACTTTTTTGGCAAAATATTAATATCTTGAACATCTTTCCACTTAGTACATATTGTTCTACCAACTCATTGTTAATGATTGCCTGGTATTTCACTATATAGAGGCACCATATTTATTTAAGCACTTTCCTAAATTGTTTTTCTCATATGGCAATATTTCATGGTCTTCCCATATAGCCCATGTGGATCTCATTATGGGAGATACCTCTACCTTATTTTCCCCTATTGCATAGTATTCCACTCTAGGAATATACCACAATGTATTAATCCATTGACAGGTTGTTTCCAACTTTTCTCTATTACAAACGATAGTTTCTAGTACATGTCCTCTTATGAAAATTTCTCTAAGACAGCAGTTCTCATACAGTCAAAGGATCACCCTGGCTATTGTGTTGAGAATAGACATGGCATCAGGGATCAAGAACAAAAGCAGTGACAGTGGCAGGCCATTGCAAATAGTCCAGATAAGTGACTAAGTGGCTTGTACTAGAGAGTGGTGGCAAGGATGGTGGTGACAAGTGGTTGGAATGGGGCACATTTTGGAGGTAAGGTAACACGATTTCTTGACCCTTAGGTGTAGAGTGTGAGCAGAAAAGAGACACCAATGAAGATTCCAAAGTTTGGGGCCTGAACAACCAAGAAAATAGTTACCAATTACCAAGATATGGGACACTGGGAGACGAGCAGCTTTGGGGACAGGATCAATGTCACAAAACCTGTTTTGGACATATTAAGGTTGAGTGGCCATCAGACTTCCCAGTGAGATGTCAAGAAACTAAGAAAGAAGGAAAAGATCCAGGAACAGGTATTGAGAAAAAGCAGCCAGTGAGACAGGAGGAAACCAAGGAAGCATAGAATCCTGGTTTCCAGGGAAATGAAGTGATCTAATTTCTTAAATGCTGCTGACAGGTAAAATAAGAGAAGATGTACAAAGCACTACAGGAATTGGCAAAGTGGAGTTCACCGATGTGGACAAAAGCCTGACTTGTGTAGGTTCAAGGGAACACGGGAGAAGAAGAATTAGAGACAGTGATTAGAATTGCAACTCTTTGGAGAGTTTTGCTTTAAAAGGGAACAGGAGGCCGGGCGCTGTGGCTCACGCCTGTAATCCCAGCACTTTGGGAGGCCGAGGTGGGCAGATCACGAAGTCAGGAGTTCAAGACCAGCCTGACCAATATGGTGAAACCCTTTCTCTACTAAAAATACAAAAATTAGCCATGCGTGGTGGTGTGCGCCTGTAGTCCCAGCAACTTGGGAGGCTGAGGCAGGAGAATCACTTGAACCTGGGAGGCGGAGCTTGCAGTGAGCTGAGATAGTGCCACTGCACTCCAGCCTGGGCGACAGAGCGAGATTCTGTCTCAAAAAAAAAAAAAGGGGGAATAGAAAAAAGGGACAGTAGCTTGAAGGGATGTGGAAACAAGTGAGGATGCTAAGATCACAACATTCTTGTTGGATGTTGGGAGATCCCAAGTCGAGAGGAGGAAAACGCAGGGAAGAAAAGCACTAAGGATGCAATTGAGGATTGATGTCCTTGAGTATGTGAGAGGAGCTAGGGACCCAGTGCACAGGTTGTAGGGCTGGCCTTAGGTAGGAGCACAAGAGTTTGTCCTTCATAGCAATGGGAAAACAAAATACATGAGCATAAACACAGGAGAGGGGTTAGATGTAGAGCTGGGAATGTGTAGAAGTTCTGTACTAACTGTTTCTATCTTCATGGCGCAATAGGAAGTTAGGATCAGCTGAGACTGACTGGCTAGGTGATGAAATGCAGTCACGCGAGGGGTGAATGTGAAGTTTTGCCTATGATGAAGGACAGATGGTCACAGTTGTGCCATAAAAGAACCTGAATTGGCAAGTGAAGACCGTCATGTCCCCTGGCAAGGCAAGCTGGTAAGCTGTCCTAGCAAACCAAAAACCAAGGAAGCATAAGGCCAGCTGGGTGGTGCGGTGCCGGGGAGGGCCCCTTTACTGAACAACTCCCTTAAAAACCGGCTGAGAGCCGGCACTAGGCTAAGATGGTGAGGTGTGATTGTGGGTGAGACAGGCCACTCCTTCTTCGACTGGATAATCTATGGAGATATATTTTTCTGTAATAATAAATCTGATTTTTACAATCGAAATAATTGGGGGGAAAAAGATGATATCCTCAGGTATCTGGTGAGAGCAGGTAGAAGAGAGAGGGGAGGTTGGGAGAACTGAAGAATGAATTTGCAGGAAAATGGGAGGCACAATTTTTACAGCTTGGAACAGACATGCGCTTTCCTCGTTAGGCTCAACTCTCCTTTTTACTTGAGTTATGCAGAGCTAGCTGCCACACACTGTGCTACCAGGTGCCTGGGTGGACTTTGACAAGTCCCTTTATGTGCAAAGCACGTCCTGGAAGAGGTGCTTTCTGAGGCCCCAGCCCACAGCCCAATGATTCTGCCACGGGACCTATTTTTCCTGAGCAATAATGGGAGAAGTTGTTTTTTAAAATAGACATAAAGAAAATCCATCCCAATTATTAACTGTTTTTATAAACCTCTTAAGTCATTCTGTCCCTTTTCTCTTTTATGGTTCCAAGTAAATCCAAGAACGTCATCATTAAATAAGCCCCAATTATAAAAGACATGCTAAGACTTAGTGTGCTTGGCCGTCTCTGCTCTTTAGCCGGCCGTAATAAAACAATGAACCCTAGCAGGACTCCATTCCAAATCATATTCTGCAGTTATTATTCTGACTCCTTTCTTTCATTATTGCAAACAGAATCCCACTGAGCTCACACACTTTCAAAACGACTGTTTCCCCACACTGCAGAAAGCGGTGCGGCATTTTCTAAGAGCCGCTATTGTTTTCCCATGGCACATTCATATCTCAAAGCTACATTACCTAATGCTTACTGCACGTTATGATTTTCATCTGCTTCTTATAAATGCCTTTCCTTAATGAATTTTTAGAAAATACAGTTTTTTGTCAAACTTTTTTCTACCTTTTTTTTTCATCTTTGATTATTTCTTTATTCCACTGGACACAAAGCAGTACTTGGCAATAATTAATTCTAGGCAACCACATCAAAGAAGCTGTATTAGCATTTTCTATTAAGGTCTCATTACTAAATAGTTGGTAAAGGCAATAATAATGTTTTGTTTTCTTGTTCTGGCCTTACAAATATTCTTATTTTCCCATGTATTCTTGTATAGTTCAATGATATTTAATCACACAGTGCTAAAAATTAAGTGATTCTGTTTTTTCTGCTGTTGGAAGAAATTGGTATGTGATTGCACAAATCATTCTGTATTTTGTAAGCTGGGATAAATCTCGAAGTGCTTTTCTTCGTAACTGTAGGTCTATCTATCCTTAAAGCTTAGTATGAATTCTTCATATATCTGTGCATGAGTAACTCAAAGTAGTTCAAATAACAAAGAAACATATTGGTTTCTATAACAGAAAATTCACAGGTAGTTGAACTCAGATAAGGTCTGATCCAGAAAACAATGTCATGTAGGATAAAAATGTTATAGAGAGGACCAGGACATTCATTAATACAAATATTAGGCTAGTTTTTGAGATTTTGTGATTTTTAAATAATATTTGTCAGCATTTTTTTTTTTTTTTTTTTTTTTTTACTGCGGGTGGGCATGTGTCCACGTGTGTTCATCTGAATTGGTTTGCAGGTTCTGTGTGCCTCTACCTTCACGTTGTGTTCTTTTTTAAAATTTTAACATTATGTATTTTTTTAAATTAATTAATTTTTTTCTGAGACAGGGTCTCACTCTGTCACCCAGGCTGGAGTGCAGTGGCGCCATCAAAGCTCACTGGGGCCTTAACCTCCCTGGGCTCAGGCAATCCTCCCACCTCAGCCTCCCGAGTAGCTGGGACCACAAGCGCATGCCACCATGCGCAGGTCATATTTGTATTTATTGTAGACATGGGGTTTTGCCATGTTGGCCAGGCTGGTCTCAAACTCCTGGGCTCAAGCGATTTGCCCACCTCGGCTTCCCAAAGTGCTGAGATTACAGGCATTAGTGATGCTCCTGGCCCTACTAATTTTTTAGGTTGACAAATGATAACTGCATATATTTATTGTGTACATGTTGTTTTGAAATATGTACATATGGCTGGGCGTGGTGGCTCACGCCTGTAATCCCAGCACTTTGGGAGGCTGAGGCAGGCAGATTGCCTAAGCTAAGGAGTTCGAGACCATCCTGGACAACATGGTGAAACCCTGTCTCTACTAAAATACAAAAAATTAGCTGGGTGTGGTGGCACAGGCCTGTAGTCTCAGCTACTCAGGAGGCTAAGGCAAGAGAATCGCTTGAGTCCCGGAGGCGGAGGTTGCAGTGAGCTGAGATCGCGCCACTGCACTCCAGCCTGGGCTACAGAGTGAGGCTCCGTCTAAAAAAAAAAAGAAAAAGAAAAAAAGAAATATGTGCATATTGTAGAACGGCTGAATTGAGCTAATTAACATATGCATTACTTCACATATGTATTTGTCAGCTTTTTAAAATGTGTAAAATATTGTGATTTCTTTTCTTATTCTAAATAACTTTGTATTTATAATTTTTAATTTTCTAAAATGGTTCCCCCAAGTTGTATAAACTTGAAGTCTCACAAAACCTGGATGTGTCTCTGCTGAACAAAGGGTGAGGTTGCTCCCAGAGGAAAAGATTTTGTGCACATGCAGGAGAAAGGACACCTAATGGCAAAAACAGGGCATGACCAGTAAAGTTTTAAACCTTTTCTGAACTTGCTTTGCTTTGAATTCTGCCTCTATGAGGCTGATAAATGTTTTTATTGGCAATGAAGCTATTTTAAGGCAGGGATTATGTGTTAAACCTCTCTGGTTGTGCACCCAGTAATCAGCAAACTAACTTGTGTGGAAGAATATATTGATATATTAACACTTCTTTCCAGTACAGTGATTCCAAAGTGATTATACAGTCGTCCCTTGGTATATGCGTGGGATTGGTTCCAGGCCTCTCTGCCTCACCCACCCCCTCACCTATATAACAAATCCATGCATGCTCAAGGCAAGTCCCACAGTCAGCCATGCCGAACCCGCACATAGGAGAACTCAGCTGTCTGTACAGGTGGGTTTTATATCCCTCAAGTACTGTATTTTCAATTCATGTTTGGTTGAAAAAAATCCACGTATAGGTGGATCTGTGCCGTTCAGACCTGTGTTGTTCAAGGGTCAACTGTACTTTTTTTTCACTTGAACACATAAAATTTTCATGGAGGAGTCCAAATTCCATAAAGGAGTTACATCATAAACTCAAAAGGCTGTATAGAGAAAGATTATTACAACAATAGCAAAACATGTTTGCAGAACAAAACAATGACTCAAGTCTTGGACGTGGACCCACTTATTTCAAATAATTATCTATTGGCTGTGTCTCTAGTATTTGTTGAACAGAACTTCAGCTACAGTAAGAAATCTTGCCTGATGAAAGATTATGATTAATTTGAGAATTGCTAAATGTAACTCAGTGTTTTCTAACATCCTTGAGGAGCATATATTTGTTTTAAAGGTTAATCTGGAAAATGAGTTTTAGGAAAAAGTTAATGTGCATTTACTTGGGAGGTAAATAGTTAAATTAGACTCTTCCCCTTGGCCTTTCCAAGGAGTTTTGGGTTTCATGTTGAGTTTTGCTGTAAATTGAAATTCATTTGCAGTGAGAAAGCGTGTTGAGAATGGATTTTGTCAGGTTTGTCCAGAGACTGTTGTCATTGGTCTGGAGAGGGAAGGATCTTACTCCCATAGAATCTTTGTCTTCTTCCAGAATGTCCTCATTTGGCAGTTCTGGGTGACACGTTGGTACATTATTAAGTAACTGTAGTTTGATCTCTTGGAGTTTGTTGGGAACAAATCCAAATAAACTGGCATCTACCTTCTGTTTGTCTTGTTCGTGCTTTGCTGTTTGTCAAATCACCTCTTTCAGCAGAGGGTCCTCTTTTTTTTTTTTTTAACAGTGTCCCCTGGTGAAAACCAGGGGGTTGTTTTAGAATGAACTCCGAGGTCCAGTTAACTGCAGCATTCTCTTATTCTAGGATTCTATTTTCAGGAACAAAGATACTTTCAGACAAATGTTAAAAAGCTTGGTTAACACTGGAAATAGTTCCTCAAAACTTAGAGGTTAAAGTACTGTACTGTTAAAGAAGTTAAAGTACTGATTTTAAACTTTTCTAGAAATTTTCTGGGAACAAGTAGTGTTTTTCAAGATTTCTTAGAGGGAAGAGACCTTTCTTCCCTACTAGCAGTCTGTCCATCCTTTCAGACAATCATTTTGGATTAAGGATATTTATGTAAGTGGTTAGTATGCTTCAGAATACCTGGAGTATATAAACACAGGTGTATGCATTGTCAAATATTGTGAACATCTTTCTACGTTAATAAATATGCAACTAGGCCATCATCTTTACTTTCATTTTAAAATTATATATTATTGGCCAAGCGCAGTGGCTCACACCCATCATCTCAGCACTTTGGGAGGCCGAGGCCGGTGGATCACTTGAGGCCAAGAGTTCAAGGCCAGCCTGGCCAACATGGTGAAACTCTGTCTCTACTAAAAATATAAAAATTAGCCAGCTGTGGTGGTGCACGCCTATAGTTCCAGCTACTCAGGAGGCTGAGGCATGAGAATTACTTGAACCTGGGAGGCAGAGGCTGCACTGAGCCAAGATTGCATCACTGCACTCCAGTCTGGGCGACAGAGACTCTGTCTCAAAAAAAAAAAAAAAAAAGAAAAAAATATATATTATTTATTACAAAAGTAATAACATCCTAGTATAAAAACCTCAGACGATTCAGGACTGTATGTTCCCCTATGCCAAAACATACTTTTCAATAGCTGCATAGCACTTTCTTATATAGAAAACACCATAATTTACTTAACCAGTCCCCTGTGAACATTGGCCCTTAAGTTGCTTGCTTTTTGCTTTTCTTATAAATAATACTATACTGAAAATGTTGCACATAGACAATTGCACATTTGTCTGATTATTTCCTCATTTTAATACCCTTGTGATTATAGGAGTAATATATTGTATACAGTATTTATTATAGAAAATATAAAAATAATAAAAATACTTTTATCCGAGGCAATTAGGACCAGTAGATAGTCGATTAACTGAAAAAGTTGGTAAAGCAAAGAATCATAAAAAAAGAAATTTTATGAAAGATCCAGATGACTTCAAAGCTATTTGAATTGTTTCAGAGCATAAAAAGAGAAAATACCCAAGTTATTTTATATGAAGCCAACATAACATTGAAAACAGTGTGCAACAATGATTGCACAGGAAAACTCTAGACCAATCTCATTTATGAATATCAATACAACAATCCAATGTAAAATATTAGCAACCAGACTTCAGCAGCACATCAAAGGATAATAAAATTAACAATTAGAGTTTATTACAGGAATGCAATGACCATTCTTTTTTTTTTGAGACAGAGTCTCACTCTTGTTGCCCAGGCTGGTGTGCAATGGCACAATCTCGGCTCGCTGCACCCTCTGCCTCCTGGGTTCAAGAGATTCTCCTGCCTCAGCCTCCCAAGTAGCTGAGATTACAGGCACCCACCACCACGCCTGGCTAATTTTTTGTATTTTTAGTAGAGATGGGGATTTCACTATGTTGGCCAGGCTGGTCTCAAACTCCTGACCTCATGATCCGCCTGCCTCAACCTCCCAAAGTGCTGGGATTACAGATGTGAGCCACTGTGCCCAGCCAATGACCATTCTTTATTCCAAACCATTTTATTATGACATGAGAAAATTAATATTATCTTTTCGGTAGGTACTAAGAAGGCATTTGATACAATCCAGTATTCATTCCTGGTGAAGATTTCGTAAACCAGCAATAGGTGGATACTTTCGGCATGAGCGAATATATCTATCTAGGTCTAAAACCTACCATTGAGCATAATGGAGAATGGAGGAACACCATATGTTTCCATTAAAGTCAGAAACAAGGCAAAGGTGTCCAGGCACACTGCAATTATTTAACATTATTCTGCAGATACTAGCTAATTCAATTAGATAAAAGAAACGAGGCATCAATTAAAAAAAGAGGAGGTGGCCAGGCATGGTGGTTCATGCCTGTAATCTTAGCCCTAGTTGAGGTGGGTGGATCACTTAAGCCCAGGAGTTCAAGACCAGCTTGAGCAACATGGCAAAACCCATCTCTACCAAACATAAGAAAACTGAGATGGGAAGATTACCTGAGCCTGGGGAGATTGAGGCTACAGTGAGCCATGATCCTGCCACTGCACTCTAGAGAGACACCGTCTTAAAAAAAAAAAAAAGTCACATAACCATCATGTGCAGATGATATCATGATATATCTGGAAAATTTAAAAACAGTCATCTGAAAAATTATGTCAAACAATATGGGAAGTAATTTGGCTTGGTAAAAATAAATAAATACAGAGAAATAGTCTTTTATTTTTTTGACAGTCTCACTCTCACCCAGGCTGGAGGGCAGTGGTATGATCTTGGCTCACTGCAACCTCTGCCTCCCAGGTTCAAGTGATTCTTATGCCTCAACTTCCCAAGTAGCTGGGATTACAGACATGTGCCACCACACCTGGCTAATTTTTGTATTTTTAGTAGAGATTAGGTTTCACCATGTTGGCCAGGCTGGTCTCAGACTCCCGGCCTCAAGTGATTTGCCCGCCTTGGCCTCATGAAGTGCTGGGATTACAGGCGTGAACCACCACACGTGGCCCAAAAATAGCCTTTTAAATACAAAAACAATGATCAATGAGAAGATGTAACAGAAGATCCTACTTACATTGTAGCTGAAAAAGTAGATTAATCTTAAAAGAAATATAGAAGTTCCAGTTCAAAAAAATTTAAACCCTACTGAGAAATACAGGAGAGAATGTGAACAATTGGAAAGGCGTGTTCTGCTTTTGAGTAGAAAGACTCATCATAATCATGTCAACTGTCTTTATTTTAATGCAATCTCGTAAAAACGCTGTAAGGAGTTTTTTTTTGAGACCATTTAAGGTGGCTCTCAAGTATTAAAGCATATTATTATATAAAGCCAGAATAATTTATGTAGCACAGTGCTGACATATTATAGGCAGCTTGATGGAACAGGGTATAAAATCCTGAAATGCCTATCAGACATCATTTATGATATATACTGTTGTTTTGCAATATGATAACAGTGCATTTCAAATACAGAAGGAAAAAGTGGATTACTTAGTTAATGGAAGTGAGACAAACCAGATACTCTCTGGAAATAAGTTGAGTTCATATTTTACATCTTATACCAAAATACATTTCAGATGGATCCAATGTTAAATATAGGAAGTAAAGAGAAGTAGAAGAAAATATGGAATGTTTTCATCATGAAATGGGGAAGAAATTTCCGAGTATAATATGAAACCCAGAAGAAAAGAAAAGAAAAATTTGATCAATTGGACTATATAATAAAATAATTCAATATGACAAAAATAACCATAAGGAAAGTGAAAACTCAAACAACAGACTGGGGGGAAGTATACAATTTCCATCATATATAAAGGTTTTATATTCCTGTTATATAAAAAACTCCTACAAACAATGAAAAATACCAACAACCAACAGAAAAATTAAAAAAAAAGAGATGTGAACTGTAGAAGAAAAACACAATAGGGTCTTAAGCATATGTAAAGATGCTCAATTACATACATAAGAAAGTATGAGAAAATACAAACTATAAAGTAGTAACATTTTACATGCCAATTTGGCCAATCTCAAAAGTTTGCTAACATACTGTGTAGGTGAAAGTGAGGGAAAAATAAACTGTATTACAACATACTGAATGGAGTGTAAATTGGCACAATGACTATGAAGAGTAATTTTGCAATATCCATCAAGATTATAGATATAAATATACTTTCACCCAGCAATTCACTTCTGGGAATTTAGCCAACAATAGCTCTCATATGTGCAAATAGCACATATTATTATGGCAAAATTATTCATGGTAGCTTTATTTGTAATTGTGAAAGACTGGAAACAATCCAAATGTTCAACAATAGAAGTTTGGTTACAATGTTTTTGGTTACTGTTTCTTTTTTCAAATAATGGAAAAATACTGTGCAACTATTCAGAAAGAGAAATATAGTGGCTTGAACTGTCCTCTAGGAGAGTAGAGCGAGTTGCAGAACCATATGTGTAAAACAAGGAAGGAAACAAATATATTGATTTTTTTGCTTATTTATGAATAAAATATTTCTGAAAGGACACCCAAATACGTTAGTTAGCTGGGGCTGCCATAACAAAGTACCATAGTCTAGGTGGTGTAAACAACAAAAATTTATCTTCTCACACTTCTGGAGGCTGGAAGTCCAAAATCAGGGTGCCAGCATGGTTGGGTTCTGTTGAGGGAGAGAGAGTATGAAAGCTCTTCAGTGTCTCTCCTTCTCCTTCTCCTTCTCCTTCTCCTTCTTTCTCCTTCTCCTCTTTCTCCTCCTCCTCCTCCTCTTCTTCCTCTTCTTCTTCCTCTTCTTCTTCTTCTCCTTCTCCTTCTCCTTCTTCTTCTTCTTTTTTGAAATGGAGTCTTGCTCTGTCACTCAGGCTGGAGTGCAGTGGCGCAATCTTGGCTCACTGCAACCTCCGTCTCCCGGGTTCAAGCAATTCTCATGCCTCAGCCTCCCGAATAGCTGGGATTACAGGCATGTGCCACCACACCCGGCTATTCTTTTGGTATTTTTATTAGAGACCAAGTTTCACCATGTTGGCCCGGCTAGTCTGGAACTCCTGACCTCGGGTGATCCACCTGCCTCGGCCTCCTAAAGTGCTAGGTTTACAGGCATGAGCCACCGCACTCGGCCCAGTATCCCTTCTTCCAAGGGTACTAATCCCATCATGAGGGTCTCACCCTCATCAGCTCATGCAAACCTAATTACCACCCAAAGCCTTCATCTCCAAACACCATCACATTGTGAACTGGGCTTCAACATATTAATTTGAGGAGGACACAATTCAGTCCACAGTACCAAGTATTTGATCATAGCAGTTGCTGCTGGGCCCAAGGAGGAAAGCAAGATATAGGAGAATAGAATTGGAAAGGTGATTTTTCATTGTTTGCTCTTTGTACCTCTGTAATTCTCTATTTATCTGATATCAACCAAGTGTCCAACAATTCAATTTAACTCTGACCCACTGTGTTACTGACCACATGTTCTTGGACTCTCAATAGAAAGTGACATGAGGCTGAAAGAGTTTTTCCAGATAAGACTTCACTGGAGTTTATGCCCAGACAGGAAGGCAGCATGAGAGAGAGAGAGAGACATTGGGGGTAGATTATGCAGGTTAAAGGGTAGGGTATGCAGGTCAGCATTATCTGCTCAGGATGGTTATCTTGAGTAATGGACCACCTGGTGGTCTGGCCAGCCGCAACGAGGCTGTAAATCAATTGTTCAGCATTCCTTCCCAGGTGGGACACTCCACAACCTTCGTTTGAT
Organism: Nomascus leucogenys; assembly: GCF_006542625.1. Taxonomy (NCBI): domain Eukaryota; kingdom Metazoa; phylum Chordata; class Mammalia; order Primates; family Hylobatidae; genus Nomascus; species Nomascus leucogenys. The sequence continues at coordinate 96,920,640 of NC_044383.1, read as the reverse complement.
ATGTAGATTTCCTAAGAGCAATTCCTAGAATTCTTTAAGTAAAAGGCATAGTTAAACATTATGTAGGAGGAGCCACGTCCCATTCCTATTCTATCTCATATATACTTACGATTACTGTCAGATTCCATAAGTTAAAGAGCTCAGCCCCACAAAACCGCCCCAACTTCAGCTGCTGGTCTTCAGTCACGGGCCACTCATACTTCCTTTTTTTTTTTTTTTTTTTTTTTTGAGATGGAGTCTCTCTCTGTCGCCCAGGCTGGAGTGCAGTGGCACGATCTCGGCTCACTGCAACCTCCGCCTCCCAGGTTCAAGCGATTTGTCTGCCTCAGACTCCCGAGTAGCTGGGATTACAGGCACGCACCACCATGCCCAGCTAATTTTTGCATTTTTAGTAGAGACAGGGTTTCACCATATTAGTCAGGCTGGTCTTGAACTCCTGATCTCGTGATCCACCCATCTCAGCCTCCCAAAGTGCTGGGATTACAGGCATAAGCCACCGCGCCCGGCCCCATACTTCTGACTAGCTATAGATTGGTGGTTCCCATGAATCCCTCCTCAGTTTGAGTATTTTGCTAGAATGTCCCCCAGAACTCAAGAAATCATTTATCATTTTACTTATGTTTACCAGTTTATTATAAAGGACACAAGTGAACAGCCAGAGGAAGAGGTACAGAGGGTAGGACCCAGCAGGGTCCCAAGAACAGAGGCTTCTGTCCTGTGGAGTTGGAGCCAGCCACCCTCCCAGCGTGGGTTGGAGGTGTTCACCAGCCCAGGAGCTCTCCAAACTCTGTTGTTAAGGGGTTTTTATGGAGTTTCTTACATAGGCATGATTGATTAAATCACTGGCCAATGGTGATCCGATTCGATTTCCAGCCCCTTTTCCCTTTCCAGAGGTTGGAGAGTGAAGGTTCCAATCATCTAATCAAGACTTGGTCTCTCAGGAGAAGGGCCCCTATCCTCAAGCTATCTAGAGGTCCTCCAGGAGTCACTTTATTAGCATAAACTCAGGTACAGTTGAAAGGGGCTTGTTATGAACAGTAAAAGATGCTCCTATTTTCCCTATCACAGAGGAAAACTCCAAGGGTTTTAGGAGCTCTGTGTCATGAACCAGGGACAAAGACTCAGTATATATTTTCTATTATATTTTACCACAGTGTTAAGGAAAAGGGGTCCTGATCTACACCCAAAGAGAGGGTTCTTGAATCTCATGAAAGAAAGAATTCAAGGTGAATCCATAGAGTGAAGTAAAAGTAAGTTTATTAAGAAAGTAAAGGAATAAAAGAATGGCTATTCCATAGGCAGAACAACCCTCGGGGCTGCTGGTTGCCCATTTTTATGGTTATTTCTTGATTATATGATAAACAAGGGATGAATTATTCATGAGTTTTCCGGGGAAAGGAGTGGGCAATTCCTGGAACTGAGGGTTCTTCCCAATTTTGGACCATATAGGGTAACTTCCTGGTGTTGCTATGGCATTTATAAACTGTTATGGCACTAGTGGGAGGGTCTTTAACTTGTTAATGCATTATAATTAGTGTATAATGAGCAGTGAGGACGACTAGAGGTCACTTTCATCACCATCTTGGTTTTGGTGGGATGTGGTTGGCTTTACCACATTATTTTATCAGCAAGGTCTTTGTGACCTGTACCTTGTGCAGAACTTCTATCTCATCCTGTGACCAAGAATGACCAACCACCTGGGAATGCAGCCCAGTAGGTCTCAGCCTTATTTTAACCAGCCTCTATTTGAGATGGAGTTGCTCTGGTTCGAATGCCTCTGACAACAGTACCTTTTGAATTTTGACCTATGTATACACACACACACACACACACACAAACACAGAAATATTAATACTAAGTAATACTGAAAGTTGGGGGGATGCTCAGAAAGGCTGAGTTACCCAAGTTCGCATAATTTGCCACGGTGAGAGATGGACCTCAGGTTTCCTTACTTCTGTTTGAAGGTTTTTTCCAATATGCTGTGATTACTTTCTCATCTCTTTGAAGATGTTTACTGCTTTCATGACTTCAGAATGTCTGGGTATTCTAGTTTTTAATATTTAAAGGTGAATCCTTTAGATTTAGGGGAATGGGGACCACTCGTGGGAGGTCAATGATGTTTCCTCACACATTAATGCAATTTTTCTCCGATATTCAATGTAAGATATGGTATATAGAGAGGCAACCATGTCTATCATGCAAATTGAAAAAGACTTGGAAACTGTCCCATCCAAAAGTACTCATCTATTAATCTGCTCAAAGAAATATGAAAGAAAACTTAGAAGAAATCCCACTACTGTGTAGTATCTCTTAAGTAAAATGCAAATATTTCTAGGAGAGGTACTCTTGAAATGGGAGAGTTCCCTGACCACCCTTACAGGACATGCAACAGGGGTATGCCTCATGCGTTTGGTCACCACACACTCAAACCCCTAACAGGAGGTGGGGACACACAGAGGAGCAGGCACAGGAGCTGGGGCGAGTGCTTTGAGGCTCCAGCCCCATAGCAGCATCTGGAGTGGGTGCCTGTGACTCCCAAAGCCCAAGTGGGCATGGCATGTGTTAGAGTGTGCTCTTTTAGCTTTGATGTCCACAGATGGTGTAAGTGTTAACCAGCTCAGTGGATCCTCTGCCTTTTTGCAACGGCAGAGGGCCAGTGTGACAGCTTTCTGTATCCCAAGCTCTTGTCTAACATCCCAGAAGAATCAGGTCACACATGGACTTGAAGGGTAGTGAATGTGGGGGTTTTATTGGGTGGTAGAGGTGGCTTTCAGTGGGATGGATGGGGAGCTAGAAAGGAGATGGAGTAGGAAGATGATCTTCCCTTGGAGTTCAGATGCTCTTTCTCTTCTCTGCCACACCATTCTGCTGTTCTTCTGCTCTTCTGTTCATCTTCTCATCTCCTTGTCTGCTCATCTGCTTCTGGAGCCTGAGGTCTGTGGTTTATATGGGTACAGGATGGGGGGTCAAAAGACAACTTTTGGGGCATGAAAACAGAAATACCTGTTCCCATTTAGGGCCGTGAGTAGCCAGGCTCGAGGATGGGGCCTTTGCTGGGGAACCACCCTCTTCTACCCAGTATTTCTCCATCTCCTGTCCATATCACTCTTACACTGTCAACAACTATTATTAACTCCTGAAAAAATGAGTTTATCAGATTCCTACTTGCAGGTCAGATTCTAAGAGCAGGCTCCTACAGAAAAGGGACAAGTGGTTGATGAAGAGTCAAATTCTGTAAAATATTTTAAGAGATTTATTTTGAGCCAACTTTGAGTGACCATAGCCTATGAAAGAGCCCTCAGGAGGTCCTGAGAACATGTGCCCGAGATGATTAGGCTGCAGCTTGGTTTTGTACATTTTAAGGAGACATGAGACTTCAGTCAAATTCATTTAAGAAATACATTGGAGGCCAGGTGCTGTGGTTCATGCCTGTAATCCCAGAACTTTGGGACACTGAGGTGGGTGGATCACCTGAGGTCAGGAGTTCGAGGACAGCCTGGCCAAATGGTGAAACCCTCTCTACTAAAAATACAAAAATTAGCTGGGTGTGGTGGTGTGTGCCTGTAATCCTGGCTCCTCAGAAGGCTGAAGCACAACAATCTCTTGAACCCAGGAGGTTTCAGTGAGCTGAGATTGTGCCACTGCACACTCCAGCCTGGGTGACAACGTGAGACTCTGTCTCAAAAAAAAAAAAGAAATACATTGGTTTGGTCCTGAAAGGTAGGACAACTTGAAGCAGGGGTTTCCAGCTTATAGGTAGATTTTAAAATTTTCTGGTTGGCAGTTGGTTGAGTTTACCTAAAGACCTGGGATCAATAGAAAGGAATGTTTGGATTAAGATAACAGGTTGTGGAGGCCAAATTTCTTATTGGCGAAGGAAGCCTTCAGGTAATAGGCTTCAGAGAGAATAGGTTGTAAAATGTTTCTTACGAGACTTAAAGTCTGTGTTGATGTTAATGCTGGAGAGGTGTAATGAGGCATGTCCAACCACTACTTCCCATCATGGCCTGAAACAGTCTCTCAGGTTAAATTTTAAAGGAGCCCTGACTGGGTAGGAAGTCCATTCAGGTGGTTGGGGAGTCTTGGAATTTTATTTTTTGGTTTACAAAGGGATAATAAATTTTGATTTAAAAAACAAAACACCTGAGGGGTGGGCTCAGTGGCTGATGCCTATAATCTCAGCATTTTGGGAGGCCAAGGTGGAAGGATCACTTGAGGTCAGCAGTTTGAGACCAGCCTGTGCAACATAGGGAGACCTTGTCACTACACAGACACACAGACACACACACACACACACACAAAATCTGAGGATCTTTGTTGTTTTTTTCTTCAAAGACAGGGTCTTACTATGTTACCCAGGTTGGATTTGAACTTCTGGACTCAAGGGATCCTCCCATTTCAGCCTTCCAAGTAGATGAGACTACAGGCATGCGCCACCACACGCAATCTCTTGGTTTTGTCATCTGTAAAATGAGTGAGCCGGACCAGTGTTTCCTCAGATTTCCTTCCTTCAGAGCTCTGTTCTGGCAAAATGATTTTTTCAAATCTCTTATCTTGCTTGCATCCCATGGAAAACCTGACAAGGGCAGGAAGGACAGGGGAGATTATTTTTCTTACTTGTCACATGAGGAAGCCAAGATTCAAGTTCCATGATCACCAGCTATCTTAATCCATTTGAGCTGTTATGGCAAAATGCCACAGACTGGGTAACTTATAAAAAATCAGAATTTATTTCTCACCGCTCTTGAGGCTAGGAATTCAAAGATCAAGGTGGCAACTGATGAGGTCTCAGTTCCTCTGCTTCCAAGAAGGCACCTTGGGGCATTATCCTACAGAGGGGATGAATGCTGTCCCTTCACATGGTGAAAGGGAGAAGAACAAAAAAGGACTGAGTGCTACATGGAGCCTCGGGGCTTTAATCCCAGTCACAAAAAATAATCACCTCTTAAATGTCACACCTCTTAATACTATCATATGAACCATTACATTTCAACACGTGAATTTTGGAGGAAATCACTCAAACCATAGCACCAGGCAAGGAGCCTGTTTAGCATGGGCACTTAACTCCCAGTTTAGTGGCCTTTCCACTGTATTATACTCATTCATTCATCTTTTGAGTACAAGGTATTATGCTGCATGCTGGGGATGCAAAACCAAAAAGATAAGCCTCCTGCCCTCTGGGGGCTGACAGTGGCTGGAGAAAATGAATGCTTAGAGAGCCTCATGGTCAGCTCCCTGCTGGAAAGAGAGATGGAGGAAGGAGGACAAGGAGTATTGGGGACAGAGCAAGGTTCCTGGGAGAGGACCCTCACTGAAGCTGAATGAGGAAGGATGAATAGGTGTTTGGTATAAAGAAAGGGAGGGCCTGTGCTCTCAGGAGACAATACTTCATCCTTAAGTGGGATACTTAGGGTGCCGTGTCAGTTGTCTGTGGTAGACTGGGAGACAGAAACTTTTGGGTAGAGGGGTCTTTGGACCCTTTTTGGATAAGATTGTTTGTCACTGCCAAGACCAGCTCAGTCGGGGAGACCCTAACCCAGTGGCGCTAGAAGAATTAAAGACACACACACAGAAATATAGAGGTGTGAAGTGGGAAATCAGGGGTCTCACAGCCTTCAGAGCTGAGAGCACTGAACAGAGATTTACCCACATGTTTATTAACAGCAAACCAGTCATTAGCATTGTTTCTGTAGATATTAAATTAACTAAAAGTATCCCTTATGGGAAACAAAGGGATGGGCCGAATTAAAATAATAGGTTGGACTAGTTAACTGCAGCAGGAGCATGTCCTTAAGGCACAGATCGCTCATGCTATTGTTTGAGGCTTAAGAATGCCTTTAAGCGGTTTTCCGCCCTGGGCGGGCCAGGTGTTCCTTGCCCTCATTCCTGTAAACCCACAACCTTTCAGCGTGGATGTTAGGGACATTATGAACATGTTACAGTGCTGCAGAGATTTCGTTTATGGCCAGTTTTGGGGCCAGTTTATGGCCAGATTTTGAGGGGCCTGCTCCCAACATGTCCCCCTTCTCTGATTTGCAAATCGATAAATGCAAGGGCAGCTGTGTCACAGTGAGCTACTTCTCGCAGGAGTCAGGATCCACATCTGCAGACTATGCAAAGACAAACAACACAGATTAAAAGCACAATCATCATTGAAATCACAGAGCTTCCAAGTGTTTTTATCAATTTCCAGCTCCTTTAAGCACTCCAATTCCTGGCATTAAGATCAGGTGTGCCTGGGATGCTTTCAATATTTGTTCTTTTAATTTTAAATCCTTATGTTAAGCTCCTGGAGTGGGCCATATCTTTTGAGATTGAGGTGCCACTATACTGCCATGGTTCCAGATAATAGGAACTCTTGCCATACTTATTATTATATCTACCATCTGACTGTTTTGTTCAGACCAGCTGAACATAGTGTGGCCATGGCACACAGACTGAGAGGTGCAATTCAAGCTAAACATCCCCTTAGGGGACCAACTAATAGTGATTCCATAGGAATCGTTGTGCAGCACCTCTGCCTGTTCTGCAATGCAATCTTCCTAAACAAGTATGTTCATTTTTTCTAACTGGGTCCAATCCTGTTTACAAATGGGTTTTTGAGGGTGGTATGCCTCAATTATAGGAGCAGACTGATTATGGTAAATACTGAGATCAGAAAGCATGTGTAACTGTGTCATAAAGTGATTGCATCTAGGCATTATTGCCAGCCAACATTGATAAATATACCCAATAAGTATAATTGTTCTCTGTGTCAGCCCTTATTGAAGGAATACTCATGACAGTGGTGATAACCACTATCACAGCTACCATTAAATTATTCATTGTGACTGGTTGTCCTGCTTTCCTCAGGTTTTCTTCCACCATCTGTGACAGTTTCTTGATCTGTCCCCAGGTGGATGGCTGTGTTCAGCGGGTGTTGCTTATGACAGTTGGGGTCCTCCTTAGTGTCAGCCTTGACATGGCTGCAACCGGGGGATCCTTGGGATCCTCCCAGAATCTCTTCCTCAGCATCTGGCTCCTGATAAGGTTTCAGGTGTCTTGATGGTATCCAAATTGGCTGTTGATTTTGGCCTGGAGAAACACAAGCATTGAGGCCCCAAGCTATTATTTTACCTATTTCCCAACTTTTTATTATCAGATCTCTCCACCAAATCAGTTGTTCTGTTTCTGTCTTTGCAGCTGGTTTCTGTAGATGCTGTTCAGCTGCTGATAACATCTGGCCTTTGGGCAGGCTCAAAAAATTTAAAGTTAATAATGCTAGGTTCAGTTGCATCTGTGGGGTTCCATATTGTCTGTCTCCCCTTTTCTGCTTTTGCAACTTCTGTTTTAGGGAGAGATTCATTCTTTCCACTATGGCTTGTCCTTGAGAATTGTATGGGATACCAGTAATGTGTTTAATATTCCACATAGAGAAAAATGTAGCTAGAGCCTGGCTAATATAGCCTGGGGCATTATCTGTTTTAATAGAAGCTGGAATGCCCATCACCACAAAACACTGCAAAAGATGACATTTAACACAGGCAGAAGACTCTCCTGATTGGCATGTAGCCAAGACAAAGTGAGAAAACGTGTCCACACATACATTTACATAAGCTAGTCTCCCAAACGAGGGAACATGTGTGACATCCATTTGCCAAAGAGCTTTAGGTTCCAATCCTCGAGGATTAACTCCTCCTGTGAAAGATGAGGAATGCACCATTTGGCATTTTATTATCGCTGGATAGTATTTTTAGCTTCTTTCCAGGTAATGCTGTATCTGTGTTTGAGGCTAGAGGCATTAACATGGGTTAAATTGTGAAAGTGTCCAGCATTAGATATTGCATTAGAAACTAGGCGATCAGCCATTTGATTCCCTTCAGTCAAAGATCCTGGAAGAGGTGTATGAGCCCTGATGTGAGTGATATAAAAAGGGTGCATTCTACTCCTAACTGCTGTTTGCAATTGGGTAAATAAAGTCATCAGTTGTTCATCTGTATGAAATTGTAACTGAGCATTTTCAATTAATTGTGTGGAATGAACTATGTATGAAGAATCAGAAATCACATTAATAGGCATATCAAAAGCAGTCAATACCTCAATTACTGCTACAAGCTCTGCTTTTTGAGCTGAAGTATAGGGTGTCTGGACCACTTTACTTTTTGATCCAGAATAAGAAGTTTTACCATTACTAGACCCATCTGTAAAAACATTCTCAGCACCTTCAATTGGTTTAAATTTAGTTATTTTAGGGAGAATCCAATTAGTTAATTTCAAAAACTGAAACAGCTTCGTTTTAGGAAAATTATTATCAACAATACCCACAAAGTCAGCTAAATGGGTTTGCCAAGTAAGACTATTTATAAAAGCTTGCTGTATTTGTGCCTTCATGAGAGGGACAATAATTTTTCCAGGATCATATCCATGTAATTTAACAATCCAAGTTCTCCCAATCCCTATCATAGTAGCAATTTGATCTAAATAAGGAGTTAGAGTCCATGAATTAGTATGTGGAAGAAGAAGTCACTTTACTAAGTCCTGTTCTTGGACAAAAACACCAGTAGGTGAATGCTGAGTTGAAAAAATTAGCAAATCTAGAGTCTTCTCTGGATCTATTCTATTTATTTGAGCTTTGTGGACTTGCTTCTCAATCAGTTGTAACTCTGCCTCAGCCTCCTTTGTTAATTGCCAAGGGCTAGTGAGACTAGGATTTCCTCTAAGGATAGAAAACAGATTACTCATGGCATAGGTAGGAATGCCTAGAGCAGGTCGTATCCAATTAATATCCCCTAGTAATTTTTGAAAGTCATTTAATGTTTTCGGTTGATCCCTATGTATGGTTACTTTCTGTGGCACAATGGTAGTGTCATTTACTAAGGTCCCCAAGTAGGAGTAAGGAGTAGTAGTCTGAATTTTGTCAGGAGCTATAATTAAACCAGCATGAGAAATCGAATATTGCAAGTGATCATAACATTTGAGTAATATTTCCTGAGTGGGGGCAGCACAAAGTATATCATCCATATAGTGAATAATTTAACACTATGAAAATTTTTTATGAGTAGGTTCAATTGCTTGCCCCATTTAGGCCTGGCAAATTGTGGGACTGTTTAACATGCCCTGTGGCAACACTTTCCAATGAAAATGCTTAGCAGGCTGCAGGTTGTTTACTGCAGGAATTGTAAATGCAAACCGTTTACAGTCTTGCTCAGCTAAGGGGAGAGTAAAGAAACAGTCTTTTAAATCTATGACTATTAAAGGCCAATTTTTTGGAATCATAGCAGGAGAAGGCAATCTCGGCTGTAATGCTCCCATAGGTTGTATAACTGAATTGTTGGCTCTTAAGTCAGTTAACATTCTCCATTTACCTGATTTTTTCTTAATTACAAAAACTAGAGAATTCCAAGGGGAAAAAGTTGCAGCTATGTGCCTATTTTCTAATTGTTCAGTAACTAATTTCTCTAAAGCCTCCAGTTTCTCTTTACTTAGTGGCCATTGTTCTATCCAAATTGGCTTATCTGTTAACCATTTTAAAGGTATAGATTCTGGAGGCTTAACAATGGCCACCATCAAAACTTATTTCCTAATCTTTGGCGGGAACTTTGATTGTCTGCTTGAAGCGGTTGTTTCAAACCTTGCAAATTTTTTTCTAGTCCCATACCAGGGACATACCCCATTTCATCCATTGTATGTTGACTTTGAGGGCTACATAATTGTTCTGGAATTATAACTTGTGTTTCCCATTGTTGTAATAAATCTCTTCCCCATAAATTTATAGGTACAGAAGTTATAATTGGTTGAATAGTCTCAGGTTGTCCATCGGGCCCTTTTCGATGCAAAATATAACCACTTTGATATACTTCAGGGGCTTTACCAACTCCAACTATGTTAAATTGAGTGGGTTGAATTCACCACGCAGACGGCCAGTGCTACAGAGAAATGATCGAAATGTCCACTCCTGTATCTACCAAACCCTTAAATTTCTTTCCCTGAATGGTTATTTCACAGGTAGGATGTTTATCAGTAATTTGATTTACCCAATAAGCTGCTTTTCCTTGTTTATTTGTGCTTCCAAATCCTCCTGTTTGTTTAATTTCACTTTTTCCCATCCCCACATACGTACGATCAAAAGCTGTGCTATGTGCTCTCCTGGCTCTGCTTTCCAGGAAACAGAAGTAGATATAACAATTTGAATTTCCCCATTGTAATTTGAATCAATGACTCCTGTATGTATTTGTACCCCTTTTAAACCTAAACTAGACCTTCTTAAAAGTAATCCTATTGTCCCTGCTGGCAAGGGTCCACAGACTCCTGTTGGGACCTTTTGCGGGGGTTCCCCAGACAGAAGGCTCACAGCTTTTGTGCAGAATAAATCTACTGCGGCACTACCAGCTGTGGAGGGGACAGACATTGTACAGGGGTGAGGGAATGGCCTGAGCTGGAAATGCCCCGGTTTAGAATGGGGCCCAGGATGGGCCCCCATGGCATTTCCCGAAATCGGGTTCCCTTCTTTATCAAACTTAGAGTGACACTGATTAGCCCAATGTTTTCGTTTTTTACATTTTGGACATATTTCAGGATCTGCAGTTTTCTTTTTTCCCCTATCTGACAGCCTGACTTGCTGATGTTTTCTACATTCTTTTTCAGTATGACCATGCTTCCCACAGTTAAAACAAGCTCCAGGAAAGGGAGTATTTCCTTTATCCACTCTCAGTCCTGCCATTGCCTGTGCTAGCAGAGTAGCTTTATGCAGATTACCTCTGATACCATCACAGGCCTTGATATAATCAACTAAATGTGCTTTCCCTCTGATAGGTCGCAGAGCAGCCCGGCACTTGGATTAGCGTTGTCGAAAGCTAATAACTGCAGCACTATATCCTGAGCAGCCGAATCTGCAATCTTCTTTTGAAGAAACTCCTGAAACCGAGCTATAAAATCAAAGTATGGTTCCCTTGGTCCCTGTTTTATAGCACTAAAGGAAGGGTATTGTTCTCCACCTGAAGTGATTTTTTCCCAAGCTCAAATGCACAATCTGCTAAGCTGCTCTATGGCATCATCCTGCATGACCAGTTGTGCATCTAAACCAGCCCAGCCACCAACCCCCAAAAGTTGGTCTGCAGTTATATTAATTTGAGGTTGGGCCTGGGCATTGTGAGCAGCCTGAATGGTAGCTTCATCTGCCCACCAAGTTTTAAATTGTAAGAACTGAGCAAGAGTTAGACAAGCTCAAGTAAGAGCGTCCCAGTCAGTAGGAATCATCTGACTGGAAACAGCAACATTCTTTAACAGTCCCATTACAAAAGGAGAACGTGGTCCATATTGATTTATAGCTTGCCTAAATTCTTTGAGTAATTTAAAAGGAAAAGGCTCAAATGTAGCTGTAATATTTCCCTGTTGATCTGGGGGGTGTATTCTAACAGGGAACTGCCAAGCCTCTAAATCACCCTCTCGTCTAGCTTACTGGATTCCTGCCTGAATAGAACTAAGAGCGGTTGCTCCAGGTGCTGCTCGAACAGTCACTGGGGCAACTACTTTTCACCCAGCATCCTCCAGAAAAGAAAGATCTGGAGGGTCATTTTCTTCAAAATAATAATGAGGGGGTGCAGAAGGGTAGGGATGAAGCTCTCCCTCCTTTGCCGCTTTAGCTTTAGCTGGTAAATAAACATGCTCTGTAACCTCTTCTGTTACTTTGCTATACTCTCATTTCTCCTCATCATCAGTGTGAAAAAGTTCCAAGGTGAAACGAACCAGACCCCACATCTGTCCCATTGTTACCCTGACGCTCCCAAGCTCTCCTTCTTACTCACCGTCGGGATTGCTTGAGTACTCGGGTGTCCTCCAGCTAGTTTTCCATTCCAACTGTCGCTCTGGCGACCCTTTGACCTAGATTTGAGCCCCCACGATGGATGCCACTTGCTGAGACCAGCTCGGTCGAGGAGCCCCTAATCCAGTGGTGCTAGAGGAATTAAAGACACACACACAGAAATATAGAGGTGTGAAGTGGGAAATCAGGGGTCTCACAGCCTTCAGAGCTGAAAGCCCAGAGCAGAGATTTACCCACATATTTGTTAACAGCAAACCAGTCATTAGCATTGTTTCTATAGATATTAAATTAACTAAAAGTATCCCTTATGGGAAACAAAGGGATGGGCCGAATTAAAGGAACAGGTTGGGCTAGTTAACTGCAGCAGGAGCATGTCCTTAAGGCACAGATCGGTCATGCTATTGTTTGTGGCTTAAGAATGCCTTTAAGCGGTTTTCCGCCCTGGGTGGGCCAGGTGTTCCTTGCCCTCATTCCCGTAAACCTACAACCTTCTATTGTGGGCGTTAGGGCCATTATGAACATGTTACAGTGCTGCAGAGATTTTGTTTATGGCCAGTTTTGGGGCCAGTTTATGGCCAGATTTTGAGGGGCCTGCTCCCAACTGTCAGTACCCTATTAACGTCTGTATCAGATTTTCAGGGTCATAGGCGCCTTCTAACTTGCTGTTCTGCCATTCTCTATGTGGTCTTTATGCAAGAGGCTACATTGTGAAAGATAGAAGCTGGCAGACAAATAATAGGCCACGCCTAACTACTTCTTTGGGTGGTTTATAGTTGGTTTTACTTCCCAGATTATGAAGAGGGGGATTAGCATTCCTCTGGAGATTGTCAAAAGACTCAGTAACACACCCAAGTTTCAAAGGCGAGACACAAGAGCAAATTTTCATCACTGCTTTAAAAAAATGTATTGTGGCTTCTGCCTGGGCTGAGGGCTCCCTGGAGCAGGGACAGGTTGCTTCCAGGTAGCTTCAGTGCATCACATTCTGCAACCCTCTGCTTCACACCCCAGCCCCTTAAGAAATACACTTTGGAAGCAGAGCTGGAAAAATTTCTCTGTTGCCTTCCTCAGACCTCCTCCTTATTTTTTGATAACTTTGGTCAATGTCACTGTGAGAAGCAGCTAGCTATATCGAAGGTGTTAGTTGTTAGTCTTCAGCTCACTCACAGACCTGTAAACACACACACACATACACAGACGCACACACACCTTGCACCTCTCTACTGATGCTTGCAGAACCCATCTTCTGCTACATTCTTTGCATTTCTAACATCAACATGTTATAACATTCAAGGTTCCTAGGCCAAAATTTTATCCATTTCATGTTCTTTGAAAGAGACTGATAGTAGCTATTCCAGGTCTTTTGCACAGATCCCCTGTTTGTTTCTTTTTCTTTTATGCTAAGAGGGAAAACATTTCATTCGCCGGAACCTTTCTTAATTCACTGCATTTGTTTAGGAACCAATCCTTTCAAAACTGCTCCAGGTAGGGTACTCAGCAGGTGTGCATGTGAAATGCATCAGAGAAAGACTGTGCTATCCAGGATGAGAGGGAAACATGCATCATTTTGAAAGAGAGTGAGGAGGGAGGGAAAGGCGGAAAAGAGGGAGGAGGAAAGACAGAAGCTGGAAAGGTCAGACCACCATCCTCTCAGACACTCAGGCTTGTAACCTCCTCTCCCCTCCTCACATTTATTTGTCGACCCCAGGGAGTAGGTTCCCGTAGCCTGTCATTCTTCTCCATCACTGAGTGCAGCCCTTTATTCTGTGTCTACTATCATCTCTTTAACCTGGATGCTGAATACTAAGCTCCCAGAAGATCTTTCTGCCATCAGCTTCTCCACCCTCCTCCAGTCTCTGCCACACCCCCATTATCAGACCAATCTTCTGACAGCACCACTCTGGACAAAACCTTCAGTAGCTCCCCACTGCCCATTAACTAAAGCTCCATAGTCTTGGCCTAGAATTCAAGGCTCCCCTCGTTGTGGCCCCAACTTTATTGAGCACTTATCACAAGCCAGGTACTCTGTTAAAAGCGTCTAAATGTTAATTTGTCCATCTAAAATCCCTTTCCAGGAATGTGCTTCTCCCCTACTTCCTCTCCCACTCTCTGAAGTGTTGCGCTGCTATTGATGACGGATGAGCATGTGATGCAGGCCAGCCAGTCAGAGCATTTCACAGCCTGGCCACAGGCCAACCAATAAGAACCCTTCACAGCCTGGCCATGGGCCAGCCAATGAGAGACTTTCACAGCCTGGCCACAGGCCAGCCAATATGAGCATTCTACCCTCTGCCACCCCACCGCCACTCTCGGCTTTCTTTCTTTCTTTCTTTCTTTTTTTTTTTTGAGATGGAGTCTCGCTCAATCGCCTAGGCTGGAGTGCAGTGGTACTATCTTGGCTCACTGAAACCTCTACTTCCCGGGTTAAAGCTAGTCTCCTGTCCCAGCCTCCCGAGTAGCTGAGATTACAGGCACGTGCTACCACGCCCGGTTAATTTTTGTATTTTTAGTGGAGACGGGGTTTCACCATGTTGGTCAGGCTGGCCTCAAACTCCTGACCTCAGGTGATCTGCCTGCCTCAGTCTCTCAAAGTGCTGGGATTACAGGCGTGAGCCACCGCGCCCGGCCCCATCCTTAGCTTTCTGAAATGTGATGTGTAGGTGTGGTGGAGAGGGGGCTTCTCTCTTCTGGATTTGAAATCTACACAGAGAAGCAGAGAGGAGAAGTGATGGAGAATGAGGGAGAAAGGGAGACCTGATGACATTGTCTCTCTGGATCCCATGGCGCGTGGGGCTCGTTCCACCTCTGGACTTTTCCTAGAGTGAGTCAAAAACGTCCCTTGTTTTCTTCTGCCTGTTTGAGTTAGATTTGCTGTTACTTGCAACTGAAGCCATGAAGAAAATGTCGGGGGGCGAGTGACGGCTATCTGGACAGGTGGTGGGGAGGTAAAAGAATTTACCAAGACAGGCCGGGTGTGGTGGCTCACGCCTGTAATACCAGCACTTTGGGAGACTGAGGCGGGCGGATCACCTGAGGTCAGGAGTTGGCGACCAGCCTGACCAACATGAAGAAACCTGTTTCTTCTAAAAATACAAAATTAGCCAGGCATGGTGGCGCATGCCTGTAATCATAGCTACTCGGGAGGCTGAGGCAGGAGAAACGCTTGAACCCGGGAGGCGGAGATTGCTGTGAGCCGAGATAGCGACATTGCACTCCAGCCTGGGCAACATGAGTGAAACTCCGTCTCAAAACAAAAAAACAAACAAACAAACAAAATTTACCAAGACAGTTGTAGGTAGAAAAAGGCAGATTCATTAAAGTATGAAAATACCTTTCAAGGAAGCAATGGGCAGGCTCAGCAGAAGAGGCGCTGACTGCAAGGAAACAAAGGCTTGCTGGAGGTTTTATACGTTGGTTCTGGGACTACAGAGTGCCGCACTCAGTGCTGATTAACGCCAAGGTTGCAGGGAGCTAACTTGCATTTTTTCATATCAGCTGAAGGTCTGGTGATAGCTGGGTCTAGGAAGATTGTGAGTTGTTTGTGCAGGAGGGCTGTGTGTCCTGGAGCACATACAAAGGCAGACTTGTAGCTTATCTGCTTCTTCTTTTTGCTTTGCCCTGCTCCCACCAGCCTGACTCCCTTTCCCTAATGAGGACGCCAGAGAGAGCACTTAGAAGGGCCTATGTCATTTGATCCTCATGATCACCATGAGGCAAAACTGTTAGTTCACCATTTTGATGGGGAAGTGACACCTGAGAGATAAGCCAGTGCCCAAGGCCTCACACTTTTTAAGTGGTAGAGACAGAATTTACAGCCAGGCCTCTGACTCTGAGGCTGCTCTCTTAACGATGAGTTCCAAGGCCTTCCAGGAAAATGTACCTGGTATTTCCTATGTGCTGGGCACTAGGCTAAGCGCCATACACTTGTCCTCTCCTCATCTGCTGCTGTTTCCAGCGTGTTCCACACACCCCTCAAACAGGCCCTGGGTTTTCCCACATCTGCATCTTTACCTGGAACATGCTCTTTGCCCCACCTCTGTCTGGCAATATTTACTTATCTTTCCAATCTTGGATCAAATGTGGAATCTTTCTGGAAGTCTTCAATACCGTACTCAGAAGCAAGTACTTCCTCCCTGGAGTCTTAAGGCTTTTGATTTAACCCCCAGGCCAGTCGGTTGCCTTTGAGCACTGATGGCACAGGAACTTGTAGGCATTTCTTAGGGAGAGTGGGGAACTGACAGTTTGAAGTTACCAGATTTAGGTTTTAGTTATTTTGATGGCATCTTGGCAAAACATCACACTCTTCGATAACAAGAAATGCCACTGTCATGGAACGGGCAGTGGCTTTGGGGTAAGACAGGGCTGGGTTTGAATCTGGTTCTGCAACTCTAGAGCTTGGGTGACATTAAAAAGATTACCCATTCTCTCTGCGTCTCACTTTTCTTATCTGAATATGAGGATGACAGCAGTGTTGATCTTAGAGAGTTGAGAGAAGTAAATGGCATAATAAATGCTAAGGGCTTAGCACAGTGTCTGGTGCCATGTATATATGTTTTTACATAAGAGATTAGATCTTAAACTCATTTTTGCCCCTGCACGCAGAGCAGATGCACGTAACTCACGTACTTATTAAATGAAGGACCAAATCTTATGAATATCCCTCCTTTAAACCTTCTCCTAGTCTTTGATAGCAACTGGCCACCTGTAGTTGCTTAAAGAAGCTAAAGAGAATTGGAAGCAGCAGGATGGAAGAGAGGCAGAGGGAAATGGGAGTCAGAAAATAAACATCCTTTTAAGAAAGGCCGTCATAAGAGCAGTGCAGGTGTTCCAGCGAGGCAAGAACCAGGATTAGCTTTGTTCCTTAGGTGACCCACGCTTCATTCCTTACTTTGTCTTTTCTCAGAGGACACTGGGTGAGATGACCAATGACATAGGCTGCATTGTTCCTTTTGGAATTGTGCAGCGTTCCCAGTTCAATCTTCCTCATAAGCGGGCGTGAGGCAGTGGTGCAGTGGGGGTGCTGCCATGGTGGTAATAGCAGCTGCCCAGCAGCTTCCTGACCTCTGGGTTGAAACTCTGCTGGTGTGACCTTGAAACCAGTACTCAGGTTTCAAGTCAGACCCCTGACTTCTCCTCCAGCCCTTCCAACAATGTTGAAAGCATATAATTATCTTTCTTATATCCCTCTCTGCTTGAAATACTTAGAGGGGTTTCTGTTTCCACTACTTAGCTCTGATTAATACACATAGCATATAAAAACAAGCATATTAAATATTAGTTTTAAATTGGGCATGGTCACACTCCTATAGTCCCAGCTACTCAGGAGGCTGACGTGGGAGGATTGCTTGAGGCCAGGAGTTTGAGGCTGCAGCAAGCTATGATTGCACTGTTACTGGTGGAAGATGTCAGAGTTACTGGTGAATCTGTACGGGTCTGCAGCAACCTCAGTTCTTCCTTTCTCAGAAGAAAGAATTCAACCGAGGAGCATAAGGCAGAAAAAGAAACTGAGGCAAGTTTCAGAGCAGTTTATTTAAAAAGTTTATTTATTTATTTATTTTAAAAAAGGCCTTAGAACAGGAAAGAAAGGAAAATTCACTTGGACCCAAGCAGGCACCTGAAGGTCAAGTGCAATGTTGAACCTTGATCCTAGGACTTTATAGGCTGGCCCCTTTCCCATGATTCTTCCCTCAGAGTGGGCTGCCTGCATACACAGTGCCCTCCTTATCCTTGGGAGATTTGCATTCACAGTGCTTAGGAAGTTGTACACATGCCCATCTGAGGCTTTCTTCCCTTTTCTGGTGGAGTGCCCTCAGAAGGTCATCCTTTGCCATTTTGTCTCCCCCCTTTTTTTTTTTTTTTTTCTGAGGCTGAGTTTCACTCTTGTTGCCCAGGCTGGGGTAGAGTGGTGCGCTCTCGGCTCACCATAACCTCTGCTTCCCGGGTTCAAGTGATTCTCCTGCCTCGGCCTCCCGAGTAGCTGGGATTATAGGCATGTGCCACCACGCCCGGCTAATTTTGTATTTTTTTTTTTTTTTTAGTAGAGATGGGGTTTCTCTGTGTTGGTCAGGCTGGTCTTGAACTCCCAACCTCAGGTGATCCGCCCGCCTTGGCCTCTCAAAGTGCTGGGATTACAGGCGTGAGTCACCATGCCTGGCCTCCATTTTATCTCTTAATGCACGTGCCCAGGAAGTTGTGTCTCCCTGGTGCCTGCACTCAATTAACACTTCAGTACAACAGTTGTGGGCCATCAGGAAATGGCTTCTCCCTGGTGTAGGCTGCCAATGTATCACTTTTAGAGCGGCAATGTGATCATTGCCAAAACATCACCTGACATTCCTAGCGGGTGGGGGAAGAGCCCTCTCCAGCCCCACTCATGCTTGTCTAACTGCCTGTAACAGCGCTACTTGCACTCCAGCAGCCTGAGTGACAGAGCAAGACTCCATCTCTTTTAAAAAAAGAATTTTTACAATGTGAGTCAATTTATTTAGAAAATTATAGCGATATGACAGATATGAAGGTGGTCATCAGTGGTGGGATGCTGAAGTGTGGGAAACACTGGTCTTATTTAATAATCATAACCAGGTAGGCACTATCGTTACCCTCAAGAGAAAGAGAGGCTAAATGAATCCCTCAGGATTACATAGCTGTTAGGTAGTGTTTCTGACTCCACAGCTCACTTTCTGAAGCTGGAGAAAGGAGTTGGAACTTTATTTGGTTGTCATCAGAGACCAAATACCAATTGGCACTGTAACTGCGTCCCGAAGAATGAATAGGATTTATCCAGTGAGGTGGGGAGGGATTTCCAGGCTGACAGGCTGACATGGACAAAGGTGTGGTGGTGTGAGTGGGCACCATGCGCCATGGGAACTGACGGAGCCCTGCAATTCTAGAGCAGAGGAGCTGTATGGGAACGTGACTGGGGGTGATACCTGAGAGGTGAGCAGCAATCTAGTCCTAGGAGTCCTTCAAAGCTATGATGAGGAGATGACACAATTCTGAAAGCCAAGGAGCCATGGAAGGATGTTAGACAGGGTGACCTGTTTGCATGGGCATCTTAAGAGAGGTTACTTCATCCAGTGGAGAGCTGGGGCTTAGGATCTAAGCCGATGAGGGAGAGGTGGGCTGAGGAGCCTGTAGGTGTGTGATGAGAACTGAAACGATTTCCCTCCACACAGCTGGCTTTCTACATTGACATCATTTTACTATTGCACTGTCTTCATTAACATGACTTTACTATTCCAGGAAACTCTTTCCCAGAAAGATGTAAGTTATAAATACCTTGTGGTTCATTTCAGGAACTTCCCAAACTCATTTATCAAATGGTTAAACTTTTCAGTAGAAAGTGTGAAACAACAGTTTGCTCCCCAGAATCTTTTGAACCCCTTGCCTCAAAATCCCCACCTCACTGTGTCCTCCAATCCTAAACTCATATCAAGATCCTTATCAAACCCCAATCCAGCCCCTCCATTGAAATACCTGCCTGGAACCAGACTCCAAAACCTCATCTCCTTTCATCCTCTGCTTTCTGAACACTATTGAGACTCTGGCACGGTTGTTTTCCCTTACTGCTGTGAGGCTTGGCTTTATCAAGTAGTAGTGAAACCGCCTTTGCAAAAATTATGACAGTGACAGAAATCTGATATAGCTGGCGTCATCTGGCTTCTAGCCTCACAAGCTAATCCTCTTTGTTAACTTTAAAACAAAGAGAATAACAGCCTCTTCTAATAACAGCCAAAACTAATATTCTCCTTGCCCAGGAACTGAAACAGTCTTTGTAAGACTCCTGAAAGTCCCCCAGGTTAGGATTATGGGAGGGGCCTGAATTCCGCTAAAATGTAGGCATAGTTAAATGATTACCAGCTATTGTTCCCTAGCTTGCTTTTCTGTAAGTCCTTACAGCTCAAGAGTAACGTAGCTGGTAGCTGGAGGGCACAAGATTTGTAATTTCCCCAATCCCAATTGCTCCTACAGATAACATCATTATTGTCAAAACCAAAAATTGATCTTTGAGATATTTTTCAGACTTTTGTATTCTGGCAACCAACTGACTCCACCTGGACCCATGACTCATACCAAGGAACATGACACCCACACAGAAACTCCCATCCAGAAACTAACTCAGCATGCGAAGGCACTTCGGACACTAATATATTTCATTCCCAATCAATCAGCAGCACACATTTCTTAGCCCCCTGCCTGCCAAATTATACCTAAAAACCCTAGCCTCAGAGCTTTGGGGGAGGTAAATTTGAGAAATGTTTCCTGTCCTTCTGCTCGGTTGGTGATAATTAACTTTTTTTTTTTTTTTTTTTTTTTTTAGACAGGTCTCACTCTGTTGCCCAGGCTGGAGTGCAGTGGTGCAATCTTGGCTCACTGCAGCCTAAATCTTCTGTCCTCAAGTGATCCTCCTTCCTCAGCCTCCCTAGTAGCTGAGACTACAGGTGCCTGACCACCATACCTGACTAATTTTGTTACCGGAAAGGGGTCTCAACCCAGATCCCAAGAGAGGGTTCATGGATCTCACACAATAAAGAATTTGAGGTGAATCCATAGAGTAAAATGAAAGCAAGTTTATTAAGAAGGTAAAGGAATAGAGAATGGCTACTCCATAAGCAGAGCAGCCCCGAGGGCTGCTGGTAGCCCATTTTAATCATTATTTCTTGATTATATGCCAAACAAAGGGTGGACTATTCATACCTCCCCTTTTTAGACCATATACGGTAACTTCCTGACATTGCCATAGTATTTGTAAACTGGCATGGCCCTGGTGGGAGTGTGGCAGTGAGGAGGACCAGAGATTACTCTCACTGCCATCTTGGTTTTGGTGGGTTTTAGCTGGCTTCTTTACTCTTTTATAAGCAAGGTCTTTATGACTTGTATCTTGTGCTGACTTCCTATCTCATCCTGTGACTTAGAATGCCTAACTGGCTGGGAATCCAACCCAGCAGTTCTCAGCCTTATTTTACCCAGCCCCTACTCAAGATGGAGTTGCACTGGTTCAAACATCTCTGACATTTCCCAGCTTCCTTTTATAAGAGAACCCTTAATCCTGAGGGTTACAGAGGGATAAAGATCCATCTTCTGTAACTTCATGCTAAATAGGTGCGATGATATTTCTGCCTAACTATTAGGGTTTCTTGTATTTGGGATAGAGAGGAGCTCAGTCAGAAAGTGTTGGTATGGCAAGGGTCATTTATAACCTTTAAGTTCTGACAAAAGGTGATATCCAGAAGACTAATAAGTGTTCAGTTTAAGAGAGCATTGTGTAAACTTATCCTGCATGCCTACACACAGAGTACAACAGCAGTATATTCCACAAGAGTAAAGCTAAATAAGCAAAATTATCCCAAGTAAATGAAATAAGAAGCCTTTCCATGAACTGGGCAACTGTTGAAACCAAGCTGATATGATATGGGGTTGCTAGATGATTCCAGTATGTGCCCAGAATTAGAATATTGTTCCAGATTTTTACATTACTCATCCCTCTTGTTCCTTCTGAGCAGCAAACAGAGATCACTAGTTGGTTCACAGGAATAAGTAGAGTTAATCTAGATTGCAGAAAAAAAACCTCAAAAACAACTGATGAGGCTAGAATCTAATAACAGGTGTACCATAGTTCTTGAAAGATAATTTTTCTGTCTCCATTCTCTCATTTTTACTAAAGACGAATCATGGTATGACTGATTTGCTTTATTGTATTTGGCCTGATTATTTGTATAAAGTATAGCAAGAATAATTTTTCCCATAGGCTTTTAAAGTTGGCTTTGTTCCATAAGGAATCTCACATAAGATTTCTTTTTAAAGCTGAGCCCAGCCATGGGTTTGTACCCTCAGATACCTATGAGTTGGGTAAATTCCTCTCCTCTTGAGGTCTCAAGATAACTTGGGGCTCAAAGGCCTGTCAGAAAGTGACATTCTTTATTTACCAAAGGTCAGGAACCCTATACAGGGGCTGTGTAGACAAGGTATGAGATCAGCTTTCCCAAGGGGCTTTTATTGGCTCTGTAAGTCAGGTTTGATTCCTTAAAGAAAAGCCATGCCATTCCTGTCAAAACCTCAGTAAAATAACCAGTTTCTCCAATTGTGTCCTGTTACAAATGAAAATAGATGCTTATTGCACTTCTGCAAATAACTATATTGCCATAAATTAAGAATACTCACAAATAATCTTCAAGTTCTGCAGAAATCAGGTAGAGAGCTCCAAATTTTGTTCACAGGAGTATACCTTACTCAATTGTTAAAAGCTGTAAATAGCTCAAAGGAAAAGTTTTCTTGACTCTGAAAAACAAAACAAAGAATCAGCAATTTTTAAAGCAAAAAGTCAGAAAAGATTCCAGTCTTCTATTAGTTCAGTCTATCCAGTTAAGTCCTGTTCTGCTTGATATTCATGAACATTTCAGCTTCTGATGGGTCCTGAAAGTTTTTTCCTCTATTCTAACATCACAATCTCCAAAGTTACCAGAAAACCTACATTTAAGAACATCTTTTAGAGTTCTATAGTTGATTATAAACCACCTTCTGAAGAGGATTAAAACAAGACAGCAGTTGTCTGTGAATGACAAAAAGCCTTAGGGCAGCCACAGTCAAAAACACAATTGAGGCCGGGCATGGTGGCTCATACCTGTAATCCCAGCAGTTTGGGAGGCCGAGGTGGGTGGGTCACTTGAGGTCAGGATTTTGAGAGCAGCTTGGCCAACCTGGTGAAACCTAATCTCTATTAAAAATACAAAATTAGTTGGGTGTGGTGGCATGGGCCTGTAATCCCAGTTACTCAGGAGGCTGAGGTAGGAGAATCACTTGAACCTGGGAGGCAGAGGTTGCAGTGCCAAGATCACACCATTGCATTCCAACCTGGGCAACAGAGCAAGACTCTGTCTCAAAAAAACAAAACAAAACAAAACAAAAACAAAAAACCACGATTGACAAAGAAATTTGTTACCTCTGTGGCACACAATAATTTAACATAACAGTTATTACTAATAATGTACACTAAGTCCTACCAGAATTATAGGAGTTTCACATAACTTTTGAACACATACCAGTAAGATATTTATACAAATGCAGCCCAAAGAAAGTCAAACATTATTTCATATTTGACAATGCTTCCTGTATAATTTTTATGCCAAATAAGCCAAGTTATGTTATTTTTGGACTTTAGGAAACCTAATATCTTAAAAGATTAATTAGGTCAGAAAAAGACATAATTTATAATTTTTGTTAAAGAGCAGATCAGTGCTCTAAGAAAAACCTGTTGTGCTTTTATTCCAATATTCAATTTATTGAAAAACTGAAGATTATTCCTTTAACTTTAGCCAATATGTTCACACACATAATTTCTTTCGCAAGACCAATTTTTCACAAACCTTCCAAAAAGTCAAAGAAGCAGTTCTTTACCTTAAAGCATTTAGCAAACCTAATATCTGACCTGCCTAATTTAGACCAAATGTCTACATTTTTGAAGATATTTTTACCAATAATCTTTAAAACCATTTTTATTTCTCAAAGATTACTCAAGTCACGTGAACTAAAATGCATCACACGTTTTACTTTTCTGACAAAATATTTGCCTACCTAGTTATTATACACCAAAGCTCTCTCATAATGGGAAGTAATTTTTAATACCCTCAAAAGTAAAAAATGTCAGTTAATGCAATGAAAAACAGTACAAAGCCTTAGATTCTGAGAGGAATCTATCCACTTTTTCATTCCTGGGGTTCCATGAGGAAAACAGAGGTTTTTCCCAAAATGGGATCCGTGGCTCCTCCTATGTTTTTCCCAAGGATTTCCAGGCTGTTAGAGCTTGAATAAGCTGACTTAACCACAGTGGTCTTTTAAAAAGTCCTTTTAAATCTCGTATTACCAGACTTTAGCCAGGCCAAATGGCCAAGATTCCTGGCTTTTGAACTTTATCAAAAGCAACCTCACAGGTGAAACCAAGTCTTAACTAAAGTTATGGCTTAATCACGAGCGTATGAGGTATTTTCAAAAAGGTGGCAAGCAGTTTTTACAAGATCTAGAATCTCCAATGGTAGCTAAAAGAAAGGAAGATTCAAGAAGGGAAACCAGAAATTGCACATGGAGGAGAAGAGAATCAACAAATGTTAAAGGTCATGCAGAAATCAAACCAGAAAGGAGTCATCTCCTAAGCTGGAATTGAACCCGGGCCATCATTGTAAAATGGCAGAGACCAAGAGAAGGTACTGCCACGTGGTTACGAGGTCAAGCTCCCAAGGACATGAAACAAGATGAGAGGGAAACTTTATCCAATTTTGTTGGTTTCAGAGACCTGCAGCAAAAATTGTAACTGACCAGTTTGCTGGACCATCTTGAACAGTGGGTTTACAGGGGTCCCAGGCTTGCATTCTATCCTAGGGTACCCATCTTTATGACAGAACAATACAGAAAGACACACAAAGCACACCAGATTTGCTACAGCATAAGATTACCCTCACAAATCCTTTTTCTCATTAATCGAAACTTTACAGAAGATAAACAGAGATTTTTACCATTCATTCAATCAGTTTGCACAGCAAGAGGGAGAGGCCAGAAGTCTGACTGGTAAGAAATTCTTACCCTCTTGCCAGCATGCCAGGCTTCTGGGTTCCCTTTCCCTGAGTGGCCCTAGTGACCTGGCTTGCTGCACCATAGCCCTGTGGGCCAACCCTCAACACAAAGGAAAATTATCTTTTTCCATTCTGGCTGGAGCAAAATACGTGTGACAAAACACAGACATCAGTCACTTTGCTTAGCACCCAACATCAAACTGGCAAGGCTCAAACTTGCCCCCGGTTGGCCCCATAATTGTTAATCCAACCTCCAACCAGGAGTTTCAGTTTGTGGTCTCTGGGCAAGATGGTAGCCCTGGGTAATAGAAAAGATAAGAAAGAGAAAGGAGAGAAAAGGAGTAAAGCGTTGTCTGCAGTAGGGTAGGGAAGGTGAAGAGCTCAGAGAGGCCAGAGAAAAACTCACCCATCCCATCAATGCTGAATCAAAAGTTCAGGTGGCTGCTTGTCAGTCATGAAGGGATCTTTTCCAGCAGTTTCACCAGCTTTCAAGTTTCCCCCTTTAGGGAGGAAAAAGCCCCCCATGTCCCATGATCCTGTACATAACTAATTCTGTCACCCACAGCCATCAGCAAAGAGTACAAGGCAGACTTATCCAAAGAAACAGCAGTTAACATCCTGTAGTGCCAAACCTCTTCTTAGCTGGGAGGGAATTTACCAAGACAGGCCTCCAACCCCCTAAATTTTAGGAAGGACTCTAATCTTCCTAAGTTGGGCCGTGAACCCAGGTTTGGTCAAGCATCCTTGCCTTTTCTTAAGAGGGGTCTTTAACCCTCTCTGTCTTAGGAGAGACTCTAACTCCCCCTAAGTTGGACCCCTAACCCAATCCCATCCTTTACCTGGGTACTCCACCACATACCCAAAGTCAGCCAGACAGTGCTAGTCTATTTCCTTTGGGTCGAGGGTCTCCTCAGTATAGTGTCTTCATGGCTCTCCAGAAAGATGTTACTGGAAAGGGATCCTGATCCAGACCCCAAGAGGGGGTTATTGGATCTTGTGCAAGAAAGAATTCAGGGTGAGTCTATGAAGTGAAAATAAGTACATAAAGAAAGTAAAGGAATAAAAGAATGGCTACTCCATTGGCAGAGCAGCCCCAAGGACTGCTGGTTACCCTTTTTAATGGTTATTTCTTAATTATATGCTAACCAAGGGGTGGATTATTCCTGCCTCCCCCTTTTTAGACCATATAGGGTAACTTCCTGACACCGTCATAGCGTTTGCAAACTGTCATGGCGCTGGTGGGAGTGTAGCAGTGAGGATAACCAGAGGTCACGCTCATGGCCATCTTGGTTTTGGTGGGTTTTAGCTGGCTTCTTTATTCAATCTGTTTTATCAGCAAGGTCTTTATGACCTGTATCTTGTGCCAACCTCCTATCTCATCCTGTAAATTAGAATGCCTAACCAGCTGGGAATGCAGCTCAGCAGGTCTCAGCCTTATTTTGCCCAGCTCCTATTCAAAATGGAGTTGCTCTGGTTCAAACACCTCTGAAAATTTTGTTTATTTTTTTGTAGAGATGAGGTCTCACTATGCTGCCCAGGCTGGTCTCAAACTCCTGGGCTCAAGTGATCCTCCTGCCTTGGTCTCCCAAAGTGCTGAGATTACAGGTGTGAGCCACCATGTCCAGCTAATTAAACTGTTTATTTGCTGCAATACCTCATGTTCTTAGTGCATTAGCTTTTCTGGACAGTGGGCAAGACGAACCCATTAGGTCGTTACAGTTTGGGTGGTATTTTCTGGGATCTGGACCTGGAGAATCTGCTCAATCAGAAGAGGGAGCCAGCCATGGTGGCATGAGCACCTGTAGTCCCAGCTACTTAGAAGACTGAGGCAGGAGGATCACTTGAGCCCATGAGTTTGAGTCCAGCCTGGGCAACATAGTGAGACCCCGTCTCTAATTTTATGAAAAGAGAGAGAGAGGAAATAGGGGAGGAAGAGCCAGGGATAAGAAATGCAGGGGACTGCCGGGTGTGGTGGCTCACGCCTGTAATCCCAGCACTTTGGGAGGCTGAGGTGGGCAGATCACGAGGTCAGGAGTTCGAGACCAGCCTGGCCAGCGTAATTAAAACCCGTCTCTACTAAAGACACACAAAATATTAGCTGGGTGTGGTGGCGTGTGCCTGTAATCCCAGCTACTTGGGAGGCTGAGGCAGGAGAATTGCTTGAACCCAGGAGGCAGAGGTTGCAGTGAGCCAAGATTGCGCCATTGTACTGCATCCTGGGTGACAGGGTGAGACCCCATCTCAAAATAAAAAAAAAAAAAAAGAAAAGAAAAAAAGAAATGCAGGGGACATCAACATTCAAAGGCAGTGGGGGAGCCAAGGTAATTTTTCGACAGAGAATCCAGTGTTAGCCTAAATTCCATCTAGATTCACAGGCCCCGGAAAGCAGGACTTTGAGAGATGGAGAGGAGGTAATTTGGAACCAGGAGCCTTCAGATGGGTAGAACACAGTGAGTGCTAGGTACGGGTGACGGTGGCAATTAGAAACCAGCCCCAGCCTGGTGCATTGTGGGACAGAGGTGCTGGGGTGTCTGGAATTGGAGAGAAGTGTGGGAAGTGAAGTGAGAGGGTGCTCAGACAAACTTGACTCTGGAATTTCCCCAGGCAGGCTCTGACTGGGCTCTCCTGAGGAAGGACTTCGGCTTGGTAGCTGGAGCAGGCTCCCTGGGCCGAAGGGAGGACAGGGTGGGGCAGAGCCTATGAGAATGGCTGTAAGACTCTTACTGCAAGAACTCAGTGAGCTGCCGTCCTCCCCCTCCCCCACCACACAAACTCCCTTCCTGCTTTGTTGATGATTTCTTAGCTCTGGACACTTCCAGTGCATTTATAGCTAAGCTTATAATCGGACGCCTACTTGTCATTTTATAAGTATAGCTCTGGGTCACTCTTTGCCCATCAATTAACTCAATTATGGTGTTTGCTGTCTGTCCTCTTTCTACTTTCTGGATACCTTGTATGGACCTAGATGTGGTTCCAGGGACACTT
This sequence comes from Nomascus leucogenys, assembly GCF_006542625.1. NCBI lineage: Eukaryota > Metazoa > Chordata > Mammalia > Primates > Hylobatidae > Nomascus > Nomascus leucogenys. The sequence continues at coordinate 96,893,295 of NC_044383.1, read as the reverse complement.
TGAATAGAAAGGCCAGGCTGAGATGAGAGTTGGGCCTCTTGGACCACAGGACATCAGAACATTTACTCACATGCCAGGGACTCTAAGTCACCCAACTGAACAACGACTCCTTCTAGATTTAGAAGAATGCACATACATAGTTTCCTCTCAGGCCCCTGCTTTCTCCCCTCCCTCTCTTCCCACCTCCCTTCCACTCACTGGCAGAAATATATCCACCCCGTATTGTGTTACGATGACTTTATTGTATTTCTAAAGGGCAAGCGTGTTGTTGATAGGCTCCCTTTTAGGAAGCCGAAAGGCTTGCCTGAGTGGTGGGTGGGGTTAGAGCCAGGCCCCCAGTCTTCTTCCATTCATGTGTGGAGAAACTGCTTTTAGGAAATTGCTTACATTTTGTTTTATTATTCCCTATGCTTGGACTATGTCCATTCATTCATTTATTCAACATGTATTTATTGAGCACCTACTATATGTCAAAATGCTTGCACTCATGGAGCTTGTATTTGACAGTAATGATATCAGAATGCATATATTATATATGTATTATATATGAATGTATCACATATATATATATAAAATTAGGTTGAAGAAAAACAAAACAAGGTAGCATATTAAGGGGCTAGAAAGTGATGAGGACTGATGTTTTAGGAGGAGCAGAGAACAGTGACCTGACTGAAGTGAGGAAATGAGCCATGTGGCTCTCCAGGACCAGAAGTTTCAGGCAGAGGAATAGCACGTGTAAAATCCAGAGACTAGGGAGGTGAGTGTTTACTGTGTTTGCTGTCTTTGAGGATGAGCAAGGATGCCAGTGTGGCTGGAGTGGAGCAGGAGTTGAGAAAGAGTGGTAGGGAGGTGGGTCAGAGAAGCAGCCAGAGCCGTGGCCGGACTTTGCATTTTGTTCTGAGCATGATAGGAAGCAGCTGAGCAAGGGAGGGACTCGATCTGGATTCTATTTCTGATGAGCACTTTCCTGCTATGTGGGGTGAGGGAGGAAGCAAGGAGAGCAGCTGGGAGAGACAGAGTATAACAGAATCAGGGTCTATTATAAAGGAAGAGCAACCAGAATTTTCTAATGGAAAAGGATATGGAGTGTGAACGCAAAAGAGGAGTAGTAAAAGACACCAGGGGTTTTGGCCTGAGCAACTCAGGGACAGGGGTGTCATTTACTGAGATGGGAAGTGCTGGAGAGGAACAGGAGTGAGGATGGCCACGGTGAAATGTGGCTTTGGGATGTGTGTTGGAGATGTGGAGAAGGTGGAGGTGTTAACAAGTCTAGAGTGCTGGGATGAGGTCATGATGGACATGTAAATCTGGGGATTATCAATGTATGTTTTGAAAGCCATTAAGATGGTCTGTAAAGAACCAGATGGTGAGTGTTTTAGGCATTGTCCCAGCCACTCAACTCTGCCATTATAAAATGAAAGCAGCCACAGACAATATGTGAATGAATGATCATGACCATGTTCCAATAAAACTTTATTTTAGAAAGCAGATAGTGGGTCAGATTTGGCCTATAGGCTATAGTTTGCCAAATCTTAGACAAGGTGGTATTACCTAGGTAGACTGTAAAAACAAAAGGGAAGAACTCAGAGCCTTGGGGCACCCAACACTTAGAAATTGGGAAGAGGAGAGGGATCTAAGAGAATGAGATATAGCAAGCAGCAAGGGAACAGGCAAATTAAGAGATTGGAGTGGCATGGGAGATGGAAGATGTTTCAAGAAGGACAAACCAATATTATGGTGCCAATAAACGTTGTGCAATACATTGAAATGGACAAAAAAATTGAGTGTTCTGTCTAGTATATCCTTCAGGGTTATATTTATTTTTCATTGCTTTTGAGCTATTTTACAATTTTTTAAGTTGTAGAAAACTGACAATAATGCAAATGATTCTTGTCTATGAAAACAAATTATGTCTGGTTCAATGCAGTTAATTGCACTGGTGGAATTGGTAGAATGCAATTGCCCTGTGAATAAACCAGTTTTGCATCTATAATCATGTGATGCTTAACCACAAGGATGTGTTCTAAGAAATGCAGTATTGTTAGGCAATTTTGTGCAAACATCATACAGTGTGCTTACACAAACCTAGATGGTATAGCCCACTACACACCAGGCTGTAGGGTAGAGCCTATTGCTTCGAGGCTACAAACCTGAACAGCATGTTACTGAACTGAATACTGTAGGCAATTGGAACACAGCGGTGGATATTTCTGCATCTAAACACATCTAAATATTAAAAAGGCGCAGTAGAAATACAGTAAAAAAGATTTGAAATGCTACATGTATGTAGTGCACTTACTATGAATGGAACTTACAGGACTGGAAGTTGCCCTGGGGGAGCCAGTGAGTAAGAGATAGTAAATGTGAAGGCTTAGGACATTATTGTACCTGATGGTAGATTTTATAAACACTGTACACCTAGGCTACACTAAATATATTTAACATGTTTTTCTTTCTTCAATAATAAATTAACCTTAGATTACTGTAACATTTTTATTCTATGAACTTTTAAATTTTAACAATCTTGTTGACTCTTTTCTAATAATATTTAGCTTAATACACAAACATATTGTACAGCTGTACAAAAATATTTTTTCTTTATATCCTTATTCTATAAACTTTTTTAATTTAAATTTTTTTTTGTTTTTTACTTTTTAAATTTTTTGTTAAAATGAAGACAGAAACACATACATTAGCCTAGGCCACACAGGGTAAGGATTATCAATATCACTGCCTTCCACCTCTACTCCTTGTCCCACTGGAAGGTCTTCAAGGGCAATAATATCCATGGGGCTGTCATCTCCTATGACAACAATGCCATCTTCTGGAGCACCTCCTGAAGGACTTGTCTTAGGCTGTTTTACAGCTAACTTTTTTTTTTCTTTTGAGACGCAGTTTCACTTTTGTTGCCCAGCCTGGAGTGCAATGCGTGATCTTGGCTCACCGCAACCTCTGCCTCCCGGGTTCAAGCGATTCTCCTGCCTCAGCCTCCCGAGTAGCTGGGATTACAGGCATGTGCCACCACACCTGGCTAATTTTGTATTTTTGTAGAGACGGGGTTTCTCCATGTTGGACAGGTTGGTCTCAAACTCCCAACCTCAGGTGATCTGCCTGCCTCAGCCTCCCAAAGTATTGGGATTACAGGCGTGAGCCAACAAGCCCGGCCTACAGCTAACTTTTTTTATAAGTACAATGAGTACACTCTAAAATAATGATGAAGGTACAGTATAGTAAATACGTAAACTAGTAATACAGTTGCTTATGATCATTATCAAGTTCTATGCACTGTACATAATTGTATGTGCTATGCGTTTATACAACTGGCAGTACGGTAGATTTGTTTACACCAGCATCACCACAAATAGATTGTGTAATGCATTGCGCTATGATTTTAGGACAGCTATGATGTTACAAGGCAATAGGAATTTTTCAGCTCCATTATACCCTATGGGAATACCAACATATATGGGGTCCATTGTTGACCAAAATGATGTTTTGCAATGCGTGACTGTATTTGTAAATTTAGAATAGCATTCCTTATTGCTTTTGTATGTGAGATTCATTAACTTCTTTAAACTGGTTGTAACATCTTACTGGTTCCCTCATTAGTGAGTAAAATAAAATCATTTACATGTGTTCATTTTATATTTGTATGTGAGCCATGATTTCACTTTTTGAAATAATTATTATTTGACAGTGGAGATTGAGTAAAATAAATATTAAGAATTAAGAATTAAAATTGGCAACATACAGATCATGGTGACTTTGATAAGAACTGTTTTGGAGTAGGAAGGGTGAAAGACTGATTGGAGCAAATTGTATAAAGCTATAATAATAAAGACACATGGGCACAGGGGTAAATAAATAGACCAATGGAACAGAGTTAGAGATCCCAGAATAAACCCACACATAAATAGAAACTTTATAGACGGCAGAGGTGGTAATGCAGGAAAAGGATGGAGTACTCAGTAAATGGGGCTGGTACAATTTGTCATCTATATGAGAAAAAAACAAAACTGGATCTCTACCTCAAACAAATCAGTCTGTTCCAGTGGATTTAAAATGATATGGTTTGGATCTGTGTCCTCGCCCAAATCTCACATCGAATTGTAATCCCCAATGTTGGAGGTGAGGGCTGGTGGGAGATGACTGATCATGGAGGAGGATTTCTCATGAATAGTTTAGCACCAACCTCTTGGTGCTGTTCTCCATGATAGTGAGTGAGTTACTGTGAGATCTGGGTGTGTAAAAGTGTGTAGCACCTCTTTACCTCTCTTGCTTCACTCTGGCCATGTGACATGCCTGCTCCCCCTTTGCCCTCTGCCATGATTATAAGTTTCCTGAGGCCTCCCCAGAAACTGAGCAGATGCCAGCATCATGCTTCCTGTACAGCCTACAGAACAGTGAGCCAACTAAAATTCTTTTCTTTGTAAATTACCCCATCTCAGGTATTTCTTTAAAGCAACGTGAAAAGGGACTAATACAGACTTTTAGAAGAAAATAGAAGGGAATATTTTTGTGGCCTCATGGTAATGAAAAAATTTTAAAATAAGACACAAAATCACAAACCTTAAAGGAAAACATTTATGAATTTGACACCATTAAAATTTTAAAAACTTTTGATTGTCAAAAGACACATTAAAGAGATTGAAAATACAATTACTCATAACACTTAACTGACAAAAGATAGGTATCCAGATTCTGCAAAGAACACTTACAAATCAATATAAATAAAAATAACTTAATAGAAAAATGTGCAAAAATATGAATAAACAATTATCAGAAGAGAAAACTCAAATGATCAATGAACATATGAAAAGATTGAAAACCTCACTACTAATTAGGGAAATACAAATTAAAACCCCAATATAATACTATTTTACATCTCTTTAATGGACTAATCTTTAAGAGTCTGATGATCCAAGTATTGGCAAAGATGTGGGGACATTAGAACTTTTATACTCTTTTGATTGGAAGGTAAATTGGTATACTCACTTTAGAAAGCAAGTTGGCAATATTTAATATTTTAAGTTTTTCTAAGGAGTTTTCCAGGAGTTGTTGTGTTATAGGGTATGCATATAACACAGCAACTCCTGGAGATATACCTTAGAAAAACTCACAAATATGTACAGAGGGACAGTTTATAGCAATGTTGCTGTAGTAAAATTTTGGCTATAACCTGCCTGTCCATCAATAAGAAAATGGTTAAGTAAATTGTGGTTTATTAGGACAATGGAATACTATGTAGCAATGGAAAAGAATGGATTAGAGCTGCATGTATCAATATGGATGAATTTCACAAACAGATGTTCAAGGGAAAGAGCAAGTTGCACAATACATGTTTATACCTAGTTTGCACATTTTTGTCAGATTTATCCCTAAGTGTATATATATATATATATATATATTTTTTTTTTTTTTTTTTTTTTGAGACGGAGTCTTGCTTTGTCCCCCAGGCTGGAGTGCAGTGGCGCAATCTCAGCTCACTGCAAGCTCCGCCTCCTGGGTTCACGCCATTCTCCTACCTCAGCCTCCTGAGCAGCTGGGACTACAGGCGCCCGCCACCATGCCTGGCTAATTTTTTGTATTTTTAGTAGGGACAGGGTTTCACCGTGTTAGCCAGGATGGTCTCGATCTCCTGACCTCGTGATCGGCCTGCCTCGGCCTCCCAAAGTGCTGGGATTACAGGCTTGAGCCACTGCGCCCAGCCCCTAAGTATATTTTTAGTGTTATTGAAAATGGTCTTTTAGGCTGGGCCTAGTGGCTCATGCCTGTAATCCCAGCATGGCTTTGGGAGGCTGAGATAGGAGGATTGCTTGAGCCTAGGAGTTCAAGATCAGCCTAGGCAACATAGTGAGACCTCCACTCTACAAAAGAAATAAAAATAGCCAGGCACAGTGGATCATGCCTGTAATCCTATCATTTAGGGAGGCAAAGGTAGGGGTATAGCTTAAGCCCAGGAGTTTGGGACCTGCTTGGGCAATATAGCGAGACCATGTTCTCTACAAAAGGGGGGAAAAAAGGAAAAATAAATAAAAATTTAAAAAATTAGCTGGGCATAGTGGTGCATGCCTGAAGTCACAAATACTCAGGAGGCTGAGGTGGGAGGATCACTTGAGCCTGGGAGGTTGAGGCTGCAGTGGGCTATGATCATTCCACTGCAATCCAGCCTGGACAACACAGTAAGACCCTATATCAAAAAAAAAGAAGAAAACAGTATTTAAAAAATTCCAATTTCTAATTGTTCCTTACTAGTATATAGAAATACATTAGACTGTGTGTATATTAATCTTATATCCTGTAACTTTGCTAAAGTCACTTATTCTAGAAGCTATTAAAAATAGATTCCATCAGATTTTCTCTATATTTGACCATGTCATCTGTGAATAAGTACAGTTTTATTTCTTCCTTTTCAATCTGAATGCCTTTTTTGCCACCTAATGCTCTGGTTAGAACCGCCCATGAAAAGCTAAATAGAAGCAGTGAGAACAGACATCTTTGTCTAGTTCCCAATCTTAAGGAGAAAACATACAGTCTTTCACATGAAGTATACTGTTAGCTATGGGTTGTTTTTTGGAGATGCCCTTTATGAGATGGATATAATTCCCTTCTGTTCTTAGTTTGTTCAGTGTTTTTATTATGAAAAGGTGTTGGCTTCTCCCAGATGTGTTTTTTGCATTGACTGGGATAGTCATGTTTTTCATATGGTCTGTTAGTATGGTAAATTATATTGCTTGATATTCAGATGTTAAATCACTCTTGCATTCTTGTGATAAATCTCATGTGTTCATGATGTACTGTCCTTTTAAATATAAAGAGACATCCAATTTGCTAAAGTTTTGTTGAGAATTATTGCATCTGTGTTCATATAGGCATATTGGTGTATAGTTTTCTTGCCTTGTAAGGTCTTTACCTGGTTTTGATATCAGAGTAATGCTGAACCATTCAGTGATTTGGGAGGTATTCACTCCTCTTCAACTTCCTTGAACAGTTTGTGCAGAATCAATATTATTTCTACCTTAAATGTCTGACTCCGGGGCTTTCTTTCTTTTCTTTTTCTTTTTTCTTTTTTTTGAGGCAGGGTCTCTCTCTGTCACCCAGGCTGGAGTGCAGTGGCCCAATCACAGCTCACTGCAGCCTCAACCTTCCAGGCTCAAGTAATCCTCCCACCTCAGCCTCCCAAGTAGCTAGGATAACAGGCATGCACCACGATGCCTGGCCAAATGTTTTGCATTTTTTATAGAGATGAGGTTTCACCATGTTGCCCAGGCTGATCTCAAACTCCTTGGCTCAGGCGATCCTCCTGCCTCAGCCTCCTAAAGTGTTAGGACTACAGGTATGAGCCACTGCACGTGGCCAACCCTGGGGTTTTCTTTGTGGAAACATGTGTTAGTCTGTTTGCATTGCTATAAAGGAACACCTGAGACTGGATAATTTATAAAGAAAGGAGATTTATTTGGCTGTACATGAAGCATATAGTGCCAGCATCTGCTTCTGTCGAGGGCCTCAGGAAGATTCCGGTTATGGCAGAAGATGAAGCGGTGCCTGAGTCACATGGTGAGAGAAGGAACAAGAGAGAAGGAGGAGGAAGTTCCAGACTCTTTCAAACAACCAGATCTTGTGTGAACTCATAACTGAGAATTCACTCATTACTGGGGAGGATGGCACCAAGACATTCATGAAGGATCCATGATCCAAACCCCTCCCACCAGGCCCCACCTCCAACATTGGGGACTACATTTCAACACGAGATTTGGAGAGGACAAACATCCAAACTATATCAGAAGGTTTTTAATTGCATATTCAATTTCTTTAATAGATGTAGGCCTATTTCGGTTATCTATTTCTTCTTGAGTGTTGTTAGATTGTATTTTTCAAGTAATTTGTCCATTTTATCCATATTGTGACATTTCAATCTGGTGAAATAAGAATAGTGTTCATATCAAAGTTCAGTTTCTCCACATCTTTTCCAGGTAACTCTCCCTTTGGTGCTTTGAAGCAATATGGCGTCTTGACTGGCTGCCATGGCCCCCACCTTTCCTCCTAGGCTCAGCCCTTGGCATAGCCACTCCTCACTACCCTCTCATCTTCCCCCCACCTTGTATCCCTCCAGCATTCTTCACCTGAAGAACTTAGGCTTTCTTAAGTCTCTTTAGTTAGCAGGAAACTATCTAATTTTAAAACCCTCTCCAAGTTGTTTATTACTTAAGGGATTAGTCCTTCTAAGAGTATTTATGTTTCGAAAGAGAATGTCTAGATAGGATTGTGCGTAACAAAAATAAGTCAATTTTTAATGGTGTTATTGTAGGCTCTGTGACAAGTCGGGGAGGGAAGCACTTTGGGAAATGGACTCTCCTCTCTTTCAAATACTATTCAAATACAAGTTTGCTCCTGTTACTCTTCTGCTTTAAGACTGTCTACGGGGAGTTCCCTTTGTCCTTTGGTCAAAGTAAAATGTTTGACACAGCCTTGCAAGATCCTGCCGCTTCTCAGAGCCATCAGACCCACTCTTGATGCTCTGCTCTGGTGGAGCTCTGTCCTGGCCCTCAAACTGTTGGATTTCTCTGAGAAAGCGATATGTGTGCTCAGATTTTAAGGATGAGGTGGCGAAGTTCAAAGAGAGGGCATTTGCTATGGAACTGAGGCTACCAAAGTGAGGAAGAGAACACATCCCTGTTCTCTAGGAGCTCAAGGTTTAGTGGCCTTATAGAGTAGAATAGCACACTGACAGTGGGGCCAGGGACTGCCAGGCTGACTAGAGAAGGCAACTCTCACCGTGGATATAGTCGGAAACTATAGCTTTTCTGCTTCAGCGCTGTGGACCAGCCATTGACCTTTCTTCCCTAAAGTTCATTCACCTGATACCTTCCAGAAGGAAGGTCACCCCCTGCCTGGGTTGGCTATGGGCCAAACCCCTGCCCACTCCAAAGTGTGGCTTGGAATGACGTGGTCTGCTTATTGAAAATCAGATTTCGGGAGGCCAAGGCGGTCGGATCACGAGGTCAGGAGATCGAGACCATCCTGGCTAATATGGTGAAAACCCGTCTCTACTAAAAATACAAAATATTAGCTGGGCGTGGTGGCGGGCACCTCCCAGCTACTTGGGAGGCTGAGGCAGGAGAATGATGTGAACCCGGGAGGTGAAGCTTGCAGTGAGCCGAGATTGCACCACTGCACTCCAGCCTGGGCATCAAAAAAAAAAAAAAAAAAATCAGATTCTTATTCCCAAGGCATCCTGAATCACCAGGGATGGAGTCTAGAAATAAATGTACATTTATTTATTTTTTATTTTTGTATAGACGAGGTGTCGCTATATGTTGCCCAGGCTGGTCTCAAACTCCTTGGCTCCAGCAATCCTCCCACCTTGGCCTCCCAAAGCACTGGGATTACAGGCCTGAGCCACCGCACCGGCCTAATTGTACCTTTTTTTTTTTGAGACGGAGTTTCACTCTTGTTGCTCAGGCTGGAATGCAATGGCACGACCTTGGCTCACTGCAACCTCCGCCTCCAGGGTTCAAGCGATTCTTCTGCCTCAGCCTCCCGAGTAGCTGGGATTACAGGCATGTGCCACCACGCCTGGTTTATTTTGTATTTTTAGTAGAGACGGGGTTTCTCCATGTTGGTCAGGCTAGTCGTGAACTCCCGACCTCAGGTGATCCGCCCGCCTCGGCCTCCCAAAGTGCTGGGATTACAGGCGTGAGCCAGTACGCCCGGCCTTAAATGTACCTTTTAAACCAAGTTCTGCAGCAGATTCTGAGGCATGAAAGTTTGAGAGCCATGTTTGTGAGGGGCGTCATGCTGAAGGCCATATATTCTTGCGGCCCCCGGACGGAGCCTGGCCCTTGCATTCCCTCCCTGGGCTCTCTCTCAGTGACAACTTTTCCCAGGCGTCGGGGCTGCCCTCGAGCGTGGCGACCCCGCGGACACGTTGCCAAGAGCCAGGCTGGGCGGCGGGGCGGGCGGGAGAGCGGTGGGGCTGGGGGCGCGGGCACCATGCGACCGCGGGCTCCGGGACCACAGCGCGCCGGGGAGGAGGCTGAGGCGGCGGGAAAAAGCCGAAGATACTTGGGGGGACGGAGGGGCCAAGCGACGGAGGGAGGAACAGAATACAGCCTCGCGCTGGTCCCGAGCACTGGGACGCGCGGGGAGCGCAGGAGGCTGGGTGGGGAGGTTCGGGGCGGGGCGGGGCAGGGCGCGCTACCCGCAGCCCCAGGAGCTCGGCTAACTCGGCGCCCAGTGCACTGCCGCACCATGGGGTCCCGCCACTTCGAGCGGATTTATGACCACGTGGGGCACTTCGGCAGGTATGGGGGGGTGGGGTGCGCCACGCGGGAGGCAGCGCCGAGGAGTCTGTTTCTTTCAGTTGCCGCGGGGTTCTCGCGCGGCGCTCGCGATCCGAAAACATCTCTACTCCCTCCTTCCCCCGCGCAGTCCGGACACAGGAGTCCAGACGCCGGCGCCGAGCTGGGCTTGTGCCCTAGGACTCTGGCAGCGGGACCTGGCATGGTGAGCAGAGGCGCTGGGCTCCCTCGGGGCGCGCCTGTTGCCGGGCAGGTGGGACCTGGCGCGTGCTCTCCGCGGCAGCAGATGCTGGAGGCACCCCCCCGCCGTGAGGGGCCAGATCGCACGCGTAGCGGGTGCCTGTGCCTGGGCGCCCGTTTCTCTAATCCGCCGCCACTTCCCTAGACGGCTGCTGCCGCGTTCTGCCTGGCGCCGCCGTAGGGCCTCCCTCTGTGCCTGGCGGGTATTCCCCAGGGACAACCGTTAGTCAGAGTTGGTTGCCGTTTATGAAAACCTAATATGTGCCAGGTACACTGTACCTGGCGCTTACACATAGTTCTTCATTTGATGTTCACCGGGACCCTGTAAAGGAAGTGTTCAAATCCTTATTTCAGTGATTGGGAAACTGAAGCTGGCGGGGTCAAGGACTCATAGCCAACTCATGGTGGAACCACGTTTAACCTCTGTACACCCTCTTTTCATTTGTTAAATTGATTAAAAAATTTTTAAATTATTCATTCGTTCGTTCATTCATGGACAGAGCTCCTCTATCTGATTCAGTGTTTTGAGAGGAGAGGTAGCCAGGTGAGGGGCCATGCAGCGTGATGGCCGGAGATTTGGAGCTGCGTCTAAATCCTGGCCTGCTACTTACCTCTCATGTGATTCTGGAGATACTTTGTGTCTCAGTTTCCTATCCAGAAAATGGGAATCAGGCTGAGCGAAGAGATGATGTGGTGCTGTTCTTCAAGGCGGAAGGTTGCATGCGTTTTGGTTTTGATTCCCAGTGTCTGCAAAAAAGAGCTGTTAGGACAGAGGAAAGGGGCAGGAAGCCCCAGCTGTTCCCTGCTTCCTTCTGCTTGCATCATTGAACTCTGCCTTGTGCCTGGCTCGGTCATAAGCCGTTGGTACATGTTACTTCCTTTAATCTTCACTACAGTCTTATAAGGTTGGTAGTATCACCCTCTTTTCACAGATGAGAAAACCAAGGTTTCTGCCTAAGCACAAATCTAATACTAGCAGGGCAGAATTGGATGCCATTGGATGCCCATCACCTCCACAGCCCACACTCTCAACCATGATGCACTGCTGAGCACGGTTAGGTGACGGCTCCTCGGCTGGGCCAAGCTCTTTATGTATGATCTCATTTCATCCTTCTGGAAGCAGAATAGCACAGAGGTTAAAAGATCAGTTTTAGGGCTGGATGTCTAAGTTCCCATTCTGGCGCTACCACACATTAACTATATGGTCTTGAGCATTTTATTTACCACTTTCTTATCTGTAAAATGGGGCTAATAATAGCAGTACAAATGTTTTCAAATAGGAGTAGTGAAAATGTGTATATGAGGACTCTGCGTGCAGTTTCTGATCCTCACAGTAACTCAATGAGGTAGGTGGTACTAACACCTTAGTTCCCCTGTGTTTTTTAGGGATTAGCTGAGGTAATTATATTAGTTGGTGTTTGACTAAGGTGCCCTATCAAACAGATTCCTCAAATGGAAGTTTATTCCTCTCCAGTAACTGCCCACAGCAGGATCTGTGCTACAAGGCCATTCAGGGACCCTAGCAGGTGGGGCAGCTCTGCCATCCACTGCATGGGGCTCCCTGTCTGTGCCTGGAGCAGCTGCTCACCCATGGTGACAGCTCACTATGGTGAAAAGGGGGCAAATGGGTTTGAGGAGACAGCTCTTAGCTGGCCACCATAATGTATGCAAAAGTCTTATTATTCAGTAAGTTCTCAATAAGTCATGGCTATTATCGTTACCTGAGTTCCCATATTGGTGGTCCGGGTTGACTCGTGAAAGCAGCTTACAGGAGGGAAAATGGTAACAAACCACTGGTTATGTAGCAGAAGATGAAAACAGTGTGACTGTAACACAGTACCCCATTTTTCTCAGATATTTGTTCTAATTGGTCTCTGTTCTTTGTAAACAGAAAGGAAAGTTATTGTGATGATTATTTAGTCCTCTGTTTAAGGGAGCCTAGTGAAAGTGTTAAGTAGAGCAGTGGTCCCCAACCTTTTTAGCACCAGGGACTGGTTTTGTGGAAAACATTTTTTCCCCAGACCTGGTCCCCAACCTTTTTAGCACCAGGGACTGGTTTCGTGGAAGACATTTTTTCCACAGACCTGTGGTGGGGTCGGGGGGATGGTTTCAGGATGAAACTGTTTCACCTCAGATCATCAGGCATTAGATTCTCACAAGGAGCATTCAACCTAAGTCCCTCGCATGTGCAGTTCACAAGGGGTTCACGTTCCTATGAGAATCTAATGCCACCGCTGATCTGACAGGAGGTGGAGCTCAGGAGGTAATGCTCGCTGGCCGCTGCTCGCCTCCTACTGTGTGGCCCAGTTTCTAACAGGCCATGGACCAGTACTGGTCAATGGCCCGGGGCTTGGGGACCTCTAAAGTAGAGAACCCTGATCACCTCTCATTTCTCATTGGTCATTTCTAGAATAAGGAAGCACTATTCTAGTGCTGTATTTATTTCCCCTTTAAAAGGGGAAAACAGACCAGGTGCGGTGGTTCATGCCTGTAATCCCAGCACTTTGGGAGGCCAAGGCAGGCGGATCATGAGGTCAGGAGCTCGAGACCAGCCTGGCCAAGATGATGAAACCCCGTCTGTACTATAAATACAAAAATTAGCCATGCACAGTGGCGGGCGCTTGTAATCCCAGCTACTTGGGAGGCGGAGGCAGGAGAATCGCTTGAACCTAGGGGGTGGAGGTTGCAGTGAGCCAAGATCGCGCCACTGCACTCCAGCCTGGGTGGCAGAGCGAGACTTTGTCTCAAAAAAAAAAAAAAAAAAAAAAAAAAAAACTGGGCACGGTGGCTCACGCCTGTAATCCCAGCACTTTGGGAGGCTGAGGTGGGCAGATCATGAAGTCAGGAGATCGAGACCATCCTGGCTAACGCAGTGAAACCCCGTCCCTACTAAAAATACAAAAAAATTAGCCGGGGGTGGTGGCGGGCACTTGTAGTCCAACTACTCGGGAGGCTGAGGCAGAAGAATGGCATGAACATGGGAGGCGGAGCTTGCAGTGAGCAGAGATTGTGCCACTGCACTCCAGCCCAGGCGACAGAGCGAGACTCCATCTCAAAAAAAAAGGGAGGGGCGGGGGGAAACAGGATACCTGAAAAGAACTAAAATACCATTCCAGGATTTCTCCTGAAACACATCGTGGTTCCATAAACTTCAAGCTTAAGCTCCATATGAAAAGAAATTTAGGAGACTGAGATTTAGGCACCTGTGTTGGGAGGATCTGAACCTGGGTCCCTGAGTTAGTTGTCCTGGGATAAGAGGAGAGACAGTTTAAAAGTTTAGAGTTGGAATGTGGAGCCTGTGGCAGACCTTCATCAATGGATAGAGGTAGGGTTTTGTTTTTTGTTTTTTTTTTTTTCAATATATAGAGTTTTTCTGGCTCTTTTTTGACTTCAGCATATGAACATCATAACATCTACTACATAACCCTATGTGGTAGGGTACAGTGTGCCATACAGTGCTTTCCGCGTGTTAACTCATTTCATTCCCACAAAGCCCATTGTTTAGATGAGGAAACTGAGGCACAGAAAGGCTAAGGATCTTGCTCATGGTCCCTGGTCATAAGTAACAGGGCCAAGATCAAACCTTGGCACTCTGGCTCCAGAGTCCATGCTCTTAGCTACGATGGGCTCCAACAGTTACGCTTTTATACGGAATGATATAATCTAGGACTGAAAGCAATTTTCTTCATCCGTCACCCAGATTGCATGGGTCCATTGCCTGGGGCTTCTGGCCGCCCTTGCTTTTCCTCTCCTCTGGATTTTCTGCCGATTGTGTTTGTGTGATTATTTTTCCATTAGTGTGTCACATCTATAAGCCTGTTGTCCTGGTGGACCCCTAGGTTGGGTACATGCGTGACACCCCTGAGGGCCAAGAATCTTTGTAAAAGAGAGAGTGATGTGTTAGAATGCTAGATGCCTAAGGAAATGGGGTTTGGTTTTTTTCAAGAGGTTATTCTTGCAAAAGGGAAAGGGAAATTTGAATTGAGGGAGTGCTTAGGACCTTTCTAGCACATGGAAATCATGTTTATGTGAACTAGCATGGCTTGATTGGGGGCTACTTAGTGGTTTATTATTTTGGGGTTATAAAATATGAGAGTGAGAGAGGCAGGAGGTAAGCTTACAGTCATCTCCATGAGTGTTTTTGTAGGTCATGCTGCAGAGTTTGGGTATCAGAAGATTACTTTGCAGTGCAGAGGGTGGATTGGAGGGGCAGTGAGTAGGACACGGGGCCCAGTGAAGACCTAGATAAGAGCCCAGGTGAGAGAGAAAGAGGGTCTGGACAGTGGGAGTGTGGGCAGGGAGAACCAGACAGTTTTAGCAGGTGGAGTTGATGGGACCTCTTGGCCCTAAGGCATGAAGGAGAAGTGAATGGGACCACATACCCCTCCTAGCCCACCCCATGTCCCATGCCCTGGATTTCTAGTTTGTGTTGGTGATGGTAGCCTAAACTCAGAAAGTTACCCTCCAGGCGGGGCAGGCCTAGATATCGAGCTCAGTTTGAGATTGGTTTACCTTGAGTTCCTTGTGGGAATTCCAGGTGGAGACATCCAGGGGGAAGTTGGGTAGATAATCTGTTGCTCAGGGAAAATGCCCCCTTGTCAATATGGATCAGGTGGACACCCAGGGCTGCAGTCCAGCTGGCCAGTGCCTTGTGGACAGATTAGGCATGCCTTGGCACCTGTTCCAGTTGTGCCTCAGCAGGGGCGTTGCTGAATACTTTTCCCTCTCCCTGGGCCCTGTAGATAGAAAACTTTTAAACTGATATATTACATATATGCAGAAAAGTGTCCACCATAATCTACAACCTGATGAATTGTCATACAGTGAACACACCTGTGTTACCTCCACCCAAATCATCTCCTCTTATGCCTTCCCCCAAGCCCTGCTCCGTCCCTGTCCCCCAAGCTCACTACTGTCCTTACATCAACCATACTAAATGTTACATAAGTGGGGTAAAAAGCACGTGCCCTTTGGCTTCTTTTGTTCCACACTGTGTTTGTGAGGTCCACCCATATTGTGTGTCACAGTAGTTAGTCGATTTTCATAGCTACATAGTATTTAATGGCACGAATATTTCACGGTTCATTCATTTACTGTTAACAGACGTTTAGACTGTCTCCAGGTTGGGCTTATTATGAGCTGCCTTTCTTGCATTTGTCTTTCAGGGTAGGGTTATGTGTCGCTTAACGATAGAGATACTTCTGAAAAGTTCATCGTTAGATGATTTTGTTGCTCTGCAAACATCACAGACTATATTTACACAAACCTAGATGGTACAGCCTGCTACACACTTAGGCTCTGTGGTATAGCCCCCTGCTCCTAGACTACAAACCTGCACAGCATGTTATTGTACTGAATACTGTAGGCAGTTGTAACACAATGGGAAGTATCTGTGTACCTAAACATGGAAAGGGTATAGTAAAAATATGGTATTAATATTATAATCTTATGGGACCACTGTTGTATATGTGGTTCATCATTGACTGAAACGTCGTTTTGTGGTATGTGGCTCTACCTGTGTATGCATTTCGCTGGGTAGATACCTAGGAGATGCTGTCACAGGCGGTGCATGTGGTCAGCTGCCAGAGAGTTTTGCAAAGTGGTTATAACAAATGTCACCCTCACAAGCTGTTTATTGGTTTTTGGTTGCTCCACAACAATTGTCCAATAGTTTGAATGTCAAACCTTGTATCAGTACATAGTTTAACCAGAAAACTAGATATCCTGGGGCAATGTTTTCATCCATATCGGCATCTCCTAGGAAGCTTCTTAAGCTTGTAGAGGCCTTGACCTCACCTTAGACCTCCTGAATCACAATTACTAAGAGGGGGGCAGAAAGACAAACCCTAGCTTCAGAGGCCTGCCAGGGTGGGTGCTGTGTTGGTGTGTGTGTGTGTGTGTGTGTGTGTGTGTGTGTACAAGAGAAAAAGAGACAAAGAAAGCAGGAGAGAGGAAGAGAGAGAGAGAATAGTTCTGGTGATGACTGTGGGGGTCACTGGCTGAGGAAGAAAAAAACTGAGGCCAGGAAGGTAGAAACAAACTGAAGAAGCTGGTAGGATCTGAAGACTGGACGTCTGAATGGTGCTGGAAATGGGGTCAGTGGGAAGGACGGGGGAAGTAAGAGGGTGGGGGGTCATGCTCAGAACGTGAGCTTTTCAGTGGTGGAGCTGTTCCAGGTAGAGACTAGTTAGGGAACAAACCCAAATGCCTCAGGTAAACTTTAGGCAAGTTAAACATGCCTGCTGGTTGCAGGGGCTGTGTTGTCATTTGCTGAGTTGAAATTTCAGGGATGGGAGTCAAAGAATTATAAATAATGTGCACCATACGTACATGATTTATGTTCTATTTCCAGTCATATTCATATGGGATTGTTATTGTAGGATGCTCCTTAGGCTCTCAACAAAATTTAGTTTCAAGAGGACCTGATTGTCATGCCCCTTAATTGCCATGGTGTCTAGCAGGTAGATGCTGGTCCACCACAAGCCACACTAATGATCTGGATGGGGTGATTCTCAGACTAGGAATGCTCCTTTAGTTAAAAACTACATGCTACCCTTTCCCTCTGGGATCTCCTAGGAGTGTCTATACTTTTATCATACTTTCACCATAATTTCTTTAACCAGTCTCCTGCCAATGGACATTTCAGTTTTCTATGTTTTGCAGTTACAGACAGTGCTGAAAATAAAATTTATAAATTAACTTTGGGAGAGTTGATATCTTTGTAATGTTGACTACTGGTTATGTTTAGGGAAGTCAAGTTTTATTATTAACAAGAGCAGACAGTAACACCCATTAGTGTAATGTCTTTTAGCAAAGCAGAGACACCTAAGTGCTTGATTTTACAAAAAATTAGTACATATCAACTGTTTTCTTAAGCAAGATTCGTTTTCCATTTTATTTACATCAGCGATTCACTAAGCAAAGATTTTTTTTGTCTGCACAGTTCAGCTAGCTCACAAACTCTGATGTATGTTGAGATGATTAAATGAGATGAGTGTGAACATGCTTTAAAGTATGATCCAATGTAAGGTGTTAGTATTTACTTATTTATTTTTGAGACAGGATCTCTCTCTGTTGCCCAGCCTAGAGTGCAGTGGTGCGATCTTGGCTCACTGCAACGTATGCTTCCAGGTTCCAGCTATTCTCCTGCCTCAGCCTCCTGAGTAGCTGGGACTACAGTCGCCCGCCACCATGCCTGGCTAATTTTTGTATTTATAGTAGAGATGGGGTTTCACCATGTTGGCCAGGCTGGCCTTGAACTCCTGACCTCAAGTGATCCACCCGCCTCAGCATCCCAAAGTGCTGGGATTATAGGCACGAGCCACTGCGCCCGGCCTAAGATGTTAGTATTATAGAGTATGCACAGTGACCAAGACAATGCTGAATCAGCTGCTATGTACAGCACAGGCAGGAGTGAACAGAGTAGAGTGGAGAGGGGAGAATTGACTTCTGCTGTGTAAGATGAGGCCCATCTACAATCTGTGCAATAGAAGCAGACTGGATGGCACTGTAGGGTCAAGGAGTCTCTTAAGAGAGCCATTCTTATTGACTGGAAGATGCTTCTTAAGAAAATGCCAGGGAAGGAAGAAACACCTTCTGAATGGACAAGCCTGCTTCCCAAGGGCGGGTGACCCACCAGCCATGCCAGGTGCTCACCCCCATGAGGCCACAGGCAATATAGCAACCCCAAGGCTCTGTGGTGACATGGCAGCCAGTGCAGGGGCTGGGGACGAGGGATTCTGACCCGCAGGTGTGAGGGTCAGCACCACTCATCTTCACGCCAAGATGTTAGCCTGTGTGGTCTTTTGAGCAAGAGCAACACAGGCGTGTCTTCTCAGCCTACTGTTCCTGCCCAACCCCTCTGTCTAGGATGGACTGAGGCTGATTTCTTTTTTTCTTTTTCTTCTTCTTTCTTTCTTTTTTTTTTTTTTTTTGAGACAGAGCCTCGCTCACTTACCCAGGCTAGAGTGCAGTGGTGCGATCTTGGCTCACTGAAACCTCCGCCTCCCAGATTCAAGCAATTCTCCTGTCTCAGCCTCCTGAGTAGCTGGGACTACAGGCACGTGCCACTATGCCTGGCTAGTTTTTGGTATTTTTAGTAGAGACAGGGTTTCACCATGTTGGCCAGGCTTGTCCCAAACTCCCAACCTCAGGTGATCCACCTGCCTTGGCCTCCCAAAGTGTTGGGATTACAGGCATGAGCCACCGTGCCCGGCCTGATTTCTGATCATTTTACTACCGGCAGGGACATATTAATATTTTCTGGAAAAAACAGAGCTAGCTCCCATTAGCCCATCAAGCACTGGGGCTCCAAGCTCTTCTCTTGGCTGCTCATCCCAAAGAGACCCTAAGAATAGGAATTAGTGTGTTCTCTCTCATCCTGGAGCTAGAAGAACGCTACTTACTTCCCGCCTGCATTTTGCTTTGTATTTTTCTTTCATGGACTAGCTAGCTACAGGGGCTGGTGCCATAGATAGGGTTCAGTTTTGAAACTGTGGCCAACATGACCAGCCTGTGGTGTCCTGATAGCCACAAGACTTGAAATTCATTCCATTTAACCTATTATTTATCTACATGAGGTTCTATGAGAAGTGAGGAATGGTGGCTACATGCCAGCCTGGCAGTTATCTGTGAGGACTTGGAGAGGTCACTAGGTTGCGATAGTCTCCAAAGTGGGGTGTGTTCCCCAGTGGTGGGTAGAGATGATCCCTTGGAGTGCCATCAAAAAGTACCCATTTTATATATGAATGTGTGCATAGAAGTCAATATGTGCAAATGGAAGTTTATATTTCAATATACATAATATGTTAATTTAGCATTATATGAATATATGTATGTATATATGTTCACTTCATATGTCTACATGCACTTCTGTGCACACATACACTTTTTAAAATTGAACTGATGGAGGACCCAGGCTAAATTTTTGGATACACTGGCCTATTGAACATCTCTCTTTAGCAGGGTACTGAGCATGAGTCAATTTCAGCACTGTTCATTTTCAGCCCAAGGTATTCTCCAGCATTCTATAGCCACTGCACTACACACTGTGCTGGGTGCGACAGGAGATACTAAAGTGACTGAACCACAGTTTCTGCTCTGATGAGACTTTAACTCAACCTCTTGTAGGACTTCTGTTGTTGGTTTGGTAGAGAAATAGAAAACATTCACCTGGTGTTCTTTAAAAAAAAATCAACATAAATAACAGAATGGTACTTCAGCTGCATATTGTGTTCATAGAAGAGATGGAAGAGAAGGAAAAATGGGGACTAGAAAATGCATAAATGAGTGAGAATGGGAAAGGCGGACGCAAGTAAAATGACAGGACTGAGAGAAGCTGGCAGTGAAGGATAAAGAGACTGAAAATCGGCATTTAGGTTGGAGGGAAAAAAAACGTGGAGAGAGAGGAGTATGAGAGGAACAGGCTAGACCAGCAGGTCTCAAAATGTGAGAATTCTTGTAGGTCTTTGAAGTCTGCAAGGGCAAAACTTTTTCCTAGCAATACTAAGATATTAGCTGTCTTTTAAAAACTCTCATTCTCTCATGAATGTACAGTAGAGTTTCCCAGAGGCTAGATGATGTGCAATAACGCATCAGATTGAATGCAGACACAGACATGAGAAACCAGCTGTCTTCCATTAATGCAGGTATTAACTGTGGAACAGTGCCACTCTTCTTACTAATTTTGTTTCATTTTGTTTGGAACACTATAGTTATATGTTATTTAATGTTAATATGTGATGAATTTATTATATTTAATTGGATTACTAAGCATTTTAAAATTTCTCCATTTCCAGCCTTTTTTTTTGCCTTAGGAATTGCATTTATTTTTATTTTTATTATTTTATTTTATTTTAGATTCAAGGGTACATGTGTGGGTTTGTTAAATGGGTATATTGTGTAAAGGTGTGGTCTGGGCTTCTAGTGAACCCATCATCCAAATAGTGAACATTGCACCCCATAGGTAATTTTTCAACCCTCACCCCTGTTCCCTCTCTTTCTTCTTTTGGAGTCCCCAGGATCTATTATTTCCGTCTTTATGTCTATATGTACCTATGGTTTAGCTCCCACTTATAAGTGAGAAAATGTGGTATTTAGTTTTCTGTTTCTGAGTTATTTCACTTAGGATAATCATATCCAGCTCCACTCATGTTACTGCAAAGGATAAGATTTCATTCTTTTTTATGGCTGCATAGTATTCCATGGTGTGTATATATACCACATTTTCTTTATCCAGTTAACCATTGATGGACACTTAGGTTGATTCTTTGGCTTTGCAATTGTGAACAGTGCTGTGATAGACAAGTGCAGGTGTCTTTTTGATATAATGATTTCTTTTCCTTTGGGTAAATACCCAGTAGTGGGATTGCTGGATCAAATGGTAGTTCTATTTTTAGTTCTTTGAGAAATCTTGATAATGTTTTCCATAGAGGTTGTACTAATTTATATTCCTGCTAACAGTGTATAAGTGTTCCCTTTTCTCCACAGCCTCACCAATATCTGTTATTTTTGACTTTTTAATAATAGCTATCATGAATGGTGTGAGATGGTATCTCATTGTGGTTTTAATTTGCATTTCTCTGATGATTAGTGATATTGAGCATTTTTTCCTGTTTGTTGGCTGCTTGTATGTCTTCTTTTGGAAAATGTCTGTTTATGTCCTTTGCCTACTTTTTAATGGTTTTTTTTTTTGTATTGATTTGTTTGAGTTCCTTATGGATTCTGGATATTAGCTCTTTGTTGGATGCATAGTTTGGTTTGCAAATATTTTTCCCATTCTGTAGGTTATGTACTCTATCGATTGTTTCTTTTGCTGTGCAGAAGCTTTTTAGTTGAATTAATTCCCGTTTGTCTATTTTTGGTTTTGTTGCATTTGCCTTTGGGGACTTGGTCATAAATTCTTTGCCTAGGCTAATGTCCAGAAGAGTTTTTCCTAGGTTTTCTTCTAGGACTTTTAGAGTGTCAGGTCTTACATTTAGGCCTTTAATTCATCCTTAATTTTTGTGTATGGTGAGAGATAGGGATCCAGTTTCATTCTTCTGCATTTAGCTAGCCAGTTTTTCCCAGCACCATTTATTGAATAGAGAGTCCTTTTCCCATTGCTTATTTTTGTTGATTTTGTTGACAGTCAGTTGGTTGTAGGTGTGTGGCTCTATTTGTGGATTCTCTATTTTGTTCCATCGGACTGTGTGTCTATTTGTGTACCAGTTCCATGCTGGTGTGGTTACTATAGCCTTGTAATATAGTTTGAAGTCAGGTAATGTGATGCCTCTGGCCTTGCTCTTTTTGCTTAGGATTGCTTTGGCTATTTTGGCTCTTTTGTGGTTCCATGTGAATTTTAGAATAGTTTTTTCTAATTCTGTGAAAAATCATGCGGATTCTATAGGAATTGCATTGAATTTGTAGATTGCCTTGGGCAGTATGGTCATTTAAATGATACTGATTCTTCTAATCCATAAGCATGGGATGTTTTTCCATTTTTTGTGTCACTTCTGATTTCTTTCATTAGTGTTTTGTAGTTCTCCTTATAGAGGTCTTTCACCTCTTTGGTTAAGTGTATTCCTAGGTATTTTGTGTGTTTGTGTGGCTGTAATAAATGGGATTGACTTTTTGATTTAGTTTGCAGCTTGAGTGCTGTATAGAAATGCAACTGATTTTTGTACATTAATTTTGTTTCTTGAAACTTTACTGAAGTTGTTTATCAAGTCTAGGAGTCTTTTGGAGGAATCTTTAGGATTTTTCTAGGTATAAGATCATGTTATCAGGGAACAGAGGTAATTTCACTCTTTTTTTCTGTTTGGATACCTTTTGTTTCTTTCTCTTACCTAATTGCTATGTTTAGGACTCCTAGTACTATGCTATTTAGGAGCTGTGAGAGTGAAATCCTTGTCTTGTTCTAGTTCTTAAGAGGAATGCATTTTACTTTTCCCCATTCAGTGTGATGTTGGCTATGGGTTTGTTATATATGGCTCTTATTATTTTGAGGTATGTTCCTTTGATGCCTAGTTTGTTGAGTTTTTTTTTTATCGTGAAGGGATGTTGGATTTTATCAAATGCTTTTTCTGCGTCTATTGAGATGACCTTATGTCTTTTGTTTTTAATTTTGTTTATGTAGTGAATCACATTAATTGACTTGCATATGTTGAACCTTCTTGGCATCCCTAAAATAAAACCAACCTGATTGTGATGGATTATCTTTTCCAAGTGCTGTTGGATTCAGTTTGCTAGTATGTTGTTGAGGATTTTTGTATTTATGTTCATCAGAGATATTGGCCTGTAGTTTTCTTTTTGATGTGTTCTTGTGAGATTTTGGTATCATTATGATACTGGTTTCATAGAATTATTTATGGAGGAATTCCTCTTCCTTAATTTTCTGGAGTGGTTTCAGTAAGATTGGTTCCAGCTCTTCTTTGCACATCTGATAAAATTCAACTGTGAGTCCATCTGGTCCCAGGCTCCTCTTTTGTTGTAGTTGTTATATTTTTTTGTTACTGATTCAATTTCATTACTCGTTACTGGTCTGCTCAGAATTTCTATTTCTCTTGAGGGGTTGTATGCTTCCAGGAATTTATTCATGTACTCTGGGTTTTCTAGTGTGTGCACTTAGAGATGTTCATAGTAGTCTCTGATGATCCTTTGTGTTTCTGTGATATCAGTTGTAATGTTACTTTTATCATTTCTGATTGTGCTTGTCTGAATCTTCTCTTTTTCTTTGTTAATCTAGCTAGCCATCTAACAATTTTGTTTACCTTTTCAGAGAACCAACTTTGTGTTTTGTTGATCCTTTGTATGAATTTTTTGGTTTCAATTTAATTGAGATCAAATCTGCTCTGATCTTTGTTATTATTCTTTTCTTCTGCTAGCTTTGTGTTTGGTTTGTTCTTGATTTTCTAGTTCCTTGAGGTGTTAGAGAGGTGTTAGAGAGGTTGTTAATTTGAGATCTGTCTTTTTGATTTAAGCAATTAATGCTATAAGCTTTCCTCTTAGCACTGCTTTTGCTGTATCCCAGAGGTTTTGGTATGTTGTGTCTGTTTTCATTCATTTCAAAATATTTTTTTGATTTCTGCCTTGATTTTATGGTTTACCCAAAAGTCATTCAAGAGCAAGTTGTTTAGTTTCCATGTACTTCTCTGGTTCTGAGAGTTCCTCTTGGTATTTATTTCTAATTTTATTCCACTGTGGTCCAGGAAGATCCTAATATGATTTTGACTTTTTTTTTTTCATTTATTGAGACTTGCTTTATGGGCAAGCATATGGTGCATTTTAGAGAATGTTTTATGCACAGATGAGAAAAATGTATATTCTGTGGTTGTTGGATGGAATGTTCTGTAGGTGTCTCTTAGTCCATTTGGTCAAGTTTGTATAATCAAATCAACAGATCAAGCTCAATGATCCGTCATCATTGACAGCTTATTGCTGTCAGTATGGTATTGAAGGTCCCTCATTCTTTTACACGACTATCTCTTTTTGTAAGTCTAGTAGTATTTGTTTTATAAATCTAGGTGCTCTGATGCTGGGTGCATATATATTTAGGATAGTTAAATCATTTCGTTGAATTAGACCCTGTATCATTAGATAATGCTATTCTTTGTCTTTTTTTTTTTTAACCGATGTTACTTTAGAGACTCTTTTATCTGATATAAGAAGAGCAACTCTTGCTCTTTTTTGTTTTCCATTTTCATGATATATCTTTTTACACCCCTTTACTTTAGGCTATAGGCATCTGAATGTCTACCTCTATAGCAAGATCAGGGAAATTTTCCTGAATTATTCTCTTAAATATAACTGCTTACTTTTTCTTCTTTTTCAGGATTACACGTAAGTCATACATTTGGTCCTTTTACATAATTGCATATTTATCAAATACTTTATTTATTAAAAAATTCTTTTTTCTTTATTTATTTTTTTACTTGTTTAAATAGGAAGATTGGCCTTCAAGCTCTGAAATTATCTTTTCTGCTTGGTCTAGACTTTTACTATAGTTAAAATTTAATACATCTACTTTGTCTTTCATGTCCTAAGTTTTTGGGGGTTGATTTTCAACTTTCTTTTGCATCTCAGTGAGCTTTCTTACAATCCATATTTTGAATTCTTTATCTGTCATTTCAGAATTTTCATTTTAATTAGGATCCATTGCTAGAGAGCTAGTGTGATCCTTTGAAGGTGTCAAAACACTTTGTCTTTTTGTATAGCCAGAGTTTTTATGCTGATTCCTTCTCATCTGAAGGAGCTTGATATAGTTTGGTTCTGTGTCCCACCCAAATCTCATCTGTTAACTCCCATAATTCCCACATGTTGTGGGAGGGACGTGGTGGGAGATGATTGAAACATGGGGGCAGGTATTTCCCGTGCTGTTTTCATGATAGTAAATGGGTCTCACAAGATCTGATGGTTTTAAAAATGGGAGTTTCCCTGCACAAGCTCTCTCTTTGCCTGCTGCCATCCACGTAAGATGTGACTTGCTCCTCCTTGCCTTCTGCCATGATTGTGAGGCATCCCCAGCCTTGTGGAACTGTAAGTCCAATAAACCTCTTTCTTTTGTAGATTGCCCAGTCTTGGTATGTCTTTATCAGCAGCATGAAAATGGACAAATACAGAGCTGTAGCTTCCTATTTTTGAATTTGCCAACATTTGAATGAGACTTTTAAGGTTTGTATTCTTTTTTCCGTTGAGGGTGTGGCTTTGTTTCTGGGTGCTTTCAGGGGGCCAAGGGTCTCTATGGGTTCCTTGGTTATGGATATCATTTGTGTGATGGCTTTCCCAGATGCTGCTTTTTGTAGTGATGTGTAGAGTGTATGAGCTGACACACTATCTTTTGTAGGGCTAGGAGTGTGGAGGTCTCAGGAAGCTTATCTCATACACTAGCACCGTGCTCTTCTGACAGCAGGTTTTTTGTTTGATGATGCAGTTCAGTCTCTGTCTAGTCCAGTAAGTGACACTTAAGGGTAAGAAGAGCTAGCTCACCCTCAGGTCATCCGATGGTGAGTGGAAGCCCCTTCCTTGATGGGGGTGCTGAGGTCTCGGGGTAGGGGCCAGCACGGGGCTGCACCAGCTCCTCATTCTGGGTAGGCAGGAACATGATCCACTACCTATTATGCCCCTTTTGCAGCACTCATAACCCTCAGTTCATATAAACACTGTCCTTTGGCTCCTGGCCACTCCTGAGGTGTGTGAGAATGCTTCGATTGTGGCTACCACCAAAATGGCCTCAGGTCAGAGCCTCTTTCCCCAGTCCAGAACAGTCAGCTCTGTGGCTTGTCTGTCCTCTGTTGCAGGGACATTGCTACTTTGTGTAGGGAGTAGGAGATGGGCCCTGCTTTTTCTGAAAGCCCAGGCAGTACCACCTCACTTTCAGTGGGGATGCAGCCACTGTGAAAAGTGCTAGAAAACCTTTCTTCAATTGCACGAGTGCTATCTCTTAGCAGAGAAAGCCTCTGCTGCATCTGCAACAGTGAATGGGCGGAGTAGGAAATAGTCTCCTCTCCATGCCCCCTCTCAGCTACTAGTACCGCCCCTTTCAGAGATTGGTGCTGTGCCTGCATTTCCTTTGTCCCAAGGAGCACTTTGGTGGGCTGTGCTCCCCCCTCCCCTAGAAGCAACCTGCACTGAGGGCTAGATTTCTGGGATTCCTGTAGCTCCCCAGGGTCCTGCCGGTCCCCCACGGTTGCCAAAGTCGGAGTGATTGTGGGGTATGCTTCTGGGGGATCTGGTGATACAACATCACGAAGGCTGAGGTTGCTTGGGCAGGGCAGTGGCTCAGAACAGGTGCACAACCAGTATGGTGCCCACCATCTCAGTTCAGGCCTGAGGGGAGTGCCACCACACCTGCATGAGTTGGTCACCTGGTACTTTATTCTCAGGAAGTTCCCAAATCACCACTGACAACATTGCCCAGGGTCACGAAGGCAGAGGGACTCTCCCACAATTTGGTAGTCAGCAGTTTGTTACAGGGGTGAGGTGAGAAGTGATACACCCCTATCTACACTTTCTGTAAGACTCCTGGCTCCTCAGGGGTCAGTCTCTGCCAGATTCTTGCTGTTTTCCTTTTGTCTGCCCCAGCTTCTTCCTGTGGGCTCCCTGGCAGACCCTGGCTCTCTTTCCTCCTCTCCTTCTCCATTTTATTTTCTAATACATAAATGGTGATAAATATGATCCACATAAAGAAAGGCCTTTTGGAATCCTCAAAATTTGTAAAAATATAGAGGCTCCTGAGACCAAAAAGTGTGAGAACTGCTGAGCTGAGGGATGGTCAGAAGCATCTTCCAGTGAGAGGGAGCATCAGGATGCAGTGGGGTGGGCCCGTCTGTAAAGGAAGGAGGGCAATGGAGATTGCATGTGTCAATGGTGCAATTTGACCTCAGTTTGATCTGACAGGCCCTATATCCTACCTCCTATTTTAATGGTTTTATAGGAATGTTGGTGATTGCCTGAACTGATTCTGTTTTCAATCTAAATAATTAAGTACCTGTTCAAAGCTCTGCTATGACTCTTAATTTCAGGGGTTGGAATTTTGTGGGGTAATCCAAATTTCATCTGTTCTATCCTGCTGTCCTATGGGCATAATTGTCCTTATGAGGCAATTTTTTATTTCAGAAAATATGTCACTGTTGGTTTGAGTCTATAAATCTGGAGACTGTATTTTTTAAAATTTTAAATAAACTTTTAATTTTTTGATAATTTTAGATTTATGGAAAAGTTACATAGATAATACAGAGTCCCCATATGACCCTCACCCTGTTTCCCCTATTGTTAACATCTTACATTACCATAACATGTTTGTCAAAACTAAGAAACGGATATTAATACGTTACTATTAACTAGCTATATGCTTCATTTGAATTTCACCAGTTTTTCTAAGTGTCCTCTTCCTGTTCCAGGATCCAGTCCCAGAGTACCACACTGCATTTAATTGTCTATAGCAGTTTCTCAATCTTTCTTTATTTTTTATGACCTTGGCAGTCTTTAGGTATATTGGCCAGGTAACCCGTAGATGACCCCCAATCTGGGGTCTTTTTTAAATTATTAAACTAGGGTTATGGTTTTTGGAAAGAAAACAACAGAGATGAAGTGCCCTTCTCATCAGATCATAGATCTCATCAGATCACAGCATATCCACATGACCTCACTGGGGATGTTAACCTTCATCACTTGGTGACATTAGTGTTTGCCAAGTTTCTAGGTTTCCCCACTGTAAAGTTACTGTTTTTCCTCTTTTCCTGCTTTGTTCTTTAGAAGCAAGTCACTAAGCCTAGCCCACCCTTTAGGAGTAAACTGTGGGAATTAAACTCTACTTCCTGGAGAGAGGGAATGTCTACAGATAGTAATTGAATTCTAATGTAAGAAAGATTGGTCTCTTCTCACCCTTTTAATTTTTCATTCATTTATTTATGTGAGTATAGTGTATTGTATTTGTCAGGCTTCTCCAGAGAAAGAGAACAAATAGGATACACACACACACACACACACACATATGAGATTTATTATAGGAATTGGCTTACATGGTTATAAAAGCTGAGAAGTCTCATGACCTACTATCTGCAAGCTGGAGAACTAGGAAAGCTAGTCCCAGACTGAAGGCCTGGTGTAAGTCTTCATCTAATTCCAAAAGCCCAAGAACCAGGAGCTCTGATATTTGAGAGCCGGAGAATATGGATGTCCCAGCTCATGCAGAGAACAAATTTGCTCTTCCTTCACCTTTTTGTTTTATTCAAGCCCTCAAGTGATTGGATGATGCCCACCTCAATTGGTGAGGGTGATCTCCACTTAGTCTACTGATTCATATGCTAATCTCTTCCAGAGACACTCTCACAGACACACCCAGAAATAATGTTTTGCCAGCTATCTGGGCTTCCCTTAACCCAGTCAAGTTAACACATAAAATTAACCACACAGTCTGGATTCGTGTATATTTATTTTATGCTTTGGGATATACTATGCCATTTATTTTGTTGCTGAAATTGTTTGAGCTTCCAACTGGCTGTAGGGGCCAGCCCTACAGGGTCTGTGTGTCTTTCTCCCCATGTGCGGAGACGAGAGATCATAGAAATAAAGACACAAGACAAAGAGATAAAAGAAAAGACAGCTGGGCCTGGGGGACCACTACCACCAAGACACAGAGACTGGTAGTGGTCCTGAATGTCAGGCTGCGCTGTTATTTATTGGATACAGGACAAGGGGGCAGGGTAAGGAGTGTGAGCCATCTCCAATGATAGGTAAGGTCACGTGGGTCACGTGTCCACTGGACAGGGGGCCCTTCCCTGTTTGGCAGCCGAGGTGGAGAGAGAGAGAGAGGAGACAGCTTATACCATTATTTCTGCATATCAGAGACTTTTAATATTTTCACCAATTCTGCTACTGCTATCTAGAAGGCAGAGCCAGGTGTATAGGATGGAACATGAAAGTGGACCAGGAGTGTGACCACTGAAGCACAGCATCACAGGGAGACGGTTAGGCCTCCAGATAACTGTGGGCTGGCCTGACTCATGTCAGGCCCTCCACAAGAGGTGGTGGGGTAGTCTTCTCTAAACTCCCCCGGGGAAAGGGAGACTCTCTTTCCTGGTCTGCTAGGGTGGGTGCTTTTCCTTGGCACTGATGCTACTGCTGGACCACAGTCCGCTTGGTAACGGGCATCTTCCCAGACACCGGCATTACCGCTAGACCAAGGAGCCCTCTGGTGGCCCTGTCTGGGCATAACAGAAGGCTTGCACTCTTGTCTTCTGGTCACTTCTCACCATGTCCCTTCAGCTCCTATGTCTGTATGGCCTGGTTTTTCTTAGGTTATGGTTGTAGAGCGAGGATTATTATAATATTGGAATAAAGAGTAATTACTACAAACTAATGATTAGTGATACTTATATATAATCATATCTATGATCTATATCTAGTATAACTCTTGTTATTTTATGTATTTTATTATACTGGAACAGCTTGTGCTCTCGGTCTCTTGCCTCGGCACCTGGGTGGCTTGCTGCCCGCAACTGGTCATTGGGAACTTTTTCAGGTTGCTACCTAGGCCCCTTTCATATGACCTTATCCTTTTGTTTTTTGAATATTTCCTTACTTTCTGGCATTATAAGATATTCCAGGCTTATTTTATATTCTTCTTGTCCTGGCTTTAGAATCAGCCACTTTTTCTGGCTCCTCTCATTGGAGAACGGTATTTAGAAACTAAGATCTGGGCAATGAGTGTGCTTGTTGCTATTGGGATGTCATTGCTTCTAGGCCTTCTCAGTAGATGGAGCTAGGTAATATATGTATATATACTAACCCATAGATATAAATATGTCTATAATGATTTCTATATTTATCCATTTGTGTATATGTTAAGATAAACATGATGGAGACCCTTCAAATTTGCTTATGTTCTTTTTCAGCCTATAGACTAGATATAATAATTAGCTTTTCTTCTCTTGCAGATTCCAGAGAGTCCTTTATTTCATATGTGCCTTCCAGAACATCTCTTGTGGTATTCACTACTTGGCTTCTGTGTTCATGGGAGTCACCCCTCGTCATGTCTGCAGGCCCCCAGGCAATGTGAGTCAGGTTGTTTTCCACAATCACTCTAACTGGAGTTTGGAGGACACCGGGGCTCTGTTGTCTTCAGGCCAGAAAGATTATGTTATGGTGCAGTTGCAGAATGGTGAGATCTGGGAGCTCTCAAGGTGTAGCAGGAACAAGAGGGAGAACACATCGAGTTTGAACTATGAATACACTGGCAGTAAGAAAGAGTTTCCTTGTGTGGATGGCTACATATATAACCAGAACACATGGAAAAGCACTGCGGTGACCCAGTGGAACCTGGTCTGTGACCGAAAATGGCTTGCAATGCTGATCCAGCCCCTATTTATGTTTGGAGTCCTACTGGGATCGGTGACTTTTGGCTACTTTTCTGACAGGTAAAATCAAATATTTAGGATTGTTGTATCAGTGTAGGGTTTATTTTCCTATCTGGTTTTCTTGGGACACAAGGAATTATGTTTAAAACTTGTCATTTTTATACTTCCTATCTAAATACCTACCTCTTTGCTGATCCATTATTTAGGGATGTATAATGATAAGGATAGGCTCTGAAGACAGTAAAGCTGGATCCAAATCCTGGTTCTACCACTTATTAACTGTGGACCCCAGGCAAATTGCCTACCTTATCTGTGTTTCAGAATCTTTGTCTATAAGCTGGTGATAAAAAATAACATCGCTTACTTCAAAGGATTATTGCAAAATTAATACAGAAAAAAAGTACCCTGGACACATAATCACTCAATAGATATTGTTTATTACTTTAAATATTTTCTTCTCTTTAAATAGACTTGCTTTTTAATAGGAGTAGCCTGATCCTAAGCAGTATATCTGTAAAATTATGGGCTTGATATAACAGCCCCTTTTAGTCTTTATGTGCTGCTGTAACAAAATACCACAGACTGGGTAATTCACAAACAATAGAAATTTATTTCTCATAGTTCTGGCGGCTGGGAAGCCCAAGATAAGGTGCCAGCAGGATTGCTGTCTGGGAAGGCTGTTGTTTGCTTTCAAGATGGTGCCTTATTGCTGCATCCTTTGGAGGGGATAAATGCAGTGTCCTCACATGGAAGAAGGGATGGAAGGGCAGAAGAGTGCTCCCTTCAACCTTGAGCCCTTTTCTAAGGCCGCTAAGGGCTCTGCTGTCATGACTTTATCACCTCCCAAGGCCACCCCTCTTAATACTGTTGCACTGGAGATTAAGTTTCAACATGAATTTTTGAGGGAATACTATCATTCAAAGCATAACCTGGCCATATATTTCTAAAAATTTGCATTAAAATGAATATGTAATTCTTAAAATAAAGCAAAGTTTATCTCTGTATGAACATGGACCATACCAAAGCACAGAGATGAACTTATTTGGTCTCCATAGTTGTAGATTTTACAGGCATGTGGTGGGCACTGAGGACCTAAAGACAATAGCCTAGATCGGAAATCCCTGCCCTTGAGGTATACCTGTCTAATGGGGCTGATAAACATGTCAAAAGAAAAATTATAGGGCTTTGTTATGGGCAGGGCCATACCTCTCATAGTATGTCAAAGGTGCTAGGTATTAGTGTTTTCATTTAGCAAGCTGTTACACAAATTATCACTTGAGGCTTTTCTGTTGAAAGGTGTTCACTGCTTGACTCTTGAAACTCAAAATATTTGCAACTACATGTATGAAATGTACTAAAATATATTTGCTGTATGACAAAAATGGGATATAAATAATGCTTATAACAAGGTCAGAGTTATAAATATGTTAACTGAAAATAAATTTAGTTCCTTTGCCTGAACTTGGTATAGTTATATAGACATATATTGAACACTTACTTACAGTCACTTTGACAGATGCAGAGATGTGTGTATATATATATATATAAAATATACATAAATAAAAAATATATTAGTGAAATTATATATATATATATATATGTTAGTGAAAGCAAGTTTATTAAGAAAGTAAAGGAATAAAGAAAGGCCACTCCATAGGCAGAGTAGCCATAATGTATATTTTTTAAAGTCCTTGAGAAGTTGCAAACCATTAACTGGTATTCATTTGGATGTGTAGCTTGAATTAAAATTACCTGGGAGCTCCAGAAAAACCTTAAGCTAAAAAATTGGTTTGACATGGTCCATGACTCCCAGTGTCTGTATTCTCTCAGCGGAACTTGTTGAAAGAGACAGCCTCCTTGCACCTCTTGTAGTCTTCTACACTTCTTGCTGGATGTGCCAAGATAGCAAGTCCCTGACCACTTTTTTATGTGGGCCATTTCTCAGAGTTGCCTATGCAGCCAGTACCTTAAAAGATGAGTGCTATGGCTTAGATATGATTTGTCTGTTCTCACCAAGGCTCATGTTGAAATTTGCTCCCCACTGTGGCGGTGTTGGGAGGTGAGGCCTAGTGGGAGGTGTTTGGGTTATGGGGGCAAATCCCTCATGAATGAATTGGTGCTGTTCTCATGGCAGTGGGTGAATGAGTTCTGGCTGTCACAAGACTGGATTAATTCTCACAGGAATTGATTAGTTCCTGCAAGAATGGATTGTTTTAAAGTGAGGATGCCCCTCAGGTTTCTCTCTCTTTACATGTTTCTCTCTCCTTACATACATATACGTGTAATATATATATATATGTAATATATATGTAATATATATATACACCTTTGACCTTTTCTGCCATGTTGTAATGTAGCATGAAAGCCCTTGCAAGAAGCCAGTACCCTTGATCTTCCCAGCCTGCAGAACTATGAGCTAAATAAACCTCTTTTCTTTATAGATTATCCAATCTTAGGTGCTCTTTTATAGCAACATAAAATTAACTAATATGATGAGATAATGTCCCCTTTCTGCCACAAAGAGTAGGCTTCCTAACTGCTTGCTACAAAACCAGTGGATTCCCCAAATCCAGTGCTCCTCCTCTCTAATTCAATCCACTATCTGTGAAGTGTCATCTGGGCTCATTGTGGGACTTGGGGATTAGAGGACCTGAGACAAAGATGCTGCTGCCCTACTGCTTGCTAATGAAGTAAGTAATGAAGTTCTTTGTCTCTGACCCAAACATCTTGTGTTTTTGCCAGCATCCCTTAAACAGTACAGATAAACATATTAACTTAGAGTAAAATAAAATTTAATACTGTTTGTATACTCTCATCTTGGGCCTGAGAGGATTCTCATAAATTATTTTTCAAGGTGAATAAGTAGCTCAGTGAAAACCAAAAGACATAATTAAAAGGGACCATGAGTGAGAATCAACAGAAACAATTGGCAGCAGAAGCAGACTTCTGCACAAAGACTTCAAATACTAGAATTATCAGGCACAAATAATTAAATAACCACACTTACTATTTTTAAAGAAATAGAAGACAAGCTTAAAAATATTGATAAAAACTGGACATTGTATTAAAACTGACATAAAATTGAAGAATACCCAGGACATCTAGAAATACAAAGTGAAATAAATGAATAAAATCACCTGGATAGTTTCAACAACCTGTCGTACATAGCTACAAAAAATTCATGAAATGGATGATAACTCAGAAAAATTATCAATATTAAAGCTCAGAGAGACAAAGAGGTGGGAAAGATGAGAGATTAAAATTCATGGAGGCTGAAAAGGGAAAAGGTCTGAAGTCTATTTAATATTAGAAACTAATCAATGGTATTTACCACATTAACGTATTAGAGGACAAAATTCATACGATCAACTCAATACATACAGGAAAAACATTTGATGAATTTCAAAATCCATTCTTGATAAAAACTAAAAATAGAAGAATGCCTTTAACCTGATAAAAGGTTTCTACAATAAGATTTACCATGAATATCCTAATTGTGAATTTAAAATATTAATTTTTTTTCTTTCTTTCTTTTTTTTGTTTAGAGACAGGGTTTTGCTATGTTGCCCAGGCTGTTCTCAAACTCCTGGGCTCAAGCAATTCTCCTGCCTCAGCCCTCCCAAGTAGGTGGGATTACAGGCATGCACCACTGCACCCAGCTCTTAATTGTGAAATGTTAAAAGCTTTTCCTTTGAGATTAGGAACAGACGAGCATGTATGAAACATGTCTTCTACTTAGCATTGTACTGGATAGTCTAGCCAGTGCTGTAAGGAAAAAGAGAAAGAGGGAGAAGGAAAGGAAGCAAGGAAGGAATAATGATTGGAAAGGAGAAATAAAAAGTCATTATTTGTAGTTATTACAATTTTGTATGAAAAAAGTCCTACATATGAGTTATTAGAATTAATGAGCATTTAAAATTAATTATATTTCTATATATGAGTAACAAATATAAAAATTTTAAAAATGTCATGGCAGAAGCCTAAATATATGAAATATAAATGGTTAAATATAACAAAAAGTGAAGAAGGCCCTCTGTGGAGAAAATTATAAACTTTAAGAATCAAATCATTAAAGTAAATAGATATGTCACTAGACAAACAGATTGAGGCTCCTTTAGAGGTTCCTGGAATAGACTTGTGCATTCATAAACATAAGTATAGACACATAAGGCATTTTATATTAGCAGGAAAAGGATCAATCAGTAAGTGGTGCTGGGACAGATGTCTAGCCATATAGAAGGAAATACAACTGGATTAATTTTCTAACATTTTACAGTACAACAGCAGTTCCAGGACTAAACGTGCATATGTGAAAAGCAAAACTATACAATTTTAGGAAGATAATTTAGGAGAATATTTTCAGAACCTAATGGAAGAAAGGGTGATTTTTCTAAAACACGTAAAGCATTGACCATGAAAGAAAAAATGGATAAATTTGACTTCATTAAAAGAATTTATGTCCACCAAAAGACACCATTAAAAGAGGAAAGACATGAATGTGCGCACACAAGAGAGAGAAAATGTTTGCTTTACATATGACTAAATTATTAGTGTCCAGAATAATCAAAGGATTTTTACTTACATCAATGGGAAAAAGACAACCGAATAGAAAAATGGGAAAAAGATTTGAAGTCACTTCATAGCAAAGAAAATCCAAAAGGCTAATGAAAAGATGAACTGACAGTGATATATAATCACACCATTTACTTTTGACCAGTTGTCAAAAGTCATGACCAGTTGTCACACCATTTACTTTTGACCAGTTGTCAAAAGTATGATTTGGTATCATATAGAACTGGTGATGTGCACAGCCACATGTTCTGGGGCATATGCCCTGAGCATGCTCTTGCACACGTCCACAGAGGTGCATGCATAAAAGTGCTCTCACAGCATTGTTCCTAACAGCCCTGCACTCTAAACAACCCAGATGTCCTTCAATCATCTCATGGACACATGTATTATAATATATTCTTACAGTAGGATATGTGGGCATGAAAATGAATGAGCCACAGCTACATGAAACAACATAGATGAATCTCCTATACATAATGTTTGATAAAGGAAGCAAGTCATAAAATAATACATGTGGTATTATCCTGTTTTAAAAAATGTAAAATCATAATAGCAAAACTAACCGATACTGTTTATAAGCAGTAACCTGTATTGTTTAGCATTGCTTATAAAAGTAGTAAAATGCAACAAAAAATAAGAGATTATCACCAAAATTAGAAAAATGTTTCCTCCTAGAAAGGGCAAGGGATTTGTAGTCACAAAGAGAGGTGCAAGAAGCTATCAGGAGGCTGGCAATCATCTCTTTCTTGCCTTGGGTTGTGATTTCCAGGCATTTGATTTTTTATTATTCTTGAAACTGTACATATTTTATGCATGGTTATATATGTATAAAATATTATAATGAAAAAAGCAAAGAAATAAGATCTGATCCCACCCTTAAGGAGCTAACAGTGAAGAATATAGACTTTTAAACAGACAATTTCAATGAAATGTAGTAAATGCTTTTTTTTTTTTTTTTGAGAAGGAGTCTAGCTCTGTTGCCCAGGCTGGAGTGCAGTGGTGCAATCTTGGATCACTGCAACCTCTGCCTTCCAGGTTCAAGTGATTCTCCTGCCTCAGCCTCCCGAGTAGCTGGGACTACAGGCATGTGCCACCATGCCTGGCTAATTTTTGTATTTTTAGCAGCCTAGGGGTTTCACCATGTTGGCCAGGCTGGTCTTGAACTCCTGACCTCCAGTGATCTGCCTGCCTTGGCCTTCCAAAGTGCTGGGATTACAGGCATGAGCCACCATGCCCAGCTGGTAAATGCTTTTAAAATAATAAAAACTCACATTTATGGACAATTTATTATACACTAGGTACTTTTCTAAATTTCTTATATATCATCTCATTTAATTATTTGAAGAGGTCTGTGAGATAGACACTATTGTGCCCCCCCTCCTTTTTTTTTTAACCAGTAGGGAAAAGGAAGCATAGAAAGTTCACATGGAAAATAAGGGATGGAGCTGGGATTTGAGCCCAGGCCAGCATCCCCAACTACTGCATCACACTGTTTCTGAATTTTTGCTATGAGACCCCAAGGAATGATCGATGGAAGGTGTCAGATGGAGAAGGCCCCCAAGGGAAAGGAATAGCTTTGTGTCATGAAACAACCTGGCATGTTCAGAGAATTGTGGGAAAGTCAGTGTGGCAGAAGTAGAGAAGGGCAGATTGTTAAAGGAAATGACAAGACAAAACCACAATGGGGATTATTTTATTTCTGGGAAGTGTGGGAGGTGTACTGATGTGAGGTTAGGAAGACCAGCTGGGAAGCTAGTGGGATGAATGATGTAAGAAATGGTGAAGACTTGAGTGAAAGCAGGAAAAGCAGGGAAGAAAAGATGAAGACATATTTGGAAGGCATTTCTAAACTCACATAATTTGATGACCAATATGCAGGAGGGAGCAGAGGAATGTATTAAGGTTTAGAAGCCTAATGGAAGGGGATTTTGCTAACCAGTTCAGGAAATACTAGGGAGAGAGCAGTTTTAGAAGAGAAGGGAACACGTTTGGATATATTCCAATGAGCTTGTCCTATCCCTATATTAAGAAAAACAAAGTGAAGATGTATTCGAAGTTAATACCAATTACAACAGCAATAAGAGATTGCAGCTCTGCAGGACATTAAAGCAGAGAAGAGCAACTGGGGCCAGATGGTGGGTGGGGAGTTAATAGCCCATACTTAGGAATCAGAGCCAGGAAAGTGGATGAAATCGCAAGGGCAGAGTGTGCAGCTGAGGACTTTAGGGAGTGCCAGCATTGAGGCAGGCGGGTCATCAGGGAGGTGCAAGCAGAACCAGGTGAGAGGGATGTTTTACAAGCCAAGGGACAGCAGGGGTCTGACAAGTAGGCATGGTCAGTGGCACTAGAGAGGACAGGCAGAAAGGACCAGGAGAGGCAATGTGCAGGTCCCTGGTGACTGCAAAGTGAGCTCAGAAAAGTTGGTTGCACCTGGTCATCACTGGCTGAGGAAACAAGTAGGAGTTGAGGAAGGAAATACTCCCTTTTGATATATCTGTCAAGGGAGGAAATGCAAGGTGGCTAAAGGAGCAATGGGGTCAAGAGAAGGTTCTTGTCTTTGGTTGGAGGAGACTAAACTGAAAGGAAGAAGTCAAAGGAGAGGGAAAGACAAAGGAAAAAGAAGTGATGGGTTTCAGAGGAAGTGGGAAGAGGCACAATCCGATACAAAGATTGCAAAATGATATTTGGAGAGAAAGGGGCATGTGTCTTCAGAGAGGCAGGAAGAGAAGGCTGAATGGCTGAATGCAGATGCAGGTCGTGTTGGTAAGTGGACAGAGCAGGCAGTTGTGAGCCTTCCTCTTTGATGGTCTCTTTTCTCTGCAGGAGATGGCTGTTCATCTACTGAGACAGAAGATGTTTGAGGTGGGAGAGAGGGTCAAGCAGTGATAGGTAAGAATAGTTTTAGGTGGCATTCAGGGCTAAAATTAGATTGGGGAACATTCCTATATAGGGCCAACAATCTCCACTAATGTGCAAAGGAGCAAAGACGGCTGAAGTGTGAAGATGATGGTTTCTTATTTATTTGCATATCCTCTGCTGCACCAAGCAAACCTGTTGGTTGGACTCTCCAGACAATATTCTTTTGCCTTAAATTATTTGTCAGAGACAACCCATAGGGAGAAAATATTTGCATTTGCATATTATATATCTGATAAGAGTTTAGTATCCAGAATATATAAAGAGCTCTTACAACTCAATATTAAAAAAGCAATAGACTAATTCAAAAATGGGCAAAGAATTTGGATAAACATTTCTCTAAAGAATGTATGCAAATAACCAATACGCATTTGAAAAGAAGCTCAACATCATTAATCATTAGGGAATTGTAAATAAAAACCACAATCAGATACTACTTCACATCCATTGGGCTGGCTATAATAAAAAAGGCAGACAGTAACAAGTGGTGGGGAGAATGTGGAGAATCAAAACCCTCATACACTGCTGGTGAGAATGGAAAAATGAGGCGGCCATTTTGGAAGCCAGTTTGGCAGTTCCTCAAAATGTTACACATAGAGTTACCATATGACCCAGGGATTTCACTACTAGCTATATACCCAAGAGACTTGAAAACATAAGTTCACACAAAATCTTGTTCATGAATGTTCACAGCAGCATTATTCACAATAGCCAAGAAGAGGAAAATGAGCCACCAACTGATGAATAGATAAAATGTGGTTTATCTGTATAATGATGCTACTCAGAGAGAAAAAAGGAATGAAGTACTGATACATGCTACAACACAGATGAAGCTGGAAAACCTAATGCTAGGGAAAAGAAGTCAGACACAAAAGGCCACATATTGTTTGACTCTATTTATGGGAAATGTCGAGAACAGGCAAATCTATGGAGACACAAGGCAGATGAGTGGTTGTCAGGGACTGGAGGGAGCCGGGAATAGGGAGTGGCAGCTCCTGGGCACAGAGTTTCTTTTGGGAGTGATGAATGTGTTCTGGAATTAAAGAATGATGATGGTTGCACAACCTTGCAAATACACTAGAAACCACCAAATCGTCCACTTTAAAAGGTTGAATTTTATGGCATTTGAATTATATCACAATTTTAAAATCTGTCAGAAATATTATTTGTTTTTTAAACAAAGAGATGCCTCTTTCAATTATGAAAAGATAGGGCAAGTAAGCACATTATTCTAGAAGCAGAAGGTAGCATGGCCTCTGTTTTTAGAGGGGCTCGGCAAGAGCTGTCATAGCCTTGGTGGACAGAGCCAGCCTGGCAGGGAAGATGATCCCAGAGAGCGAAAGTCCCGGAAGGGAGAGGACAAATTCTCCCCTCTCTTCCCCCAATCCCAGGTTAAGGGGTCCTGCGGGGATGACTCAGAGTGATCAGGTATGTATATTAGCAGCTCAGGTAGAGGCCTCTCCACTGAACAGCTGGTCTTTTAAAGAAGCCATGGAACTTACGGTTTGCTCAAAATAAATAAAAGAAAAACAATCAATACATAAGCTATTCAAGGTATATAGGTAACACCTATCTTTTATGAATTGGAGTGGATGTTTAAACTGTTACAACCCTACCTTGCTCTTCCACTGTGTGACTCTTATTTTTCAGGCTAGGACGCCGGGTGGTCTTATGGGCCACAAGCAGTAGCATGTTTTTGTTTGGAATAGCAGCGGCATTTGCAGTTGATTATTACACCTTCATGGCTGCACGCTTTTTTCTTGCCATGGTGAGTTGTGTTTTCTACCTCTTTAATTCTGCTGCAGTATTTTCATAGGAAATCTTAACTCTCTTCATTTTGCTTATTTAAGATCTAGTGAGCGAGATCAAGGACTAATCTTTGTCCACTCCACTGCAGAAGTCTGTCTACAGAATACCAATGCCTCGTGTTTAGAATGGAATTCATTACAGTGAAAAATTGTTGCTGGCTGGGCAGAAGTGTGTTTGCCTCTGTGTCAGGCATGTGGGCCACATGTCACAATTACTGAGGCATTATTTTATTTCTGAGTAATTATATTGGTCTAATCAGGGCCTGTTCACATGAGCAAACAGACGGTTAAGGTGTGTGGTTAAAGTCACCTGTATAATGTACAGGAAGAATGAAAACAAGAAGGCGTTATAGGTCCTTATGTTACCAGGAACAGGAGTTTAGTGGAAAGGGCACGAGTTTGAATACCAGCTTTGTCATGTATTGGCTTGTTAGTTGTATGATCTTGAGCACACTCATTATCCTCTTTGAACCTTAGGTTGTAGTCTGTAAACTGTAGAAAAGAATCCATGTTTATTATTATTATTATTAGGATTCAGTGAGATTAAGTATAAACAACCGCAGTACAGCACCTCGTTACAATGGTAACTGTTACTAGAAATGGACTAGCGAGCAAGGAAGCTGTTTCCATGCTCAGTGAAGCTTCCAGATAGATTTCCAACTATCAAACAACAGCAGCAGTGATTTCCGGTTGGAAATCACTGATCAAGGATAATAGAGGGAAGTTTCCATCTGGAGGAGGGGCTTGTGATCTTGCTAAACACAGAGCAGTAGGTTGGATGGTCTGAGGGTCCGGAGAGAAGCAAAGGACTTCAATCTCTCTGCACCCCCTCAGAGAACATGATGGGGTGTCAGTTTTGGAGTCTTTTTTGATGGATAGAAAGGGTTTCTAGCAAACCATACAGATGCCCAAGGATAAAGAAGATGCATAAAAATAAATCTAGGAGACTAGAAGGTGTTGTACCTCATTAAAAAGTAAATACATATATTTAGGAATGTAAAGAGTTTTAAATATAAGATAGCAACCAGAAGTTCTGTTTCCACTGAGGACATAACTCTGTGACTGTAGAGTGAGATTTCACGAGAGAAAGCTTCTGGTGGGACTGAAGGTTCCACAAAGGCACAGGTACTGAGAAAGTATAAACATCATCTTTTGGAAGACTTAAGAGGATATTTCTGAAAATATCTGTTTCAGTCTTGCAAAATACCATGTGTTGGCTTCTAGACCCAAGGAAAGAAGGCCACACCCATAGAGTACATCTGTGAAATGTGGCCTTAATTTTCTGTGACTATTTCCTTTGATGTTCGTGGGGAATGGATTTGTGGTGGAATTCTGTGGATGGGAGATGCAGGCAGATTCATTTACTCAACACATTTATTGATCTGTCTACAGAGTGTGATGCTAAGTAAACCAGACCCAGCTGTCTCAATAAGTCAAGTAGGAAAGGCAAGACGTTGATCAGCCATCTTCAAAAATAAATAAAATGTTGACAGTGAGGGCATAACAGCAGTGGGTCTGGAGGGTTCACCAGGGTCTGGAGGGTCAAGGGCTTTCTCGTTGTGAGGGACGAGTGAGAGAAGAACATTCCAGCAAAGATAGAAGCAGATGAAAGGGCCCTGAGATGAGAAAGAAAAGCCGGAATGTCTGGAGAATAGAGAGGAGGAGAGATGCATTGATGAGGCTGAAGGGATCAAGGCAGTTAGGTGGGGCTTTGTAGGATTGTCAGGATTTTGCTCTATCTCCTAAAGGCAATGGCAATCCACAAAAGGGATTCCGGGAATTCTGGCTGCTATGAGGGGGTGGATTCCGAGAAGATATGAAGAGTATTATCAGTGGAAGGGATGGGTGTGAGTGGATTTACAGAGTGTTTTGGAGTTAGTTGTATATGGATTTTCTGAATCCAATGACAGAGAAAGTTGTAGCTGACTCATGAGAAATAATTAGCGTTGAAAAACCTGATGGGGACAAATATTACAGCTTAATTTAACTGGGAAATTTATAGTATTTAAAAGTTATCACAATCTTTGTTTAGTGTAACAGCAGCGCTTACCAAAAGCGACTTCTAGATTCTTGGATACAGGGTCCCGATGATCTGAGTCTTGCCATTACAAAGTTGCACAGAGAAATAAAAGCTGTTGTCACAAAAATATTAACTGATTATGAATACAGTAGTCCTCATCGAGCACCTCCCTGCCTCCTGCTAGGGTCAACCCTTTCTGACAGCAGGAATATCCTTGTAGGCCGGCCTCTTTGTGACTGTCCGATGCAAGGAGAAATTGCAGTTGTTACAAGGGACACGTGTTTACAAAAAGTCTTTAAAAGCAATGAGGGAACACGGGAACACTGCCTGAATCCTGCCCACAACCTTTGGCCAGTTGGTATCTGGCAGAGAGACCTGTTAACTTTTGAAGAAATTGACATCTGCAAGGATAATCACATAATGAGCCTTTGAAAGAGTATGATTCAAATATCTAATGATTAAGAGAGGCCTTTGGGGAGTGGTGCTTTCGAATAATTTTACAAAAATTAATTTTATGATTTGTGTTGTAGAAGTAAAATATGAAATAATTTTGTAGAAAAAATTCTTCTCCTCCTCCTCCCAAAAAACCCATCATTGGACTCATTCTTTGTTTATTCCAAGAATGGTCACATATTATATTCTAATCACATATTGTAATCTAATTTTTATTCAAGGTAGGCATATTTCCCATATAAAGTTTTTCCCCAGTTTTCCTTCTTGTGGTAAAGTACACATAACACAAAATTTACCATCGTAACCATTTTTAAGAGTACAGTTCAGTGATATTAAGTGCATTCATACTGTGGTGCAATTATCACCACTGTGCATCTTCAGAACTCGTTTTCATCTTGCAAAACTGAAACTCCATCCATTGAATAATAACTCTCCGTTCCCTGTCTCCCTAGCCCCTGACAACCACCATTCCACATCCTGTCGCTATGAGTTTGGCCACTCTAGGTACCTCATGAAAGTGGAATCATACGATATTTGTCTTTTTGTGACTGGCTTATTTCCCTTAGCATAAGATTCATTGTATGCATAGACTACATTTTTCCTATCTATTCGTCTGTGGACAGACACTTGGGGGGTTGCTTCCATGCTTTAGCTGTTGTGAATAATGCTATGAGCAGGCATGTACAAACATCTCTTCCAGGCCCCTCTTTCAATTGCTTTGGGTATGTACTCAAAGGTGGAATTGCTGGATCATGCTGTAATTGTTTTTTAAGGAATCGTCATATTGTTTTTCCTAGAGGCTGTACCATCATACATTTCTCTCACACATTACA
Source organism: Nomascus leucogenys (assembly GCF_006542625.1). Lineage (NCBI taxonomy): Eukaryota > Metazoa > Chordata > Mammalia > Primates > Hylobatidae > Nomascus > Nomascus leucogenys. The sequence continues at coordinate 96,850,317 of NC_044383.1, read as the reverse complement.
CGTGGGTTCCAGTTTCTCTACATTCCCGCTAAAACTTGTTATTTTTTTGTTTTTGTTTTTGTTTTTAATTAGCCACCCTAATGTGTATGAGGGGGTATCTCTTTGTAGCTTTGATTTGCATTTCTCAATGATTGGTAAACATTTGTATTTCTTCTGTTTGAAATGTCTATTCAAAGCCTTTGCCCATTTTTGAATTGGATTGTTTGTGTTTTTGCTGTTGTTGGGTTTTAGGAGCTCTCCAAAAAATCCCTTATCAGATATTTGATTTGCAAATATTTTATCCAGTTCTGCAGGTTGCCTTTTCCCTCCATTGGTAGTGTTCTTTGACGCACAGTTTTAATTTTCATGAAGTCTAATTTGTCTACTTTTCTTTGTCTGTCAAAATAAAATTTTAATTAAATCAGTTTTTCTTACCACGAGTTAGCGTAAATTTTTTGTCTCCATTTAGCAATTAGGATTTAACAATAAGAACCTCCTAGATACAGATAACTTGATGAATGCATTTACAAGGAATGGAGAAATACATCCACAATATAATGGAATGTTTAGATGAAACAAAAGGCAATATCTAACATTTATATCATAAATAATCTCTCAGGTTTTGCCATTTGGGGTGGGGAGGGTGAGGGAAGATGAAAGGACCTATAAGAAAAAAAGACAGATTGGATTGAATGTCATTTTATACATCTGATAGGGGTTTCAGAAAGCAAGTCTTTGTCATTTTCTTTTTTGCCTATATGTGATTTGCAATGGGGTCAGACTCCTCAATAGTTATAAATGTGACCTTGAATATAGATCCCTATTATTTGTTTTTCAGGTTGCAAGTGGCTATCTCGTGGTGGGGTTTGTCTATGTGATGGAATTCATTGGCATGAAGTCTCGGACCTGGGCATCTGTCCATTTGCATTCCTTTTTTGCAATTGGAACCCTGCTGGTGGCTTTGACAGGATACTTGGTCAGGACCTGGTGGCTTTACCAGATGATCCTCTCCACGGTGACTGTTCCCTTTATCCTGTGCTGTTGGGTGCTCCCAGAGACACCTTTCTGGCTTCTCTCAGAGGGACGATATGAAGAAGCACAAAAAATAGTTGACATCATGGCCAAGTGGAACAGGGCAAGCTCCTGTAAACTGTCAGAACTTTTATCACTGGACCTACAAGGTCCTGCTGGTAATAGCCCCACTGAAGTTCAGAAGCACAACCTATCATATCTGTTTTATAACTGGAGCATTGCGACAAGGACGCTTACCGTTTGGCTAATCTGGTTCACGGGAAGTTTGGGATTCTACTCCTTTTCCTTGAATTCTGTTAATTTAGGAGGCAATGAATACTTAAACCTCTTCCTCCTGGGTAAGTAGTTACAGTATATTTAAATTTGGCAGTGAAGTGAGATTTCTAACATTTGTGTATGTGTGTGTGTTTCTGTGTGAATTTGAGAAAAAGAGTATGTTTTTAATAGGCTCTATAAAACCAGGAACAATACTGCCAACCATGTTATTATGATATCTCTTAGCGTTATGTTGTAACACATGTACATATGAGGGGACTTCAACCGGTTCATGGAAAAATGGAATTAAAAGACAAAAATTTAAAACATAAACTTTCTCAACATGATTGCCATCAAGGTCAAGACACTTTTGTAAGACATCAGCCATTTATTCCATCCCTAAAGAACTGAGGGTCCTGAGAATGTACCGATGTCAATGCAGTCTTATTTACACTATTAACTGAAGAAAAATGGGTGCCACATACAGATTTTTTAAGATTAGGAAACAGAAAGAAGTCAGAATGAGCAACCATGAGAACCGTTAAAGTGGCTGCCTAGTGATTTCCCATCAAAACTCTTGCAAAATTGCCCTTGTTTGCTGAGAGGAATGAGCATGCCCATTGTCACGGAGGAGAAGGACTCTCTGGCATTTTTCTACAAAAGCTTCGGTTAACTCTCTCAAACACTCTCATCATAAGCAGATATTTTCATTCTTTGGCCCTCTAGAAAGCTAACAAGCAAAATGCCTTGAGATCCCCAACAAACGTTGCCATGACCTTTGTTCTCGACTGGTCCACTTTTGCTTTGACAGGACCATGGCCCCCCTTGGTAACCATTGCTTTGGTTGGGCTTTGCCTTCAGGATCACACTGGTAAAACCATGTTTCATCTCCTGTTACAATTCTCCAAAGAAATCCTTCAGGACCTTGATCCCACTTGTTTAAAATTTCCATGGGAAGTTCTGCCCTTGTCTGCAGCTGATCTGGGCACAGCTGTTTTGTTACCCAGTGAGTGGAAAGTTTGCTCAACTTTAATTTTTCAGTCAGAATTCTGTATGCCAGACTAATTGAGATATCTATGGTATTGGCTATTGCTTCTGCTGTTAATCTCAGTCTTTGTCAATTAGGGCATGAACAAGTTGTATTTTTTTCCTCGATGTGGATGCTCTGCCACTGTGGTCTTCATCTTCAATATCATCTCGTCCTTTCTTAAAATGAGTTATCCATTTGTAAACTGCTGATTTATTTGGGGCATTGTGCCCATAAACTTTTCATAAAGCATCAATGATTTCACCATTCTTCCACCCAAACTTCACCATAAATTTGATGTTTGTTCTTGCTTCAGTTTTAGCAGAATTCATGTTGCTGTAGTGGGAGCTCTTTTCAAACTGGTATCTTATTCTTCTTAGTGCCTCAAACTAGCTCCTCTTCAGACACGTTCTAAGAAGTTAGTACAAATTTCTTTTAGTGCAGAAAAAATCTGAAAACACATGCATAGTTTTTTCATAATATGCACTTTCCATTAACTTTTTTTTTTTTGAAACGGAGTCTTGCTCTGTTGCCCAGGCTGGAGTGCAGTGGTGTGATCTCAGCTCACTGCAATATCCACCTCCTGGGTTCAAGCGATTCTCCTGTTTCAGCCTCCTGAATAAATGGTATTACAGGCACCTGCCACCATGCCCAGCTAATTTTTGTATTTTAGTAGAGATGGGGTTTCACCATGTTGGCCAGGCTGGTCTCAAACTTCTGACCTCAGGTGATCCACCCGCCTTGGCCTCCCAAAATGCTGGGATTACAGGCATGAGCCACAGCACCCCGCCGTCCATGACCTTTTTGAAAACTGCTTGTATTCTCCATTTGAAAAAAAGGCATCAGAAGAATTTAGTCTCTCCCTTTCTGCCTTCTCTCCTTGCTCACCTTCTTCACACCCATCCCCAGCCCAGAGCTCTTCCCAGGGGTAACTTCTATAATGTTTGGGTTGTGCCCTTTCAGATCTATTCCTATGCATTTGTGCCGGGCATGGTGGCATGTGCATCTAGTCCCAGCTACTCGGGAGGCTGAGGAGGGAGGATTGCTTGAGCCCAGGAGTTCTGGGCTGTAGTACTCTATGCTGATCAGGTGTCCACACTAAGTTCGGTATCAGTATGGTGACCCCCTGAGAGCAGGGAACCACCAGGTTGCCTAAGGAAGGGCTAACCAGCCCTGGTCGAAAATGGAGCAGGTCAAAATTCCTGTGCTGATCAGATCTGTTTCTATGCATTTCCATATATTTGTGCATATAAATGTTTTGTATTTTAACATAAATGAGATCACTCGCTACATATTGTTCTTTGTAAGTTGCTTCCCTTTTAAAATTTAATATGCCTTGGCTATCTGGCATCTCTCAACCTTCAGGTGTCCTTAATTTATAAATTTTAGTTGGTAAAATAACTTTTTTAAATACATGCAACTATAATTTATGTTGTCATACTTCTTTCATTTTAATGGCAGGTTAAATCACTTTAGATAGCTTGAGATGTGACTCCTAGTGTAAGCCAAATTTAAACTAAAACGTGAGAGAAATATTAGAAACCTCTTTTTATCCATCTAGTCTTAACTCCTGCTTATTTCTATGTAGGCTGCCTGTATTTTATATTATCCTCAAAACATCTTGCTTCTAAATTTTTATACGTAGACATCGTGCTATCTCATTAAAGTGCTCTGATGGCACATCTGGTTATTTTTTCTGATTTTCTCAGCAGAGACATCTGTTTTTGTTTATTATAGCTCAGCAGGAATTATGAGAGAAGTCATTTTAAGAAAAAAAGATTTACTCTTTTTTTTTGAAGCAAACTAACAAGTTTATAGAAAGAGCCTGTCTTGACTTCAAACTCATTCTCTATGACAATTTGAGATGGTGCAGTATCCCTAGAACAGAGTGGCCAGTGTAGGTGGGGTGGAGTGTGGATGCAGAAGCTTAGGAAGGCTAGAAGTTTAGATCTTCATGACATAGTTTTTTACTTTTGCTAAAGACATAAATTGTCAAAAAACTGGGCAATCTCATAAATACAAAAATGTTTCCAAAGACAAACACACATGGTTTTATATTATCTACCGTTTTGGATTTTTCACTAGTACTCTTGCAGACGGGTGCTTCTGCTCAATAGTTCTCTGCTGTGAAATTTTTGAACAAGTTTTTATCTCCTGAGACGGTTTGGGGCTGGTGGGAATTTGGGCTCTGGCTTTGTGCCATTTGCAGGTGCCAGGCGGATTATGAGCATTAGAGCATTTCACAGGAAACGCTCATCTTCACTGTAGTGAGTTTAAAAGTGGCGGGGCTGGCTGCCTCGCAGCAATTCTTAGAGAGTTTCTAAAGGCCCCGGAAGTGAGGAGAGGGCTGCTCATGCCTTTTGGGTAGTGGGTTAGACGGCGGGGTCCCCTTTTGCAGTCGGGTGCCTAGCCTTATAGAGCGCTGCTTGCTCAATGACAGGTGTAGTGGAAATTCCCGCCTACACCTTCGTGTGCATCGCCATGGACAAGGTCGGGAGGAGAACAGTCCTGGCCTACTCTCTTTTCTGCAGTGCACTGGCCTGTGGTGTCATTATGGTGATCCCCCAGGTGAGTTATCTTATGTTTTATTTAGGGAATTGTTAGTTATACTGTGACAGTTTGATGGGAAGAATTTAGCTTATTACAGTTAGTTATGATGGTCAATTCAGAGCATGATTTGGACAGAGTATATAATATTTAAAAATATGTTTTCTTCAAAACATTCTTTTTCTGTTATATAAGTAATATATGTTCATTTCAGAAAATTTAAGGAGAAAAACGTAAAAAAAATGCCTAACCTGGGTGCAATGACTCACACTTAAAATCCCAGCAACTCAAGAGGTTGAGGGTAGGAGGATGGCTTGAGTTCAGGAATTCAAGGCTGCAGTGAGCTCTGATCACTGCCACTGTACTCCAGCCTGGATGACAGACTGAGACCTCATCTCAAAAAATAAAAAACAAAAAGTTCATAACCCTAATTCCCAGAGATAAACAGTATTGTATTTTGTGAACGCAATAATCTTGTGTGAGGAAAGTCGATCACACCTTCCAGCATCATCATACTGAACATTCACTCATTTATTCATTCAACAAACATTTATCCACCATCTTTTATGTGCCAGGTGCTGGGAACACACAGTGCATCAAGTTTCTGTAAGTGTTAACGAGAGGGCATATGGCACCCGTGTGTACTCTTTTGTCTAGGGTGGTCGAGGATGGTGTGCCTCTCAGAGGAGGTGACATGTAATCAGAAACCTGAATGAGGGAGGCAGCCGTGGAGATATCTGAAGGATATGAGTTAGATATTCAAGACTGTTAGAGTTTCAGTACACTGTTTCTCATTGCAGGAGATTAGTAGTTTCCAATGTCTGGTATGCATCAACACCCCGAGGAGCTTGTTTTTAAAAACAGTTTCTTAGTGAGAAACACTACCCAGAAATTCCTGAAATGACTTTCACATTCCCATATTTTGGCCACTGCATCCCTGTAAAATCCAGAAGTGCTTCCCCTCTTCCCAAAAAAGATGTTTTCAGACCTGTATTTTAATTCTTGATTTGCAAAATGTCACTATAACAGTACTTAAAATATATTAATGCTCTCCTGTGATTATATAATCATTGAGCAATAGTATATCAACATTTAGAGCAAAGCATTTTAAGTTTTGCATATCGTTTGAAATTTAATTTAAGCTAATGAGTGTCTTCCTTTTGTAGTAGCACTTTACTTAATGATTAGGATCGGTGAGCCAAATATTTTATGTAACGAAATTTCCAGGTGATTGATACACAACTAATTGAATGCAATAAAACTACTCAGGACAAGGAGGTCTCTGACAGTTTGAGAGACCTTCATCCACACCTTTAAAAAAGTAGTTTGCAGTGATGGTAGTTGAGTAGATGGCAGCTGCCTTTAAGTTGGTGAAGAGTTGGGGAACACCAGAACCTTGGAGTTCTACACTAATAGGGAAGATGAGAAAGAGGCTGATGGAGATTTCTAGAAATAGAGCATTAATCCACAACCACAAATCTCTCCCCTGCAATAAATTTTTCCCCAAGTGATAATGTCAACACAATACAAATACTAATTTAATTAACAATTGTTAATTAATTTAATTTACAATTGTAATTAAGGTGACATTAGCTCTTTAATAGAGGCATCCCAGAATCTCAGTGACTTAACATAAAGGATGTTTGTTACCTGCTCGTAGAAAGTTCCATATATTTGTACCTAGTTGGCCAAAGTGGGAGTGGTGAGTGGGTGTTTGGGTCCATGGAGTCATTCAGGGATGCAAGCCGACAGAGGCACTGCCGTCCTTAACACATCAGCCCCAAGGCCACCCTGGGTCTCAGCATCCAGCTGAGGGATGGGGGAGGAGGGAGATTTCGGAATATAGGGTGTCTTTGTTAGTTACCTTTGGAAGTGGAACACATTAGGGAGAATAAAAACTGAGGTGGAGATAAAGGTTTTGCCACTGAGGAATGTATCAGCTGCAAACAAATAAACAAATGAACAAAAAGTCTGTACTAATAGTTCAGTTACCACTTTCAAATTATTTTCTGAAGATAATTTATAAGCCAGGGATTACTACCACAAAGGGCACAATTTGTTTTTTTTTTTTTTTTTTTTTTAAGAAAAGTAAATAGATTAAATAGAGACAAGATCTCACTCTGTCACCCAAGCTGAAGTGCAGTGGTGTGATTATAGCTCTCCGTAACCTTGAACTCCTGGGCTCAAATGATCCTCCTGCCTTAGCTTCTCCAGTAGCTGGGACCACAGGCATGTACCATCACACACAGCTAATTTTTTTTGTTTTTCTGTAGAAATGGGGTCTTGCTATGTTGCCCTGGCTGGTCTAAAACTCTTGGCCTCAAGTGATTCTCCTGCCTCAGCCTCCTAAAGTGCTGGGATTACAGGTGTGAGCCATTGGGCCCGGCACACAATTTGTTTGTGTGGCTCCTTGATTCATTCTGCTAGATCAGTCCCAGAAGGAGTGGGGAAATTCTTGGTGCCACCAGCACTATCTGGGCATGTCTCCTTCCAAAACAGTCTTCCCAACTGGCTTTTATCACAGTTCAAACCCTCCAAAGTGGATGGGGAGGAGAGACACACTGAAACTTTCCTCTACATTTCGTAAAGATGGAAAGCTTTCTCAGACTGTGAGTAGAGTTCAATACATTTAAACAGAAAAATAAGGCTCTTCATTGTTCTGAAAAAATACTGAAGGAATTAGAATGTTTAAGTAATTATTTTAAAGATTTTATATTTTCCTTTAAAAATACTACTTGTGATGATCTATTCTGCTAAATTTTTTTCAGAAACATTATATTTTGGGTGTGGTGACAGCTATGGTTGGAAAATTTGCCATCGGGGCAGCGTTTGGCCTCATTTATCTTTATACAGCTGAACTGTATCCAACCATTGTAAGGTAAGGATGAATAAGTTTCCGGTTGTTTCCCTGTTATCTTTCACTTGTGTGTCCTTTCATTGTATTTGGCCTTTACCCGTAAATGCTTCTTTTTCATAGAAGTTACCTGGATCTCTGAGATGGGAAAATGACATACTGATACTCATTTTGAGTCTGAGGCTTTGTACCATATTAGTGAGGATATTAAACAAATTATTTTGAAATAGCACTCTATTATTCCAAAAACATTTTAAGTTTCAAGTACCATAGACTTCCACTGAGTCTCTGTATTGACTCAAAGCTAATTTCTCAGGATGTGTCTCTCAGTGTTCTGATGTCAATTGTGTTAGTCTGCATGGGCTGCTGTAACAATATACCACAGGCTGGGTGGCTTAAACAGTAAAACTTTATTTTCTCACAGTACTGGAGGCTGGAAGTCCAAGAACAAGGTGTCGGCAGGTTTAGATTCTCCTGGGGCCTCTCTCCATGGTCTTCAGGTGGCGCCTCTTGCTACGTCCTCAAGGGGTCTTAACTCTGTGTGCACCGCTGATGTCCCTCCCTCTTCGTATAAGACACCGGCCATATTGGATAGGGCCCCACCCTAACAGCCTCATTTTAACTTAATCACCTCTTTAAAGAACTTATCTACAAATACCATTGCATCATAAAGTACCAGGGGTTGAATCTTCAACATTTGAACTTTGGGAGGCACAACTCAGCCCATAACATCAGTAATCATTGGCTCCCTGAGATTACCTCATCTGGAGGTTCTCAAAGCTGGCAGCTCATCAGAGTCATTGAGGCATTTCATAAAAAATACCAGTCTTGGGTCCTTACATCAGACCTGCTGGATCAATCCAAGAATGACACTGGGGATTTTTTTTTCTTTTTTCGAGATGGAGTCTCATTCTGTCGCCTAGGCTGGAGTGCAGTGGTGTGATCTCAGCTCACTGCAAGCTCCGCCTCCCGGATTCAAGCAATTCTCTTGCCTCAGCCTCTGGAGTAGCTGGGATTACACGTGCACGCCACTACACCTGGCTAATTTTTGTATTTTTAGTAGAGATGGGGTTTCACCATGTTGGTCAGGCTGGTCTTGAACTCCTGACCTCGTGATCTGCCAGCCTTGGCCTCCCAAAGTGTTGGGATTACAGGCATGAGCCACCGCGCCCAGCCGAGACTCAGGATTTTTAACAAGCTGTAGGTGACTCTTCGTTGCCACCCCCACCTCTTTGGGAATGTCTGATGTGATTCCCACTGATCTGGGAACCTCAGGGACTTTCAAGCTTTTAAAAAGCTTTTCCAAACACATTTTACTTGGAAACTCTTTATGTGGTGAAGAGGACAGAGGTCCTTTGTGGAAGCTCTGTTGAGTACCTGGAATCCCCCCAGTGCTCCTGCATTCTTGCTCCAGGGGGCTGCAGCAGAACTTCCAGGCCTTAACAGTGCATCCTTTGTAAACCACAGTTCTTGTTGCAGCCCTCATGTCCAGATAAGACAGCTGAGACCAGGGAGATCAAGTACCTGGTGCAAGACACACAGCTGGGACCTCAGCTATAAAGGGAAGGGATCCTTTCTCTGACTCTCCATTGGATTTTTTTTTTTTTTTGAGACAGAGTCTCACTCTGTTTCCCAGGCTGGAGTGCAATGGTGTGATCTTGGCTTACTGCAACCTCTACCTCCCAGGTTCAAGCGATTCTCCTGCCTCAGCCTCCTGAGTAGCTGGGATTACAGGTGTGCACCACCATGCCCTGCTAATTTTTCTATTTTTAGTAGAGACAGGGTTTCACCATGTTGGCCAGGCTGGTCTTGAACTCCTGACCTCAAGTGATCCACCCTCCTTGGCCTCCCAAAGCTCTAGGATTACAGGTGTGAGCCACTGCACCTGGCGCATCAGAGTTTTTGACTCTTTTTTTTTTGCAAAATGATCCTGTATTCTAAAGTGTAAATAGTGATTAGGGTCACACTGCTGCCAAGAGACGCTTGTCCCACAGATCTCCCCCTGTGAAATTCCGTAATAGTTTCCTATCTGCAGTCCTCCCTTAAATCCTCCAAGTGGCATTTTCCTAACACCTGCTTTATCAATAGAAGTTTTCATTTTCTAAGGGAAAAAATTTGTTAGTGAGCTTGGATAATTTCTTAGCCTATTAAAGACCCAATCTTAATGGCAACAAATAAACAAGATATTAAGGTTTGTCACAGGAAACTTTTTAAAAAATCTAACTGCTTAGCTAGTGGATTCATCCCTTTTAGGAGTATATTATTTGTCATGGGTTTCAAGTGTGAAAGGCAAGTGACTTTCTGTAGAGATAAGTCCATATAACACCAGCCCAGAGATGCCTCCTCCTTGTCTCCACAAACAGGAAGGATGTAGGACCTAGACAATCCATTAGTCAAGAGATAGCATAAATCCTTCCCTAGGAATTTTCCATGCCCACACACCTGCCTGCTGAAATGCTAGGGCAGGCAGCCCTGTGGACCAGGATGGGTAAGTACACTTGTGTTGGCTGTAGATAGATTAATGGATATCTAGATGGATGGACAGATGGATGGACGGACGGATGGATGGATGGATGGATGGATGGATGGATGGAAGAATGGATAGATAGAGTATGTACACACATATATCTAAGAAAAAAGTTTATCAGACTAATATGTGACCAGGGGTATAGAATAGCAGCGGAATAACTCCCTGCGTAATTGTCTATTAGCACAGTTGTCTGAGAGTGGAGTTTTTCTTCTTCCTCCATACTTCCCCTCTAGGTCACCCAGAGTGCTATTATTAGACCACTCTTGCAGTCTAATAATAAATACATCTTCTGTCCATTTTACAGGTTGTGGAACTGGAATTCACACAAAATTAGGATCATGGCCAAAGGCACCTGGCTAGTCAGTGACCCATGAGAACTCAGACCCACATCTTTTGGCCCTTTCTGTCACCCAGTGAAATACATGAGAATTTTTATGGGAGACAGGGCTCAACATTAGCGAGGGATGAGTTGCTAGCAGTAGAGCTTTAGTAGCAGAGGGGAAGAAGGTATTTTGGGGTAAGGGCTTCGTGGACTCTTCTCAGATCATATTGTGAAAGTGGCAGCCCTGTGCAGATGTACAGTAGCAGACAGGCAGAATAACAGATTACATTCTAGCACTTACAGGCTGACAATGATGGAGACTAGTTGAATGCAATAGAGAGTGAAGTTGCGTAATTGCCAACTTATGTTGCGGCTTTGGCTCCCTTGTGGCTGGCCCAGGGAAGAAGCCACTCTACATCAGGGAGAATATCTTTGGCATGTCCTGTGGGACCCTTCTGGCCTCTCAGATGGATTTCTGCTCAGCCAGGAAAAGCTTCAGATTTTCCCAGTTCAGAATTCAGATTGGACCAGATCCATGCAGTGCCTGGCACATGTTAGACTCTTGACACACATGTGCTGAGTGAATGTATGTTATACGCTAAGAAAGTGACAATCCAATCAAATAATGTCAATGTGCATTGCAATTATGAATATTATAGTATTTTTTAAGATCTTTTCTTTGTTGGCTTGGTTGTTGGTTTACAACCACAGGTACATGACCTCAAAAAAATCCAATATGTAAATATTTAATACAGGAAATCTTTAACCTACTCTTTGAGCTCCCTAAACACCCTAACACTGCATGCAAAACTTTACTTATGTACGATTTCTTTCTCAGAAGAATGCCATACTTTTTATCAGTTCACTATAAATGTGTGTGACCCAGAAAAGATGAGGCACCATTAATTTATAGAGGTACTTACACACATAAAAGGACAGTCTTTCCTTACTAACATTCTGTACATTTTCTCTAAGTAACCTTTAAAGAAAAGCACATTAAGATATTCCTTGACTCTAAAAAGTTGAAATAGAATAGTCCACAGGTATACAGATACTTTGTTCTCTCAAATTCCCACTCCCTACCTGAAACAAATTCCTGCTCTAGAAGACCTTATTATTCTTAATGGTAGGCTGGATCAATACACATAAGGGCCTCACCTGCACAGCAGATGAAGAATGGCTTACCTCCACAATCCTACCTTTTTTTGTCTTGAATTATATGCGTGCTTCTATACCCCACTGTTTCACACAATGTAGGTATTGTGATTCTTGAAAAATTTAAGTAAAATTATTTTCAAGCTTACATTTTTTTTTACGGTCATGTGTTGCTTAATGATGGGCACACGTTCTGGGAAATGCATCCTTTGGTGATTTTGTGGTTGTCAGAACATCATAGAGTGAACTTACACAAACCTAGATAGCCCAGCCTACTACACATCCAGGCTGTGTGGCACAGCTTATTCCTCCTCGGCTGTGACCTTCCACAGCATGTTACTGCACTGAATACTGCAGGCAGTCGTAACACAATGGTAAGTATTTGTGTATCTAAACATATTGAAAGATAGAACAAGGGAAGTAAAAATGTACTATTACAATCTCGCGGGGCCGCCGCGGTTGACGGAAACGTTGTAATGCGCTGCATGACAGCCCTTATCTTCGTTGAGGAGGGTGGGAAAGGAGCTGCAGGAAGCAGGTCCCTCAATCCCTGGGTCACTTGTGCCTTACTTGTCTCGGCCTCTCTCCTCTGTTTCCAGGTCACTGGCTGTGGGAAGCGGCAGCATGGTGTGTCGCCTGGCCAGCATCCTGGCGCCGTTCTCCGTGGACCTCAGCAGCGTTTGGATCTTCATACCACAGGTGTGCTTCAGTTTGCAGACCCTTCCCAAGGGGGCACGGAGGCAGTTTCTAATTGTCTATTAGCGACTTCTCTATTGTTATTTATTGAAAGCCAGTACATCATTTCCTAATGGGGTTTGTAGAAACAACCCCATTACCAACAGCTCGCCAATCGGTGAGTAGGGTGGTGGCTGCTGTGCGATTGGCCATTGGTGGCCTTACACCACCGCTGAGCTGTTCATTACAACTCTGCCTGCCACAAAAGGGCGTGTCCTCACCCTTCCCTGGAAGCCAGGCCTGGGGAAGGGAGAGCTCCGGTCTCCGTCCTCCTCAGGGCATCTGCCCCCACCCCCTGGCCCGGCTTTGCCTCTGTGTTCCCACTGAGTGCCTGCTGGACAAGGCGAATTCTGGGGGCTGCCTGCTCCGAAAAGATTCTGTGGTGCCTAATGGAGAGCGTTAGGAACCCATCGTTCTCAGTTGACCCGAACCTGAGGGGCTCCAGCAGTGTGAGCCATTTGCCTGGCTTCAAAGAGTGAGAGCAGGGACGCTTAGTTTGCAGATCCTCAGCTAGGGGCTGAGAGGCCGGGAAGGTACGTGAGCACCGCTGCACCTGGCTTTAGTGGACTCTTCTGCTCAGGAAGAAGATGTGGGATGTGGGGAGGGCAGGTGTGACTTGCTGGCCAACAGCCCCTCCCTCTCCCTCCCCTCCAGTGCCTCCTTTCTCTTTTCTGATTGCCCCTTAGACTCAGGCTGCAGGATTCCCTCCCGGCCTCCTCCCCGCCCCCTGCATGCATCACCTCTCCACCCGGCTGCAGGCGCGGGTTTCCTCCAGCCTCATGGACATTCTCCCTGGATGTCTCACCACAAACTCAATGTCTCCCAAGTAGAACTGGCCGGTGACACCTGTCTCCCACTTTTGGTTAAGGATAGGTCAGTGGCCTCAAGCATGACACTGTGGCATCGGCTTCTTATTCATACTGTTCTTTCATCACCAAATCCTCACATTCTCCTTCAAAACCACCCCTGCATGCCTGGCTCCAGTGCCTCCCAGTCTTCTCCTTGCGCTTCATCCCACACCTTGTCTGGGTAGCACAGAAGGCACCATGGCCATGACGCAGTGCCCCTGTCAGCTTCAGAATAAAAGTCCAAACTCAGCTGATATCCAGGGCCTTTCCCGATTGACCCCCTGCCCACCTCCCCTGTTCTGTTCCTCATGCAGCTTCCCCTCTTCTCCACACTCAGCCCCACTGCAAGCCTTCCCCTCTCCTCCCTGTCCTCACCCCACCTCCTCCCCTTCCATGCCACTGCCCAAATGGCTCCTCCAAAGACAGCGCTCCTCTCATGTATCTGTTAAGTAGCCTTCCAGGTAGCCGCTTTCCAGGAGGCCAGCCAGATCTAGTGACCCCGCCTCTCCTTTTTCTCAAGCATGTCTGTACAGCATTTAGCGGGTGCCTCTTTCAGTTGCTGTCGCAGTGTGGCTTTATGATTTGCGTGTGTGCCTTCGTCGCCCCAGTCAGGCTGTTGTGCTTTGCAGAGCAGGACATTTTGCATCCCCACAGCTGGGCCTAGCCAAGAGTTTCCCTCAGCTTATGTGCCATCCATGCTGTCATTCACCTACTATTTTAAATCAAATAGATTGACTTTTGGAAATTAGCTCTGTCCTAAACAATATCAGTGAGGTCATGGGTGTTATACTAATTATGTGTTTTTCTAAAAGACACTAACATAATCTCACAAATAATAAAACAATGCTTGGTATCCCCCGGAGTTGCCTTGTACACACAGCAGGTACACATACAGCTCTTCGGGAATCGCTGGCTTGGCATGAGTGTCTCCCGCGTCCCCGGGGCAGGCGCTCAGTAAAGCGCTTGGATGTGCCATTGGGGTGTTAGATCCCAGCCACTTTCTCAGGCTGACTCTGAGGTTAAGAAACCATATGGGCTGTGTGGGAGGTGTTTTGGGGGAGTCTACCACCCTTTTTAGGTCAGGAACTTTTCTAGAAGAATCTCCTTTCTGCTAGCACTTGTTTTCCTTATTTTTTTTTCAAAAAAGATAAAATGAAAAAGTGTTTATTAAAATAAGAAGTTGAAACATGCAAATATAAAATAGATAAATTTATAAAAGGTAATTACCAGAAATAAAACCAAATAAATATATTTTTAATGGATATCTGTAAGGCTCAACTAAGGACTACGGACTCAGAAGGGATCTCTAATTTTATTTAACAGATATTTAAACAAGCTCCTTTTATTTTTATTATTCTTCTGAGACAGAGTCTTACTCTGTTGACCAGGCGGGAGTGCAGTGGTCTGATCCCGGCTCACTGCAACCTCCACCTCCCAGGTTCAAGCGATTCTCCTGCTTCAGCCTCCCAAGAAGCTGGGACTACAGGCTTGTGCCACCCAGGCTGGCTAATTTTCTAAATATTTTTTAGTAGAGACAGGGTTTCACTATGTTGGCCAAGCTGGTCTGGAACTCCTGACCTCAGGTGATCTGCCCATCTCGGCCTCCCAAAGTGCTGGGATTACAGGCATAAACTACCATGCCCTGCCTAAACAAGCTCTTTCTGAAAATGCTTTACAAAAATTAGTCTTCATATAATGCAGATACTGTTGTTCTCTCCATTTTACAGATGAGGAGACTGATGGACAGAAAGTAATTATTAGCCCAGGGTCACACACCTTAAAGGTGACAGCTGGGATTTGAACCCAAATACCATGCTCTCTTGCCTTTTACACAAGGTCCAACAAACAATCTGTACAAAAGCGAGCACAGAGCAGTCAGCTCCTTGTCCAGCCTGGCCATGAGTGGCCCGTCCCTTCTCTAAGACAGGCTCTGGCCACAGGGTGTGGTGTATATTTGTGGAAGTAGTCTGTGAATGTGCTTCCTTTGGATCTAAGGAGTATTACCTATTGTTTGTAATGAGTCAAAAAAAATAATCAAATTTCCCATTAAACTTGTTTATGGATGTCAAACTGCCTGGGGAGCCAGTGTTTTCATTTTGAGAAATGAAAACTCTGATCTGGAAGATGTTTATATTTTCTCTTTTGAAAACAGGCACATGAAAAATCACTCGTTCTGATGCTTTTATTATTAGCCATTATTTTCTAGTAATCTATAAAAGGACACGTAATTAGCTTTTTGTGTGCTCATTAACTCATTTGGCAATCGTTGACTGAGTGTTGGTTTTCAACTAGCCACCCTGCTAGGTGCTAAGGAGCAGATGAAAGAAATAGCCTGTCTTGACAGACGTCCAGTCTAGTGGGAAGGGCAGGAGAGCAAACCATCACCAGCCCTGAAGAGAAGGGCTGGAGTGGGGAAATGCCAGGTAGAGTGATTTAAGAGATACAACAGCAGTAATGATGGAACATTAAGAAACATCTTGTTTTTCAATATATAATAGCAGTAGGGCAGACGTGGTGGCTCACACTTGTAATCCCACACTTTAGGAGGCCAGGGGTTCAGGACCAGCCTGGCCAATATGGCGACACCCCATCTCTACTAAAAATACAAATATCAGCCGGGCATGGTGGTGCGTGCCTGTAGTCCCAGCTACTCGGGAGGCTGAGGCAGGAGAATTGCTTGAACCCGACTGCCTGACTGCTCTTACTACCAAGCTAAGAATATATATATATATATATATATGCAGTAATGAGAGCTTACAGGTATTGGCTACTTACTGCAGCCAGGCACTGTTCTAAGTGCCTTTTGCGTAATATTTAATTTCATCCTCTCAGCAGTTGTTTGCAACAGATACTATCCTTTCATCCATTTTACAGAAAAGGACTCTGAGGAGCAGAGGTTAAGAAACTTGCCCAAAGCCACACAGGTAGCAGGTGGCAAGTACCCAGGCAATGTGGGTATGGAGATTATAAAAGGGTCAAGAACATTTCTTTTTCTTTCTTTCTTTTTTTTTCTTTTCTTTTTTTTTTTTTTTTTTTTTGAGACTGGGTCTCACTCTGTCACTGAGGTTGGAGTGCAGTGGTGGAATCTTGGCTCAATGCAACCTCTGCCTCCTGGGCTCAAGCGATTCTCCCACTTCAGCCTCCCAAGTAGCTGGGACCACAGGCATGTGCCACCACACCCTGCTAATTTTTATATTTTTCATAGAGAGTTTCACCATATTGCCCAGGCTGGTCTCGAACTCCTGACCTCACGTGATCCGCCAGCCTCCCAAAGTGCTGGGATTACAAATGTAAGCCACTGCACCCAGCCTTTGAGAACTTTTTTTTTTTGAGACGGAGTTTCACTCTTGTCGCCCAGGCTGGAGTTCGGTGGCACAATCTTGGCTCACTGCAACCTCCGCCTCCTGGGTTCAAGCAATTCTCGTGCCTCAGCCTCCCAAGTAGCTAGGATTACAGGCATGTGCCACCTCGCCTGGCTAATTTTGTAATTTTAGTAGAGACAGAGTTTCACCCTGTTGGCCAGGCTGGTCTCGAACTCCTGACCTCAGGTGATCCACCCACCTCAAGCTTCCCGAAATACTGGGGTTATAGTCGTGACCCACCATGACTGGCCCTTTGAGAGCTTTTCTTTTTGCCAAGGGAAAATAGCCAGCAACAAGGAAAAGATCAAAAATATGTGAGAAGGAGGTTGGACGATGGATGGAGGGAGATCTCTGAGGAGTAGGTGAGAGGCGATGGGGTCTGGAGAGCGTGAAAAGATCCGCCTGGCCAGGATGAGGGAGGGGTGGGAAAGGGGGGACTTATTCCGAAGTTTGGTTTGGGGCTTGGGGGGTTGTGGGGAGCTGGTCAGGGGAGCAGGAGTGAGGAGGAGGTGGAGAGGTATGATTTGTTTCCTGCCTGACTAGTCTTACTACCAAGCTAAGAAGAAAAATTCCATTCTGTTCTGGATCTTCCATTTGATTCTATTTTGCTTTTAGACTTACTCAGTGTTTTTCAGACCCTGACTTAGGGCTCTTTTGGGTTTCTAGATCATTGGATATACTTGCCGTGTCTTGAGAGACCAGAAAACGTCTTTAAAATTCCTTTGGAATGTCACTTGAAATTCTGCTACTGCGTCTGGGTTAAGCTTACTCATATATTTCTAAGAATTAGGTTATCAGTGCTCTGCAAAACAAAATAAAAAACTGCCTTCCCAGGTCTCGTCTGTTATGGATGTGATCTGGCATCACTTCACACTTGCTCTATGTATTTTATGATTCTCATTCTCAGAGGCTATAAACATACCAAGTGCGTAGATTTGTCAGAAAACCCATACCTTAATTTATTTTTATAGGGTCTTTCCAGCAAATATATTTTGCTAAAGGAGTTTAAATTAAGTAAGGACAGATTGTGTTTTTACGGATTGTATAGAGATTTAGCTCTGTTAATAAAAACCACCCAGCATCTTCATGACGATAAACAGATAATAGATATGCAGACTTTAATTTTTAATGTGACCTGCATTTTTAAAAGCAAACGCCTTGGTGCTAGTCTAAAAGGCTGCCTTTTGTGTGTCAAAATCCGGAAAATAAAGAAATCACACCGAACTGTATAGGAAATTATATGGATCCCTGCCCCATAAAGTAGCAATTTGTTTTCACTGCCTTTGTTTAGCTTGCCCCAAATTCCGTAGATTCTGGTTGATTGAAACCTGTTTTCATTCATTCATTCGCTATCATTTACTGAACTCTGATAGTGTACTGATTATTGGGGCAGGGACAGGGTTGACTAAGACAGTCGCTGCTTGGCATGTCCTGACCCAGGGCTCAGTTGCTTGTCACCTCCACCAGACTCCGGGGTCTGGAAAGATGGGGCAAGCAAGGGTCTTTTTTCTTTCTGACCACAGTTCCTAGGACAGCACCTTCAGGAGTAGTAATGCAGGCAGTAGCTGGCAATTGAGGAGGCACTCCACAGTGGGTCATGAAGGAATGAATGAGTGAATGATGAGATTAAGCCTCGTTGATGAGGAAAAGAACTCGAAGTCCAGCACAAGTAACCAAAGGTCTCACCGAGTAATCACAGTGACAACTGTTACGTCAAATTCAATTCCATTACCCTCTGAAAACAGTCAGGAAATTCTATTCTCCGAAGGGTGCGTTCCTTTCTTGATGTGTCACTTATCATTATTTTTAATTCCTTCTAGTTGTTTGTTGGGACTATGGCCCTCCTGAGTGGAGTGTTAACACTAAAGCTTCCAGAAACCCTTGGGAAACGGCTAGCAACTACTTGGGAGGAGGCTGCAAAACTGGAGGCAGAGAATGAAAGCAATTCAAGCAAATTACTTCCCACAACTAATAATAGTGGGCTGGAAAAAACAGAAGCGATTACCCCCAGGGATTCTGGTCTTGGTGAATAAATGTGCCATGCGTGCTGTCTAGCACCTGAAATATTATTTACCCTGATGCCTTTGTATTAGAGGAATCTTATTCTCATCTCCCATATGTTGTTTGTATGTCTTTTTAATAAATTTTGT
The DNA here is from genome assembly GCF_006542625.1 of Nomascus leucogenys. Lineage (NCBI taxonomy): Eukaryota > Metazoa > Chordata > Mammalia > Primates > Hylobatidae > Nomascus > Nomascus leucogenys. The sequence goes on along the minus strand of NC_044383.1, from coordinate 96,831,521 downwards.
AAGAAGATTTTAAAGCAAATGTGTTATAAAAGAAATAAAAACTAAGAAGAAAATTCTCAGTTTTAAAAACTGCTTTCTTATTGCTGCAAAATATTTTTCAACATTTGTTTTTCTATGTAGTTGATTTTCAACCTTTCCCCACCACCCCCCTACCATGCATGCCAGAGGGAGTTCACCTATTTCTTTTCTTTTCTTTCCTTTTCTTTTCTTTTTTTGAGATGGAGTCTCTCTCTGTCGCCCAGGCTGGTGTGCAGTGGCGCGATCTCGGCTCACTGCAAGCTCTGCCTCCCGGGTTCATACCATTCTCCTGCTTGAGGCTCCCGGAGTTCACCTATTTCTATCCGCGCCAGTGCCACCCCTCCACGGCTTCCCAAAAGAAGGGGCATGTGAGAATGCATTTCTTTTGACAAAGCTCCTTGCAGATTCTATTTCTGATATTATTTTCCCCTCTTATGAGAATCGTAGCTCTGAAAACAAGTCTTATTCAGAAATGCCCTCTCAAAAAATGCTTGCCTTCACAATTAAACCATAAAAAATCAGAGCTACAAAAATGATGTCTTGCTTCCCAGAACCTTGAGCCAAGAAGGCTTGAATGTGCAGTTGTGCTTGTATTTGGTTCAGATAAGGGACACACACCTGCCAGGGTCCAAGAGTGAGCTTTCTAGTCTGGTATTCTTATTTTTCCCAAATTTACCAAATTCTCCCTGTAAGTCTTCTTTACAGCCCAGAGAGGCTGTGACTTTTTAACCCACTGCGAACTTTTTCAGTTGGCAGATCATCCAGGAAACTGACTTTAAGTACCATCTGGATTTGTTGCCATTGGAAAAATGTTTGTAAGTATTCTTGCCTTTAAAAAAATAATTTACATGAAGATTTTACTCTTTTTTTTACTATACATTTTTTCCCAACTCTACTTAAAACCATAGTCTTTCAAAAACATTAATATCCTGGACACTTCAACTGCAAATTATGTCATCATCTTATCTGTGGAAGAATGCATTTCAGATTTATAGTCAGTTTCCCATAGGTTTTGGGTTTTTCCTTACTGTGGTTTCATCATAAGTTCATTATCTTTTTTGTTGCTCTGGAAATTTTGCTGTTAGGTATGTCTTATATCCTGCATTTGAATTGGTGAAACATTAGCATTATCTGCAGAAGAAAGTAAAAGAAGGCAGTTATATAGATGTTGTGATTTTAAAAAGCATTGCCAAGGGGAAAAAAAAGGAGGGATTTAACCTCAATTATTGATTATTCATACGAGTTTAGTTTCCTGGGTAATTGCTTAGTTCTTCACTTGGTCTTTCCATTAACAAAGAAAAAATAAAGCCAAAAACTTTTCTTCCTTTATAAAAGAAAATAACATATATAGGAGTTTATGGAGAAAAAGGAGGAAGACATTTCTTGAATCTTTCCCTTATTTCTTATTTTGTCTCTTTTTTCTTTTCCCTCAGCCTATTTTTCTCCTGCCGTTAAAATTTTTCCTCTTAGTTAACATTTGATACTTTCTTTCTTTCCTTTTTTGAGACAATGTCTGGCTCTATCCTCCAGGCTGGAATGCAGTGGGCTCACTGCAACTTCCGCCTCCTGGGCTCAAGCAATCCTCCCACCTCAACCTCCCGAATAGCTAGGACTGCAGGCACCTGCCATCATGTCCAGCTAATTTTTGTATTTTTTGTAGGATTTGTATTTTTTGACAGGATTTCACCATGTTGCTCAGGCTAGTCTCAAAGTCCTGAGCTCATGCAATCCACCAGTCTTGGCCTCTTAAACTGCTGGGATTACACAGGTGGGAGACAACACGCCTGGCAACACTTTCTTGACTTTACTTTTATATTCTGTTAGTTTGCTAAGGTGATCATAGCAAAATACCACAGACTGAGTGGCTTAAACAAGAGAAATTATTTCTTCACAGTTCTGAAGGCTGGAAGCTCCAGATCATGCTGCCGGCACGGTTGGTTTCCTCTGACACTTCTCAGGCTAACAGCTGGTTGCCCTCCTGCTGTCTTTTAACATGGTCATCTATTTGTGTATACACACCGCTGGCTGGTATCTTTCCCTCTTCTTTTAAGGCCATCAGTCATATTGGACTAGGGCTCCACTCCAATGACCTCATTTTAACTTAATCACCATTTGAAGATCTCATCTCCATATATGGTTGCATTCTGAGGGTTGAGATTTCAACATATGAATCTTGAGGCATTTCTTTACATTTTTATTGCCCACTGTCTTTGTCAGTATGTGCAACCTTCTGATTTTATACTTGGAAAATGGTGATGGTCTATAATAGTTGGAACCTAGTCATAACACGTCCGATCTGTCTCTGATTGCAAATATTTCAAGGAGTACTTTACCGTAGCATTACAATGAACAGAGAACAAACCACACACAAGTAGGTAAACTTCAGATAGGTGACCTTGTTTCTCAGTTCTGTGTCACTGAGGTTAATGCACTAACTTGACTTTGACAGGCTGCGAAGTGTGAGAGGCAATGGAAGCCTGGAAATAAAAAAGCCCTGACTATAAGCATTCCTGCTTAAGCAAACCAATCTCTCTTTACCTCCATCTTCTCATTTGGAAATTCAGGATTATCACACAATGTCCCTCTGGGAATGGGAATATTGAATGAAATAATATATCAACACCATTTAACGCCACTCTGCACAGCCCCGACATTTTACAAGGCTATTTGTCCATTCACTGTATGCGACTCCACCCTCATTAGGTGTCCTGCCCAGTCTTGGTCTTGGCCAGTGGGCATGGGGGCCCCGTCTATCAGTGCTCCACATGTGTCGCTGTCCTGACTGTGCCCTACCACACACCGTTGTCCTCCCTTGTGGACTCTGCAGTTTAGCTACCTGGAGATACTTCTGCAGTTTCCCTTGTGCTCCAGTGGTTAGTTTCGGTCCATGATAGCTGCAGGGAAGACTCACTGAAGCTAATGACGCATAAACTTCAGACTCCTTCAGTTGGACAGGCTCCTGCGATGGAGCTTAGTAATGGGTCCACTTGGACATAAGCTTTCACAGAATTTTGTACATTTTGCAAAAGTAAGATCTAGTCACTACAATCAGCTGAGACCACCATCTTCTTCCACTTGGTTTTCCCTTCTATCACATTCCTCCTCTGTCAGATGTTATCAAAGTGGTCACAGGCATTCTTTTCTTTTGTGATCTTGTAATTTTTTTCCTCTAAAGAGGGCTCTTGAAACTGTACAAACTTCAGACCCCACAAAAGCTGAATCTGTCCCCTGAATCACTGTTAAAAGGTATGTTGTTAGGGAGGTTTATATTCAAAATATGCTCTGAATGTATTCAATTAAATGCTCTGTTCTGAGGGACCCACCTGTGCCCTTTCTCTCACTCCTATCAAATATGTAATGAAAACATACTAAGTGCAAAATGGTGTAGGCCAAGGGGGTACTTAATAAATTCTTGTATATGGTGAAGAGGAGTATTTTCTTTTTCTTTTTTCTTTTTTTTTTTTTTGAGACGGAGTCTCGCTCTGTCGCCCAGGCTGGAGTGCAGTGGCGCAATCTCGGCTCACTGCAAGCTCCGCCTCCCGGGTTCACGCCATTCTCCTGCCTCAGCCTCTCGGAGTAGCTGGGACTACAGGCGCCTGCCACCACGCCCGGCTAATTTTTTGTATTTTTTTTTTTTTTTTTTAGTAGAGACGGGGTTTCACCGTGGTCTCGATTTCCTGACCTCGTGATCCGCCTGCCTCGGCCTCCCAAAGTGCTGGGATTACAAGCGTGAGCCACCGCGCCCGGCCGAAGAGGAGTATTTTCTTATCGAAGATGGTAAAGCTGACTACGGCAGCCAATGTCTTTGGCAACTTCCCCCAACAGAATGTCTGGAAGTTTCGATGTTTGTTGTTTTACCTGAATTTGCCAGAAGTCAGTGATGGCTGCTGTTTTTATGTCTGAAGTCTACAGTGCACCAACATTTCACTGGCAACTGCTTGTTCTCTAAGTAAACTTTTTTTTAATTCCTGGCCTCTCTCTGGGCTCACCCATGCCAGTTGGTGTCAGCCGTTCTGCTGGAATTGAGGATCTGAAGAACATCTTAAGCAATTCTTGGGTAAAAGAGCCGCTGTCAGAGATTTTATCTGTAGGAACAAGTTGGGGGAGCAGGTGGTCAGCATGCTACCTGATTCTTGATTAGTTAGCAGTTTCAGGGGAGCAGGTCAAAAGTACACCAACCCACCCTGGTCAATGTCTAACTAGAAGTCTCCCTAAAGCCTGGCTTATAATCTCATTAACCCCATGAGGACGATTGCACTGTCCTACTTCCCTGCCCCAAACTGCTGTACACATGGGAATCCCTGGCCCCTGAGCCTGGTATCTTCAATAGTCTTCTGAAGAATGCAGGCTTAGGTTCTGCATTTACTGGCCACGGACACACCAGCAAGGCTAACACCCTGCAAGCCAGGAACACCCACGGAGAGCAGAGCAGGAGGGGAGGGTGGCTAGAGAGACCCCAAATGTGCTGCAGAGATGAGTCCCTGGGGACCTCTGCAGCCCAAGCTTAAAAGTCTCCGAGAAGCGTTGGGAAGATGATGAAGCCCAGCTCCCCTGCAGTCTCAGGGAGATCAGGTCAACTTTTCAGACCCCAACCACTCACCTGGAAAACAACACTAGATTCTCCCCAGGTGGTTCCTGAGGTCCCTTTTAGAAATCACCCTCAATGATACCTAAATCAGTTTTCCCATCCATTTTCTGAAGGACCCTTCACTTAAGTCATAGTGCTACAGCTCTGCGTTTAAAAAAAAAAAATGATTTATTAGTCCTATCTGTATAGACTCTGCACTACTACAGAGAAGGTTTCTTTCTGGGTTTCATTTCTGAGTATGTCCTCCTCTTCTTGCTTTTCAGGAAAACATAGAGTCCTAACCTGGGCAGGGGGAGAGAAAGCCTTCTCAGATCTCTTCCGTGGCTCCCATTACTTTTTGAACACAGTCTTGCATCCTAGCCAGATTTCCAGCACTTTCACACCCTGGTCTTGCACAAACCTCCCCATGAACCCCCCACTCTTTCCTCAGCTCACTTTGAACTTCCTGCCTCTGCGGCTTTGTCTCTCCAGAAATTTTTCTCCCTTCTCTTCTTTGTCCATCAAAATCCCACTGATTGTTCGGGGCTTTCCTCACTTCCCATTTATGCTCCTGGACTGGCCACTTGGGTCCACTGTACTCTCTCTCCTGATCCTTCACAACACCTGCAGTATGTGCTGTTAGTTAGAGGACAGTCTTACTCTGCCTTGTTTCCTTTCTTGAGGGAGCAAACATCTCAGAAGTTCTTAAATCTTTTATAGCTCTTGCAGTATGTCTTGGACAAAGTGACTGCTCCATAAATGTTTGTTGATTGATTTTCATAGTAGGAGCGCAATAAAATATGTATACCACCTGTGATACTGGGAGCTATGTATTTGGTCTTCATTCACATTTCCTCACATATAGCTCCTAAAACCCTTGGAATCTCCAGAGTGATAACAGTGTCTTTTGTATGCTAATGAGATATCTGGTGGCTGGAGCCCTGTAGTAAGCTTCAGGATAGGAGCTGGTCATCTGGAAATGACAAGACATGATTAGAGAGTGGGGACTTTCAGCCCTATCCCCAACCTCTAGGGAGAAGGGGTTGAAGGTTAAGTTGGCCACTAGTGGCCAATGTTTTAACCATCATGTCTACATAATAAAGCTTTCATTAAAAAAAAAAAAAGAAAAACACAAGACAGTGTTTAGGGAGCTTCCAGATGGCTGAATATGTGGAGGTTCCTGGAGGTTGTGCCCCCAGAGAGGGCACGGGAGCTCCTTGCCCCTTCCCACATGCCTAGCCCTGGCCCTCTCTTCCACATGGCTCTTCATCTGTATCCTTTGTAATATCCATATTAATAAATGGGTAAAGGTAAGCAAAGTGTTCTTTTGAGTTCTGGAGCCACTCTAGCAAATTGAACCATTATTAATTGAACCTGAAAAGGGGCTTGTATGGACCCTGATTTATAGCCCATCAGTCAGAAACCCACAACCTGGGGCTTGTGATTGGCATCCAAAGTAGGGTAAGTCTTGTGGGGCTGAGCCCTCAACCTGTGGGATCTGACACTGTCTCTAGGTAGCTGGTGTCAGAATTGAATTGCATTAGACGACATGCAGCTAAAGTGTCTGCTAGGAAGTCTGCAGAATGGGATGCTTGGTGTGTAGGGAGACAACCCCCACACACCTGGTCACAGAAAGTGTTCTGTATTCAGTGACTGTGACAGTATTGAGCATAGCCAGAGAAAAAGCTGCTTTTCCCCACCACCCCCGCACCGGCCCTCAGACCACCTTACAAAGAATTGTACATATCTCAACTTATCAGAGACCTATGACAACTTGCAAGGGATTCTTAGTTCATTCTCGGTTTTCAGATGGGCAATCCAACTCAGAAGTCAGGTGATTTGCTCAAGGTAAAAATGCAGGTCTCTTGACACCAAAAGTTTGTGCTTTGGTTAAGAGCTTGAGCTTTGGCCAGGCGCAGTGGCTCAAGCCTGTAATCCCAGCACTTTGGGAGGCCGAGGCAGGTGGATCACGAGGTCAGGAGATTGAGACCATCCTGGCTAACATGGTGAAACCCCGTCTCTACTAAAAATACAAAAAAATTAGCCGGGCCTGGTGGCGGGCGCCTGTAGTCCCAGCTACTCGAGAAGCTGAGGCAGGAGAATGGCGTGAAACCAGGAAGCAGAGCTTGCAGTTAGCTGAGATTGAGCCAATGCGCTCCAGCCTGGGCGACAGAGCCAAACTCCGTCTCAAAAAAAAAAAAAAAAAAAAAAAAAGAGCTTGAGCCTTGATGTCAGATATCCAGACTGGATTTTACCATTTAAGAGACCCTGGGCCCTTCCTTACTGTCTTAGAGCCTCAATTTACTCATATACAGAATGGTGATAGTGATAATAGTACCTACTTCATAGGGTGGTTGTGATACGTGATCTCATACATGTGTCTAGAACATGGTTAATGCTAAATATACATTATTGAAAATATTATTGTCACTAATTTGACACATCACACTGCCTCCCTGGAAACAAACTTGTTAACTGTGCCTCATGCCTAGAGCTCAGTAGACACTCATCAAATATTGAATCCCTTCTTTGAATATGTGGGCTAAACCAGGGATCCCAAATCCCCAGGCCACAAACCACTACTAGTCCGTGGCCTGTTAGGAACTGGCCTCACAGCAGGAAGTGAGCCATGAGTAAGCAAGTGAAGCTTTGTCTTCATTTACAGCCACTCCCTATCATTTGCATTAATGCCTGAGCTCTGCCTCTTGTCAGATCAGCTGAGGCACTAGATTCTTATAGGAGCGAAAACCCTACTGTAAACTGCGCACACGAGGGATCTAGTTTGCGTGCTCTTTATGAGAATCTAATGCCTGATTATCTGTCGCTGCCTCCCATTACTTTGGGAGAAAACCATCTAGTTGCAGGAAAACAAGCTCAGGGCTCCCACTAATTCTACATTATGTTGAGTTGTATAATTTTTCATTATATATTACAACATAATAATAACAAAAATAACGTGCACAATAAATGTAATGCACTTGAATCATCCTGAAACCATCTCCCCATCCACAGTCTGTGGGAAAATTGTCTTCCACGAAACCAGCCCCTGGTGCCTAAAAGGCTGGGGACTGCTGGGCTAAAGAATCATGTGGTTCTATCCTAGATTATCTCCTGAATAGTGTTTCCAGCTCCAGTCAATCAACAACATTACTCAGCCCTCACCCCCTCCTTCCTGCTTCCCCCACCAGCTGCCCCAGCAGAGCCAGGCACCCGACTAACTGTGGGCAGCCAAACGAGCTTGGAAATTGGACAGGCTCACCCATTATTCACCATACCTACAAATCAGCTGGAGAAAGCCCAGGCTGGCAGCCAGATGGAGGGCTCACGGGCCAGAAAGGGAAGGGCTTGGCAGAGACAGCACCACGGAGATGACAGCTTGAGGTCACTTGCTCCTTTCTCCAGGGCAATGAGTGACAGAGACAGCCATGCAGGCCAATGGAAAGGAAGACCAGGGGGAATGTCCTGAATCAAGTCACCAATGGGAAGCAGTTTCACTTTCCCTCTGTCTCTCAGGGCACAAGACCAGCCAGGCACTGGGAAACAAGTTTTGGTGCCAGAGACTTTGGTGGCTTCCAAGACTGCTTTTTCAGAGACAGGTACTTGAATTCTTGCTTTCAGCTGAGGGGTCGTTCCGTCCGTGCTCTGGGAGTTTGGGGGTGTATCTGAATAGGGTCGGGGGACAGTGATGGACAGGCCACTGTGCCAGGACACACCACATTGCTCGCTCACTCCTCCTCCCTGGCAGCTGGTTATTCTTAGCCACAGATTGCTTGCCCTTTCAACTTAGTTTATTAGAGCTGTTTTGAGAGTGTTGCTGGACACGGGAGGCTGATGTGAAACAGTGAAGTCAATAAGGTAATTGGTGGCTGCAGGGCAGCACTCCTCAAGCCAGCCACCACCAGGCTGCTCAGGCCTGGGCCCCTTGCCTTCTCTTCTCTCAGCCCTGGCAGGCCCGCTCTCTCTCAGCTGACCAGGCCGCTGTACAGCAATCAAATTAATGTACCAAATTAACACAGAAATGCATAGACTGCTCGAGGAATAGGAATAACACACTAAACTTCATTGGAGGGCTTTAAAGTCTCGTAGTGTGGGAATCTTCAGAACTGGAAGAGAAAGCAGAGGCCACTAACCACCAAGCCCACGTTTTTCCTGCCAACAGCCCTTGCTGAGGAAGCTGCCCACCCTTCCAGAGGAAAGGTGAACCTCTGTGTGTGGGTGGCCATGGTTTGTACCATGTGGCCCAGTGCCCTGATTACTGTGCTTTGGACAGAGAAGGGCAACTATGCCAAGGGCCGATTCAGAGGCTGGTTCAGCCCAGTAAGCTGGCCTGGTGCTAGAATTTTGTCCAACAGGGGATGCAATGACCAACTGGTACAACTGCACTTTCTCTCTCTGGACTTTAAACCTGAGCCATACAGAGAGAGTCAGAGCAAGAATAGATGGGGAAAGCCAAAAACAGGGAAACAAAGGCAGGCGGGAATGCTGACAGTGGAGCAAGTATCTGTGGGTGAGGGGTGGGAGACCGGCTGCCAGCCCCAGGACACCCGGCCCGGGCTCCGGGATGTCTGTCCCCTGTATTTCCATTCGGCCCGGGCTCCGGGATGTCTGTCCCCTGTATTTCCATTCGGACTCTCCCAGGCAGCCCCCTTTATGAGACCACCTCACTGGGTCTCTCCTATTTACCACCCAAAGGAGCAAGTAATCCATCTGTTCTGTGTTACAGATGAGGGAGTGGAGGCTAGGAGACCACAGGCTGCTCCTCAGGTTACAGAACCAGTCCAAGACAGAGAGGGGGCCGGTGACAGTGGCAGATGACAGAGGAGACTGAGTTCAGCTGCTGAAACTTTCTGTAATGTCCTTATTATTAGAAACAAGTTTGTAGACAGAGTTGAGTTTTGAGTTGCTCAGGGGTCATGCCCCTCACCACTGCTCCTCAGGTAGTTCTGGGAGCAGAGACTACAGCTCTGAGGTTTTCCGTCAACCTTCCCTAGGTTGTGCCCATAGGGAAAATGGTTTAGGAAAGGGGGATGAGGCCGGGCACGGTGGCTCATGCCTGTAATCCCAGCACTTTGGGAGGCTGGGGCTGGCGGATCACAAGTTCAGGAGTTCGAGACCACCCTAGCCAACATGCTGAAACCCTGTCTCTACTAAAAATACAAAAATTAACCTGGCGTGGTGGTGGGCACCTGTAATCACAGCTACTCGGGAGGCTGAGGCAGGAGAATTGCTTGAACCTGGGAGGTGGAGGTTGCAGTGAGCCGAGATCTCGTCGCTGTACTCCAGGCTGGGCAACAGAGCAAGACCCCATTTCAGGGGGAAAAAAGAAGGAAAGGGTGAAGAATGAGTAGAAAACTCCTCCAGATGCAGACCTACTTACCGGCTGGGTGTCCTAAAGGCAAATCCAAGCCAGTTTTGTGCTACTCTCTAAAAGCCCATGGAGACCTTGTTGCTTATACCCCAATATTTAATGGAAAGTGAGCTTATGGGGATATCCTCTTTATCCCACAAGAAACACCAATAGGCTAAGTCTTATTCTGAGTGGCTGAAGACCTAAGGAAAAAACTCTCAAGACCAAACTTTGTCTGGATGGGAAAATCCTTAAAACAAGGTGTATAGCCCCCATTTCCCTCCTCACAGGCCCATGGACACAGCACGGATAGCGGTTGTCGGGGCAGGTGTGGTGGGGCTCTCCACGGCTGTGTGCATCTCCAAACTGGTGCCCCGATGCTCCGTTACCGTCATTTCAGACAAGTTTACTCCAGATACCACCAGCGATGTGGCAGCCGGAATGCTTATTCCTCACACTTATCCAGGTGAGAGATTTCAGTTCCTCTATCAGATACAATAGATGTCAGATAGAATGATGTTAGTGGAATTCTATTGACAAAGACGGCTGGCTATAGGTGTAAGCATAATATGCAGTTTTTTTTCTTTTTCCTTTCTTCTTTTTTTTTTTGAGACAGGGTCTCACTCTGTCACCCAGGCTAAAGTGGAGTGGTGCAATCTTGGCTCACTGCAGCCTCGAACTCCCAGGCTCAAGTGATCCTCCCATCTCAGCCTCTCGTGTACCTGGGACTACAGGTGCACACCAACATGCCTGGCTAGTTTTTGTATTTTTGTAGAGACAAGGTCTTGCCATGTTGCCCGGGCTGGTCTCCAACTCCTGACCTCAAGCGATTCATCCCCCTTGGCCTCCCAAAGTGCTAGGATTACAGCCGCCACGCTTGGCCATAATGTGCGGTTTTAACGGCCTCTTGGTTCATCTCTTAGGACAGCCTCAGTTATGCCACAGGACAGAAACAACATCCAAATCTTAGCAGCTTAAAAGGCAAAAGTTTGTTCTTGCTCACACTACATGTGGATTGAGCATCGGCAAGGGGCCAGCTGGTCATCAAGGACCTAAGCCGATGGAGCAGCTGTCATCCTGCTTGTCATCAGCGCATGTGCCCAGGGGCGGAGGGGAGAGGACCTCTGAGGTTCTCGCCTCTGTGATTAAACACTCTGGACAGGAAGCAACTTTCAACGCTTCTGATGATGGCTCATTGGCAGAGCAGGCCACATGTCTCCACCCTCAGCAGGAGGCCAGCAAGTGTGATTCTACAGTTCCCAGAAGATGGATAGCAGAAGCATGCAATGAACAGCACTGACAACTACATGATTGGCGGCTCTGTCTTCCCACTGATAACAGTAATGACTATCAAGTCAGAAATTACTTGTAAGGGAGCTAAAATTATCCTAACTTCTAAGCCTGTATAAGAACAATTATCAATATGCTTGTAATCAGTCAATCATAATTAGTTAATATGTATTAAGACCTGAAGATGCATGGATTTTTTTTTTTTAAGACAAGAGTCTTGCCCTGTCACCCAGGCTGGAGTGCAGTGGCACGATCCTGGCTCACTGACTCACTGCAACCTCCACCTCTGGGGTTCAAGAGATTCTCATGCCTCAGCCTCCAGAGTAGCTGGGACTACAGGCATGAGCCACCGTGCCCAGCTAATTTTTGTATTTTTAGTAGAGACAAGGTTTTGCCATGTTGACCAGGCTGGTCTCGAACTCCTGGCCTCCCAGTCCTCTCTGTTACAGGCGTGAGCCACCATGCCCCACCAATGCATTGATTTTTGAACGTTTCCATGCATCCTTTCCTTTCTGTATTTTCCACTTGTAATGGGGGAGGAAGAAAACAGCATTAAATAGAAACCAAAATCATGCTGCAATAATGAAGTTTACACACACTGTCCCCATTTCCTCATTTCCACTCTATTTTTCCTCTTTAATTTTATTTTTGTTTTTTTGTCAAAGTTATATATGCCCATAGTTTAAACCATCAAATAGGTTACAACGTTGATTACAAACCCCAACAATCTGGAATGTAAAAATTGCCCTGTCCTTTTAATCTGGAAACTCATGTTCTTCAATGTAAGAAGCAGTCTTTGAGTTATTCAGTTGTTAACTTCCTCCCTTCTGAAGTCCTTTTCCCTCTTTCTGGAAAAGTTAATATGCTGGACCTCCCAGACTGGTCCTCCAATTCTTTTAGCTTTGTCCCCCTCCTATTTATCTCTTTCTATTTTACTTTCTGGGAGACTTACTCAATTTTATCTTTTACCTTGCTATTGAATTTTTTATTTCTACTATAACATTTCTAATATTCCAAAGCTCTTTTTGGTTCTCTGAATTTTCCTTTGTTATAACACCTTATTTGTGTTAGAGGATTGCAATGTCCTCTCTTATCTTTATGAAGATCCTAATAACAGTTTTTAAAAACTTTCTCCCTGAATAGTATCTGAGTATCCATCATCTCCAAATTGTGGGAGGTTTTTGTTTTTGTTTTTCAATTTTCTCATTTTTCATGATAGAGGTTTTTCTTGGCCGTGTGGTATTCTTTCCCTGTCTGCTGATGTTTATGAGTGGACCCTGAACAGCAGATGGGAATTTCTGAGTGTTTGCATAGGGCTTGTTGCCAGTGAGCTCGCTGGAGTAAGAGGGCAGGGCCATTTATTTGGGGACATCTGTGATGTCATTCAGTTTAAGTTTTTCTTCTTGGGCAGGTCATGTTTCCCAGGGAAGAGGGTACCATGTCCTGCCTGGGGAAGGTGAAGGCCCAGATGCCAGCTGGCATTTAAGAAGGTGACAGGGGAAGAGGCTGGGGTCCTAGCATCCAGTTTGTATGTGTTTCCTTAACACTCCTGTTTTCAGCACAGCATCCCTGCCTTTGCTGGTGCTTTGTGTTTTCCAGTCCAAAGACCCCGAAGAAAGAATAGACATATCTTTTATTAGGGTGGTAATAGCAGTGGCCTTGGCATTGCAGGTCCAGGAGCTTGGCTGGTCAGCTCCTGGGAACTCCCTCCCAGGAAACAAACACAGGCACCTGGTGTATCCACCAGATGCCAGCTGATATAGTTTGGCTGTGTCCCCACCCAAATCACATCTTGAATTGTAGTTCCCATAATCCCTACATGTCGTGGGAGGAACCCGGTGGGAGGTAGGTGAATCATGGAGACAGTTACCCCATGCTGCTGTTCTCGTGATAGTGAGTGATTTCTCAGGAGATCTGATGGTTTTGTAAGGGGCTTTCCCCACTTTGCTCAGCTCAGCTCTCATTCTTCTCTTCCTGACACCATGTGAAGAAGGACTTGTTTGCTTCCCTTTCCACCATGATCGTAAGTTTCCTGAGGTCTCCCCAGCCATGCTGAACCGTGAGTCAATTAAAATTCTTTCCTTTATAAATTACCCTGTCTCGGGTATGTCTTTGTTAGCAGTGTGAGAACAGACTAATAAACCAGCTTACACTAAGTGCTTTTCTTGTGACGAGAGTTCTTGGGACCATTTTCCAGGCTCTCCCTTGCCTGTACCAGGCCTGAGTGAGTGTTCAGAAGGCTGCCAGCTAGTCATGGAATCATCCCTCAAAGGCGGTCTCTCATCTGAGGGCTCATAGGGCCATCGAGGCCCGAAATCTCTCTTTGATCAGGTGGCTGGGTCTCCTGGACCAGGGTTTTTCTCTCTGTGGTGCTGCTAGAAAAAGACTTTCGTCTTCTCTTTGGGTTTCTTTCCTAGACACTATTCAGATGAGCCACAGTCATAACTATCTCCTGTGCTCATAAATGTCAATACCATATGGAGACCATGCCTGTCCCATAGGGTTGTTGTGGGGATTAAATGAGTTGATATATGTAGAGCATTTAGAACAGTACCTGGCACATAGTAAGTGCTATATCAGCATTTGCTATTGTTTCCACCATTCCAGCTATAGTTCTGTTTTACCAGGACTTGAACATGAATTAGGTCACCAGGCTTCCTAGACCCACTGTTGGATGGGAATTGTCTGTTCTTTGGGATGACTTCTGCAGCATGTGAATCTCAGCCACGATTTTGTTTTTAAGGTTTGGGGTGAGAACAGGGAGTTGCATTTTAATACAACCTCACACAGTGGCATAGATTGTTGGGTAAAATCTATTTGAGGCCTAATTTAGTTCTCTCTGCAGCTTATTATTTATTTATTCCTTATTTCTAAAGCAGCATCCCCAGTGTGAAATTTTGGAATATAGTGTTAATTTCACATGGGCACATGTTTAAAGATGGCAGTACAGATTCGCTACTAAAGAAATATTTATTGGCCCTATAACAAGCGAATTGTCTGAAAATCCCGCTACTGACATGCCTTCAGTGACCTGGGGGCTTTGCCTGGGAAGCAGGATGTCTCCAAAGGTCTTTCTATCTGTTCCTTGAATTTCAGGGACACCTCTCTAAGTGGAACCAACTTAGCATCCTCTCTGCCTCAGTTCCCTCGTCTCCTCTGTGGCTTCCCTCATATATCAGCCCCTGAGGCTTATTGTTCCCTGGTCCCTGGCCTAACCCTAGCCACTCTCTCATGATCCTTCCACAGGAATCAGACGGCCACATACTTCAGCCACAGCTGGATTTGTCTGTGATTTTGGGTCATTCCTGCTCTCTCTGTGCCTACACTGGACACTATTATTTTGAGGCTTAAATGCTGCCTCTTGTTTCCTCCCCAACAGGTCTGGCACTCTTCCAAAAGTTGTGTCTGGGTCCAACCCCATGTGCTCTGGCAGAGGTGCCTGGGGGATGGTACAGTCCCTGCACGCCCCTGCTGGCCTCAGGACTGCTACTCTGGCTGGCACCTGATTCCATGGTGTGGAGGGTAATGGCAGCCCCTGCCGGGAAGTCTGGCCTGCAGGGGGCTCACCTCCAGCATGCAAGCCTTGTTTCCTTGTACCAGGAGGCAAGCCCCTGGGACCCCCATCGAGGTGCAGTCTGTTCTCTGTCCCAGTTGGCCTGGGCCCCACAGACCTGCCCATGTCATCCACTATGCTTTCAGCCCCCAAGAATGAGGCCCTCCGTCCTTGGTCCTATTGTCTCAACTGTGTGGCCAGCTGGATCCCGCAGCCATGAACTAAGCTCTGCTCAGGTTGGTTATAGACCGGCCAAGGACCTCTGGAATATACCTAGTACCAAAAATCACCTTCCAGCTGGCTCGCATGCCAGGTTTTGCCCTTATTGTCCTGTTTTCCCTCCATAGATTAATCATATGAGCAGATTTGGACAGCATGTGTCAACATGCAAATCTCTTGTTGCTGACAGATCCTCTGCCACAATGTGGCTCTTTATATTAATGTTCCTCCCTGCCTCCTTATTTTATTTTTGCCTCCTTATTTTTTTTTCCAAGTTTCTAGGAAGGAGCTTATTTGAAGCACTGTCATTATCATCATTTTCCTTTCTGTTCCACTTCGCTTTTCTCCATGATTACAGATACACCCATTCACACGCAGAAGCAGTGGTTCAGAGAGACCTTTAATCACCTCTTTGCAATTGCCAATTCTGCAGAAGCTGGAGATGCTGGTGTTCATTTGGTATCAGGGTAAGTAAAGAAATTTGAAGTTATTTTAGAGTGTAGTATGATCTTAACAGGTATTAGAGTTCAACATAAAATATTTACTGAGTAGCTGCTGTGAGCAGAGTGCTGACTTAGATGTAGGAGGATTCAGAAAGAGCATTATAGGCTTTACCCCAAAGAACTGAAGAAAGACAAGTTATGGTATTAGACTTTTTAACAATAAACAACAATCACAGTTTCTTATCACAAATACAATTGATTTTGGGTTTCCTCAGAGACCATGCAGTGATTTGCAAATTTGGTTAAAAAAACATGCAGGAGGTAAATGCTGGGTTTGGGTGATGTGGGGATGGTGCAGCTGATGGAAAGCAAACAGGTATGACATTGGGGTGGCTGCAGAGACCTAAGGGAGAGGGACTTCTTATTTATTCGGTGTCCTTGGAGAATGAGATATTCCAAAGAAGGAAATTTTGTAGGTCACTAAACTTGCCTTTTGAAGTGCCATTTGGAAAAAAATATTTCTGAAACTGTTAGCACGCTTCTATTTCATTTTTAGTGTATAATTTCAGTAGGCATGCATAATTAAATGAAAATTTGAGAATAAATGCTATTTAACATTTCCGTTAGTAAGACTAGCACTTAAAACATGATATCTTTTAATATCTTCTTAAACTGAGATCACTTAATATTCTGTCACTTTCAATTTACATCTCAGTGTCATCACATGATGTAACATACATGTCATTGGTGCATATTACACATGTAACATACATGTGTTATCCTGTGTGATAACATAGTCTTTCTGCGGCCTTCTGAAAAAATGTGTCTTACCTCCTCTTTTGATGTCAGGCTGCCCACTGATGTCTTCTGCTAGTCTAGTGTATGCATTTGCATTGGGTGAATTGCTACCCTTTTTCTCTTCTTGTTTTTCCTCACCATCACAAACACCAAGACGATGCTGACATCAGTAATTTCCCAAAAGCCCCTCCCCAAAGTAGCAGCTTTGCTTTTCTATCAATCTATGGATTGATTCTTCTGTATAACTAAATCTAGAGCCAGTTGATGAGCCAAGTAGAAAAAAATTCTCTTTGATTTATGGTCACACTGTCTTTGTCCAAAACCAACATGAGTCAGACTAATTCACAAATTTTGGCTCTAAGCAATTTTTGGAAACAGCCATGTCCAGAATTCAAATCCCCTGTGCATCTTTGGCATAAGTATTTAGCCTTATTCTTCTATTTATTCCTTCAAAACAACATATTCAGCATTCTTCAGTAACAAGTTCTTTCTTAGGTATTAGGGATATAGCAGTGAGCAATTTAGTAATACCACTAAGCATATAGTACATGCTTAACAAATATGTGTTGAGTTAATTTTTAAGGAAGACACAGTCCTGCCCTTATGTCGCTTATGGTCTGTAGGGAATGCAGTAAATCAAATGAGTTACCAAACTCACTGGGACATGAGTTACCAAAAGGAAGAGGCTAGGGTGCTATGGAAGCATATGTCTGGAGAAGAAACTTGCTCTGGGAAGTGATGAGAAGCCATCCAGATCAAGGTGCTTCATCTGAGACCATCAGGAAGAGTGTAAGTTAGTCTGGTGAAGTTGTAGAGGTGAAGTAGGGGCGAGGCAGGGTGGGAGAAGAAGGAGACAGCATTCCAGGTGGAGGAAACAGCATACACCTAGACCCGAGTCTAGGGCGACTGTGGTGTGTGGGAGGGACTGAACGAAGTCCAGAGAAATGGGAAGCCGTTGAGGGAGTTTACACAGTGAAGTGACTGGTCATAATTGCATTTCAAAAATATGTTTTCTGTAGTGTGGAGAATAGATTTGTGGGAAGAGATGATGATGAGATAGATTGGGTGTGGATAGTAGAAACAGAGAGTAGATGGACTTGAGAAATGCCTAAGAGGAGATTTGATAGGACTTCTCAGTTGATGGTGTGTGAGAGGTGGGTAGGGAGAGAGAATCAAGGATGATTCTTGGTTTCTGGCATTAGCACCTGCATGGATGGGTACCATTTTCTGAGTTAGGTAGGATTGGGAAAAGAGTGGATGTGTGTGTGTGCGTGCATGCATGCATGTGTGTGTAAATGCATGAGACTTCTAAGTGGACTTATCCAGTGGGGAGTAGGTAACATGGGTCTAGATCTGTTTTTGGAGTTCAAGAGAGAGAATGGACTGGAGATATAACCTTCTAAGTGCTCAGGACTGGAAATGTAGCCTTCTAAGTGTCTGGCCTGTAGGTCTTGGTGAAGATATGGAAGAGGGCAAGCTAGCCCAGGGCAAGAGTGGGCCAGCACAGAGCCCTGCAGTAAAGGACATTTGTACCTTCATGGGGACTGCTCTGAATCAATTACCTGGAGATACATATTCCAATGTGGGAATTATTAGCAACTATGCATAGCACTCAAATTATTTTCCTTGCTATTTTTGAGCAATGATGATTTATAACTTTTTTTTTTTTTTTTTTTTGAGGCAGGGTCTCACTCATCTAGGCTGGAGCGCAATGGTCCAATTCAGTTCACTGCAGCCTCGACCTCCCTGGGCTCAGTTGATCCTCCCACTTCAGCCTCCCCAGTAGCTGGGACTACAGGCTTGCACCTCCACACCCAGCTAATTTTTGTATTTTTTGTTGAGATAGGGTTTCACCATGTTGCCCAGGCTGGTCTTGAACTTCCCCTTTGCCTCCTAAAGTGCTGGGATCACAGGTGTGAGCCACCAAGCCTGGCATTATAACATTTATTCATTTACTGATGAAAACAACCCAATATTTACAAATCTAAACATTTGCATAGCAGCTATTAGTAGTACTATTATAGCCTTCTTGTTAACAACCAAATCTAGGCAGGAGCTTTTTAGAAAAGGAGTATTAAATTCCATCTTTAAAAAGCATGTTACTTTTAAGATGTTTTATTTGCCCAGTCACCAACATCTGCTATTTAGCTACTGAGTTATCTGAACCTAAAGGAATTGTAAAATAGATCATTTTCTCTTTGTGTTTATAGAAACTAAATTTTTAAAATGCTCTAGGCCAGGTGTAGTGGCTCATGCCTGTAATCCCAGCACTTTGAGAGGCCAAGGCAGGCGGATCACTTGAGCCCAGGAGTTTGAGACCAGCCTGGGCAACATAGTAAGACCCTGGCTCTACAAATAATTTTAAAAATTAGTCGGGGTTGGTAGCAAGCACCTGTGGTCCCAGCTATGCGGGAAGCTGAGGTAGGAGGATTGCCTGAGCCCCGGAAGTTGAGGCTGCAGTGAGCCATGATTGTGCCACTGCACTCCCGCCTGGGTGATGGAATGAGACTCTGTCTCAAAAATAAAATAAAATAAAATAAATGCTCTAGAGAATGTCATGTGACGTTTACTACAAATATGTTATTTCACAAATTTCAAGAAAAAATTTTCACTTAATATGTTTGAGTTGGCAGATATTTCAGAGCACTCCGACCGAAGAAGTGCCATTCTGGGCTGACGTGGTTCTGGGATTTCGAAAGATGACTGAGGCTGAGCTGAAGAAATTCCCCCAGTATGTGTTTGGTCAGGCTTTTACAACCCTGAAATGCGAATGCCCTGCTTACCTCCTGTGGTTGGAGAAAAGGTCAGTTGAAATGCTCCCTGCTATTTCCTTATCTGTCATAGCCATAAATCACTTCGTAGCTGTTCATAAAATACATACTGAAAAGTCTCTGGCGTCCCTCAGAGCTCTTTTGCATTGCCTCGCCACTCACAAATGGCCAGGGCTTTGCAAAACAATCTGAAGACAGTGTTTGTGTCACAAGGACTAAGTCACACCACGCTTCTAGTAATTTGTCTTGTATTTTTGGTGTGTACTTTGATGCCTGACTTATTCCCTACCCTTCTTGCCCCAGGTAAAAACCCTCTTATTGAAACAGTATCTTAGTTTTCCTCATCTGTAAAATGGAACAGTTTGGAGAATATATTTCCAGCTATAAAATGATATGATTTACTCTAATTCTTTGGATGAGAGAATCTTTGCTTATTATAAATTATTTTTGACTTTTTTCTCATTTGTGGTAAAGCAAAAAAGTTTCATTATTTCCTTTTGTCTTCAATAAGAACTCTGAAACTAAGGACCTATCCGAATTATGTCACTGCTTCCTCATTAAGTTCAGCCCGTGATAGCTTGAACTTGCATTTTGGCTTACTTTTCAGGACTTTCAGGAAACTAGTACTTAGTTTCCAGTTAGGAAACACAGCAAGAGTATCTTCATTTGAGATACATCAGTAAATCTGTCTTTAGTTTAGTCTGGACTTCCAGGCATGTTGAGAGTTGTGAAATACTGATCCTTTCAACTCCCATATGTGTATATTTTGGTAAATAGGAACAATGTGAATTATTGTGTAAATGTTGGGAAAGTGACTTGAAGTAGGCCGGGGCAACAGTGATCTGCTACCAGATGTAGGTTATAGGATAATTGATTCATATAATTCATTAATTACACAACTTTTTGTTGAACACATATATATCTGGCATTATGCTAGAAGCTAGTCAAAAAGAAGGATAAAATATGATTTCTTTTTAAACTAATTTCATGGTCTATTACGGATGACTGTGTGTATGTGTTTGTATATTAATTAACAATGACAGTAACACACATGGTAAAATAAAGTACAGACTTATGCAGGTTAGAATGGGAGCAGAAAGGAGGAAGCCTAGATCTGCTAGGCACATGTCAGTGGCATCACGATCTAGTTTTGTAGCTTTTCAAGTGCTCTTCTCACTTTTACCTCTTAGCAATTTATATGGGACATTTTGCTTCTGTAAGTTCTAGTTTCATAAAACCCATGCCCTTTTGTGCCTTGTTCACTGGCTCATAAACCACTGTTTATATGCCAAGTCTGGACTTGTCTACATCAGCTGATAAACGTATATTTTGAGCTATCACATGATGGAATTGCCCACCAGCCAACGAGCAAATTTTAGCAGTATCACCATCTTTCCTGAGCGGCAATAGTGTGTAGTGTTGAATTTTCCCCCTTCTAAAAATGACTAGAAATACAAAATTGGAAGCATTGATGCTAGTGATAAGGAATTGAGGCATCATATAACTTATCTTAATAAAATCCAGAATAAAATAAAATAAAATAAAACAAAAAAGTTAGAACATGTGGAAAAAGGCAATAAAATAAAATTTAGGTAAGTGGAAATTATTAGGCATGGCAAAAAATGGTAGAGTTTACTTTCAATACAATGTATAACTTTTTTAGATTATGACTCAAAAATAGCTCAAAATGGAAGAACATGTACAAAATATTGTGTATAAAAGGTGAGGTGTCATTAAGGAGTTTAACTTTTTTTGGTATTATTAGTGGTTTGGGCTGAAGTTTCATTATTACCCCCAAGTCCATTGTGTGGCTTTCTCATCTTGGATTTTTGTCTTAATGATCAGTAAGGTTTCTAGAAAACTTAGCTGGAGCCCTGTGGTCTCCAGCAGATCAGAAAGAGGCAGATGAGTGAGAACCTAAGAGTATTGTTCTCCCTCAGAGACATGGTCAAGGGCTGATTAAGGGCTTTCCTGGGTGGGGATGGCCAGGGGTATGCGTCAGGGATGGTAATGGACACAGAGCTAAGGGAGGTAGAGAAACTAATAAACTCTTCCTACAGATTCCTAACACTTTGCTTCATTATTTTCGCTTTCTTTTTACTCCTTATACATATTTTCTTTCAGAACCATTTGAAAGTAAGTTGCAGTTTTTCTCTTGTGGCTCAGGCTGGAGTGCAGTGGCATGGTCTCAGCTCACTGCAACCTCCTGGGTTCAAGCGATTCTTCTGTTTCAGCCTCTCAAGCAGCTGGGATTACAGGTGCCTGCCAACACGCCCAGCTAATTTTTGTATTTTTAGTAGAGACGGGGTTTCACCATGTTGGCCAGGCTGGTCTCGAACTCCTGACCTCAGGTGATCCACCCGTCTCGGCCTCCCAAAGTGCTGGGATTACAGGCATGAGCCACCGTGCCTGGCCCCATGTTTAAATATTTAAATACTTGCTCTCAGAACAAGGGTATCCTCTTACATAAACACAGTAGTATAATAAAATCAGTATCATTATATTGATACAACACTATAATCTATGGACCTTATTCATATTCTGCCAATTGTCCAAATAATGTCCACATATAAATATAAATACACACAACACATAATTTTTTTCCAGTCCATAACCCAATTACAGTCACACATTGTGTTCAGTTGTCATGTCTCTTTAGTCTCTAGTCTGTCTTTGTCTTTTATTACATTTACAAGTTTGAATAGTACAGACCAGTTGTTTTGTATAATAGAATGTCCCTCAATTGGGGTTTGTGTGATGTTTCCTTGGGATCGGATTGAGGTCCTGCATGTTGGGGTGGGAATGCATAGAAGTAATGTTGAATCCTTATTGCATCATAGCAGGAGGAAGATGATATCAGTTTTTCCCCTTATTGGGGCTGTCAACTTTCATCACCTAGAATGCCAGGTATCTCTACTGTGAGGTTACTACTTTTTCTCTTTGTAATTATTAAATATTTTGTTGTAACGTACCTGAAACTATGTAAATATCCTATTCCCATGAAACGAGTTCCTATGAAACTAGTACTTTCACTTGCGAGTTTTTAGCATCCATTGATGATTCTTTTTTTTTTTTTTTTTTTTTTTTTGAGACGTAGTCTCGCTCTGCCGCCCAGGCTGGACTGCAGCGGCGCGATCTCGGCTCACTGCAAGCTCCGCCTCCGGGGTTCACGCCATTCTCCTGCCTCAGTCTCCTGAGTAGCTCGGACTACAGGCGCCCGCCACGATGCCCGGCTAATTTTTTTGTATTTTTAGCAGAGACGGGGTTTCACCGTGTTAGCCAGGATGGTCTTGATCTCCTGACCTCGTGATCCGCCCGTCTCGGCCTCCCAAAGTGCTGGGATTAGAAGCGTGAGCCACCGCACCCTGCCATTGATGATTCTTGCCTGAACTATTTATTACTGTGATGTTTTCCAAGTGATCATTTTGTAACTCCATCTATATAGTTTGCTTTCTACTGTAAAGAAGCTTTCCTTTTCCTATATGTATTTATATCAGGATGAACTAATTGATACCTGTTTTATTCAATGAATTATAATTTACCCCCTCCATCATTTTGATGTTCAAATTGTCCAAGATTAGCTGAGTAGGAGCCCCTTCAAACTGCTCTTGTGTCTTTTTGATATGTTCACTTGATTTGCTTTTTTTTTTTTAAAGCACTTTTTTACTTTGGAGCACAAGAAAATTCCACACACCCCAAATTTGGAGAAGAAAAACATTTTCTTTTCATGAATATTTTCCACCATCTTTCCCTTAACACAAACCTGATGCAATGCCACAATTTAAATTTTTGAATTCAGTGCAGAAAGAAATTGTGTTTTCTCTTTTTCTGTTCTCTTTTCCTCTGTCCCCTGAAATTTTCACTCTGTTGCAATGTAAATCCTGATTTGAGGTGTAGTTAAAGAACACACCTCTACAACAACCACCTGGAAGTCCAAGTTGACATTTAGAATTTCTAGATTCCTAAGAGTCCTGCATCTTCACATGGCAACAAAGGGGCCCAGGAGCATGCCGGGAAGCACCGCGCTCTATCCATATCTTCCCTGAAGACAGGTGTCTTTGGCCACTCCTTGGGCTCCGGGGTGCACACAGTGGCACAGTCTGCCCCTGGGAGGAAGACAGTGAAGGTCCTGGAAGAGGACAGGGAATATGGGGATCCTGGGTCACCAGAAGAAAGGCTGGAAGTGAAGGGAGAGGGCTCTGGCTGGGCGCATGCCCGAACCCCACACACTCACTTCCTCAAGAAGAAAGCATGGCTGGAGAAGGGCCAGAGCGGGGTCCTCTGGGTGCTCAGCTGAAAGAAGGTGCCGCTCAGATGAGCCAGAGTAAGTTTTGAGTCCTAGTGACAGCCTTGAGCTTATGGGTAACCAGGGAAGGGGGTGTGAAGCGTTTCTTCACAAACTTTCTTCGGCCCAAACTTTCACTGAAGCATTGGCTCTAAAGTCTAGAAGTGAAATGCAAAGGCTTAACT
The DNA here is from genome assembly GCF_006542625.1 of Nomascus leucogenys. NCBI lineage: Eukaryota > Metazoa > Chordata > Mammalia > Primates > Hylobatidae > Nomascus > Nomascus leucogenys. The sequence goes on along the minus strand of NC_044383.1, from coordinate 96,808,045 downwards.
CCTCCTGGGAGAGAGGGCTCATTGCTTTCATCTTGCTTTAAGGGGCGAATTGTTGATAAGGCCCTGGGGAGATGAGGAGAGTTTTGATGGGGTAGGGAGGGGGCGTGAAGGCCCAGGGCACCTGAAGAGGTGTCACCGTGGGAAGGGGCAGAGGCAGGGACGCCAGCCTCCCCCCCCAGCACACAGTCACCTCCTCTGAGGAGTCCTCATAAGTCTCCCAGTTGGCCTGGTGCTGCCCTGCGTCGTGGGCAACGTCCTCCTCTGCGGGGGCTGGGGGTCCCCACGCGGGACCATGAGTGGGCGCCAGTCCCCACCCCAGCCCACTCCTGCGCACCCTCCCACCTCCCACTACTCCGAGAGAGAGTGTTTTAGCTCCGGGCAGCCCCCGTCATTTCCACACCGAATCAAATATTATCTGAACGATGTCTTCTTCCTGCTTCCAAAGCATCGCCTTCTAGAAGACAGGCCCCGTAGTTCCATCATCTCTGTGTTTTCAGGCCTGACCCCTGACTGCGGGAGGAAGGCCTGGGTCAACCCTGCCACCCCGTCCTGGGCTGCGGGCCTGCGGTCAGCATTTCCCGCTACTTAAAATGACCCCCGCCAGGGGGCTTGGGGCTGCGAGGACCGCAAAGCCATTGGCCCAAGACCGGAGGAGAGGGCGGTGTCTGGGAATACGCCGCCTCCCGGCTGTGGGTCGGTTATGGGCAGCGGGGAGGAGAGGACCGAGGGCTGCCCTTCTACCCGAGTCCTGGGGAGACCTTCTTCAGTTCGTTTGTTTGATACACGTGCCCGCCAGGAAGGTGGTTGAGACGTGAGTGCCTCAGACAGAAGGCACAGGGTGTGCTGCCGGGGAAGACTTCAGCGCCTCTGCTCCTCACCCCCTTGTGCCCCTGAGACCTGGCTCCCTCCTGACCCCAGTGTGTGGCCTCCACAGACAGCGCCCAGTGGCCCCTGGCCATGCACATTAGCTCCCTGCAGCCCGGAGCCTGCGTCCGACCAGGCTGGTGGAGGAACAAGGCCACGTGTCCCCTTTCCTCCCGCAGGAGGCATTGCAGTACGGGACTTCTCTCAGCCCAAGTCGGGCCTTTCAGGGCGAGCATTTCAGGCGTGGCGGGCGGCAGGGCCGCGTCCCGGTGAGGGGGCGACACCTGGGGCTCCCTCTGGGCTGCCACCCACTGACCTCCCTCCAGGCGACCCAGATGGGACGCCACACAATCTCTGTTTGCTCCTCACACTCAAGGTCTATTTTGTTGCCACCTAGGCCTCTTCCACACAATGTGGGTATTCAGCCTTCAGTGTTCTCACTCAAAAATAAGCATTTGCTCAGCAAGCCACACAACAATGGCTTCAGCCTAAGCACGATTCTTTTGAAATAATACAAACTTCTACAAAAAAAAAATTTGTACTACAAATTAGATCTTTATTATTTTTCAAAAGATGGAAGAGATCATCTCCTTCTCAAACAAAAAGTAAAACAATAATGCCCAATAATATACAGAAGAAACACAAACAAAAACCCCACAGAGTTTGAATCACCCATGCAGGTCATATTTCATATCATATTCTGCCAGTGGAGTTAAATTCTGCTGCTTTATTACTGGCTCATTCCAGGAAATGAGTCAGTGAGGCATTAAGTCTTCCTCCAGGCAGCCCACCTAAATCAATCCTCCCAGAGGGACCAGGATTGTCCTGCCTTTGACAACATTCAGAAAACTGAGAGGCCCATTTCTGTGCTGAGCCCTGTAACATGGACACATTGATCTCTTTCCAAGAGGCCATGCCTTATCCTGTGTCCCCAAGGAGGCCCAATGCTGACCACAGCACTGGCCACACTGAGCTACTTGCCCGGTACTTTCATTGCCCCTTCTCTGATTAGCTGATTAGGCCTCTCTGTAACTTTCTCTGGGAGAGTCCTCTAGTGCCCATCTTTTTCTTCTCCTGTATCTTGTGTTCTCCTGCTCGGCCTGACTCACAGGAATGCCTACGAAAGAAACTGGCTTCCTCGGCACCATCATTAGCCCCATTAGCCAGCCATGTCTGCCCTGGAGCTCACCAGGAGCCTGTCTTTTCCCCTGTCCCCGCTGCCAGCCACGGGTTCTCTGCATCACAGCCCCCACCTACCTGTTTAGTGCTACCTGAGATTCCTTTCTTGCCATGGCTTCAGCTTCAGTGGAGTATAGGAATTGCCTCTGATTCCAAGAGCAGAGAGGGGATGAGGGGACTCTTTGCTCCTGGGAGGCCGAGTGTGTGTGTGTGTATGTGTGTACGCATGTAAGATTTGCTTAGTGGACCCTTATTTTCCTCAGGGGCACAGCCAACTCAATTTACCTCCTTGCTGAAACTCCCAGTGGGCGAAGGAAAAGCACTGAGGATGACCATCCTCCATGTTTGTAGGTCAGGCTGATGCAGTCCAGCAGAGGGCTAACTTAAGCTTGGGGAAATGGACACTCTTATGTTTTAGGGTGATGACCAGAGGATGCTGGGGCTATTTCATGAGCCCTGCTTCTTGAGTGCCCCTAACCCTATTTCCTCATGGGAGGTTGGGACAATGGTATTCTTTCTGTCCAGGATGAGGTCTTGCTCAGTTGCAAGAAGCCCCAAGAGGAAAGTCATCATGCTTCTTGTACCTCCAACCATGTCACTCCAAACTTCCAGAATAACGACCTCATATGGTCATAGAAGCAGCCTGGTAGGCACTTGGTCACCTAATTTAACATCTGACTTCTGGGTACAGTTTCCTCCTATGCATTGGTGCCATCTTATGCATTGCCCATGGGATACATAATAATGATGGGCATCACTATGTGGTTGCATTACAACAGCATAAAGGTGATAAGTCTCCAGGTACATTTAGTGAGTTTTCCTCTGGGATCCAAGGCCTAGGAGCAATCCAGCACAGGAAGCCTGACAAGGCCCAGCCACTAGGATAGCTTAAGAAGTCACCAGGCACAGGTTGGACTTTTATCAGTAGCTTGACCAGCAGGGAACCCTTGAAATGGAAAAGACAAGACATTTGCACTTATTTAATTCTTGCATAATCATCATAAAAACCCTATAAGCTAGGCATTCTTATCCCTAGAAAACAATTTCAGTGAGTTTTAAAAATTTGCTGAAATCCCAAGGCTGGCAGATTCTCTTATTCCCCCAAATTATGAAAATAATTCTGAGTTTTAATTAATTAGGATATCTGGAGCACAGAACATAATGTTCAAATATTAACACATGGAATCTACAATGTAAGAATAAAAAAAACCCCACAAAATCAAAATAATGTTCAAATAATGATCAGTTAAAACTTTTCAAAATTGAAATATCATCCTTAATGAAACATAAGTGATATACAGGTATGGAGGGTAAGAATACTCATAGATAATGCACTGGGTCTTGTATTTTACAGCAGCATGGAAAACCCCTAAGCACTTCTTTTAAAATAAAAGGTCTTTATTGAGCAGCTATAGCGTGTTAGACACAGTGTTATGCTTTTTCCAGATGTTGTCTCATTTCATTTTCACAACAAGCCTAGGGAGTCAGTATTATTACCCCCATATTATGGATACGGGATTAAAGCCTAGAGAAGTGGAATAACTTGGCCGAGGTCATATGAATGGTAAAGGTTAGAGGCCTCCTAAGCTCTTTTTAAAGGTCTTTTCTTCGTGTTCACTTTTTGAAAGATTATCAGCACACTGAAGCCTGCTGCTCAGTATTACTACAAAACTCCAATTTACTCTTCTTTCTGTGCCAATGTCAAGGGGAAAAACAACCTTTACAGAGTTATTTTACCTTTAAAAACATTTATCTATTATTACATGTTTAAGAACATAATTTAAGCTTCTAAATTGGTTATTCTTACTGAGAGAGCCAAAAAAACCTGTCCCCATAATATTTGCTATATTTAATACTTTTTATCTATGAACAGTTTTACTTATAAAACAAACAAACAAACAAAACAGTAGCTCCAGCTTCATTCTCTCTCTTTTAACTACTTTTAATTACACCAAAAAGTAATCCATTGGCTTTATTGGTTCTCTGTGGCCCCAAAGTGTAGATTCTTGCCAGATTCTTTTCTGTGGTTTCCTTGCCTCAGGTAAACAATATACTCCCTTCCTTGGATTTTTAGAATAAAAAGCAACCGAATTTAGATTCTGTTGTTTGAAGCATTGGTGCTGGCAATGCAGCTTGCATTTAATAGGAAGTGCAGTGCAGGTTCATGTGATCTCAGAGCAAGCACAGCCTCTGAGTTCTTCTTGCCTCCTAAGGGTGCTGGGCACAGTACAAGCCCTCAACAAATACTTGTTGAATAATCAATGAGTCTAATCCAGAGGTTTCAAACTGTTCTTGAAACTGCTCAGTAGACATACTTCAGAGGTCTCTGCAGAGGGAGGGAGTGTGAAGAGACTGAGCAGATGGAGCTCTGCCCAGCAGCTTGACCTTCAGTCAGATGCAGAGAACTGCAAAGATGCTGAGATGACAGCCTGTGACTTGTATTTGATGGAACAGGAAGCTGAGCTACTGGGGTCAGGGTCTAAGATGCCATTGAGTAGCAATGTTGGTCTCTTCCACGCTCATCAACATGAGGCATTCTCTCTCTCTCTCTTTCTCTCTTTCTTTCTTTTTCTTTCTTTTCTGAGATGGTGTCTTGCTCTGTCTCCCAGGCTTGAGTGCAGTGGCGCGATCTCGGCTTGAACCTCCACCTCCTGGGTTCAAGGGATCTTCCCATCTCAGCCTCCTGAGTAGCTGGAATTATAGGCGTGCACCACCACGAACATGAGGCATTTTCTAGAAACGCAATCCAGCATCAGAAGGCCAGTTTTCTGCTGATCTTAATACAAGTTTCAGTTAAACTCTCCAAACAGGAAGTGGGGTGGAAAGTTAGAATCACTTTAAAGAGTCCGTCCTTGCTAAGTTAAAATTAGTTGTCAAACCCATGCCGTCATTGACCACCATTGCAGAAGTTTCTGTCTTTTCTTATTATTTTCCTTTACATTAAACCTGTTTATCTGGCCTTGAAAGTACATAGCGCTCAGAACTGCTGTGATGATCATTTCTGCTCTCTTAGGGGCAGGCAGGATACAAGCATTCTGCCTCCATTTTCAAGGTCAGCCCTTCCCAGTTTCTCCCTGAAATGGCTTGGATTGCAGCAGCCAGAGAGAGAAGATGCCAAAGTTCTGCCACCCTGTATTTCTCTCCAGAGAAAAAGAATGAATAGGATGTGTAAGATCAGCAGGGTGAGTTGGCAGACAGGCAGGAGACCCAGGAGAGCTGATGGTGTAGCTCCAGTCCAAAGGCCAGCAGGCTTGAGACTCCGGAAAAAGCCAATGTCCCAGTTGGAAGGCAGTCCAGTAGAAGGAATTCTTTCTTCCTTGGAAAAGAGTCAACTTTTTGTTTTATTCAGGCTTTCAACTGATAGGATGAGGCCTACCCACATTAAAGAAGGCAATTAGCTTTACTCTGCCCACTGATTTAAATGTTTTTCTCATCCAAAAACACTTTCTGCAGAAACACACAGAGTATGTTTGGCCAAGTATCTGAGCACCCCATAGCCCAATCAAGTTGACACATAAATTAACCATCACAGGTCCAAATCAGGATTTCATATTGTCTTTAGTATTGGCTAACACTTACTTCCAGTCCACTTGGTGTGGGGCACTTAGCTGGGTCATAGGGATGGTAAGAAGCATAAGATACAATCTCTCCCCTTGAGGAATTTGTGATTTATTGATATCGGTCCTCTAAAATGTATTGTGATTGATGACTGTTCAAAGTAGTGGCCATTATTTTATTGGAACCTCACAACCATCCTGTGAGACAGGCAAGGGAGGTATCCTCCCCATGATGCAGATGAGGAAACTGAGATTTGGAGAAGTGAGGTGAGTTGGCCAAGAGCTCAAAGCTAATGTGAGGCAGAGCTGGGACATAAAGCCAGGCTTTCGGATTTCACACCACTTCTCCTGTAGAACTTAGTCCATTCTGCCAAGCATTTACACTTCTGTCTGCCAGTTCTTCTGTCAGCCCTTGAGGAAGGGCACTGTCACTCACACCCTTCTGGTCCCTCTTAGCAGCGCCCTGCATGCAAGCATTCGGCCTGCGTCTATTGAACAGAGCTGCTGATAGTCTCTTTCTCTATTCTACAAGTGACCTGTGAATAAGATTACAGGTCCTGGGGGTTATTGTTTATTGGGTAGACTTTCCATTTTGCGATATTAAAAAAGTTCTGAAGTCCGGACCCGGTGGCTCATGCCTATAATCCCAGCACTTTGGGAGGCGGAGGCAGGTGGATCGACTGAGCTCGTGAGTTGCAGACCAGCCTGGGCAACATGGCAAAACCCTGTCTCTATCAAAAATACAAAAAAATTAGCCGGGCATGGTGGCACACACCTGTGGTCTCAGCTACTCAGGAGGCTGAGGTGGGAGGATCGCTTAAGCCCAGGAATTCAAGGCTGCAGTGAGCCAAGATCACACCACTGCACTCCAGCCTGGGTGACAGAGTGAGACCCCCATCTCAGAAAAAATAAAAATATTCTGGAGATGGATAGTGCATATGGATGGTGATGACGGTTGCACAACAAGGTAAATGTACTTAATACTACTGAACTTTACACTTAAAAATCGCCAAAATGGTAAATTTTATGTTATGTGTATTTTACCTCGATTTAAATAAAGACTACAGGTACTGGACAAACCATTTCTTTTCATTATTGGTATAGTTGGTCCAAAAAATATAATAATTACCAACCACAGCTGCCATTTAGCTCATCAGCTACAAATATTTTGTGTTCTTCTCGTGCTAACATAGTTGTAGACATAAAGCTGGTGGGGATATGACCCCTGTACCTTTTAGTTAGGGAGACCAGGCTAATACAAAGGAGCATGCAAGAGTTAACAATATGAGATAAAATGTTTAAGGTAGCAAGTTTAGGTGTTAAATAAGTGGTATAAATAACAAATGCTTGGACATTTAAAATACCAAATCAACTTGGCATTTATTCAGCATCTAGAATAATATAGGAATTTTACAAAATTTTAAAAGGGCAAAGCGTATAATTTCCTTCGTTTTGAATTTTCAAGTGGTTTCCATTTAGATTCACCTTTGGAAATCCCCACTTCCTAGGATGTGAAGCAGTTGATGGCTAGAATTTGGCCTGATTGGGCCCTGGAAGCTCTTGAGGTGTTTGTTCATCAGATCATCGCCTAATTTTTGTTCCTGGGTTCCTTTTCTTTACTTCCTGGAAGTAGTTGATCAGGACGCTAACAAAGGCTCACTTCATGGCCTCTGTTCCATAGGATAAAAGGAAGTGGAGGCTGGACACTCACTCGGCGAATAGAAGACCTGTGGGAACTTCATCCGTCCTTTGACATCGTGGTCAACTGTTCAGGCCTTGGAAGCAGACAGCTTGCAGGAGACTCAAAGATTTTCCCTGTAAGGGGCCAAGTGCTCCAAGTTCAGGCTCCCTGGGTGGAGCATTTTATCCGAGATGGCAGTGGGCTGACATATATTTATCCTGGTACATCCCATGTAACCCTAGGTGGAACTAGGCAAAAAGGGGACTGGAATCTGTCCCCGGATGCAGAAAATAGCAGAGAGATTCTTTCCCGATGCTGTGCTCTGGAACCCTCCCTCCACGGAGCCTGCAACATCAGGGAGAAGGTGGGCTTGAGGCCCTATAGGCCAGCCGTGCGACTGCAGACAGAGCTCCTTGTGCGAGATGGACAGAGGCTGCCTGTAGTCCACCACTATGGCCATGGGAGTGGGGGCATCTCGGTGCACTGGGGCACTGCTCTGGGGGCCGCCAGGCTGGTGAGTGAGTGTGTCCATGCCCTCAGGACCCCCATTCCCAAGTCTAAGCTGTAGATGACATAAAATGACAGCAAATAGACTGAGAGACTGTTGATCGAAGCACAGAACAGGTTCAAATAACTTTTCCACTGCATGAAAGTTTAATTAGACATTTCTTTGTTTTCAACATTAGAAGTGGTGTAACATGTAAGCTGAGCACAGTGGCATGCCTGTAGTCCCAGCTACTTGAGAGGCTGAGGCAGGAGGATCGCTTGAGCCCAGGAGTTTGAGTGCAATCTGGGTAACATAGCCAGATCCCACCTCTAAAAAACCACCAACAACAAAAGAAACGATGCAACATGTAAGCTTACTTAGGAAGTCTAGCATTAATGGCATAGGGCATAAAGCTCCATTTTTTGTTAAAAATACTTCTTATAGAGTAAAATTTCTTTAGAACTGATGTCCAAGGACCTATGCAGATTTATATGAATGTTGGAAGCTGTAGAGATTTTGATATCATTTGGGTTATAAATCCACAGGAGGAGATAATGTATGGAAAACATTTAAATCACTGTCAGTTGCAGAGCTGCCCGTAATCTTCTTAGGTTATAGCCAAGTCAGCAACATAATTCCTCTAAATAAAATTACATTGTGCTCACACAATGCTGGATTATGACGTTTAATTGAAGACAAAGCATGCTTGCTCCTAGTATTAGCAGCAACCTTTTCCTCCCCTCAGCTGGTAATGATGGTAGGAGACAGAGATGAAGTTGCCTATGGATGTCATATCAATTCAATAGCTGCCTGGGGTCAAACAGCTAGGGGTTGTACATTCCACTACTGTAAATGATTGAGAGCTGGTTTGCAGTATGGTTGGCTTTGCCTAAGCATTTTTGAAGATGAACAGCATGTGCAGCCAAAGAACTAATTTGCTAATTAAGGTGGAACAATCATTCTGAATGAAATATAATCAGAGTATTCCGCAGTTTGTTAAGAAGTATTGGGGAGGAGGGGAATGTCTCACAAGAAAATGAGTTGGAATTGTTGAGTTAAATGAATTTAACCTGTTTTTTGACTCAGGCCTACTCAGAGCCTTTAATGTGTGCATGTGTATTGTGAATCCTCTAGAGAGCTTGGGTGGATGGAAAATGACATGCTGATATTGAGGTAAAGAGGCTTGAGGAGCCTGGGCACGGTGGCTCACGCCTGCAATCCCAGTACTTTGGTTCAATCCCAGTACTTTGGGAGGCTGAGGTGGGGGGATCACTTGAGTTTGGGAGTTCAAGACCAGCCTGGCCAACATGGTGAAAGCTCATCTCTATAAAAATACAAAAATTAGCTGGGCATGTTGGTGGGTGCCTGTAATCCCAGCTACTTGGGAGGCTGAAGTAGGAGAATCCCTTGAATCCGGGAGATGGAGGTTGCAGTGAGCTGAGATCGCACCATTACACTCCAGCCTGGGTGACAGAGCAAGACTCCGTCTCAAAAAAAAAAAAAGGCTTGAGGAGAAATGGATTTAATTTTAATTTTTGGAGAAGACTACTTCTGTTAAATGATACAGTAAGTTATATTTTTGACATCCTGAATGAGATACAGGGTTGCCAATGAAAGTGTGGGAAAGAGAAAGCTCTCAGCACAGCTACAGCTTTACTGTTGTGTTCATCCAGAACTTGCATATGATTTTGTTTGCAGAGAACATTCTGCTGGTAGACAGTGAGAGAAGCCCACCAGTGTTTTTTGCAGTCATAATCATTCCTTGCAATATTAACATTCTTAAGTAAAATCAAGTGTGGGCTCTTTCCTATAGATTTCCACCAGGGGGTGGTGTTGTATCAGATTCAGATACATTGGCACATTCAAAAATTTAGAAATGACTAGAAATAAAAGATGGATACCAGGTATATAGAGTGTGTGTGTGCTTCTTTTGAGGTTTTGGAGTTTATATACCCCACGTGCAACTCTTCTGAATTCTGTTTTAAGTATTTGAGAAATGTATAAGTTTAGACAGACTGGAAACACACATATGCATCATACGTAATCTGTGAGAAATAAAAGGTTATGATAAAACGGCATTTTTTAAAGGAGGAAATAATTTTTTAATAGTTAAAAATAAAAATGAAGGCCACTGTTCAGAACAGGTAGAATTTCAGTCATTTCGAAGCAGCTTTAAGTGTACTCCTTTGTTCACTATGCCTGTGGTTTAGATCCTGTGGCATTTTTATTGTGTGTGGTGGGCTCACCTTCTATGACCTTTGCCTATTTGTTACTCTAGTTCAGCTTCACTCTGCATTTTATATTTCTAAAGTGCAACGCTACAAGAGTGCAAGATTGGAGGCTTCTTGAGAAAGTGGTCGTGGCTGCATGCCCTGATTTCATTTTCACTAATTGCTAAATATTTGTTCCCAGTGTCTCTGAAACATTATTCATTTTGGTCAGTAGCTGCCAACCTGGGCTGCACCTTAGAATCACCTGGGAAGTTTTTAAACAATGTTGATGCCCAGCCCTGCTTTACGAAATTAGAATCTTTGGTGAGTGGGGCGGAGCTGCTGCATCAGTGTTTACTTAAAGCTGCCCACAAAGTTCTGAGAGCCAGGGCTGAGAACAACTGAGCACTCTTTCCCTCCCCTCCTTCTAAGTCCCTGCTGCTAGCGTCACCATTATCCTTCCCTTCCTTCTTCGCAATCTTGGGGCATCGAGCTCAGAGGGATGTGCTCACTTAGGCAAGTGTGTCCTTAGGCACTTCTGGGCAAGGTGGCCTAGAAGAATTAGCTGTCCCAAAATAGCTCTCTAGAAATACTGGAATCACCTTGCTGGCTATCGGTCAGCTGCTCCAAGACAGCTATCTGTCTTTATCTGAAAGACAACAGACTGAACGTACAAATGGACAATAGCTAGACCACATATAAAAATAGAACTCTGGCCCACAAGCTGCAGCAACCTGCCCAGGAAACCAATTCCCTTATCTACAATAAACAACACAGGAAGCCAGCCTGCTATACGAGTATATCAGACTTGCAGGAAGCCATACTGCTATCTCTAGAAATAATCCAGAAAGATAAACAATAACTTCTGTAACAATTTGCACAAAATGGCCAGGACTTGATTAATAACTGACAGCATCCCTAATTTTTGCCCCCACCTCTAACTTAGAACAAATCAGAGAAAAAAAATATGCTGGCCCCCACTTCTAACTTAGGACCAACCATATAGGATGCTCTTCTTCTAGTTAACTTGCCTACAGTGTCCCCGTGCCTATCAGGACATATGCGAAGTCTTCTCTTTTTTCTGTTGTGAAGCTTTCTCACCCCTCTGCCTACCTTTGAATCTCTGCCAAATGTAAGTGTGATGGGCTGACTCCCTTGCTATAGTAAAATCTAAAGAAATAGCCTTTGCATTTCTCATTTGACTGGTATATTAGTCAGAGTTCTCCAGAGAAACAGAACCAGTAGGACATATGTAGACATATAGAAAGAAATTTCTTATGAGGGTTGGCTCACACAATTATGGAGGCTGAGAAATCCCATGATCTGCTGTCTGCAAGCTGGAGGCCCAGGAGAGCTGATGTAGTTCTAGTCCAAGCCTGAGTGCCCAAAACCCAGAGGAGCCAGTGGAGTAAGTCTGAAGGCCACAGTGCTGAAATCCAGGGACAGGAGAAGACAGATGTCCTAGCTCAAGCAGAGAGCAAATTTGTCCTTCCTCACCTTTTTCTTCTATTCAGGCCCTCAACAGATTGGATGATGTCCACTCACATTGGTGAAGATAATCTTCTTTACCTAGCTTACTGATTCAAATGCTTATCTCTTCTAAAGATATCCTTATATATACACCCAGAAATAATGTGTTGCCAGCTAGCTGGGCACCCTTAGTTCAGTCCATTTGACACATAAAATTAACCATCACAGCTGATCTTCATTTACTTCAAAGATTTCAATGTTTATATAAGTCGAGGTCTTCCTGGGTAATCGGTGCTACTGCCTGAGAATAGACTGCTTTATTTTTTCTTCCTTGTTTTCTGTTTCAGAACACCTTTCATTTTTTTCTGAACATGAAGAACAACTGATTTCCTTCTTAAATCTCTGCTTTCAAGTGTCTGGCCTTTGTGGCTGAGTGTTTGCCTGCTGTGCCTGTGACCCAGAGGAACGAGGCTGCTTTGAGCCCTGTCACTGCCAACGTGTGCTTCAGCAGGCAAAGGTTATACACGAAATTTTAGGATTTTTTTTTTAACTTTTGGGATTTTATTTGCTTAGGAAGAAAAAAAAAATTTAAACAGAAAGGCCATAGCCCCGTTGGACACAGTTGTATAGAAGAAAGGCTGTTTTTTAAAATGACATATATTCTTCCTTTTGTTGAATAATGCATTCAAATCAACTGATATTTGAACCAGTTTTTCTCAATCAATTAAAATCTTTTAGAGAAAAGGAAGAAAAGGATGGTGGAACATGTGTCCACTGGGAGTTGTAGTTCTTAGAAACCTGTTCCAGGACTTTCATAACTTGTCAAATATTTGAAATAAATGTAGCATTTTTTTGTTTCTCTCGTTTTTCTTCTTAAGGGTGTGAATGATGGAGACACATTTGAAACCTGCTTCCTCAGGATATCATTCACTTGAGAAAAGCCAATTGAGATATTTAAGTGGTCCCTTTCTTCTTGAAAAATCTCAGTAGTTTGCCACCAGGCCTGGGGGTTTTATTATCCTAAGTGACTTTGCTGCCTATAAATCACAGCCTTAAGTAGCCAAAGGGAATGCGTTAGCCAGATCTTGTAAATATAACCAATGTTTCTTCAATTATTAGCGGAACAATTGACTTCCATCTACTCAAGGCACCTGTCAACCTGGCCTGCAGCCATGATTCCCACAATTCCACCTCCCAGAGCCTGTTCCCCTTGAATTATAATTTTTTTTAATACTGGTGCACGTTCTATGGTATGAGCCCAGGACCCAATTTTTCATGTATCCCAGTATTTCTCTTCCTTGCAGATCCAAGTCGTCTGTCAATGGAACTCAACCATTGTGGTTGAAACTCCACATGGTCTTCTTGCTCTGCCCAGGACTCCTTTCCTGGGAAATCTGCTCAGACCTGGAAGATTCACTGTGTGGGCAGTATCCCTCAGGCCCTACCTCTCTGGTCACAGCTTATTGGAGCAGAGGAAACTGTCAGGTTTAGGCCCCATTGCAGGTAACAGAAACCCCCTAAATATTTGCTTAAACAAGGTGGGCATGTATTTCACTCACATGAAAGAAGCCTAGATACAGGCCGTTTAGGGCTGTTGTGAGGTCTCCAATGGTCATCAGTGATCCAGGCCCCTTCCAGCTCATACTATGCTATTTCAAGGGTGTGGCCCTTGTGCTCACATCCAAGATGGCAGTCAGAGCTCCAGCCATCACATCATTATATCCACCCTCCAAGGACACTTCCCAGAAGGTTCACATAACACCTTTGCCTGTATTTCACTTCATAGGATTTAGCCTCAGGTTTATACTGAGATTCAAGGGAAGCTGGGAATGTAGTCTTTTGTCTTGGTGGCAATGTAAAAGTCAAGGTTTTAGTAGGCTCTGCAAAAGTACCAAACTATAAATTGAGTTAGGCCAGTATTTGGGCTCAGAAACTGAAACCCCAGAATATGGCACATTGACATGCTGAACTGAAGAAGTCTCAAGGTCTCTCTGCCCTTCTCTACCCCAATCCTCTGTCTCTCCCAAAGTACAGTATGCAGCTGTTCTCTGAAGTTCCATTATCTGCCTGAAGTCCAAACCACCAAAGAAAAAAATCAGTTACCTCTGGTACCTTCCCTGAGTTTTCATGAACTGAACTCATATGACAGGAAGAAAGACTGAAGTCTGTCAACACACCTGGACAGACTTCTGTCACAAACCATTGTCTGCTCCGCAGACCCAACTAACTTTGTCCCAGGCCATTATATGTTCTTTAAACCCATTGAATTCCCCTAAAGATCATTTACAACTCCCCTAAAATCATCCACACTTCCCCATCTTCCTTTCTTCTAAGAAAAAGGGTATAGAACAATCTGTACCCCACTGGATCATGGAGACTCACTCTAATTCACCCTTGTGCATGTTAAGAAATTTGTATGCCTTTTCTCCTATTAATCTGCCTTTGATCAGTTGATTTTCAGTGAACCTTTAGAGGGTAAAGAGGAAAATTTCCCTTGGCCCCTACACTAGTCAGATTAAGACTTTGTACTAAGGATTTCCTGGTGACGGTAAGCTCTGGAGACGTGTAGACTGGGGCTTGGCAATCCAGGTTGTTTAGGTTTACACAGTGGAAGCCAGGCAAGAGAGAGGAAGAAGAGAAAAGGCAGAGATGGAAGCACCAGGGCCCACGTACTGCTGGGGAAGCAACGAGAATGACCTCGGTTCTGATCCAGCTCTATTTCTTATCTTCTGTCTCACTGGACAGTCAATTCTATATTCCTCAGAAACCCCACATTTTAAAAAAATGCTTTTAAAACAATTATTGTTTTAAGAAAGTAAAAAAAAAGTGGGAGCTGAAGAATTTCAGGTTCCCAACAAAGTAGTTGCTTTTTCTGTAATAATTTCAACAATAAGAATGCTTTTTATAGCTGTAGAGTAAAATCTTAACATCACAGATCAAATCCAGCATTTAGCAAGTTTTGCTTAAAAATCTTGTCCCTTCTTTTCCTATCACTAACGTGATATTTTACAGGTCCTTTTTTCCTTTATGGTTATAATCCATTGTTAAGATAAATAAGGTCAAAGCTACCCAAACAAAGCCTTTGCATTGCTCAGGCAACAGTTTTTTGTTTTTGTTTTGCTTTTTTTTTTTTTTTTTTCAGTTGGTGCTAGTTTCTAAATGTACTATTAGTTCCTAGTCAAGATCTTGTTATAACCAATGGCGACCTCAGTAATGCAGATTATTTTCTTTAATTAATAGAACTGAGTTATGGCCAATTTGTGTGGCAAAACTCATATTTTAGGAGTAATGCCTGTATTTAGTTTCTTGTTCATGGATTGTATTGGGGGAATATTTTATCATAATCCTCCTTTTTCCTTGAGCCCATTAAGTGGATTCTTTCCTTTCAACCAAAAACCCTGTATAAGTCAATTTATAAAAAACAAGTGGATCCCTGTGATGGGAAAGCAGAGTTCAACTATCCACTAGACCAAAGGTCAGAAAACTGCTTCTGTAAAAAGCCCAGTGGTAAATATTTAAGGCTTTGCAGGCTACATGGTCTCTGTTGCAACCACTCAATTCGTCAACTTTACCATTGTAGTCTGAGAGTGGTCATAGATAATGCATAAACAAATGATCATGGTGTGTTTCAATAAAACTTTATTTAAAAAACTGGCAGCATACCATATTTGGCCTGAGGACTATAGTTCACCTTATATTAGACAATAAGCTCTGTGTGGTCAGGGAGATGTCTGATTTAGCACTTTATAGCCAGCTCAGGCACCAAGCCTGGTACTTGATAAACATTTGTTGAGTGACTAGGTAAGTGAACTATTAATGCAACATCAATGGATAGATTATCCCAATTTAAATTTGATTTTTTTAAAAAAGCAAGCCCCATTCAACAAGCTCTTGTTTTGGCCTGCTGATTGATTTTCCTTAAAATGTAAAAATCTATCTACTACTAAAATTTCACAGCTTGAATATACCATTGAGAACACATTCATGGCCTAGATTCTCAGGCAGCTGAATTATCTAACCAGCCAGAAGGAACAGGCTGTAGAAAACTTTCTTGGGAGCAAAGCCAGCATGTGTATGCCTTCACCCAGGTCTGCATATCTTCCTGGCATTACTCTACTAAGCCATGAAGCAGGGGCCATGAAGCAAGGTAAGGGTGCCTCTGGTAAAGGAGCAGCTGAAAGCCATGTCTCTTCCCTGTTTTTATGCCTTCTGCAGCCTCCAGGCCTGTTGTACCTAGGATTTGGCTCCTGCCACAAGAGAAACAAGGTAATAGATTTTTTTTCTTTATTTCTTCTAAAAAAAAAATCGGGATACATGTGCAGAGCTTGCAGGTTCATTACAGAGGTATTCGTGTGCCATGGTGGTTTGCTGCACCTATCGACCTGTCCTCTAAGTTCTCTCCCTTCAACCCCCACCCCACAACAGGCCCCTCTCTGTGTCCATGTGTTCTCAATGTTCAACTCCCACTTATGAGTGAGAATACACAGTGTTTGGTTTTCTGTTCCTGTGTTAGTTTGCTGAGGATGAAGGCTTCTAGCTTTATCCATATCCCTGCAAAGAACATGATCTCATTCCTTTTTACGACTGCATAGTATTCCATGATGTATATGTACCACATTTTATTTATCCAGCCTATCATTGATGGGCATTTGAGTTGGTTCCATGTCTTTGCTATTGTAAATAGTGCTGCAATAAACATACATGTGCATGTGTCTTTATAGTAGAATGATTTATATTCCTTTGGGTATATACTCAATAATGGGGTTGCTGGGTCAAATGGTATTTCTGGTTCTAGATCCTTAAGGAATCACCATACTGTCTTCCATAATGGCTGAACTAATTTACATTCCCGCCAATAGTGTAAAAGTGTTCCTATTTCTCCACAGCCTCACCAGCATCTATTGTTCCCTGACTTTTTAATAATTGCCATTCTAACTGGCGTGAGATGGTATCTCATTGTGGTTTTGATGTGCATTTCTCTAGTGACCAGTGATGACGAGTTTTTTCCATGTTTGTTGGCCACATAAATGTCTTCTTTGGAGAAGTGTCTGTTAATATCCTTTGTCCACTTTTTGATGGGGTTGTTTGGCTTTTTCTTGTAAATATGTTTAAGTTCCTCATAAATTCTGGATATTAGACCTTTGTCAGATGGGTAGATTGCAAAAATATTCTCCCATTCTGTAGGTTGCCTGTTCACTCTGATGATAGTTTCTTTTGCTGTGCAGAAGCGCTTGAGTTTAATTAGATCCCATTTGTCAATTATGGCTTTTGTTGCAATTGCTTTCGGAGTTTTAGTCATGAAGTCTTTGCCCATGCCTATGTCCTGAATGGTATTGGCTAGGTTTTCTTCTAGGGTTTTTATGGTTTTGGGTTTTATATTTAAGTCTTTAATCCATCTTGAGTTAATGTTTGTATAGGGTGTAAGGAAGGGGTCCAGCTTCAGTTTTCTCCATATGGCTAGCCAGTTTTCCCAGCACCATTTACTGAATAGGTGATCCTTTCCCATTGCTTGTTTTTGTCAGGTTTGTCAAAGATCAGATGGTGATGTGTGGTGTTATTTCTGAGGTCTCTGTTCTGCTCCCTTGGTCTATATGTCTGTTTTGGTTACTGTAGCCTTGTAGCATAGTTTGAAGTCAGGTAGCATGATGCCTCCAGCTTTGTTCTTTCTGTTTAGGATTGTCTTGGCTATACGGGGTCTTCTTTGATTCCATATAAAATTTAAAGTAGTTTTTTCAAATTCTGTGAAGAATGTCAATAGTAGTTTGGTGAGAATAGCATTGAATCTATAAATTACTTTGGGCAGTATGGCCATTTTCACAATATTAATCCTTCCTATCCATGAGCATGGAATGTTTTTCCATTTGTTTGTGTCCTCTCTTATTTCCTTGAGCAGAGGTTTGTAGTTCTCCTTGAAGAGGTCCTCACATCCCTTGTTAGCCGTATTCCTAGATACTTTATTATCTTTGTAGTGATTGTGAATGGGAGTTCATTCATGATTTGGCTCTTTGCTTGCCTATTGTTGGTGTAAAGGAATGCTTGTGACTTTTGCACATTAGTTTTGTATCCTGAGACTTTGCTGAAGTGGCTTATCAGTTCAAGAAGCTTTTGGGCTGAGATGATGGGGTTTTCTAATATATAAAATCATGCCGTCTGCAAACAGAGACAACTTGACTTCCTCTCTTCCTATTTGAATACGCTTTATTTCTTTCTCTTGCCTGATTTTACTGGCTAGAACTTCCAATATTATATTGAATAGGAGTGGTGAGAGAGGACATCCTTGTCTTGTACCGGTTTTCAAAGGGAATGCTTCTAGCTTTTGCCCAGTCAATATGATATTGGCTGTGGGTTTGTCATAAATAGCCCTTATTATTTTGAGATATGTTCCATCAATACCTAGTTTATTGGGAGTTTTTAACATGAAGCGATGTTGAATCTTATCAAAGGTCTTTTCTGCATCTATTGATGCAGGGGTTTCGTCTTTAGTTCTGTTTATGTGATGGATTACATTTATTGATTTGCACATGTTGAACCAACCTTGCGTCCCAGGGGTGAAGCCAACTTGATTGGGGTGGATAAGTTTTTTGATGTGCTACTGGATTTGGTTTGCCAATATCTTATTGAGGATTTTCGCATCGATGTTTATCAGGGATATTGGCCTGAAGTTTTCTTTTTTTGTTGTGTCTTTTCCTGGTTTGGTATCAGGATGATGCTTGCTTCATAAAATGAGTTAGGGAGGAGTCCCTTCTTTTCAATTGTTTGGAATAGTTTCAGGACGAATGGTATCAGCTCCTGTTTGTATTTCTAGTGAAATTCAGCTGTGAATCCATCTGATCCTGGGCTTTTTTGGGTTGGTAGGCTATTAATTACTGCCTCAATTTCAGAGCTTGTTATTGGTCTATTCAGGGATTTGACATTTTCCTGGTTTAGTCTTGGTAGGGTGTATGCGTGCAGAAATTTATCTATTTTGTCTAGATTTTCTAGTTTATTTGCATAGAGGAGTTCATAGTATTCTCTGATTGTATTTCTGTGGGGTTAGTGGTGATATCCCCTTTATCATTTTTTATTGTGTCTATTTGATTCTTCTCTCTCTCTTCTTCTTTATTAGTCTAGCTAGTGGCCTATCTATTTTGTTAATTTTTTCAAAAAACCAGCTCCCGGATTTGTTGACTTTTTTTTTTAGGGTTTTTTTAATGTCTCTATCTCCTTCAATTATTCTCTGATCTTAGTTATTTCTTGCCTTCTGCTAGATTTTCATTTAGTTTGCTCTTGCCTCTCTAGCTCTCTTAATTGTGATGTTAGTGTATTGATTTCAGATCTTTCTAGCTTTCTGATGTGGACATTTAGTGCTATAAATTTCCCTCTTAACACTACTTTAGCGGTGTCCCAGAGATTCTGGTATGTTGTCTCTTTGTTCTCATTGGTTTCAGAGAACTTCTTGATTTCTTCCTTAATTTCATCATTCACCCACGAGTCATTCAGGAGCAGGTTGTTTAATTTCCATGAAATTGTGTGGTTTTGAGTGAGTTTCTGAATCCTGAGTTCTAATTTGATTGCACCATGGTCTGAGAGACTGTTATGATTTCTGTTCTTATGCATTTGCTGAGGAGTGTTTTACTTCCAATTATGTGGTCAATTTTAGAATAAGTGCCATGTGGCACTGAGAAGAATGTATATTCTGTTGATTTGTGGTAGAGAGTTCTGTAGACATCTACTAGGTCTACTTGACCCAGAGCTGAGTTCAAGTCCTAAATATCCTTGTTAATTTTCTGTCCAGTTGACCTGCCTAATATTGACAGTGGGGTGTCAAAGTCTCCCACTATTATTGTGTGGGAGTCTAAGTCTCTTTGCAGGTTTCTAAGAACTTGTTTTATGAAACTGGGTGCTCCTGTAATGGGTGCATATATATTCGGAATAGTTGGCTCTTCTTGTTGAATTGTTCTCTTTACCATTTTGTAGTGCCCTTCTTTGTCTCTTTTGATCTTTGTTGGTTTAAAGTCTGTTTTGTCAGAAGCTAGGATTGCAACCCCTGCTTTTTTTTTTTGCTTTCCATCTGCTTGGTAAATTTTCCTTCATCCCCTTATTTTGAGACTGTGTGTGTCTTTGCATGTAAGATAGGTGTCCTGAATACAGCACACTGATGAGTCTTGACTCCTTATTCAATTTGCCAGTCTGTGTCTTTTAATTGGGGCACTTAGCCCATTTATATTTAAGGTTAGTATTGTTATGTGTGAATTTGATCCTGTCATCATGATGCTATTTGGTTATTTTGCACACTAGTTGATGTAGTTTCTTTGTAGTGTCATTGGTCTTTATATTTTGGTGTGGTTTTTGCAGTGGCTGGTAATGGCTTTTCCTTTCCATATTTAGTGCTTCTTTCAGGAGCTCTTGCAGGGCAGGCCTGGTGGTAACAAAATCCCTCAGCATTTGCTTGTCTGTAAAGAATTTTATTTCTCCTTCGCTTATGAAGCTTAGTTTGGCTGGATATGAAATTCTGAGTGGAAAATTATTTTCTTTAAGAATGTTGAATACTGGCCCCCAATCTCTTCTGGCTCGTAGAGTTTCTGCTGAGAGGTCAGCTGTTGGTCTGATGCGCTTCCCTTTGTATGTGACCTGGCCTTTCTCTCTGGCTGCCCTTAACAGTTTTTCCTTCATTTTGACCCTGAAGAATCTCATGATTATGTGTCTCAGGATTGATCTTCTCATAGAGCATCTTAATGGTGTTCTCTGTATTTCCTGAATTTGCATGTTGGCCTCTCTTGTTAGGTTGGGGAAGTTCTCCTGGATAATATCCTGAAGTGTGTTTTCCAGCTTGTTTCCATTCTCCCCATCTCCTTCTGGTACTCCAGTCAAGTGTAGGTTCAGTCTTTTTACGAAGTCCCATATTTCTTGGAGGCTTTGTTCATTCCTTTTCATTTTTTTTTCTCTATTCTTGTCTACATGTCTTATTTCACTAAGGTGGTCTTCAAACTTTGATATCCTTTCTGCCACTTGGTCAATTCAGCTGTTGATACTTGCGTATGCTTAACGAGGTTCTCGTGCTGTGTTTTGCAGCTCCATCAGGTCATTTATGTTCCTCTCTAAACTGGTTATTCTAGTTAACAATTCCTCTAATCTTTTATCAAGGTTCTTAGCTTCTTTGTGTTGGGTTAGAACATGCTCCTTTAGCTCAGCGTAGTTTTTTATTACTCATCTTCTGAAGCCTGCTTCTGTCAATTCGTCCATCTGATCCTCCGTCTAGTTCTGCACCCTTGATGGAGAGACATTGCAATCATTTGAAGGAGAAGGAGCACTCTGGCCTTTTGGGTTTTCAGCATTTTCTCACTGATTCTTTCTCATCGTTCTGAGTTTGTCTAGTTTCAGTCTTTGAGGCTACTGACCCTTGGATGGGGTTTTTGTGGGGGCCTTTTGTTGTTGTTGTTGTGGCTTTCTGCTTGCTTGTTTTTCTTTCAATAGCCAGGCCCCTCTTCTGTAGGGCTGCTGCAGTTTGCTGGGGGTTCACTTCAGGCCCTATTCATCTGATTCACTCCCGTGCCTGGAGATGTCACTCAAGGAGGCTGGAGAATAGCAAAGATGGGTGCCTGCTCCTTCTTCTGGGATGTCTGACCTCTAGGGGCACCAACCTGATGCCAGTAGTATCACTTCTGTATAGGGTATCTGACAACCCCTGTTGGAGGGTCTCACCCAGTTGGGTAGCACAGGGAGCAGGACCCATTTAATGAGGCACTTTGTCCCTTGGTGGAGAAGGTGGGCTTCACTTCAGGGAAACCCACTCATCTGGGCTTCCCGGATTCCTCAGAACTACCAGGACTCCCGAGAGGCTAAGTCTGCTGGTCTGCAGAGACTGGGGCCACTTCTCCCTCTAGGGGCTCAGACCCAGGGACATCCAAATTCTGTCCCTGAGCCTCTGGCTGGCATTACTGGAGATCCTGCAGGGTAGCCCCGCCCAATTGGGAAGGATGGGTTAGACCTGAAGAGGCACTCTGGCCGCAGACTGCCACAGGCGGTGTGTTGGGCTGTGGGGATAAGTCTTGGGACCAAACCATTCAGCATCCCTGGCTCCAGCAGGCGAAAAGTGCAGCCTGGAGGTATAGAGATGGGTGCCGCCATTCCCCTGCCCAGGAGCTTAGCGTGTTAGGCAGTTGTGAGTCCCACTGCTGGCTGCTTCCCCGCCCCCAAAGAGCTCAAAGGGCTTAGAGAGCAGGCAGCCGCAGCCCCTGCTGGTCACTCCTCCCTCAGGGAGTTTGGTAGGCTTAAGCAGATTCCAGCTGAGAGGCTGTAAGAATCTGCGTGTTCCAGGGTTAGGCTGTTAGGCCCGGTAGCGTGGGTTCATGAGTGAGAACTTCCGATCCGTGAGTTGCACAGTTCTGTGGAAAAAGCACAGTTTCCCCTGCTGGGTAGAGTGCTCACTCACTGCTTCCCTTGGCTGGAGGAGGGAGGCGGTGAGTGAAGGGGCCCAAGGGTTCCCCTTCCCTGTGTGGCTCTTAGGTGGGCTGCCCCACCACACTGCTCTTCTTTCTCTCTGTGGGTCACGCCAGCCTTCTAGTCAATTTTGATGACAGAACCTGGATACCTTGGTTGCTGGTGAAGAATTCATACACTTATTATGGCTTATTTTGGATGGGAGCCTCTGAGCGCTGCTGCTTCTAGTTGGCCATCTTGGCCCCCAAGATAATAGATTTTAAAAAGTCAGACCTGTGTCAACAAACTGCTTTGGCCGGAAAGCCTTCTGTTGAGGCTGTTGGCTTGTCTCTGCCTGGCCCTTCCCACACTGCCCCAGTGCACTGCTGTCTACCTGGCCCACCAATAGCCCTTCAGTATGTCGGATCTTCCCCAGGGCTTCCCTTGTCCTGGCACTCACTCAACTATGAGTTGACTTCCCTGAACAAAATCCTCTGGACCAGGGGTCTTCAACCCTGACTGTGCATTAGAATCACCTGGGCAGCTAAAACCAACCCAAAACCAACCAACTGAACAAACTAAAAAACATACCTGGGCCCACTGCCAGACCAAGAGAATTAGAATCTTTATGATGCAGTTGGCGAGTATTAGTATTTTTAAAAAATCTGCTCCCACCCCCACCTTGGTGATTTTAATGTGCATCCAGGATTGAGAACCACAGATTTAGATTTCCAGTCCTGGTTATACATTAGAATCACCTGGGGGGTTAAACATATACAGGTGCTTAAGCTCTATTCCAGACCTCTCAGATCAAAATCTCACAGGGTGGGAACCAGGAATGTCGATGTTTGACAGCTTCTCTGGGAGCTTCCTGATGAACAGCTAGGGCTGAGAACCAGGCCTTAGGCCATGCCAAGAGCATACTGTTATAAAGTGGGCCTGGGCATGGGCATGCTAGAACCTCAGCCACCTGAGCCTGTGGGAAGGAGAGAAAACCTGGACTAGGCCAAAAGATGGATGGCCTTACAGCCCTCCAGCCCAGGTCCCAAAGACCTCTGACCCGGATGCCCACCTCAGTCCCTTGGCCAGTGCTGTCCAAGCCTGGAAGTGCAGGGGATGCCCATCATCAACATTGCCCAGGACATTGAATCAGTCATGGCACTGTATTAGTCTGTTTTCATGCTGCTCATAAAGACATAACTCGAGACTGGGCAATTTACAAAAGAAAGAGGCTTAATGAACTCACAGCTCCACGTGGCTGGGGAGACCTCACAATCATGGTGGAAGGTGAAAGGCACATTCTCACATGGTGGCAGACAAGAGAAGATAACTTGTGCAGCGAAACTCCCCTTTATAAAACCATCAAATCTCATGAGACACATTCACTATCACAAGAATAGCATGGGAAAGCCCTGCACCCATGATTCAGTTATCTCCCACCGGGTCCCTCCCACAACACATGGGGATTATGGGAGCTACAATTCAAGGTAAGATTTGGGTGGGGACACAATGCCTAACCATATCAGACACCAAGGCTGGCATCTGGGAGGCCTGAGTACTTGCCAGCCAGCAGATCTGGCTTATCTGCTGCCTGGGGGGTTCTGGTATATCGCTGGTTTCTGTGCCAGAAGTAGGATCCTGTGTTGAACCCCATCTTGTTTCTTTGAGAATTTGAGCCTCTGCTTAGATCTTGCCAACTCCTTTCCTCTTCCTCCCCAGGAGCAGACTTGCTTCTTGTGCCCGAGAAGCACCAGAAGACATTTTAGAAATATACCTCCTAGGTCCTACTATCTGAAATTCTGATTTATTAAGTCTGGAATTTGGCTCAGATTTAGAATTTTGAAGAAGCTCCTCAGGTGATCATGATGCAAAAAAAAAAAAAGCATTGGAAATTTTGCCTCAACCTAGGATCTAGTCTTCCCTCCCACATTCCACCTCCCCGTCAAAATACTAGGAGCTCCTTTTCCTTAGAGCCACCAATTAGACTGCTTGTCTAAATAGCCAGTCCAGCTGAATTACTCATGCTCCCCTCTCCCTTAATCTGTGGTTTGCCCACGGTCCCCTAGACATGATGCCATAGGGTTTTTTTTTTTTTTTTTTTACCTCCTTCCCCCATTCCTGTCTTCCTAGGTTGATCAAGTTTTCTTTTAGTCCTTCCCCTCTCCACTGCCACTAGTTAAGATGTTACACTTCATTCCTTCCCTCTCTCTCTTTCTCTCCCCTCCTCCCTTCCTTCTCCTTTCTCCTTTCCTCCTTCCCTTCCTTCTTATTTTCCTTAGTAGTTAACCTAAATATTTTATATGCACACTTGACTTAAAAGGTGTAAAGTTAAACTCATCATTTTTATCTCAATCAATATAAGAATCTTAGAATACTGTAATCCCAAGCACCTCTCCCATCTTCTATGTTATTGTTGTCTTATATTTTGTTTCCACTTGTTTTTAAGTCCTCCACATTTGCTGTTAAGAATTTTAAAGGCTGGGCGTGGTGGCTCACACCTGTAATCCCAGCACTTTGGGAGGCCGAGGCCGGTGGATTACCTGAGGTCAGGAGTTTGAGACCAGCCTGACTAACATGGTGAAACCCCACCTGTAATCCCAGCTACTTGGGAGGCTGAGGCAGGAGAATCGCTTGAACCCAGGAGGCGGAGGTTGCAGTGAGCTGAGATCGTGCCACTGCACTCCAGCCTGGGCAACAAGAGTGAAACTGCCTCTCAAAAAAAAAAAAAAAAAGAATTTAAAAAATCTGTAACTATTCAGAAGTAACTACAGATTTGCTTGTATATTCATCACTTCTTGTAGTTAACTTCTGCCTGAGTTCAACGTCCTTCGTGAAGTGTACTCTTCTTTCCTCAAGGGTCCGTGACTGTTAAACTCTCTTGGTAATTAAAAAGTCTTAATTTTAACTCCATTTCTAATGACAGGTGAGTTGTGTATGAATTCTGGGTTTGAAGTTATTTCCCTCTGCTTCTTGAAGGTATTATTCTGTTTCTGTGGCTCCCATTGTTGCTATGGAGAGGTGTGCTGTCAGTCTAACCGTTGTCGTTTTGTAGGTAATTGGTTTTTCCTCTCTGATTGTTTTGAAAAATATTTTATCTTTGTCTTTGATGTTTGTTCTGCAGTTTATTTTTAAATAATATGTCTAGGTGTGGATTCTATTTTTCTAGACTGCTTCTTCAACCTGGGGATTTAGGCCTTTATTATTCTAGAAACTTTTCATCTGCTATTTGTTCAAAAATGTCATCTCTTCCTTTCTCTCTATTCTCTCCTTCTGGATCTCCTATTAGACCTTCTCCAGGCTGCATGCCTATTAATTTCATGTTTTAAAAATCTCTACCTCTTTGTGTTCCATCTGAGTAATTGCTTTAGATTAATTTTCCAGTTTTTAGTCTGTTCTCGCCTAGGTCCAATCTGCTTTTTAACCTACCCAATTAGTTTTACATTTCAGTAATTGTATTTTAATTTTAGAAATTATATTTAATTGTATTTAAATTCTTTCTTATTTCATTAGATCTTATTCTTTTCCTGTGGTATCAATTATTTCTTTTATCTCCTTAATCACTTTGAATATACATATTGTATAATCCAGTATTAAAAAAAATTCTGGTTTAAAATTTATTCTATTATCTGAAGCCTTTGGGGGAGGGTGCTAATCTTCCTATTTGATTTATGTGGAAATTAATACATATTGTGGATTACGTCTTCATGTATTTTGTAATTTGGGAGTTGTGGGACTATGTTCAGTTGATATTTTCCCACTGTGGAAATCCTGTAGCCTGGGTTGGGGAACTATCCTTCCAGAAAAGTTTTGAATTGACTTCTGTCAACACAATCACCAATCTAAAACCAGTTTTTATATTAATTTCTCTTTGGGAATTTCTGCATCACAGGAGATGCCCAGAATCCTGTATTGAGGTAAACTTCTTTGAAATTTTCCTCAGCAGATAGATAGAGTTTTTATAATTCTCCTCACACTTCATGGGTTTCCCATGCCTCATGCAGGGATGTCATTTCTAATCCTTTCTTTGTACAGCTTCAAACCCTCTTCCCTTGAACCTTTCCTGGATATTGGAAGCCAAACCCCCAGCCATGTAGCCATAGGGTTGTTCTCTGCATATGTTTGTCTAGTATAAACAATCATTTTGAGAGTAGGACAGTCTACACCCAGAATTAGAAAGAAAATGATTTCTCTAATTCTTCAGGGACATAGTTCTACAAATATATACCTTTAATCTGTGAAACAAGACACTTCCATCACGCTAGGAAGCCTTCTTCAGTCTCTAGAATCTATTCCATTCCTTCCAGCAGGGAAAAGGGCTTCTTTGTGATGCTCGCTGGTGCAACTCCAACATCCAGTCAGTGCTTGATACACAGTAGGTTCTCAACCATTATTGTGTGGTGAATAATGACCAACAGGTTAATATCTATAAGACTGAGAGAGTCCTTATGAGTCAGTAAGATTTAAAAAAGGGCAACCCAATAGAAAAATACACAAATGATATGAACAAGAAGGTCACAGAAGACTAGTCAGTTGACTGATACATCTGTGAAAATATGTCCAATGTTACTTTTAGTTAAATAATTATAGCTCAACAATGAGATTTAGTTTTCCACTTACCAAACCAACAAAGATTATAGGGAAAGTTGATTTCCAAGGATGTGGAGAAATAGACATTAATAAACTATAGGTGAATATATAAATTACTTTTTAGAAGGAAATAGTCTCAGTTGTTTTAAAAATTAAAAAATATTTGTTCCCTTTGACCCTATATTTCTCTCCTAGTAATTTATCCTAAATAAATTTTGGTACATCTACATGATGGAGTACTACGCAATCATTCGAAACATTGTAAATCTATATGTACAAATATGAAAATGTGACCAGGATATGCTAAATACAGCAAGTTGCAAATAATGATGTACTCTAATATCTTTTTTGAAAAAATATTAATAACGAAGTATAAATATTTACATTTCATTGTATACCAAAGAAAAATTGGAGCTATATCCTCAAAATGTTAACCTTGATTGTTTTGGAGAAGAATTGTGGGAGATGTTTGTTTTCATCTACACATAGATTTACCGTGATTACATTTTGTGTTATAAAGGGATGTTAATTGTATAATTTTAAAAAAGAATAATATAAAAAAAGAAAAAGACCTACTGTTTTTGGTATTTAGGAGGATACTGGGGACTTTGCCCAATAGTTTCTCTGGGAGGTTGCAAGTGAGAACCAAAATGCAGGGGATTGAGGAGTGAATATGTTGTGAGGAAATGAAAACAGCAAACATAGCTCTTTCAAGAAGCTCATCTGTTGGTTTCTTTTTTTTTTTTTTGAGACGGAGTCTCGCTCTGTCGCCCAGGCTGGAGTTCAGTGGTGTGATCTCGGCTCACTGCAACCTCCGCCTCCCGGGTTCATGCCATTCTCCTCCCTCAGCCTCCCAAGTAGCTGGGACTACAGGCGCCCACCACCACACCTGGCTAATTTTTAAAAAATATTTTTAGTAGAGACGGGGTTTCACTGTGTTAGACAGGATGGTCTCGATCTCTTGACCTCGTGATCTGCCTGCCTCAGCCTCCCAAAGTGCTGGGATTACAGGCGTGAGCCACTGCACCCAGCCCATCTGTTGTTTTCTATAGGAAGCAAGGTACAGGGAGAGCCATTTCAGATGGGAGAGACGTGAAAATGCTCAGATGCTGAGGGAAACAGGCCCTAGGATGGGAGAAAAGGAAGATACAGGCCACAGAGGGTTAATGTGGGCAAAGGTCAAGGGACCTTGATGTACAGAGTCCCTGGAGGAAGGCAGGGGAGAAGATGGTAGAGAGAACTCCTCTACTGAGGTGGAGGAAGGCTAGCAAGGGGAAGTGGATGTAGGCACGTTTGTAGGCATGTATAAACACTCTGCTGGAGTTCTCATCTAATGACCTTGGTTATTCCCTATAAAGTGGAAAGCAAAATCATTTGCCGATAATGGGTGGGATACTGCAGGATGGAGAAGGAGTTTGAAGAGAGGAGTGAAGTTTTAGAAGAGCCATATGAAAGATATCTGACCAGGGGCACATGAAATTGATCACCAAGTAATGCTTGGAGGTTGGAGATCCTA
Source organism: Nomascus leucogenys (assembly GCF_006542625.1). Classification (NCBI taxonomy): domain Eukaryota; kingdom Metazoa; phylum Chordata; class Mammalia; order Primates; family Hylobatidae; genus Nomascus; species Nomascus leucogenys. The sequence goes on along the minus strand of NC_044383.1, from coordinate 96,780,096 downwards.
GACTGGTGGTGTCCCAAATTTGCAAAACTAATTAATTAATTAAACAAAGGAATATTTATTAAGTGCCAATGGTGTGGTCACCAATGTTTTCAAACAGGGGGAAAGAGTGGTGAATGAGACAAAAGTCTAGTCTTCATGGAGCTTATATTCAACTAGGGGAGACAGCATACGTAAGTACTTACCCTAATTTGAGGTAGTGGTAAGTGCTGTGAAGAAAAAAAATGTATTTTTAATAGGAAGAATCAGTGTCTGCTATTTTATGTAGAGTGCTTTGGTTGGGCCTCTCTGAGCAGGTGGCACTTGAACAGAAGCCTGAGTGAAGTGAAGGAATTATGATCCATGTGAATATCTGGGGAAGGACATTCCAGGCAGAAGGAACAGCAGGTGCAAATGCTCTAAGAGAATGAGTGTATTTGGCATGTACAAGCAACAGCAAGGAGGCCAATATGTCTGGGTGCAATGATCAAGAAGGAAGTGGGAGAAGATTGGGTCAGAGATGTAGACCCAGGTCAGATCCTGCAGGATCTGGGGCCATGGTAAGGCTTTTGGATTGTGTACTAAGCACAATGCGAGGCTGTTGGAGAGTTGAGGATAAAGAAATGACATGATCTCATTATTCTGGCAGCTATGTAGATAATTAACTGAAGATGGGGCAAGAAAATGAAAAGAGAGAAAGCAGTGAGGAGGCCATTGCAACAGTCCAGCAGAAAGAGGAGAGTGGGTTGGCCTAGAGTGGCAGAGGGGACAAGAAGTGGCTGCATTCAGTATGTATTTTGAAGGTTGGAATTACAGGATTTGCTAATGGATAGATGCTGGATGTGAAAATAAAAAAGGAGGTAAAGCTGACTCCCAGGGTTTTGGTCTGAGCATCTGGATGAATGAAGCTGCTGGGTTCTGAGGTGGAAAACATTGAGGGAGGAGAAGGTTTAGTGAAGGGGGTGGGAGGTACAAATAATCAGGTGCCAGAGGAGCCATCACCACCATTCAGTTCTCAGTGCCTTGGAATCATGCAGCCCTGTAATCAGGGCCAGGTTAGCCTGCAGGCAGACTAAAAAGCACCCAAGCCCAGTGACTTCAGGGTACTCAGAATATCCTCTCTTTCTTGACTTTACTGCCCTAAAATTTCACCTGAAATTTTATTTGTTATATGTAGTAACTTTTAATAGGAAGAGAATTTCCTCTCCATTCTCACTGGGGGTAGGTTGTGGGAGAGAATATACAAGGAGACTTCAAAAAGTTCATGGAAAAACAAAATTAAAATATAGAAAATATAAACTTTATTTGTCATCAGAAGTTTCATCAAGTTCAAGACACCTTTGTAAGTCACGTTACCAGCCATTTAGTTCACCCCTAGAGAACTGGGGGCCCTGGGAATTTACCCATGTCAAGGCAGTCTATTTTACATTATTAACTGAGAAAAAATTGGTGACTTTTACACATTTTTTTGAAGATTAGGAAACAGAAAGAAGTCGGAAGGAGCTGCATTGTACTCCTAAGTCTAAGGGGGATGCCTATTCCCATCAAAACTCCACAAAATAGCCCTTGTTTGATGAGAGGAATGAGCAGGAGCACGGTCATGGAGGAGCAGGACACTCTAGTGACGTTTTCCCAGGCATTTTTCTCCTAAATCTTTGGCTAACTTTTTCAAAACACTGTCATCATAAACAGGTATTGTCATTCTTTGGCCCACTAGAAAAATGCCTTGAGCATCCCAAAAAACCATTGCCATGACCTTTGCTCTTGACTGGTCCACTTTTGCTTTGACTGGACCATGGCCCCCCTTGGTAGCCATTGCTTTGGTTGTGCTTTGTCTTCAGGATCACACTGGTAAAACCGTGTTTCATCTCCTGTTACAATTCTCCTAAGAAATGCTTCAGGATCTTGATCCCACTTGTTTAAAATTTCCATTGAAAGTTCTGCCCTTCTCTGCAGCTGATCTGTGCACAACTGTTTTGACCCCTGTCAAGTGGAAAGTTTGCTCAACTTTAATTTTTCACTCAGAATTCTGTAGGCCAGATCAGTTGAGATGTCTGTGGTGTTGGCTATTGTTTGTGCTATTAATCATCTGTCTTCCTCAATTAGGGCATGAACAAGATTAATTTTTTCCTCATAAATTGACATGGATGGTCTGCCGCTCTGGGCTTCATCTTCAACATCATCTCATCCCTTCTTCAAAAGAGTTATCTATTTATAAACTGCTGATTTCTCTGGGGCATTGTGCCCATCAACTTTTCAAAAAGCATCAGTGATTTCACTATTCTTTTACCGAAGCTTCACTGTAAATTTTATTTTTGTTCTTGCTCCAGCTTTAGCAGAATTCATGTTGCTCTGATCAGGCCTCTTTTAGACTGATGTCTTATCCTTCTTAGTGCCCCATAACTAGATCCTATTCAGTCATGTTATAACAAGTTAGTAGGAGTTGATTTTGGTACAAGAAACTTTTGAAATTCAGGCATAATTGTTTCATAATAGGCACTTTCTATGAACTTTTTGAAGACCCGTCGTACATGAAGTGTGGAGAGGGATGGTGTGTCAGTGTCTGAAGGAGATGCATAAAAGAAACAATGCCTGAGAAGGCACAGCTCTTCAAGCAGATGCTAGTGGGTTTACAACTTAATGTGAATGTGTTGCAGGTCTCAGCTGAGAGTTGGCTTTGATAATGTACAGTTGGAGATGAGGAGGGTTGTTGCAGTAAAAGGTGGAAATGTTTGGGAAATCCACATATATTGGGTCTCTGCTCAGGTCAGATGAGTTTGTTTCCAAGGGGTGGTGGTGTGCTGAGCACAGAGGTATAGGAAGATATGTTTTGTTGCGGGTGGGCCATGCCTGTACCCATTAAGGCTTATGTGAAAGAGTAGAAAATACTGACATGTACAGATGTAAAGCGGGCATATGAACAGTAGGCAATGCATTTGCTAGTTCTTATATTTGGAAGAAGACAAAGGAAAATGTATTTAGAAGAAAGGATGTGAAGGGGTCACAGGGGAATACTTTCAATCCTAGACAAGGCAGGGCTGCTGAGATTTCTCTGTCGGATAACCCAAGAAGGGTTTGTAGAAACCATGTGGTTTTTTTTCCCTTTTTGTCAGTCATGTATTAAATACTTTTGGGCTATGAGTGGAATGATTTAAAAGAGCTATTCAGAAACAAGGGAAATGACTGCTTGATCAGCCTAATCCTGGGCTTTTAATGGGAGAAGGCTGAGATGGGTTCATTATGACTATTTTAAGCTTGCAACAAAGGGGTTTATCCACAAAGCATTTCTGCAGGCTTTCCTAGGAGAATTAGAAACTTTCACAACTATCTAATTTTAATCTTCCCAACATCCTTGTGAGGTAGGTAAGAAGGAATATTTTTACACTTTTTTTTTTTAGCAGATCATAAAATTTCATGACAAGTATTTTCCAAAGAAACCATGTGGGGCCAAAGTGCAAAGCCAGTCAGAGAAGTCTGTCTTCTAAGAGCAAAGCTGTTTTTCTTGCTGAAGCATTTTGTTTAGTGTATACTTCTACTTTCTATTGTGACCTTATGGCTGTTGATGGCTTTCAATATAGTAATGCAGAGTTTAGCATTGATCACCTTAGTTATAAAGGCTTCCTTATGGTTTTGAGAGTGGAATGTGCATAGTGTGTTCATATATATATGTACTTTTTTTTGGCCAGGCATTTATAGGTTTCAGAGTTGCAGAAAATTTCTGTGATACATGAAGCTGTTGAACCTTAGGAGCAATCTTTTGTTCAGCAGCTCAAAAAGCCTTTCCTGGAACATGAACTGCTAATGAAAGGCAGAAATTTTTTTAAGTCATTGCTAGTCATTATCTTCATACTTCCTATTGTCTGAAGGGAGAACTAATTCTATTGATCTGCCCAGCTAAGTTTTATCCCTGTCGGTAACAAAGACTTAAGTTCTAACAATGGTGATGAATAATAGACAAACACAGCCAATTTATCCTGGGTTGTTGAAGCCTGAAACATAATGAAACTTCTCTCCTTTGTTTAATGTGGGATTTGAGGTAGACTACATAGAAATAGTTGTACTTCATTAAAGCATTACGGTCAAAAGATAAAGACCTTTGTGTTAAAGAGGGTTTCTATGTTTTAAAGAGATTTGATTGTGACGGGTTATGGATTTAGCTTTCATTTTCATTTCTTATCAATGAAAGTTTAGGTACCTCCTTTTCACATTTAATTTGTTAAAAAAGCTCAGGGCTGGAGGACCCCTGTGAAGTCAACACCATTTTGCTGTTAATCCAGAATTAGGCAATATGAAGGATTTAACCGGTCATATTGTAGTGCTTAATGCTCACCACATCCCTCCTTACGCTGAAATTGAGTGCTGGAATATGATGATGTGGCTTGCAAACAATTTTCATTATCATCCACCAAACTTAGGAAGGCTCTAATCTAATGTATCAGATGTACAAAATCAAGATTCCCTAGAAATTTCATCAGTGTAGCTTTTAAGTGCTTCAAGAAAGACACTAGATGTACATTATAACATTGCTATGAAGCTATTCTTGGTGCATTCCATGAGGCTGCAGCAAAAAGTGAGATGATTTATTCTGAAATAATTATGTTACATAATTATCTAATTTTGTGTAAAGAAAATGCACAGTTGGGCAATGGCCACTTTATTTTGTTAAATCTCTGTGTTCAAAACTTATAAAATTCTGTAAGTTTCTGGGAGAATGTTCTATGGTAAAGAAAGAGACTCATTTCAGTCTTTGGTGGTAAGAAACAGAAAAAGGCCTGGAAAAAGGTTCTTTTCGGCTTCAGAAGGTCTAGAATCAAGCTTTTTCAATGTCAGTGTATCTGATGTTTTGTGTTTTACAGTGTGGTACTGTTTTATTTTGAAGAATATAAGGTGGGGGCTTGGGGAGTACCACAACCTTCATTCTTGGAGTCCATACAGATCTTAATGAGGTCCTACTTCAAATCATGCCAATGTCTTCTGCTCAAAAACCATCAGTGACTCCTCACGGCCCATTTAATGCAATTCAAACTTCTCAGCCTGCTCTTTTCCAGGCCTATCTAGAACCGTCCCATTTCCATGGCAGGGCTCATAGTGTTCTTTTCAGGCAGGGGGAGTGACAAGTTTCAGAGGCAGGAAAGCACAGCGGGTGCTGGGGTACAGTGAATGGGGGCACCTGAAGGTCAGGTCCACATACACCAAGTTCAGCACTGTGGGTTTCCTGACATCCTCTGTTGCATCCTCTGTTCACTGAGCTCCTCTAGTGCCAGAGACTGGTTACTAGCAGGGAGGCAAAAATGAATAATTCACCATCCACATCCCACCCTGCATCTGCTGTGGGACTGAGGCTGGTAAACAGTCACTGCAGAGGCAGCTACGTGCTTTCATACCTGGTGGGGCCAAAGTTATAGCAATAATGGGAATTTGTTTCCTGAATTTTACATACTCTTTCCCCACATTAAGGCAGGATTTAAAAACCACAAAGACATTAAAATAAGGACCGCTGCTATTAAAAACCTTGCCAGTGATCTCATAGTCGGTGGTTGAAGCAGCTAATGTGCACACGCCGGCAGGAAAATAGCAAGACACAGACTCTTCCCCACTCTTCTTTGTCATCCATCCTACAGGGGCTTTTCTCCTGGCCGCCCTTTCTGATAGGGAACTATTTCTTCTTCCTTCTCTCTTAGCGACAGCAACATTCTTGCAGACAGCATTTGCCTCCCTCTCTGAGCAACCACCTGAGCCACTGGGGTGGGAGAGGCGGAGTAGCCCCTGGCTTTCTGTTCTCTGGGGAGGAAGCTACTCTTGTCTTTAACACTAGAAACATTTTTGAGGGAGGGATGGGGTGAAGTGTGCTCTGTAATTGGATTTGTATTGAATACTGATGGTGCTAACTCACAAATGATCAAGGCTGAGGCTATTCCAAGGGGCCGGTGATAAGGAATCAGGTGATAGAGCTGGAACAGTACCAAGAGCATGCTTTGAACAGAAATAAAGTGTGAAGTGAGCACAGAAAACAGGAAGAGGAAGGTGAAGGAGAGAAAAATGGTGTGGTTACATGGCACACAAACCCCACAGAAAGCAGAGATGAAAGGAAGAAAGGAGCTGTCTTAGAATAGCACAGGTCGAAAGGGAAGGGAAAGATCCACTAGTTAAATTGGATAAATGTGCTTTCCCAGAAATAACAGAAACCTTAATGAGATACTCCCTGGCATGTGATGACTCCAAGGAAAAAGACTAGGGATTTGCTAGTAGCAACAGCAGCATAGCTCTGGTTTCCATTTCTCTTCTCGCTTGCTCTCTTTTTTTTTGTAATTGAGAGAGGGGTCTCGCAATGTTGTCCAGGTTGGCCTCCAACTTCTGGACTCAAGCAATCCTCCCACCTCCCACCTCAGCCTCCTGAATAGCTAGGACCACAGGCACACACCACGGTGCCCAGCTTCATTTCTCCTCTTATTTCAGTTGAGTTGAGATCCATTAAGCCCAAGCCCCAAACTATTCAACCTGAAGGCAAGAGAAAAAGGAACATAAATGGGTGCAAGACTAAAATAAATGTCCTTTATGATTTATAGTGAATGGCAACAATAACAAATTATATATGATGGCATCATATAATAACCATCTCATGACAATACCTCAGTACCCAATGAGGAAGTTACTATTATTACTGTTATTATTATTCTCATTTTAAAGATGAGGGAACAAAGCACAGAGGGTAAGGGTAACTCGTGAGCTGATGGGCATTGCATCCCAGCTAGGGCACTGAAGATTTCTGGGTGCTACTGCCTCATCAGAATAATCAAGGGACAGGCTCTCACTGTACAAGGTACCTATGGGTAATCACAACTCCTTCCTTTCACTCTACAGCTTTGGGAAATTCCCAGAGCAAATCGGGGAAGAAAGGAAGAAAGGAAGGAGGGGGAGAGGGAGGGAGGAAAAGAAGGAAGGAAGGAAAGTTCCTTTTGCACTCCCTTCACTTCCCCGTGAGGTTCTAAGAGGAGAACGGAATGGCTGCCAAGGGGGCTCCTGTTCTTTTGAATATGAAGGCCCCTTGTTAATGCCTAAAACTTTGCTAGTAACTGTGCTTAGAGGTTTGAGGGAGAACATTTACACCCATGGGTACAAGGACACCTTGTAATAAACTGCTCTGTACATATTGCCCCCTGACCCTCAACCGTCACCATGGTGGGAGCCAGCATGCCAGGGTTTCTAAAAGTTTGATCATGGACCACCTGTAGCTTAGCTTTGGGGGAGTCACCACTGACTTAAAACTCTCTGGAGGTGGGGCTTTTGAACCTGCCTTTGAATAACTCCCTGGGGGATTCTCATATACACTTAAGTGTGAGAGCCTCTGTATTATATCTGAAAATAATGTAGTTCTTAGCCTTTCCCCAGGGCAAAAGCAGTAATGTGATGAGAAAGAAAAATGGCTTTTGACCTCAGGATTTTTAATATATTCACAACCTAAGTTGAAATGACACAGCCCTGAGATTTTTGCCTTTAAGCATGCTGTGCCTCACTTTATCCTGTCACTTGCCCGGTAATCGTTTCTGACCTTAAAAGGTTTTTTTAAAAGCCCTTGACTTTGGGAAAGTTTTAACCAGGAATGTTTTTGACTTCAAAGTGATCTGTAGCTGGGAGATTATTTCTGGCATGTGTCCTAATGCTGAGATGAGTGGAAGGTGCAGGAGGGTCCACACTGTATAGGTGGTCCTATGAAAAAGATGTTTTGATCATTCTTAACCTAAGCCCTTTCATTGTCATAGAATCCAGGAATGCCTCATTGTGGGAGCTAATGTTTGTAAACAAACCTCTCTAGCAATGCCTCAGATGTGTTTTCCGAACACATCCAAGAAAGTGGGTGTGTCTGTGTGTGTATGTTGTGTCTTTCATCAGAACTTCCTGCCCAAGGGCTCGAAAGCCTAGGGTTCCCTCAGAGCCACCATTGCAGTGTTCACCCTGTCCATGCACTGTTCTCCCCACATCCACATCTTTGACCTTAGTTCTTTGTCCCCCAGTGGCTTATGTGATGCATTCCCTGATTCTTTCCAAGTTCCTTCAGGGAAACAAAAAGGTACCAGGTTGAAGGTATTATTATTTGTGAGCCAGCCAATATGGGTTTGACTATGATTCTTTTTAGGTTAGGATGGATTAGCAACAAGAACTGTGGTATCTTGAGTCTGACTCCAGCAGAATTGGGGTGCGATGTCTGTTGTCTGTTAACAATTCCGAAGACATGATTAAGGCCTACCCCATGCAAGGCATTGCTGGTGGTGCAGAAGTGATTAAGACCCCCATCCCAGTGCCTGAGAAACATCCCAGGTAGAGGAAGGATAAAACAAGTTCACAAATGTTAGAGTAAGAATGGGAGAACATGGGTGTGAGGGGGAACTAAAAAGAGTCAGGGAAGCCTTGTGCTCTCTTTCCCTGCCAGGCCTGGGCATTAAGACATTCCCCAGGCATTTTCCATAAGACCAGCCTTATTTGGTTGTGGAATAGGCAGTGGTGTGATTTTAGGCAGGGCTCCCAGCCTCAAATAGCAGTTCCAATGTCTGTCATTCTACTATAACTTTGTTCTTCTAGATCTTGAAAGCTTTCATCTTGGTGGGTTCTTCCTTGAACACAGATGTTTCTGTTAGGGTCCTAAGTCATGGTGAGCTAGTATCTTTCTTATTTATTTATTTATTTATTTATTTGAGACAGGGTCTGACTCCATCATTACCCAGGCTGGAGTGCAGTGGCATGATCTCGACTCACTGCAGCCTCAACCTCCCAGGCTCAAGCAATCCTCCTACCTTAGTCAGCCTTTCGAGTAGCTGGGACCATGGGAACACACCACCATGCCTGGCTAATTTTTTGGTATTTTTGGCAGAGATGGGGTTTCACCATGTTGCCCAGGGTGGTCTCGAACTCCTGAGCTCAGGCAGTCCACTCACCTCAGCCTCCCAAAGTACTGGGATTACAGACCTGAGCCACCTTGCTCGGCCTGAGCTAGTATCTTAATATTTAGCTACACCTTTAGGGTGGAGAGGAGAAAACTAATTGACAGTCCAGTGAACATAAATCCTCTCTGGGATGTGGCTTGGGATTGGCATTTGAGGGGAGTTGAAGAATGGGTTCAAGTGTAGCAACAGAATAGGAGGAAACTAAAAATAAACTTTGCTTAGTTCATCCTTCTGTTAGGGGCTGGCTTAAGGCTGTCCTTTGAGATTTCCCAACAATAACAAAGGAATATTTGATGGCTTTAAATGGGATTAAAACACCCTTTTCTGGTGGACTTAAAAATTAATGATAGCACTTCACACTGAAAGACTTATGATTTTGCCTTCATGTAGCATTCTACTCTTAAGAATTTAATGTGACAAAATAACTATGAATGCAGGCAGACTTGATTCATTCCTCTCTTCAATTCAACAACTATTTATTGAGCATATACTACATGCCAGATACTGTTCTAGGCACCAGGATTATAGCAATAATCAATGGAAACAAAGTCCTTGACCTCGTGGAGCTTACATTCTAGTTGGGGAAGACATAATAAACAAGGCATTATGTTACCAAATCTCACAGTCAGTTTCCAGTCCACATCTTAATAGACCTCTCAGTCTGTTCCTTCTAGAAATACTCTCTTCATTTGGTTTCTGGAACACCACATTCTCTTACCTTGCTGCTTATCTATCTCAGTACCCTTTGTTGGATGCTCATCTTCCTGACTTTAAACTGGTGAACCCCAGAACTAAGCCTTCAGATATTTCACACCTGTATGCTGACGATCCAATTTTCTATTTCCAGCCCTCACCACTCCCCTGAATTTCAGTCTTTTAGATCCAACCGCCTATGCCACATCTCCATTTGTATGTCCAATAGGTTTCCCAAACTTAACGGGACTACCAAAATCTTACTGGATTTTCTACTCTAATTGCTCTTAGTTGAGTCTTTCCCTTCTCAGTTAATGGCAACTTAATTCTTCCAGTTACTCAGGAAAAAACCTCGGAATCATTCTTGACTTCTTTCTTTCTCTCACACTGCATATCTGCTCCATCAGATTTAGCTACAAAGATGTCCATCACAGCATTGCTTATAAAAATGAAAAACTGGTAATTATCCAATTGTTCAACAATGGAAGAATGGTTAATATGGTACAGGTTGTAGTTAACAGGTTACTGTTTAAGGACATTTTCCTTGTGGAAAATTTCATACATGCTCAAAAATAAAGAGCTGTGAACCCATCATCTAGCTACAACAATGATCAACTCACAGCCATTCTTGCTTCATTTATACTCCCACTTCTCTCCCATCTCCCCACTAGATTGTTGCTAAGCAAATTCCAAACAACATATTATTTAATACATAAACTATATAACATATTATGTTACAAAAGCACATTATAAAGAAATATATATAATACGATTTCATTTTTGAAAACCATCTACATGTGTAGGATAGCTATATCTGAATCGTGTTATGAATGTGGGTATCTTCTTTTGCTTGTGTATATTTTCCACAGTGAGCATGTACATAGAGAAAAGGTGATGAGGGGATGGGGGATGTTGATGCCAGACATTCTAACTTCATTCTTTTGTAAATTTGATTACTTTAATTCAGACTGGGTGATATAGTTTGGATGTTTGTCTCCTCCAAATCTCATGTTGAAATATGACTTCCAGTGTTGGAGGTGGGGCCTAGTGGGAGATATTGGATCATGGAGGTGGATCCCTCACGAATGGCTTAGCACTATCCCCCCTTTGTGATAGGCGAGTTCTTGCTCTACTAGTTCATGGGCAATCTGATTGTTTAAAAGAGGCTGGCAGCTCCTTCCTTTCTCTGTTGCTCCCATTCTCACCATGTGATGCACTGGCTCACCCTTTGCCTTCTGCCATGACTGTAAACTTCCTGAGGCCTCACCAAAAGCAGATGCTGGCAATATGCTTCATGTACAGCATGCAGAACCAAGAGCCAATTAAACCTCTTTTTGTTATAAATTACTTAGCCTCAGGTATTTCTTCATAGTGACACAAAAAAGGACTAACATACTGGGTATGTCACATTGTGAGATATAAATAACCACTTGATGAAGGTGAGGATACTGTCGGCTCTGTTTTCTATCTGGACAGTCTATAATTTAAAATGGCCACATTAGCATCTATAGTTACAGCAGGTTTTCTCAACTTACACTCTCCTGACATTCTGGGCTGGACAAGTCTTTGTTGCAGAAGGCTATCTTTTGCATAGGAGGAGGCTTAGCCACATCCCTAGTCTAGTAGGTAGCCATTAGACGCCAGTAGCATCCTCCAGTGGTAACAACCAAAAACATCTTCAGACATTGCCAAATGTCCCCTGGGAGGCAAAACCAACCCTGGTTGAGAATCACTGCACTACAGCAGGTGTCCAAGTTGAGATGCATGTTGTTTAGGAGATTAGAAATGTTTTGTTTCACGCATTTTTCTGGCTAAAACCTCTCGGAGGATGTAATTTGTGATCTGATGAAAGCTGCTATTGTGGTTTACTGACCTGCTTGTTTAATTAACCAACCTATGACACAGTGGTTAATGATTATCTGCATTTTTGAGACACATCCAGAAAGGACTGAGACAAGTTCAACTCTATAAGAAAAGCAAAGGTCGTGAATGAAAGATTGCTTGTCAGCTACAACAGTGATCCATTAGATTTGCCTCTTCAGCCCACAGACTGACCCATTTTACTATTCATTATCATCCACCACACAGGAAAATACTGTGTGGAAATTAAAAATAGATTTCTTCCAGAAAATTGATTCTACATACATATAAACAGCTCCTTTTTATTAGTAATAAACACACAGACATAAACACAACTGCAAAAGATAAAAGGCTATTTAAATATTCCATGTAATTTGAATTATTTTCCATAATGAAAACATTTTATTAGAGAACCGTAGAAATGAGATAAAGGAAAATATGAGGTCATCCTGCTGATTCTCTTCAAGAACTACACTGTTTTGTACACAGCCCCATTGCATCCTCTACCCCCAGCGCAGAGTCTTATTAAATATCCCCATTTTAATAATACAGGATAGTGCTTATGCTTCCCCCCACCCCCAGAGAGAAACTCAACAGAGGAGCAGAGGGTACGCACTAGTGGCACCATGATCTTCAAAAAATGACTTCTCTAGTTAGCGGCACTGTGTTGACTGCATAGAAAATGAAACTTCCAGCAAAGTCTACATCAGACGTTACCAATCCAGGTTTATCAAGCACCCTACAAACTCTGTCTTAAAGAACCTTATACAACTTAACAGAGTTCGTTTCTTGATGCTTAATTGTTATTTTCTTGAAATTATTGGGTACTCTGAATTCCGGAGAATACTGTATAAATTATTTGTAAATTTCCTTATACTTTATCTTTGCCCACTTTGGAATCAATGCTTACCTTTTGTTTTTCATGACAACATCCAGGATTTTCTTTAATGGTAAATAACAAAATAATTAGTATTGAGACACTTCTGTGAGCCAGGTATTATTTGGGCATGAAACATATAATATTTTATGCAACATTTATAATCCTGCCATATATATAGATCTGTTTATTCATGGGAAAACGGAAACTCAGAGAGGTCCAGTACTTTGTTGAAAGTCTCACAGTGCTTGAACTGCAGGGTCCTGGTTCAAACACAGTTCAAGTAAATAGTCACAGGATGTGAGGCTGGCTCTCAGTTTGTGTAAGGAAAAACTCATACTTGTTTAAATTTGTTAAAATTTAAACATCTGCAATATCCCCTGGACTCATCTAAGAAAAAAGCAAAAGTCAATCCTAATGGAACGTTCAGGAGCCTGAGGATCTGATGTGGCCAGGGGGTGGACTAGACTGGGTGGAGATATTTTGTTAAATGTAGAGAAACAGCCCAAGTGCTTTGTTCACTAGCAGGGAATAAATTGGGTCTTTCTTAAGCCAAGAAGAGAAGAGGATTTTAGAGACGAGGGCTTCCTACGGAAAATACCCAACATTCGAAAAGGCAGGGGGGTAGGGCCCCATATTTGTTCTCTCTTGTCCATGCTGTAGGCTGTTACGGGGGAAGAGGATAGGTCCGCAGGCGCAGTCTCCCATGGAAGCATGGAAAATGCAAGAGTAAAGCAAGGAAAAAAAGAAAAGTGACCACAGCTTTAAAAAATCTAAACCCAAACTCAAACCTAAAACCCAAACCCACCCCAAATGGGTTGTGGGAAAGGATTCTACTAACAATTGAAAATGGAACATCCACCACTGGACTTCAGGCTGTGAGAGTTCAGTCTGATTAATTAAGGTCAAGGTGGTGATGGAAATACCAGCTGGGGAGCATTTTGCCGAAAGATAAATTTGTCCCTCTGTATTTCTGCGAGACAGCAGGGAGGTGTGTGTTTGGAGCTAAATTAATTTGATTTACATCATGCCATGGTAACTTCTGTTCTCTCTCCCCCCTCCCCACCAACCCGCTGTCAGATGTCTTAGCTGGCTTTTTCCCTCTCCTTCTTCACCCCCACACATTTCATAACACTGAAAGAAAGCACGAATTGGCTTCAGGCAGAATTTAGACATAGAATAACTCTAATATGATTATTCTGCATTGAGTGCTATTCTCTTCCTCCCCAATCCCTTTCTTTCTTGAGAGAGAGAGAGAGAAGTTGTAAACCCGGGCATAAGTGCTATTTATTTTTATATTGTGCTTAATGGTGCAAACTGCTTGACTGTTCTTTGTATGCTCACCTACCCTCCTCCTGTGTTTCTCCAACAACACTAATATCAGAAAATGAAGTTATGGCCCAGGATCCCGTTAGGAATGCGCTTTTTCTGGCCCTATATCTTTCAGCTCCATCAGGCTTTGGAGGCCGGGGCGGAGGGCACCTCTTGAGGGACCCTGCATAGCCGGGCCCTGGCCCCTCCGGAGGGGCGAAGAGGGCCCCCTGTGACCGCGCTCGGCCCACCACCCTTCCAGCGGCGGGGCGCGCTCGGCAGGGCAGGATAAGGTTACGCCGGGGCTTCCTCGGTCCGGAGGGAGGGAGGCGGGTCCGAGCCCGCGCCCTGGCCCGCTGGGGAGTTCCCACAGTTGGCTGCTCCGGCCTGCGGGGTTACATCCCTGCTGCCGGCCAGGCGCGGCCCGCGGGACCCCGAGCGTAGCGCCATGGCCCGGGAGAGGCCGCCCGGGAGGGGCTGCGGCGCCCTGCGCCGGTGTCTACTCGGGGCCGCGCTGTTGCTCGGCCTGCGGCTTTGCGCAGAGCTGCGGCGCGCCGGGCCTGGGTCCCCCGCCCGCAGCGCCCCGCCGGGCCCGGCCTGGCGGCCACCTGGGCCGCACCTGCCGCCCGCGCCGGGCCCGTCGCGCGGCGCCAGCAGGAGGCAGGTGACCTACGTGCGCAGCGGTCGCCGGGCGCCGCCGGGGGGCGGCGGGAGCGGGACGCCGGAGCCTGGCTGCTGTGCCCCGCGCGGGCGCCTCCGCCGGAAGGTCAGTTGCAAAGCGGTCGGTCTTGGGCCTGGGACCAGAATCCCCCTCCCGACCGCGCTACGGAGCCCGGCGCTCGGGTCCCGCAGGCCGCCCCGCTGGGACCTCCGGAGGCTTCCGCTTCTTCTTTTCCCCCTGTGCTCTCTTAGGCGGCTCCACTGGTGGCATCCTTCAGTGCCCAGATAGACTGAAGTGCGTCCAAGCGGAGTTCATTCACTATTCAGCCAGTACTTGTTGGGCGTCGCCGTGGCCGGGCGCCCTTCTAGGCTCCGCGCATCCCGCGAAGAAGGACGGAGCCCTGTTCTCACGAAGGGTACACTTTAGTAGGGGAGGGTTTGCGTGATAGGCAGGGGAAGGGAAAGGGAAAGGGAAAGGAAGGCGTTGCGGCTGCCATTGATGTGCTGTGCTGCTCCCAGCCTTCCTCTCAAGGCCTGGACAGAGCTGGGTGGGTATCGCCGTGAATGGCCTGTCCACGCCACTGCCTTCATCTCGCTGAAGATCCACCAGCTGGCCGAATTTCCCTGGAGACCCATTCCAGGCGTTGGCTGGGGGCTGGGAGGCTGGCGCCTGGTGAGAAGCCGAGCACCCAGCCCCACTTAATGAGAAATTAATTGGATCTTCGAGGACCCAAGTAATAACCTGGGTTTGTCTTATAACTACCTCATTAACTTCTTGGCTCACACCTCGTTGATTAGTCCAGTTTTAGCCTCTGATTGTTAAGGTTTTGGGCTCATCTCCTTTTTGGAGCTCGGTAATTTGCGTCGTACATGGAAATGAAAAGAACTACAGGTATGAGCTCTCATCCTTTTACCCATCAACTCCTGCTTCCAGCCTCAGCCACGTTCTCCAAAGCAACTACTTTCCGTTGCCCGGCTATTCCTCGTTTCTTTTAGACATCCACCCCAACCTCCACCCCGCTTCCCACCACCAGTCCTGGAGGGGAGGGAACAACTCTTCCTTTTCCTCGCTGCTGTCTTCGGCTGCCCAGTGGTGGCCTACTTTTCAGCACCACAACCCAGCACTGCTGCCAGGCTTCCCTTCCTCGCTTCCTTAGGGCCTCGCCCTCTGTCTTTCCACACCGCTGCTGTTCCTTGCCGGGCCATCGTGCTAACTTCCTGGATAAACTGAAATACCTATTTCTATCTCGCAGACCTCACCTCCTGTGTAAAGTCTTAATTAGCTCTTCCAGAAGAAAGCAGCCACTTCCTCTCCAAGTTCCTAACTCACTGTCGGTGATACCATGTTAAACATTCAGCACAGTTTTGCCAAGGGCTTACCAGGTAGGCATCTGGTGCTGGAGGCACAAAACGAGTTCAGATTCTTGTGGGGGGAGGCTTTTAGCACAGGCATCCGGTGATTTCCAATCCTGTGATTGAGGCCTTCGGCTCTGCCTGGGGAGTCAAGAAAGGCTGCTCAAGGCAGGGGACATATTTGACCTACAATATGATGTTTCTTTCTTTTCTTTTTCTTTTTTTTTTTTTTGAGCCGGAGTCTTTCTGTGTCACCCAGGCTGGATGGAGTAGTGGCCTGATCTTGGCTCACTGCAACCTCCGCCTCCCGGGTTCAAGCAATTCTTCTGGCTCAGCCTACCGAGTAGCTGGGATTACAGGCGTGCACCACCACGCTGGGCTAATTTTTGTATTTTTAATCGAGATGGGGTTTCACCATGTTGGCCAGGCTGGTATCGAACTCCTGACCTCAAGTGACCCACCCGCCTCGATCCCCCAAAGTGCTGGAATTACAGGCGTGAGCCACTGCGCCTGGCCAACAATGTGATATTTCTTAAGAGCGGGGCTTGTTTTATTCACCTCTGGATGTCCTCAAATGTCCCATCCTTGACACCCTCAACCCCTCCCTGCAGTTTTCCTTTTAGATTCACTCAGCATCTGTTGTTTCTGCTGTCACCTGTCAAATAATTACTCTTAACTCTTTGTCTGTATCTCAAACAACAGTACTGGTGGCTGGAGCCTGTCCTACAAAGGACAGGTTTGGAATGCATAGACTCAGTGGGGCGCTGGAGGGGAGGTTCACACCCATCCCTGCTAGGAGCTAGGAGGCTGCTACAGTGATTCAGGCTGGAGATGGGGGTGGCTTGCTGTGGTAGGTGTGGAGGTGGTGAGAAGTGGTTGGTTTCTCGATGTGTTTGGAAGGTGGATGAGGAGGAGCAGTTATTTCTCTCGTTTGTTTTGTTTGGGGGATAGAAGGAAAGCAGGAATTCAGTTTAAGATATCCTTCAGGCATGCATGTGAAAATGTCAAATAGGCAGCCGGACGTGTGAGTCCAGAGCTTGGAGGAAATGTCCAGGCTGAGGGTGGTGATTTTGAGAGTCATCCAAGTACAAGTGGCACTAAAACTGAGAGATTGTATGTGGTCATCTAGGAAGTGAGTGTGGCTAACAAAGAGAAGCAATCCGAGCCTGTGGCCTGGGGCTCAGTTTTATTACAATTAAATTAGGGAAAAAAGTAAAGGAAATGTTTAGCTTTGTACATGGCATGTTTAGCTCTCAATAATGGTAGCTTTGCTTTCTACAGTCTGCCCCAGCTTTTTAGCCTCAGCCAGTCTCCAAACGTCATTCACTGTAACCTACAAAGGTGGCTTATGTTGACTCCTCTACCTGCAAGGCCCCATCCCCCTTTCTTATGACTCCTGCCCTTTTCATCCTTGGACATTTCTCAGGTCAAGGTTCATAGCCCAGAAACCTTCCCATAGCAACCCTGCTTCATGCTGACCCCTCCCGCACTTGGAATGACAACAGAAAGAGTCTGATTTGTGCATTGCTTTGTACAAGTTGAGGCCTGATAATCCATTTCGGATGGAATGTTTTGTCTCCACAGTTGTTCTTGATGGGAAGGATTGCATTTCCCATAGTGACCCCTAGTAAATGTTTACTCCTGAGACCCCAGTATGTGAAAGTATAAGACTCTTACTATTTCAGCCTATTCAGTAACTGTAAATGTCTTTGGTTAAAAATTTTTAAGAAATAAATGGGCCTTTTGCTATTTCTAAAATATTAAGTTTTTAGCCTCCTAAGGTAAAAATTTTCTTAGATTTCCTTCTCAATAGCTATTATTTTAGGGATATACATCTAACCTCCCCAAATCCCTAGATAATGATAATCTTGAATTTGTTTTATTCTCCCATTATTTCACAGTTGAATTGAAATATTCCTTAAAACTATAGAAACATCAGTTATCTAATCCATCCTCCCACTTCTGGGAACAAAGCTCAATAACCCCATATCTCTCTAGGGACAAGTCTTGTTTCTTTTCAGCCTCACATCAAGACAGCAGTGTAACATAAGCTGAATGTACCATTAAGTAATTGAAATAAAATTAGGAAGCTATTTGTTAAACTCCTTGGATCACAGTGTATTTAGATTTTGTTTGTTGAGAATACTGATCAACAATATTCTTAGGTTCTTGGTTACTTTGCCCCAGGCACCTCCCAGATTGATAAAGGAGAGAAAGTTCCATTCTGTTTTGAGGAGAGCTTTCTGGGTAGATGAAAACCTGCATGAAATAATTGGGTTGCCAAATATTTCTTGTTACTCTGCTTCCATTCCAGGTGTTAGAGGCACCAAAATTCTGCCACTTTAATCACAGCTTATGCTCCTCTTAAAGAAAACGATCTGCTATAAAAAAGAGTAGTGAAGTGTAGTCCTCATATAATTCTCTCTTTCCTCGTCCCCTTCTTCACGGAGCCATGCAAGAACTAGCTCTAAATATTTTCAGATCTTTTGACATCAGGGGTTCTAATCTTCAAGCTTTGAGAAATAGAGCCAATGACAGATGATGGATAAATACTGCCCTTTTTCATTATGCCCACCCTGGAACCTATATATTCTTGTGTATTACAGATTCTTTAAGCATTCTGTCAGGACTCTTCATCTCCAAATTTTGCATACTATGCATGCATAAAAATACCACTGTGATTCTTTTATCTTCTCTCTGTTTTCTATCTGCATGTGTTTCTGTTTGGGTTTTTTTTCTTTCTTAAATGAAACAGACCTTTACTATGATTACAGGTAAAGTTCTTTTCGAAGGGATTTATAGAGGACTAGATATGGTCTCCATGATTTATGCTTTTTAATGCAGCTCTTGGGTGGATGTTTTATCTCTTACAGGTTGGCAATCCACCTAAAAGACAGATGCAACATACAGGGCCCATTTGCAAAGGAGAGACACTCAGTGGCCAAGCTTCCCAAAAAAATTTCATCTCTCTTATCGGATATATTTTACTTGACATTTAATATGTTGGATAGAAAAGTGACTTCTGAGTCACAGAGCTCCAGAACCCAGCAATGTGCTGGCTTGGTTTGTTAGTTACAGATCCTTTGGAACCATGTGTCAGGGGGAAAAAAAAAAAAGAACTGTTTCCTCTTCTCCTGAAAAACCATATGGCAAAATTTGGTTTTTCTTTCTCACTTCTTGTCATCCTCTTAGTTTTCTAATTCTGTGATTGTCATCAAGAAGAAGGAGGAAAAATGGTATGGGATGCCCCCTGATATATCCAACTGCCTTAAGAGTCCTTATTCTTTACAAAATACTTGAAGGTAGGTTTGAATTGCTCTTGAAACATGGCCCAGCAGTCGTTTCTAGCTCCTCAGGTTTTTGCCTGTGTACCTACACTTCTGTTCTTCAGGGAGCAACATTAATCAGTCCTCTCACACTGTCCTTAGGAGGCAAAGCATTTTCATTTTAAACAAAGTCATTGAGGGTAATTGAATAAGCTCCAGCAATATGTGGGTGTGAAATAGCAGTTGCTTAGTTGCACAAAGAAAAGCAGGTTTTTATTACAACTTTGATGTGTCGTGGATGAAGAATAGAGGCCTGCACTTTTTCCAAACCCCATAGTTCCTCAGAGAGCATTCTGTGGGCAAAGGAACTGCTAATGGAGGCTCGATTGTTTTTCAACCACTGGCGGTGGAGATTTTAGCTTTTTGTGTGTAATTTGTCCCAGTCCGTTTTCTCCAAGGAAAAGAATGGCTTGTCAGTTTTCTCAAATAGAATTGGATTTCCTTTTTAGTCTGTGAAGAGAATCAGGTCAAGTAGTTAAACCAAAGACTGTCAAGGGTAGGCATTTGAGTTTTTCCATCTGTGCTGTAATACTTTTGGAGTCCTTGTGTTTCTAAGGAGTTTGGCATGCTTTGTTCTGTGGTTCATAGAAAGTAACATGAGCCTGTTTCACTTACCATGGGACACACACTGAGGCAGGAATCTACCGGCATTGATAAGCTTCTTTTAAAAACACCACTTGGGTCCTCCAGATACCTCACATTAGCTCCATTAATGTCTTCTGTTCTGATTAAAAAAAAAAAAAAAAGATGGGAAAATTTGCTGTGCAGGAAACATTTTTATCCTGTTCAAATAAATGAATGAAAATTGAATTTTAAGAGCCTTATAATCTAGACCCATATGTAATATAAACCAATAGCAAGCTGGGTTGCCAGTTGACAGTTCAAGAGGTAAATTTGGCCCACAAATTTTATTTGAACCACACAGTGTTTTAAGTATTTGAATATAAGTATCTTTATATGGGGCATATAGTGAGTCTAGTGAGGTCCAGCTCACCATTCTCTCCATTTACCTCACCTGTCTGATCTCTGAAGGCATTTGAAGTTACAACTATAAGCCAGAGGTTGTTAAAATTAGCAATTATTTTCCTAAAAAGTGACAATCAAGGCTAAGGTTGCTAAGCTCAGTGACAGCATGCCACATGATTACTAGGTTCAGAAAAGCCAAAGGTCCTTTTAAATTGCTCCCGTTAAGGAAGATGAGTTACCTAAGGCTGGAGCTGGATATTGGGGAGGGTAAGATCATAGGGGAATAGACTTAGTTAATCTAACATTCTTTTGGTTATAAACAGGAACTGGGCTGTAGCCTAACTTAAACAAAAAAGGACGAAAAAAAGAATTAAAGAATAAACAACTATATGTGCCTATAATAATTAACAAATTTTTTTTAGAATTAAATTTATTGGGAAAACATGGGATTTCTCACTGAATTGGAGGAACAGTTAATGACTGCCATGTGGAAGAGAGAAGGAATAGGGCTGCAATGGAAATCCCAGCTTTCTGAATTCTTTGATCTTCTCCCTCAAGTGTTATTATAATACAGGTCACCTCACTGGACTCCAGGACTTGGTCTCTTTGATATTCACCCTGGATCAGCCGGGTCAGGCCACTTGACCTAAACAAAGGCCAAGGGCGCCTGTCCTATCCTGGAAGCCATTCTTAGAGAAAAGAGAAACTTTAAGTTACCCTAAGAAGTCAAGTCCTTGGCATGCCTTAAGTATTCAGTATAATTTTTATGCAGTTTTGCCCTTAGGTTTTTGTTTTTCTCATATTTTATTCTGTTATTTCAACCAACCCTTGGACTTGAGCACCTAGAAACAGAGTATAGGATAGTTTTGGTTTTACTAATCCTAGACCCTAACATCAATGTGTGTGTGTGAATATACATATGTCTATACCTATCTAGCTAGCTCTATCTTTCTTTAAACATTAACTATTTCTCTATCTACATGTAGTCTTAGAGGTAGCCTTATCTCCAAGTAGCATTGGCAATAAGTTGGCACCTTGGATATACTGCTGACATTTTTAATGTAGCGAATATATGCCTACAAGATCTATGTATATGTAATATTTTTTAAAGTAAAAAGTTATTTGTGAAGACATTTATTAATTTTTTACTTATTTGTTTATTTTTTTAGAGACAGGGTCTTACTCTGTTGCCCAGGCTGGAGTGAGTGGTGCGATCATGGCTCACTGCAGCCTCAACCTCCCAACTCAGGCCTCCCAAGTAACTGGTACTACAGCACTGTCACCCAGGCTGGAGTGCAGTGGTGCAATCTCAGCTCACTGCAACCTCTGCCTCCTGGGTTCAAGTGATTCTCCCGCCTCAGCCTCCCAAGCAGCTGGGATTACAGGCGCCTGCCACCATGCCCAGCTAATTTTTTGTATTTTTAGTAGAGATGGGGTTTCACTCTGTTGGCCAGGCTGGTCTCAAACTCCTGACCTCGTGATCTGCCTGCCTCAGCGTCTCAAAGTGCTGGGATTACAGGCGTGAGCCACTGCGCCTGGCTTAAATTTTTATTTTATTTTATTTTATTGAGACAGGGTCTCACTATGTTGCCTAGGCTGGCCTTGAACTCCTGGGCTCAAGTCATCCTCCCACCTTGGCCTCCCAAAGTTTTGGGATTACAGATGTGAGCCACCGCACCCAGCCCCCATTTCGAGGACTTTTAGTAGGGAACGTAAGTATCAGTATTTAGCCCATCATCCCAATTAGGGTTCTCAAACCAAACTTAGACTAAGTCTCATATTCTTTGATTTTTTTTTTCTGTCATGCATAGTTACCTCGCAGGAAAAAAAATCTGAAAATTTCTTCAGGGCATCTGAATATTCACAGCCCCCCTTGCAACTGGCTAGCCTGGGATTCTTTAATGCATGATTATTTCTGTATCAGTTAGGACTCTCTGGGTTGCAAGTGGCAGACCCAACTGAAACTAGTACAAACAGGGATTGATTGAAACCCTCCTGGAGAGAAAAAGAAGAGCTGCAGGGACCAGGAAGGCTCTGGAAGTTGATTATGACTAAAATGAGCACTGAAGACCTTAGTTATCCATATTAGGCACTGTGTCCGGAATTGGTGGGTACTTGGTCTCACTGACTTCAAGAATGAAGCTGCGGACCCTCGAGGTGAGTGTTACAGTTCTAAAGGCGGCGTGTCCGGAGTTTATTCCTTCTGATGTTCGGATGTGTTGGGAGTTTCTTCCTTCTGGTGGGTTCGTGGTCTCGCTGGCTCAGGAGTGAAGCTGCAGACCTTCGCAGTGAGTGTTACAGCTCTTGAGGCGGCACATCTGGAGTTGTTCTTTCCTCCCGGTGGGCTCGTGGTCTCGCTGGCTTCAGGAGTGAAGCTGCAGACCTTCGCGGTGAGTGTTACAGCTCATAAAAGCAGTGTGGACCCAAAGAGTGAGCAGTAGCAAGATTTATTGCAAAGAGCAAAAGAACAAAGCTTCCACAGTGTGGAAGGGGACCCGAGTGGGTTGCCCTTGCTGGCTAGGGCAGCCTGCTTTTATTCTCTTATCTGGCCCCACCCACGTCCTGCTGATTGGTAGAGCCGAGTGGTCTGTTTTGACAGGGCACTGATTGGTGTGTTTACCATCCCTGAGCTAGACATAAAAGTTCTCCAAGTCCCCATCAGATCAGTTAGATACAGAGTATCGACACAAAGGTTCTCCAAGGCCCCACCAGAGCAGCTAGATACAGAGTGTCGCTTGGTGCATCCACAAACCTCAAGCTAGACACAGGGTGCTGATTGGTGTGTTCACAAACCTTGAGCTAGACACAGAGTGCCGACTGGTGTATTTACAATCCTTGAGCTAGACATAAAGGTTCTCCAAGGCCCCACCACAGCAGCTAGATACAGTGTCAATTGGTGCATTCACAGACCCTGAGCTAGACACAGGGTGCTGATTGGTGTATTTACAATCCCTGAGCTAGACATAAAGGTTCTCCACATCTCCACCAGACTCAGGAGCCCAGCTGGCTTCACCCAGTGGATCCCGCACCGGGGCTGCGGGTGGAGGGGTGGAGCTGCCTGCCAGTCCGGCGCCGTGCGCTCGCACTCCTCAGCCCTTGGGTGGTCAATGGGACTGGGCGCCGTGGAGCAGGGGGTGGCGCTTGTCGGGGAGGCTCCCGCTGCACAGGAGCCCATGGAGGGGGTGGGAGGCTCAGGCATAGCGGGCTGCAGGTCCCAAGCCCTGCCCCGTGGGAAGGCAGCTAAGGCCCGGTGAGAAATCGAGCGCCGCGCCGGTGGGCTGGCACTGCTGGGGGACCCAGTACACCCTCCGCAGCCGCTGGCCTGGGTGCTAAGCCCCTCATTACGCGGGGCCGGCAGGGCCTGCCTGCTGCTCTGAGTGAGGGGCCCGCCAAGCCCACGCACACCCAGAACTCCAGCTGGCCCGCAAGCACCGCGCGCAGCCCCGGTTCCCGCTCGCGCCTCTCCCTCCACGCCTCCCTGCAAGCTGAGGGAGCCGGCTCCCGCCTTGGCCAGCCCAGAAAGGGCTGAAGGGCTCCTCAAGTGCCGCCAAAGTGTGAGCCCAGGCAGAGGAGGTGCCGAGAGCGAGTGAGGGCTGTGAGGACTGCCAGCATGCTGTCACCTCTCAGCACTACCACAGATATAGTGAGTATTTACTATTCTTTTTGGTCACACCTTTGAATATCTTTCCTGTGTGTGAGGAATTCTCTGTCTTTCTAAGAAACAAAACAAAAAATAATTGCCACTTGTCTTTGCACCCAAAGTGCATTCATGTGACCTAGGCTTCACCATTTAGACACAGCTGCATGAGAGTTTGGATTGTACCCTACAGATGCAAAGCAGGGGGGAAGAGGGCCACAGAGTAGCTCAGTGGCCGAGGTTCTGTCAGAGGCATCCAGAGCTCAGGGTGGTGTCCATGCCCAGCAGTGAAGCTATGTCATCTACACTGGCATGTCTGGAGGTGGTGTTCCTGCCCTTGAGATTCTGTAAGCTAATAAATCTTTAATCAATCCTTTTCTGCCTAACTAGCCAGAGTAGTTTCTATTGTTTACAACTAAGAACCTTGGCAGACCAATAAATTAGAGCTGGCAGTTTGGAAGGTTACAACTGTAACTTTTCCTTTTCAATTTTGCTTAGGTCTATTTAATACAGATTTTGGAACATGGTGATTGGGGCCAAGTGAACTATTTTACTTCAAATACTAAATTATACCAATCTGCTAACTTATTACTAAATCAACTCAATTTAATCAACACCAAGCCCTTTTTCATGGTACCATGTGCCTGAGGCATTGGGTGGGAGGGGCCCGTTTATGCTGTGGTCACAAACAACGCTCCAAACTCATGCTAGCAGAGGTTTATTTCTTGCTTGTGCCAGATATCTGTTGCGGGTGTGGGGCGCTGCTCTATGCAGTCACTGCATCTCTCTAGACCCCAGGCTAGCAGTGCAGCTGCCATCTGGAACACTGCTGGTCACCTTGGCAGAAGGGTGAATGTTCTGGAGGATCTTTGCATGGCATTATTAAAAGCTCTAGCCTGGAAGTTAACACACATTACCTCTGCTCACAATCCAATGGTCAGAGCCAGTTGCTCAGTCCCACCCAATTCTAGAGGGACCATCCTGCTGTGTGCCATAGTCAGAGAGTTGGAGATGGGTGGCAAGCAATGCCAACGGTCACCACAGTATAGTTACCCTTCAATCATCCGTGTCTAAATGGACATCGTCTAGGTCATGTTTCACATTCGCTGTTTTGGATGCCTCACTGAATCTGCACATTTGACAGTATTGAATACAGCACGGGAGCCTCTTTTCGGGGGACCAAGATCTAAAATGAAGCAGAGACCTGAATTTAGCAGAACAGTGAAATAAAACAAGACTCCATTTACATCTTACAAACAGTGCCGTGGTGCATCCTGGAGTTTGTTAAATGCAATGATTCTTGTTGACATTGTTTATGTTAGGTTCTTTGCACAGAGCAGGGGTGGGATGATGGTCTGCTGGTCTTTTTCTCTAGGGGGGTGGAATAAAGCAAATTATTTGAATAAATAAAGCCATGAGTGTAAATGAGCCAAAGGCCTATGATGAGATGAATCAAACTCCAAGTCAATCCATCTTCATGGCCATCACTTACTTATTTTTAGTTGGAGCTGGTTGAATGACTTCCAAACATGTTTTCAGAATCCGGCCCCAAATCAGAGGAAATATTCATGTTTTATAGCATTTGCTGTGGTGCACAGTGCGACAGCAAGTCATTTTAGTTTATTTTTCATGTACTTTGACTAGAGCACAATCACTTAAAAATCCTGATTAGCAAAATACATGCTCATTGAGCTCAGAGTAATTAGGCCATAGAAGTAGGCCTCTTCATTCAGCAGTTTCGGGAGTAGCGTATGGGAGAAGTCAGTGAAAGTAATACATGGGACCTAGGAGTCCTGTCTACATGGTTTTACAAATTTCATGAAAATACTTCAGTATGGTGCAGCTTCATCTATAAGATGGGCTCATATTTTCATACTTGCAGTCAGCAGTTTAAATTCTGCCCCCTTGCTTAGTGGATATGGACAAGTAGCATATCCTCTCTGAACTTGAGTTTCTTCTTTTGAAAAAAAGTTACTAATACTTAACTCACAGGGTTGTCGTGAAGATGAAACGAGAGCAGGTAGGTGAAAGCACCTTGCAGGTGTTCACATGGAAAGAGTTCAGTCAATGAATATGGTCTGTGTTCAGCCTTGTGCTTCCAGCTGGGGCACTGGCCTGTGAGTACCAAAAATGTATAGATGTGTGTGCTTGTGGTGGGTAAAGCCCAATATTCATTGCAATTTTAAATATTTATTTTATTATTCTTGAAATGTAATGCATATATAATATGCTCAGGGATCAGAGGAGTTGGAATTTTTCTTTTTAATCTGAAATAAAAGCTAGCCATAACTAGTACATTTTTGTTAGTGTTTGTATTATAAATGTATTCCCCATGTAACTCATTTATTATGAAATTGTTAAGGCTTATTGTTCACATTAGTTTGTGATTTTTTTTCCTTTCAAAACTAATTACAAATATCTTTTACAACATGCTGTTCAATGATTTTTGTCCATAGTAGGATTGACAGTATAAATGGGATTCCAGGCTTTTGAAATACCATTTTCCCTCAAAAGAATGTTTACAAATTTCCTATTAAGTGGGCCACTTACTACCACTCTGTTACCTCTTTAGTTCAAGGGAGGCCAGTTGGAGCAATTGTGGGTTAAAAAGCTAATTGCTAAATTGTTTTTCCGGTCTTGTCTTCCACATTTTAGTCAATTAAGTGCATATTATTATACTTGGTACTTTATATGCATTTTAAAGATAAACTCAGTCAACACAATAAAGTCTAAGTATCAGTGTTGCACATGGTTTTATGCAGAATATAATTCCTTCAAGCAGATTATAATTTAAGAGTGGGGTAGGAGGGGCCTACTGTACTAGGAGAGTTGTGTATATTTTTTCATTTAATTCTCAAAACAAAACCATGAGGTAGGAATTGTTCTCATTTTGCAGACAGGGAAGTCAGGGCTCAACACTTTAATAAATTTGGGCAAGACACAGCTATAAGGGATAAAGTGAAGGTTTAAACTGAAAATCCATGCTTTTTTCTATATTTGCCTGCTGAGAAGGGAGCTAACAACCAATTCTCATATACAGTAGATTCTTTACCAGATAAAAATTAAAATCTTGTAAACAAGAGGCACTACAAAGTTAAAAGACAAGTAATAGTCTGGGCAAGGATATCTGCATTGTATAGCACCAATAAAGGATCAATATCCAAAATTTTAAAAGAATGCCATCAAAGTGAAAAAACTGAACAGAAAAATAAACAAGAAATCAGTCAGGGATTAGTAGAAGAGGAAACCTGAAAGGTCAAAAAATATATATATTTACATATAACGATGATTAATAAGGCGAAGAAAATCAAAGCACAGTGAGATTTCTATTTCACCTCCATCATACTGGAAAAAATACAAATGTCTGATTGAAAAAGAGGATTGATGGCCATGTGTGCTGACTCACGCCTGTAATCCCAGCACTTTGGGAGGCTGAGGTGGGTGGATCACTTGAGGTCAGGAGTTCGAGACCAGCCTGACCAACATAGTGAAACTCTGTCTTTACTAAATATACAAAAATTAGCTGGGCATGATGGCACATGCCTGTAATCCCAGCTACTTGGGAGGCTGAGGCAGGAGAATCACTTGAACCCAGGAGGCGGAGGTTGCAGTGAGCCAAAATCATGCCATTGCATTCCAGCCTGCTGGGTGACAGAGTGAGACTCCATCTCAAAAAAAAAAAAAAAAAAAAAAAAAGAGAATAATATAGGGACGAAGGAACTGCTTATTACACTGCATCACCCAAAGTAGTTCCCTATCCCTACTCCTCCAATATAGTCTCTTATTTTCTTCATAGCATTACCGCTCTCTGACAATTTTTTCTTGCTTTAACTTTTGTTTGCAGTCTCATCCCCCATGAAGGCAGGGAGCTCATCTGTCTTACTCACCATGATATCCCCAGTGACTATGATAGTTCTGGCACATAGTAGGTTCTCAGGAAATACTGGCTGAAAGAATGGTTGTTTCTATCACTGGGGTACTAGAACGATGGGTTTGAGGAACAGCTGGATCTTTCAAGCACTACTTCAAAGTCCATTTGAGGTGTCTAATTTCTGAACCAGGGCATTGCATTACAGACTTTTTACACAGATAACCCAGCATTCACTTTGCTTCAGGTAACAGTGGCTGCAGAACAGAAGTTGAGAACCACATGTAGCTTATGTATGGCCCATAAGCTAAGAATGGTTTCTACAGATGAACATTTGTAATCAGTTTGATGTTAGGAAAAACGAACTTTGTTTTTTGTTTTGTTTATAACTTTTGTTTCAGGTTCAGGGGTACATGTGCAGGTTTGTTATATAGGTAAACTTGTGTCATGGGGGCTTGTTGTACAGACTATTTCGACACCCAGGTACTAAGCCTGGTACCGAATAGTTATTTTTTCTGCTCCTCTGCCTCCTCCCACCCTCCACCCTCAAGTAGGTCCCAGTCGGTGTCTATTGTTCTCTTCTTTGTGTCTATGAGTTTTCATCATCAGCTCCCATTTACAAGTGAGAATATACGGTATTTGGTTTTCTGTTCCTGTATTAGTTTGCTAAGGGTAATGGCCTCCAGCTCCATCCATGTTCCTGCAAAAGACATGATCTCATTCTTTTTTATGGCTGCCCAATAGTCCATGGTGTATATGTACCACATTTACTTTATCCAGTCTATCACTGATGGGCATTTAGGTTGATTCCATGTCTTTGCTATTGTGAATAGGGCTGCCATGAACACTCACGTGCATGTGTCTTTATGGTAGAATGATTTATGTTCCTCTGGGTACATACTCAATAATGGTTTTGCTGGGTTGAATGGTAGTTCTGCTTTTAGCTCTTTGAGGAATCGCCACACTGCTTTTCACAATGGTTGAACTAATTTACACTCCCACCAACCGTGTATAAATGTTCCCTTTTCTCCATAACCTTGCCAGCATCTGTTACTTTTTGACTTTTTAATAATAGCCTTCTTACTGGTGTGAGATGATATCTCATTGTGGTTTTGATTTACATTTCTCCACTGATCCATAATACTGAGCTTTTTTTTTTTATATGCTTGCTGGCTGCATGTAAATCTTCTTTAGAGAAGTGTCTGTTCATGACCTTTGCCCACTTTTTAATGGGGCTGTTTTTTTCTTATAAATGTAAATTCCTTATAGATGCTGGATATTAGACCTATGTCAGATGCACAGTTTGCAGGCATTTTCTCCCATCCTCTACAGGTTGTTTGCCAACTCTGTTGATAGTTTCTTTTGCTATGCAGAAGCTCTTAAGTTTACTAGATCCCATTTGTCAATTTTTGCTTTTGTTGCGTTTGCTTTTGGCGTCTTTGTCATGAAGTGTTTGCTCGTTCCTGTGTCCAGGATAGTATTGCTTAGGCTGTCTTCCAGAGTTTTTATAGTTATAGGATTTACATTTAAGGCTTTAATCCATCTTTGGTTGATTTTTGTGTATGGTACAAGGAAGGGAGGAAGGGGCCTAGTTTCAGTCTTCTGTATATGGCTAGCCAGTTATGCCACAACATTTATTGAATAGAGAGTCCTTTCCCCATTGCTTGGGAAACACTAACTTGGGGTATATACATTCCAGGTATATACCCCAATCGAAAAAAATGCTATCAATAAATTTCATTCCTCTCATTAACAGATCTGTATTACTAAAAATTGTGCACAATTACTATTTTTTAAATTTCATCAATAAAAATTGTAGAAATTTATCTTTTTATATAAGTACCTATTTATTAATAATATCCTTGATTTTGCTTCTTGGCTCACAAAGTTTACAGTATTTACTGTGTGGCTTTCTTCAGAAAATTTTTGTCAACCCCTGCTACAGAAGTGGCCTCAGGGCCCCTTAGCTGTGACTGTTGCAGGAGGGTGGGTGAGAAAAAACTTCGGTGGACCCAGTCATGTCCAGGAGACTCTCGTGCTAGAGTTTTTTTCATCTGCAGCATGAGAACAGTCTTTGACTTCCACAGGGCACTGAGAATGTTTTAGGACTTTCTGACCATTTATGGGAATGGCACCGCAAAGTCTCGAAGGTCATGAGTCCATTGTCATGCAGTGAACATTAAAGTGGTAAATCTTGGATTTGCCACCTACTCCCTATTACCCACCTTTATAACATAACCGTTGCATTGTTGGGCAGATTACAGTATGAAAGTCAGGTGATCTCATCTCTTCCAGCTTCTGGGGTCACCCTTTCCCCTAATACTTAAAATGGCTTGAACCATGTCCTATAAGTTCAGTACCTTTTCTTCCCTCCAGTATTCTGATAATAATGGGGCTTACCTTTCCTGGTCATCTTTCTTTGAATTTCTGCTGCTAGCTCAGTGTTTCACCTCTGGCCACTGCTGTCTCCTCTTTGCTCTGCACTGCCCGCTTCTCTAATCTTCCAGAGTGACACCAACACAGGCCTTACTGAAGGTCTCAGGGAAAAGAAGGAAGATATCAACGTGGTTCAGAACAGAAATCAACTAAAACCGATTAAAATTTTCTTGGCCATTGGGATTTCTTACAGCCTGTATTTTCTTCTTAGGCCCCTGCTCCATTGTTCCTGCCTTCTCTTATCTACACATCAATCCCTTTTCCATTTTCAAGCCTTCAACACCCCTACTCCCTACCTGACTCTAGAAAATAAATGTCATTTTCTTCCTCAGGCAATTTAGCTTCCTCTGTTTTCCCCTTTCCTTCCAGGCCTGTCCTAGACATGAATTATGCCACTCTGGCAGAAGGCAGAATTGGCTGCAGTGAGTGTTTGTTTTCAATAATCCTGTTTCTCCTTTCCTCTCTACTATTAGACAATCCATAAAGTGTGCTCAGCACAGTACCTTGTGCATAAGAAGCACTCATTATATGTTCATTGTTCTTATTATTAAGAGGATTGTGCCAACTTAGGCCCAGTGCTGGTCCCCTCATCCTAGCCATGGCTACTGCTGTGTTGTGGTACAAGGGAAGTATATTATTAGTGGTACTTTGAGAGCAGCAATATATTGCTTCATGCAGAACCCCTTTTTCCCTTTCTACCTGTCTTCATTTTCTCCTTTGGCTTTTGGGGTTCCTGGTGAACTATATTTATTTCCATCTGCCATGGAAATGAGTACACGGAGGGTGATGACATAAACTTTAGGGTTCAAAAGTGCCCAGAAATGACCCAGCAATTTCATTCCAGGTATATACCTAAGATAACTGAAAACATGTTTACACAAAACTTGTCCATGATTATTCATAGGGTCATTATCCATAGTAGCCAAAAGTTGGAAACCATCCAAATGTCTATCAGCTGACGAATGGGTACACAAGTTTCCCCATACAGGGGAAACTTACTCAGCTATAAAAAGAATGAAGCACTGATACATGCTACAACATGGATGAACCTTGAAACCTAGTGCAAAGTAAAAGCAATCACAAAAGGCCACATATTGCATTACTCATTTTTTAATGAAATGTCCAGAATAGGCAAATCTAGAGAGACAGAAAGTAGATTAGTGGTTGCCAGAGGCTGGGGGTAGAGGGAAATGGGAAGCAACTGCTACTAGGAACGGAGTTTCTTTTTGGGGTGATGAAAGTATTCTGGAATTAGATAATGGTGTCAGTTGCACAAGCTGCATATATACTAAAAGCCACAGTGAAATGGTAAATTTAAAATAGTAAATTTTGTGGCATGTGAATCATATCTCCATTTTTCAAAAATGCTCAGAAGCTCATGGAATGCATGACAGGTGTGAAAGTACATGATTTTCTCTGTTCAGATAAAGAGAAATGAACTGTGAGCATACCCTGGGACCTCAGCCTGATGGTATTCACTTGTGGGCACAGGCATGTTCAGCAGAAATGTGGAGCCCACATGCTGGCCTCTCTAGGTAGCACCTGGCTTGGCCTCTCAGGAATCTTCTTCTGGCTGCTGGTGAACTTCATGGTGCTCCCTCTCCCAACAGCTCCCCAGGCATGGCAGACGCATTGCAGAATCAGATACACACAGCCCTGCATTAGAAACGTAGGAGCTTGCTGTTTGCCAGAGCAGAGAGAGCTTCAAGCTGCCATCACTGTGAGCTTGCTGACCTCCTAGTGCATTAGCTTTTTGCACAAAGCACTGACACTGACCACTAGGGGGTTGTCAACAGATGTGGCCAGGAAGCTGTCAGCCCACTGCACCTCTTATACAAGGGAGCGCTTGTTCTGCTAAGGATTTCAGCTACCTTGGCCCTTCTTTCTCACCTTCATTCTCACCCAGATGACTGTTGTCACCTCATTCTAGTGACTTATGTGCAAGAAGCATCCTATGCATTTTGGAGGGCTTTTGCGTTAAAAAGGGAACAGCAGTTACAGTACCTTGCTTCTAGACAGCTCTTCCCAGCTTACAAAGGCTTGCTCTGTTGTTATCCCAAGTGATTCTCATCATAGCCTTATGAGTGAGATGGACGTTATTTCCATTCTACCAAGAAGGAATCTGGTTAAATTACTGGATTGAGATAAATTGCGATTATGATCCAGGTCACATGAGGTCAGATTTCATGTTCTTTCTGCTCTATACTGAGACTGCCTCTATGCTGAAATCTGGATCTCAGAAAAATATGTTGATTACTATACATTTTAGGTTTGATATTAAGGCTTCTTAGACATTTTCCAAATGAACGAATATATCTTAAAGCTTAATTTCAGCAATTTTGTCAGGTTAGAATTTCAAGTATGTCTTACATTTCTTAAAAACAAATTTGAACTGGTTATATAATTATGATAGGGCATGTCCTTTTGAATAGTGAATATTCATTTTGCTCAGAAATAGCAGAAAATGGCTTATTTAACTAATGTGCACTTAGAGGAACCTCAATCAGGAGCAGATAGCTACATCAGCTTTGAAATTGAAATGCTTGAATTTATTTGGATACCCTGGTTACAGAGAGTTGTTTTGGAAAATCCAAATGCCTGGGCCTTATTCCTGGACAGGGAATGTTCTTATTTATAAAATCAAACTACCAGCGCAGATTGGAGCCTGTTGAACACATACAACATTGCATCCTTTCTTGTTATGGTCATGTGTTGAGACAAGACACAGGAGAAAAGAGTGCTATCTATATGTATAATTTGTTATTTTAAAAACATAGGTAAGCCATGATGCTGACAATTAAAATAAATACGTGTATATTTGTTCAAGCCATTAACTTAATAGGAAAAACAGACATAAAGTGCCCTTCATTTTTTTGAAAAAAAAAAAAAAGTTTTAATAATAAAACCATGTAGGAGTGTGAGAAGTAGGGTAAGGGAAATTGGAAATTTACTTTTCAGTGTCTTTTATCTGAGGAATTCTTAGGTTATAGTTATTTTGAAACCCAAACTTTTCAATGTAAAAATAGAAGTGAAGAAAGAGGAACAGATTGGAGTCTGGAAAAAAAAATAGAGAGAGAACGTACAGCAGGAAGGCTGTGTACGAGGGAATGCTGTGTTCAGCCTCATCTCAGATTTCCCCCGTACTGTGGAGATAACCAGGATAGTGAAGACTTGAACTGAGTTCAGAACAGTGGTTCTCCATGCTTTTGAGTTACAATTTGATGGAAGCTGTGGACAAGTGTTCCAGAATACTGAACATTTGCACACATGCACATTAATTTGCAGTTGATTTCAGCAGATTCATGATTTTCATGAAGGTCGCTCATGAAGAGTGGGTCAGAATTGGCCATAGGAGTTTTCAGATTACAGATACCTAGGTCTCCCCTAGCCCAGGGCTCCTGTGATGGACCACTCTGGCAGGGAGGCATGAGTGCCAGGTTAAGACGTGGCCAGGGATGGTTGTGATGGTTGATTTCTAAACTTGGGGTAGAGAGTTCAGTAACTGGTGTTCATCTTTAACTGAGAGCTGCCCCAGTGTGATGGGCTTCTCTCTCCCGGAATCACTTCACTGCTGGCTGGGCTGAACCCTCAGGAGGTGGACCTACTGTCCTGGACAACAGCCCCTAGAGTCAGGATCCCTCCTTTCCACCCCCATGCCCCTGCCCCTCAGCACCTCAGGCCTGGCCTAGCTCCATCCTCGTTGTGCCAGATGTGTGAGCACCTTGGACTCCTTAAGTTAGACCTTGAAGAAGAGCTGTGTTTTCTTTTCAGGATAGTGGCCAGTGGTTCCTCCCTCCTATTGATTTTTGTGTTGTTTCATTTGTAAATAAGTGCTTGGTCTATGCTGTTAAAATGTTGAATGCTAAAACAGTCTTTAAAGGTGGGAAAATTCATAGCTTCTTGAGAAAATAAATATAAAGGAAGTTATGGGTCATCTCTTCAACCTTGTCCACATCCTGGTTTATGTTCATATTCTTCCAGCTAGGCACCAACATTACTCTGGCAACTTGTAAGTTAATTAATAACATGGCGCTGTCTCTATCTATACACTTGTGTCATGTCTACAATCGTTTAATTGACAAGTTGAATAGAAGCCCCATATCCAAAGTCACCAATGTGTAGTAATTGGTCAGTTATATACAATAAAATATGATTGAAGCAGTGAACCACAAAAACATATACATAGACCATCTATTTTAACTGAAAACATATACATGTACATTTGTTTGCCAATCTTTTGTTGTGTGTATTGCCCCTGGCTGGAGTTCTGATCTTTCTTGCACAAAGCCATCTATACTATATCACCCACCCTTCCCAGTTTTGGTTTCTTCAAAGTGGAGCAAGAATTTGACATTTGTAAAATAGTCTAAGTGCAGAACACCTCCAGATTTTAGTGATTTTGTTATTCTTTTTTGCAGTTACCTCACCCATACCTAATGCACAGTATTTAGAAATGGCACCTAGCCTTTATTGACTTGTTTTTTCATAGGAAAGAGAACTCATTTTCTTTCTATGCACACATTTCATTGGTTTACCTAATGTTCAATTAAATTATGTCATTTCAATAACTTGTACAACTGATAGAAACTGGTTTGGGAGCAAGCCAAATGACTCCTAGGGGGAGAATGAACCAAGCTGTTAGCAGCAGGAGTACACAGATAGGGAAAATTCTGAGTTGGTTTTGTAGAGACAGATTAAGAGTGCTTCTACTGAAATATGTGTTGAAGAAAATAAAAGTTGTGGCACCATGTTTTAAGGTACACTGAAGCTACTTTATTTTACTTGTAAAATAAATTCCTATAAGGAGGAATGCACTTATTTCAGTTTAAGAGAATCTGCACAACATCACTATCCAGGATGAATGCTTAGAAGTAGACCAGAACAGTTATGACCAGGAGGTTATCTCTGGGAGGTCATCTCTGTGGGATCAGTCTCCCATGACAAACACTGTTTTCATCTTCACCTTTGCCAACTACTTTTTCTGCATTTAACCAATAAAATTTGCAGTAACAAATATTGCTAGTTGCAAGGTTACATACCAACAGTCTTTGGAATTATGAAAGCTAACCTTCAATATTATAAACTAATTAGCTCAGTGCTGTTAAACGATTTGGACAAAACCTAACCTTAATGATTTCAAGTAGAGAACTTATACAGATTTAGCTTAAAGTTTATGGTAACTGGTTTGTGAATACTTAACTTTTTAATCTATTAAAACAAATGCTAATTTTTAGTGAAGTGTTTTAAATTCTCAAAAATGCTTCCTTGTAGTTTTTCTCAGGGTTCCTGGTAACTACTTGTCATCTCTGGTTTTAATTTTAATTTGAACAAAGCTGAATCAAAGACATGTAGGAGTTTTTGTTATTGTTGTTTTGCTTTGGCTTTGTTTTTTGAGACAGAATCTTGTTCTATTGCCCAGGCTGGAGAGCAGTGGTGTGATCTCGGCTCACTGCAACCTCCACCTCCCAGACTCAAGCGATTCTCTTGCCTCAGCTTCCTGAGTAGTTGGTATTACAAGCATGCACCATCACGCCCAGCTAATTTTTGCATTTTTAGTAGAGATAGAGTTTTGCCCATGTTGGCCAGGTTGGTCTCAAACTCCTGACCTCAGGTGATCCGCCTACTTCAGCCTCCCAAAGTGCTGGGGTTACAGGTGTGAGCCACCACGCCCAGCCGACATGTAGGGTTTATAATAATTTATTTCCACCCAAAGAAAGAGTATGTATATTTAGCTAGATTAAGGTATTACTATGAAGTCCAGTTAGTGAATTTCCCTACTTTCTTCCAAAGTCATTAAAACAAATTGTCCTCAGCCCTGAGGATTATATCATGTTCTCTCCTCCCTGGCATTTAAATCAATGTAAAAATGTCCCTTGGAATCATTTCTGTGGGGGACTGTAAAAGCAGTAAAACACATGGCATCTTCACAGGGCTTGTAGTCTGGTTAGAGAAACAAGATTGACGCACTTGAAACAGATTATACCAAATGTTTGATTAAGTATAAAATGGGAAGTAAAAGTAATAATTGCTGAAGCACCTGCTTTGCATGGTCTATTTTGCACATAGTAGAGGCTTGAAGGATTAGGAAATTTGAGGGAATATGTGGAACTAAAACTAGAGTCTGAAGAATAAGTGGAATCTGAACTGACTAGTGAATAAGCGGGAGAATTCTGGGCAGGAGGAAAAGTGTGTTAGGGTCATGATGCACCAGGATTTGTTTTGTAACTGGAATTTCCATGTGGTCTATCTGGGCACTTCCTAACTTCCCTGAATCTGATCTTGACATTGACTTGTCTTTGGTTATACTTTTCTTTCCCTATCCAAGAATCTGCATAAGACCAATGGTCTGTTCTAGCCTACCATTCAATCTCTGATGGTGTGACATTGGGAAAGTGCTGTAGGGGTACATTCATAATGATAACCACCTCTTTTTTATTATTCTGTGCACTCTTTTTTTTCTAACTTTTATTTTAGGTTCTAGGGTACATGTGAAAAACTCATATCATGAGGGTTTGTTGTACAGATTATTTCATCACCCAAGTATTGAGCCTAGTACCCAATAGTTATTTTTCCATTCTTCTCCCTTCTCCAACCCTCTACCCTCAAGTGGACTCCAGTGTCTGCTCTTCCCTCCTTTGTGCCTATGAGTTCTCATCATTTAGCTCCCACTTCTAAGTGAGAACATGCAGTATTTGGTTTTCTGTTCCTGCATTAGTTTGCTAAGGATAATGGCCTCCAGCTCCATCTATGTTCCTGCAAAAGATATGACCTTGTTCTGTTTTATGGCTGCATAATATTTCATGGTGTATATGTACCACATTTTCTTTATCCAGTCTGTCACTAATGGGTATTTAGGTTGATTCCATGTCTTTGCTATTGTGAATAGTGATGTGGTGATCACGTGCATGTGTCTTTACGTAGAATGATTTATATTCCTCTGGGTACATACCCAATAATGTGATTGCTGGGTTGAATATTAGTTCTACTTTAAGCTCTTTGAGGCATCACCACACTGCCTTCCCTAACAGTTGAACTAATTTTCACTCCCACCGACAGTGTGTAAGTATTCCCTTTTCTCTGCAACCTCGCCAGCAAATGATAACCATCTTTTTTTTTTTTCGAGGCAGAGTCTTGCTCTGTCACCCAGGCTGGAGTGCAGTGGAGTGATCTCAGCTCACTGCAAGCCCCGCCTCCTGGGTTCACCCATTCTCCTGCCTCAGCCTCCCAAGTAGCTGAGACTACAGGTGCCCGCCATCATGCCTGGCTAATTTTTTGTATTTTTAGTAGAGATGGGGTTTCACCATGTTAGCCAGGATGGTCTCGATCTCCTGACTTCGTGATCTGCCCACCTCGGCCTCCCAAAGTGCTGGGATTACAGGCCTGAGCCACCGTGCCCAGCCGGTAACCATCTTTTATAGAGCGCCTTTTAGTAGGTGCTTGCATGAATCAGGATAGGCTATGTTATGATGCAGTAACAAACATTCACGTGAATGTTTGATTTCAAATTTCAGTGGATTAAAATGAAGAGCTTTTATTTCTTGCTATGCTACATGGCCAGTGTGGGTTGGTAGGGATGAGAGGCAAGGTCTCAGCTTGTTGCTGTCATTCAGGGGCTCGGGCTGGCCCCTGCCTCTACTTACATATACCACTGCCACTCATCAGAAAGGCCCAAATCCTTTCCCCTGACACATTCTAATCCTCCTTTTCAACTCACTAAGGATTCATCCTCCATGACATTTTCAGAACCACTAGTGAACTTTTTAGTGTGTTCTGTATCTTCTGGAGAAAGAATTTCATGGATTTCTTACCTGTTGCACTGAGTTTATCAGTGCAAGACAGCCATTTTGGTTTTTACCTGGGAATCCTTTCTGAAGTACTACTGGGCATGCCATGTCTATATTATCAACTAGCTTTGGGGAAGATAAAACTCAGACCTGGGATGGAGGCGGCATGGGATAGTGGAGCAAGTATGGGACCAGCAGCCTAGAGGCCTGGGCCAGAATCCATCACTGTCACCTCCTACCTGGGTGACTTTGCCATGTCATTTCACCTCTCTGAACTTCATTTTCTTCAATTATAATATGAAGCAGCTAGTCTTGATTATTATTAAGGTCTCTTTTAATGCGAAGACCCCCTACCAGTACAATAGGTGCAGTGTAGGCCCAGCTACTTGGGAAGCTGAGGCAGGAGGATCACTTGAGTCCAGGAGTTCAAGTCTAGCCTGGGCAATATAGTGAAACCCTAGTCTTAAACATTTTTTTCATAAAAAAAAAATACAATGATTCCCTACGAGTACAAAACAAGTAAAATTTAAAGCTTGAAATTGTTTGTGTCTTTTGGATTCTGTAACTGCTTTTTTCATTGTAAGTTTTTACTTATGGATGGAAGGTTGTTTTTCTTTAATGAAAGGAATATTAGTCATTTCTCATACAATTAAGAAATATATTCAAGATTTCATCGGCTTAGATCTGCCATGTTGTACAGTTTGTCACCTGTACTCTCGTTATTTCCAATCTGAAATGGGGAGGGGGGCCTGGGCTGAGGTCAGTTGCCACTTTGGCAGCTTCGCTTCTAACCTTGGAGATTCTTGCTCCCATTCACCAAAGAATCCTGAGTCCAGAGAGTTCCACAGCAGCAAACCCGATCAGAATGGATTGACTTCCAAAAAGGTCTGCTTCCTTCAGCAATTCTTCATGTCCCTGAAAAAGGCCACTTTGTAATAAAGACTGTGGATTTTTCCTTCCATTTAGGGTTGAGGTTGAAATACTTCTGGTTCCAGAGGAGTCCATTCGACTCTGCCTGCCTTGTTCTGCCCTGGTGGCAGCTTCCCAGAGATTCAAAAGAAGCTTTTATGTGGCTTCTCCTAACTTGTCAGCTACTATAACTTATAGTGCATTCAGACAGAAAAATGTTCTATAAATATAGAATCATGCAAGGAATGTCCTGGAACCAGAGCGTTATCTCTGTCAGGTAGGATTTACTGAGACTACCAAATACTGTATCAATGTCAAAGGGCAAGAGAGTAGGATAGGTCAGTATGAAACATGAACAATATGAAAATGACAGAAGAGTTAATGGATGAATGAATGCTGAGAACTGAGAAATACATACATGTATACATGCATGGTTATGTGCAATCAATGACATATTCAATGGGATGTGATAGCCTCATGAGGAAACTGCTGCTACTGTTTAACCATGTGGTAAATGGTGTGTGGCTTTGCTCTCCCCCATACCCCAACCCCTGGGCCTGTCTACTCATGGCAGAGCACTTTATGTCCTGCTTGCTTTCGTCCTGTCTCAGAGGAGAGGATTCAAGCATCATCCAGTGTCTACAGCTGGTTTCCAAGAAAGGCTTTGCTTCCCATCAATGTCCTGTGCCACGTGCGGCCTCTGTCCCCTTGTCAGCCTTTGGGGTGGCTGTGGGATGCTGCTGCTCTGTGTTTTGGGTGCTCTCTGTGTCCTCTGAGATGCATTCTTTCTGCCACGATCCCCGTTCTCCTGCACTTGCTGACTAGGTGAGGCATTTTAATTCTTTTCCATGATAAAAATCACTTCTGGTTTACAGCCTGGAAAGGAAACACTTTCCCTGGTTTGAATGAAGTTGAGACTGATGTGGGCTGAGAGCCACCAAAGAGACCTCGGGGAGCCCCGTGGACCCCCTGGGTTGCAGGTTCTCTTGTGGGGAAGATGGAGATTGCTGTGCAGGTGTTGCGGGAAGACCCCCCTTTCCTCTGTTTTCTCTCAGGCCCCCCTTTTCCTATTCTTGTCTCCATTCCTCTCCCCACTTTTTTTCTGTCTGGCTTATTTACTTATAGAGAACACTACTCTAAAATGAAAATAGAATATATAACTTCTAAATTACTCTTATTAAAAATGATGAAATACAGAAAATCTGAGAATGACAACATGTAGAGGGTGGGTGGGAAAAATAAAAAGAAAAGCCTCAAAATAAAAGTATAAATAAAGTAATGTAAATGCACTTAAGTGTGTCAGTTATCAAGAAATACAACTATTGAAGGGAAAAGTTTATAAAATTAAATCAACTAAATGCTGTATACAAAAGAGGTATTCAAAGTAACATAGGTTAAAAATCAAGGCCGGGCATGGTGGCTCACGCCTGTAATCCCAGAACTCTGGGAGGCCGAGGTGGGCAGATCATTTGAGATCAGGAGTTTGAGACCAGTCTGGCCAACATGGTGAAACTCCATCTCTACTAAAAGTACAAAAATTAGCACCCAGCTGTAATCCCAGCTACTTAGGAAGCTGAGGCAGGAGAATCACTTGAATCTTAGAGGCAGAGGTTGTAGTAAGCCGAAATCATGTCACTATACTCCAGCCTGAGCAAGACTCCCCTCAAAAAATACATAAATAAATAATATAATAAAATAAAAATCAAGTGAAAAATATGCCAATAAAATACAAATCTCAAATAAAAACATGGTTTACAAAAATATCCACAGGCAAAATTATAAGGCAAGAGGCATTAACTGGAGCAAACTGGTGGCTTTTATGTCCTCCCCACCCTCTGCCAACCCCCGTTTCCCTTTGGTTTTAACAGCAACTCAGGATCCCAAGCATCTTTGAAATGGGTTATAGGGGTGCAGCAGACCTTCCTCCTGGATACACCGATGTCTCAGGGCTGGTAAATGTTTGGAGGAAGGGTAACCGACTGAAGTAAGTCGATGAACATAGCAGATTGGTGTTGATTCAGATGAAGTTAAACTTTTAGGATTCTGAGTTTCAGAAAGTCCAGGTAACCTTACGTATTTTGAATAGGGTGTGTATACATGTGGAGGCAGGGTGTGTGAGAGAGACAGACAGAGACAAGAAGAGGCAGAGAGAGAGATAATCCTTACAAATATGGTTAGTGTTTTTCTAAATTCCCTTTGCTTTCCTAGGCACACTTTCTTTTTCTTTTTTCTTTTTTTTTTTCTTTTTGATAAATGTTGTCCTTCTGTTGCCCAGGCTGGAGTGCAGTGGTGCGACTGTAGCTCACTGTAACCTTGAATTCCTGGGCTCAAGCGATCCTCCTACCTCAGCCTCCCAAGCAGCTGGGACTACAGGCGTGTACCACCACGCTTGGCTAATTTTGTAACTTTTAATAGAGATGAGGGTCTTGCTTTGTTGCCCAGGCTGGTCTTGAACTCCTAGCCTTAGGTGATCCTCCCACCTCAGCCTCCCAGAACTCTAGGATTACAGGCCTGAGCCACCGTGCCCGGCCCAAACATTCTTATGTAAACTTACTTTCATAAGAAAACTGAAACTCGTCCCTCCTTTCCAGGTTGATGTGCTACCTCAATGAAACCCGTAATTTGACATCTGATACTTTACTATGTATGCAGGCACTGTATAGTTTCTACCTCATGAAAACAAGTGAAAACCTTGTCTTTCACTGGATCCACTCTAGGTATATGGCTTCTCTTTTTACTGCCTATGATAAAAATTTAAAATATATTACGTTTTATTCTCTTAGCCATCCCCTGGTGTGTTTCAGTCTCGCTCACATTTGAACCATTTTGACCTATACAGAAAATGTGGTGAATTTAAAGATGTCAGTTTAAGAACAAATTCCAACTCAAATTTGTTTAGCCACTCTTTCCAACTTATCAAGATAACTTAGAGGATAAATCCAGAGCTGAGTGTTTATTCCTTCTTGTCTTATATTTTTTATTCCTTCCTAAAAGTTATCAGGGCCTGCTTGAATTATAGTGCATTTTTTCTTGTCAGAGCTGATTTGATTTCTGGCTCCCCTGCCTCCCAGCCTACCCTCTGTGTCATGCTGCAGAGGCGGCAGATTGGCGCTCTGGATTTGAATTTCAGCATGCCTGCTGTCTGCTGCCAGAGACATTTAGCAGATGGGCTTGCAGAGAGAGAGCTGGGTCTTGACAGGGAGGGGGCCTCAGGGGAAGAGGCTCCTATGGGACGGGCTGGCTCTGCCCATTCTCACCTTGCTGTTTTGACCCTGGCCCACTACTGGGTCTGTCACAAGATTAGCAGAGGCTCAGTTTTTTGTTGTTGTTGTCTTTAATATCCAGCACTTTGCTTATGATGCATATGGGTGTGTAATTCTTCAAGTTTTCCTCTGAGGGGTCTGCAAAGCTTCTTGAATCTTTAGGCTATATTTTCCATCATATTTGGGGGTCTTTCAGTCATTCTTTCTTCCTTTTTTTTTTTTTTGAGGCAGAGTCTCACTTTGTTACACAGGCTGGAGTGCAGTGGCACAGCCTTGACCTCCCAGTCTCAAGCAACCCTCTCACCTCAGCCACCAGAGTAGCTGGGATTACAGCTGGGATTTACTACCGTGCCTAGCTAGTTTTTGTATTTTTGTAGAGACAGGGTCTCGCCATGTTGCCCAGGCTGGCCTTGAACTCCTGAGCTCAAGTGATCTGCCCGCTTCAGCCTCCCAAAGGGCTGGGACTGCAGGTGTGTGCCATCGTGCTTGGCCCCATTATTTCTTTTTTTTTTTTTTCCTGCACTGCATTCTTCCTTCCCCTCCTCTGGAATATCAGTGACATGAATGCTAGACCTCTTGGTATTGCTGCACAGGTCCCCAAGGCTCTTCCCGCCCTGCCCACAATAATTTTTCTCTCTGTTTTTCACATTGGTTACTTTCTATTGATCTGTCTTCAGGTTCACTGGCTCTTTCTTGTGTCAAATTCTTTCTGCTATTGAATTCATCCCCTGAGATTTAATTTCAGTTATTGTATTTTTCTGTTCTGGAATTTCCATTTGGCTCCCTATGCTTCCTATTTCTTTGCTGAGACTTTCTATCTTGCCCTTGGTTTCAAGCATGTCCACCTTTACTTCATGGATTATTTTGTAATTGTTGCCCTTAAGTCTTTGCCAAAAATTTCAACATCTGTATCAGGCCTACATTGGCATCTGTTGATTGTCTTTTTCCCACAAAAGTTGGGATTTTCCTGATTCTTCATATGCTTAGTAGTTTGGGACTGTATCCTGAAAATTTGAATATTATAAGGCCGAGTTTTGTTTAAATACTGTGGATAATGTCAATATATTTGTTTTAACAGGCAGCTATCCTGGTTGGGTCCAGGCCTCAAGTTCCCACCAGCCTCCTGTGGGTTGTAATTTCCATGTCAGCGCTGTTTTCAAAGGCTCTGTAGGGGTTTCACATCTGTCCCATGTGTATCCCACCTAGTGGCCAGTCTGGGGCTTGGGCAGAGGTCTGTCTGTTAGCTCCAGAGGTCCATCTATTAGCTCAGTTCTCAGTCTTTACTGTGCCAGGCAGGATCAGATCCACACATGCACAGTTCTAGAGTGAGCCCAGGTGCTTTACAAACCCATTAATGGGGCTGCCTTCCCAAGCTACTCCTTCTCCCCAGTTTCCCCAGTATTATCCAGTTCCCTGCGGTTTTTGAATCTATGACCAGAAAGTTTGAGCTTTTACCCCTGCTTTGCCTACGCTCTGCTTCACACTTGCTGTGACTGTGCCTGAGTCCAAGGCCAAGCTGCAGGGAGAGAGAGACAGAAATAGTCAATGAGGATTCACCCCATTGTCTGGGGTCCACTGCCTCAGACAGGAGAGGAAACTTCCATTTTCGCAGAGTTCTAGGTACCTTCAGGCCCCCACTGTGGCTTCTACCATCTTAGTGGGATTACTTGAAAGAACGGAGAAAGGAAAAAAAAGGAGGAAAAGTGAGGATTTCCTCTACTCTCCCTGAGCATCGGGAGACGCCCCGCCTCCTGGAGCCTGAACTGCAGGGCTGCTCCTGGTGCTTCCTGGCTGCGCCAGTGCCCACCACCGGTGCCAGGCAGCCTAGAGTAGGGGCGGGCAGGATACCAGAAGGAAAAGCAGTGGTGACCTGGCTCCTAGTTTCGAGGTACTTTGAATTCTGGTCTTCTTCTCCAATCTGCCTGCTACTGTTTACTTTTCAGATTCCTCAAATAACCACTCTGTGC
Source organism: Nomascus leucogenys (assembly GCF_006542625.1). Lineage (NCBI taxonomy): Eukaryota > Metazoa > Chordata > Mammalia > Primates > Hylobatidae > Nomascus > Nomascus leucogenys. The sequence goes on along the minus strand of NC_044383.1, from coordinate 96,736,271 downwards.
TTTCTGTCCAGGTTTTACTGCTGCATTCCGTGGGAGGCGCAGAGTGGGAGTGTGCTTACCCAGAGCGGAAACTGAGATCCTTTGTTTTTAAATGAAATTTTTGCATGGGTTACCTGAATTTTAAACATCACTGCACAATGTATAACTGATTCTTGCTCTTTCTGAAGCAGGGCCGGGTCTGAGAAACAGGCCAATTACAGGAGAATGCTGAGGGGAAGGCACATGAACTGCACCCAGCACTCCCCCCCGCAGCCTTCAGAAGCGCTGGGCACACACTGAGGGCGTTACAGAAACGTAACGGCAGTGCTCACAGCCTCAGCCAGGGCTGGAGTCATGTTCTGTCCAGATACCATTTTGTGCCTCTCCCTCCCCCAACTACTCCCACCCCTACCCCCTCTAAAAAGGAATAAACAATTTCCGTCAGTCATTGTTTCCTGCCCACTAACAGATGCTCTTAATTAGCACAAAATTGCAGCAAAATTGCTAAATAAATCTATTTTACTTGTTTTGGATTTGTTTCTCCCAGAAAGCTTAGGCTTCTCCATCATCAACACATCAACACACACTCACTTTATTGTTGAGTTGGAGTCGAGGACTCACAACCTAGTTCCTTGTTCATTTCCACACACACAACTGTGATGCACAGAATTGATGGTTAGCCATCTTTCCCAGCAGAAAACTGCTGGTTTTAAAGCGCTTCAGGAGCTCACGGGGGTGGGAACATGCATTTGGGAGTATTGAAACTTTATAAAAAATATCCCAAATACTCTATCAGTTATCTATCATGATAAAGAAACTGATCATTGACATTAGTCATCATATAATTTCATCCTCCAAAGGACTGTAGCCTTGAAACACAGAGGAATGGGACATTAGAAGCATCCTTTTGGTTTATTTTATACAAAAAATGTAGAAAAATGCTTGTAAAGTGGCACTATTTTTTGGTAATTTCTTCATGGGCTGCCTGAGGTCATTCATGGGTGTGAGGATATGGTCTGTGAAGGAGGAAGCTGTTATTCCAAATTTTACAACAAAGAAAGCTTTTGCATAACGCAGAATCGATAGCTCTCTTTTCTAGGTCATGAGTGGGCCTGCTTTTTTTCCTGTAAATTTTTTAAATGCTACATGGTCTTGAATTAATATATTTCTGTTATGTACATGAGTGTAAGCTGGTAGGCAAAGGAGTATTTTAAAAGATTGCTTTTTTTTGGCATTATCTTTTAGGAGTAAAATCTTGGAATTCAGCTTCATGTCTTGAGAGAATCACTTTCTTTTTTTCAAGAAACAAAACTTTATGCTGAGATCACAAATGATAAAAATATCCCAAAGCCTCATGGCTGTGCTTGTTGCAGTCTTTTTGAGTCAAATCCATTATCTCCATGCACTAAATGACTCAGTGATCACTTTTTACCCTTCGGGAAGTAGAATCTCAGATATCTGCAAAATAGCCACTAAATAACATGAACTAGTTGCGTATGGAATCTTCTGCTGTCCTTAATCTGAATTTTTGGAATTTTTCTCTAGTAATGAAAACATTTGCCTCTCATTAGAAGAAGCCTGCTCACTTTTCAATGCACATTTTCTGGACAAGTAGCCAGATAAGGCCTTTGCAAAACTGAAAGGAGGCTGCTTCCTTACCTTGGAAATTAGGACCATGCCTGCCCTGAGAAATGCTTTTCTGAGGTGGGGCAGACCCCTTTGTATGAATGCCCTGGTGGTTTAGAAATAGAGGGGGTCCCCACTCCTGCAGGAGCTCAGGAACAAAGCTGCTTCTCTGTGGAAACTCATTGTAATACCTCATTTGACATTTCAGCTCAGGCCTACTGGGGACAGACAAACAGACCAATCCAAAATGATGTTATTTCCAGCCACCTTTGCTTAAGCTGCTGCTTTACCTGTCTGAAGAGGAAGTACAGGTGGCAGGCAGGATTGGGAATCCACGTTCGCACCTCCTGGGAGCAATAGGGGTGGAGTTTTTATGGCCACTTGATATTTGAAGCATGTGGATGATAGGCATGTAATGTACCCTGGCATTTAGGGAATTGTTTGGAGTAAAATTACAATGATTAAAAAAAGCTTTTAAAAGGGGAAAGATGGTTTTTGTCCTTTTCTATTTAACCTGCCATTGATGTTCTAAGGTGCTCAGAGAATTCTCTTTGTGGAAATTTGGGAAGGACAAATGTTGATGTATACACTAGAGAATTAAGACAAATGATAATTGAAAGAGATGATAAAAGCTAGTGGTTTCCATGGGGAAATAATCACAAACTGCTGTCAGACTGATTCCAATAAGAGCATTGCTTTATGTGAAATGTTTTTTAAACAGCTCAACCAAAGCATTAAGCCAGAGCACTTCTGAGGGCATCTATTTGCGGTGTTTCTATTATATCCCCATCTGAGACTCCTCAACTTAACATTATTCACTGTTCCAGCTGCTGTGCTTAGCTTCTTTGTGGTCAACACTCAGTAGGAAGTGAAAAATATTAGGTCGCAAGAAGAATACTATTTGCGGACCCTTAAGATAATTCTATAGTTTCACCATATTGATTTACCATATGGATTCTAAATTATTGATCTGTGAAGTTACTTTTGTGTGTTAGCTCAGGTTAAATGCTACTACTGTGTTTAAGGTGTCTCTTTAATAAGCTGAAAAGAACTTTGATGTGCTTTTGGGCTTCTAGTCGTGGAGACTGCTTCCCACGCTCTGCCTTTGTATTTTCAGGCATTTATTTTGGAGTAATACTCAGGCGCTGCACCTTTTTGTGCCCCCAGTGTACCCTGTAGAGATCTCTGTCAGAGCCCCTATAGCCTTTATGGCATTTATTGGTTTACACAGCTGTGGCCTATATTAAATTGTAACACAGAGCCTGGCATGTGGCACAAATGCCCACTGAATGAATGAGTGACTCCTTGGTCAAGTCTCACTGCCTCTTTCCAAAGAATGCTGGAACAAGAAGCCTTCCATTTGCCCCTGCTGGCCCAACCTCCACCCTGCTCCACCCTGGGAGGCTGACCTGCAGGGACCAAGCACAGCCTCAGTCTTCCCTGTTTTCCCTTTGAGTTTGGCCAACAGAAGGCAGGAGATTGGTGGGTGGGGCAGACAGGGTGGAGTATGTAATAGGATTGGCTGTATTCCTGTACTACAGACTTCTCCATGTAGTTCCCTTTAGGCTTGTAAGGGCTCTCCGGTGTTACCAGACACAGGTATTGCATTATTTATTCCTTATTGGTTTCCTTAAGCCCTGCCCACACCTTTGTAAATAGTATTTTTGTTAAATTCTCTCAAATTAGACAGTTTGAATGAGCCCACTGGATCCTGCTGGGACCCTGACTGATTGCCCAAGTCACCCAGATGACAACATTGGTTATCATCTAGGTGTAATACCTTTCCTCACTCATCATAAGCATACGGCCAACACTCTTTTAACAAAAGACAGGTGAACAAGAGAAAAGCATAACAAATTTATTTAATCAAAGTTTTACATGACATGGAAGCCTTCAGAAATGAAGACCTAGAGATGCAGGGAAAATGATCTATTTTAATGCTTAGGTTCCATGAAGATGGACAGCTACATGGAAGTGTGATTGGACAAAAGGGTCTGATCTAATGGTAATAGACTGAGCGGGGAGCCCCAGCAAGGCCTGTCTGTTCAGCTTCCTCTTGGTCTCTCTTTGTAGCGTTTCTTCCTCCTGGGTATGGGGCAAGATCCCTCTGGAACAAAGGTATTCGGGCGAGAAGGGAGAGAGTGACCTTTGTAGATTTTATGGCTTGCTTTGGGGAAGACGGTCTCCAGTTTCTCTCAACTGCCTTGCAGAAGAGGAATTCTGGTTTCTAGAACTCACTTTGGGGAAGAAAGAGGAGTAAGAGACAGGAGGGCCACAGAAGATCAGAGAGAACTTGCCTTTGAGGCCCATCCAATGTCATTTTGAGACAGCCAAGTATAAAGGGGACCCCAGAGAAACTGACCAGCCTGCACACTGGGAGGAATGCACAATGGGCCAGAGCCCCCGGGAAGTTTGCACCGTTTGCATTGGGGAGGAGCCTGGCCTCTCCTCTTCTGGAGTGGAAACTGGGATTCAATCTGTGAGGCAGGAAGCCAGCTAGCAGAACTTTTGCTTTGCTGAGAGTCCCTGTTTCCCTTTTTTTCCTTTTTGCCCAGTAAATTCCATTTTTCTCACCCTTCAAGTTGTCTGTGAGCCCAGTCTCTCGTGGTCATCTGACAAAGACCCCATTTTACCTGAACTAAGGAGAAAGTCCTACAACACTTTAAAGTTCATACCATGCCAAAGCACAAGACTTTGGGGAATCATATTCTGAGCCCCAACAACATCATAGTCTGTCTCCCTTGCATTATTTCAGTAAACCCCCTCTTCTAGGCCAGCCTACCTCTGAATTAGAATCAGCTGGAGCAGGAGTCAGCAAACTACAGCTTGCAGGCCCAATCCAGCCTGCTGCCTGTTTGTGTAAATGGAGCTTTATTGGAAGACAGCCATAACCATTTGTTTACTTACTGTCTATGGCTGCTTTTGAGCTACAACAGGAGGCAAGGAGTTGCAACAGAAACTATGTGGCCTGCAAAGTCTAAAACATTGGCTATTTGACCCATTATAGAAAAGATTTGCCAACTCCTGATTTTGAGGAAAACCATGACATGTGAACTTCATCATTTTCATCCAGGGACTCCTGGGCCAGATGCTCGGGGCCCTTGTGAGTGGTCCATGACAGTGAAGTGGGAGGTTTTGAACCCCGGGCCTAGCTGAGTGCTCCTGGGACATGACGTTGCTGTGCTGGCTGCTGCAGCAACCTGGGAAGCACTCACTCTGTCAATGTGACCAAGCAGGACTGGAGGCATTTGTGTTTAAATGTGTTGATAATCTATAATTTCAGAATCGAATAATTTCCTAAAGAGAAGACTCTCCTGAATATTTTAGCATTTTACTATCGAAGTTATTTTGTACATATCTATCTCCCCCACCTGACCATGAGTGCCTCTTGGGAGAGCCTGGGTTTTAGTCATATCTGTATTTACCAGTGCCTAGCACAGAGTGGCTAAGGCTCAATAAATATTGTTTGACCAAATGGTAATCAACATCGAATTCAGAGAAGGAAAAAAGAAATGAGGGTGTGGGAGGCATTCACTGGGAAGATGTATGACTTAATGTTCTCCAGCTCTCTTACTAGAGTCTCTGCCTGCTCAGCCTGCACAGAACAAGAAGAGCTATAAGAAAAGGCTCTTCTTCCAGAAGGTGTCCCTCAGGGAAGACTGGCTACATGATTCGTGGGCCCAGTATAAAATGAAACACAGGGCCTCTTGTTCAAAAATTATTAAGAATTTTGACTGACTCTAGGCACACTGCCTGTGAGTTAGCCCTGCTCTGCAAGGAGCAGTAATAAAAAATAATAAAATTACTAAGAATTTCGAGACAGCATCAGCAGAGCATTAAACTGAGCATGGCCTCCTAAGACTGCACAGGTTGAATGCCCATACAGCTGGCCCTGCCCTGTGGGTTCCTGAAAAAAGAGGCAGCCTGCGGGAAACCAAGGAGGCCTCCCTCAATCTAGAGGGACTGCGTGGGGCTTAGCCCCCACAAGGGCAGTACAGGCTGTGGGGATGTGAGACTGTGGGCTCTACAGGGATTCTGCAATGGTGTGTGTCTAATAATGCCGAAACTGAATAACCCTTGATCACTTCCAAAGCGCTCGCATTGATCTCAGACCCCCACGTGAGAATATATTCCTCTTCCCCAAACCCAGATGGTCTGGCTTCACATAGACTAACCTTGTTCCCCACTACTTCCCTGTTTTCTATGTAACCCCGAGTCACCTAGGCCACCCCATCTAAGGGCAACAAACCACATTTGTACTAAAGCATCTTACGGCTGGCCTGTCTAGATGTTTCTTTTCTGGGTGCAGACAGTTCCCACCACAGTACCTGACTGGAGAACACTTGTGTATATGTGAATGATCCCTTTATCTTGCCCCCAGAACCCTCCCCTGCCTACTTCCTCACCATAAAAAGGGGTTTAGGGGTCCATTCTCACTACACTGCAGGAAACCTATGCTATGACACCCAAAGCCTTTCCTGGCACTAGACATTGACCCTGCCAGCTGCTGGAGCTCTCCCTTCCCCCAGCCCTTCCCCACCCTGCTTGAGCTCTCCCACCCCTGGGAATTGCAGCGAACCTCCTGGAGGTCTACCGGTGCTGACAACTACAGGTAGGGAGTTTTGAGCTCTAATAAGGATTTCCTGACTAGTGCCCCCTTTTTACTGGAGGGGCTCCCATTTTTGCTTCTTCCAGACCACTGCATTCCCCCCACCCTTCATCCACCCATCCTTGCTGCAAAAGGGGGCTGAGCGGGTCATCCTTAACCACTCTGTTCATGGGAGCACCTCGTAACCTCTGCTAACAGGTGGTGGCTGCCTCACAGTGTTAGAAAGCCACCCTCCCCAGCCCTGGTGATGACAGTTCTGGCGTCCTCGCTCTGCCTGTGCAGGGTCCCAGCAGCCAAGGGCCGTGGCCCCATCTCCCTGCACTGAGGAAGATAAATAAATTCCCAGAACAAAGACGAGCCCCCAGCATTATGGTGCTTTGTTTAGAGAGGCACATATTCTTGAAGCTCTAAGCTTTGGGAGGCTGTCGTTGATAAGGGAGTTTCTTTTCCCAGTGGAGCACAGCCTCATATAAAATAAGCTGCAGTTAAGGGAGAGCCCAGTGGGGTCAAGTGGAGTTTGCCTTTGATCATACATGCAGAGTCAGACAGTCCCGGGGCCTTTGCATTCTCCGGCTTAACCTGGGAGCTGGGCTGTCTCAGGCCTCATTTGTCTCCCTGTGACTGATGTGGCTTTAATGACAGCAACTCGCAAAGAGCCCCCTGCTGCCTGTGTGCACATGTGTGTGTTTTGCTGACAGCCAAAGCAGCCTTGCTTCCTCTCTGATACTGTGTCCTTCTCCTCCCACCCAGTTCCTCCTTCCTTACACACAACCTATGGTTTCTGTCTCTTGCAGGGTCCCCGGTGGCATATAGATCTCCAGCCTTGGGCAGGCTCTGCTCAGTCCCTGGATGAAGAAGCCTGGAGGTTCCTGAGATATATCAGCACCACCCAGGTTGTGTTTCAGGCTCAAACGAGTTAGAGAAGAATGTGAAAGATCCTGATTGCCTCTTTTGAAAGAGGGAGGTGGGGAGGTTCTCAGCGACTCCTGATGAGGACTTGATGGGGAAGTGTGTTCAGAGGCATTGTTGCTTAAACTCATCCACTCACTCGGAGGCAGATAAGATGCCTTCCATTTGCTAGGGCACGTTCCCTCCTCCAAGAATGTCACCAACCTGAAATGTTTAAATGATTCATCCCAAAGTATTTTAAAGATCCACTTTAGAAAATTGCTTTGGAAAACCATTTGAAATGACAGATTGGTCCCCGTGAGTAGGCAGTTGAGTATGTCACAAAACAAAACCATCATCTAGAGGTTCAAGCACCATTTTGTATTTGGAGGAACTTGCCTTTCCACTCTTCTATCACAGATGCTTGGCAGCCAGGGATGCGCTAGGCAAGAGAGTAGAGGAGGCTTTGCAGGCAGTGTGCTGAGGAGTTAATGAATCCAAAGGCTCTCTATCTCACAGCACTTTAAATCATTACTGAGCACAGGCTTTTATTAGTGACTTAACACATTGTGGCAGCTCCTGCCCAGCTCCAGGCTGAGCCAGTGCCCCGAGCAGGCAAAGAGACTGTCCATTAAAAAGAGTCTATGGCTCTTGACATGTTAATCAGGAGGTTCCATTCTCAAGTTGCCTGATCCCAGGGGGAAAGAGACAGAAAAGGAAATCAAGGCCCAAGGGAAATTTAGCCCTGAACTGAGAGGTGCTAGCAAATTAGGAGCTCAGACTGCCTGTGAGCTCACTCAGGAAGCTGCACAGTGGAGCTGGTGCTGCAGGGGTGATCCTGGATTTTTAGAATCTCCCTCAAGCCCGCTCTTGACATCCCTGTTCTCCTCCCCAGCCTCTTTGGCAGCAAAGCATTTTTCCTCTGTAGGAGAGAATATATTTCTAGATCTTTAGGAGGTTAGTTAGTTTAGGGGTAAAAGAAAGTCTCATTTATCATATAATGCAGTGAGACAATCGTAGGAATTTTAGTATTTGTCACCCAAACATGGACGTAAAAGCTTGTTGAATTAATCATGAGTGATGGGCTGTTGAATTAGTCCTTGTGCTTCTCGTGATTTTATCTTATTTTGCTGCTGCAAATTAATTTGATGGACTTAGGCAGATTTAATTAAAATACTGAAATTTTAGTTTTGTAGTTTGATTTTACATGAACGATAAGAATCTGGACCTCTTAACTGTGATTTTCAAAAGCCCTTAAAGGCTCCAGAAGAAAATAAGAGGTTTTAATTTTATGAATTGGATTTGAGAACTATGGGCTTCACTTGCCAAAATAAATTTATGTAACGCAAGCTACCAAATTCCATTCTATATGTATTTCATGTTAATGTTCCATAACTTATAAAAGGCATGTTTGCTTAGAAGAAGCTATTGAGGCATGAAATGGTCATTTTTAGATCTCTCTTGGATCTTTCCCAGAAACTATGGGCTGAGAGGAGAAAATTTTTTTTTCTTTTCTTTTTTTTTTTTTAGAGACAGAGTCTCCCTCTATTACCCAGGCTGGAGTGCAGTGGCACAATCTCAGCTCACCACAACCTCTGCCTCCCGGGTTCAGGTGGTTCTCCTGCCTCAGCCTCCCAAGTAGCTGGGATTACAGGAACCTGTCACCATGCCCGACTAATTTTTTGTATTTTTAGTAGAGACAGGGTTTCATCATGTTGGCCAGGCTGGTCTTGAACTCCTGATCTCAGGAGATCCACCCACCTCAGCCTCCCAAAGTGCTGGGATTACAGGTGTGAGCCACTGTGCCTGACCAAATTTTTTTTTTAAAGCATCCTCTGTAGTCTGATCTTGTAAACCTGGGTACTTCACTTTGCTTCTCTGGCTCTCCTTGTTCTGATCCTGAAATGGAAGAGATTGTATCAAAATTATTTCTAAGGTCTCTCCCAGTTCTGTGAGCTTGTACAGTGCACAGAGTAGTATAGAATGGTTATTAACCAAGTATTTTTGAGCGCCTACAAGGTGCCAGGAACTGTTCTGGGCCCTGAGGATATAGTCTCTGCCCTTAAGGATCTAACCAACTGGTTGTGAAGGTGGATAACTGGATGTATAATTATTATGCAGCTTGATGAGCAATAATAGAGAATTTGTTGTTGAAGCTCACTAGAAGGATTTTTGTCCTCCGGAAAGGATGATGTAAAATTCCGGACCTCACAATAGTTTTTAATGCGGGGCCATTTTAGCCAGATAAGGTTCTGTGCTTTCATGTACTTTTGGGTTACTAGAAGGCCAGCAGATGGGAGTCACCAGAGATGACACTAAATGGTTCTTAATCAGAATCTTTTACTAACCAATGCTCCCTCCCCCTCTGTATGTAATGCAAAGCTTTATGGTTGCTTTTGTGGCTTATGCCTCATTTAGAACTCATCTTGACAATGAAAGCCTACAAAATTGGCAGAATATTAGAGTCACTGTTACCCAAAAATTTTAGTTAGCAGAAGTGAGTCATAATGGGCAAGGAAAAAAATAAAAGCTCTGGTGGTACTAATGCAAATTCCACCCCCATCCTCTTATGCTGCTTTTTAACATTAAGAAATATACTTCCCTCAAATCTGTGCTTAAGCTTGTACAGCAAGGCCAGCATTTGGTATGTGCATCATTGATGTATTCATTCCTCAATCCAGAGGCTATTTGTTGAACACCTGCTTTATGGCTGGCACTGTGCCGGGCCTTGGGATATTAAGCCTCAATAAAACACCCCTCCACACTGGTAAATAGCTAGGGTGCAAGAGAGTTGGGTGTTCTCTAACAGGGGGCAGACAGATGGGTGGGGAAAGCTTCCTAGGCCGGGGGAGCCCGGGAGCAGAGGCATAGGGCATAGGACAGCATGGCATGAGACAGCGATGGGCGTGGCACCCCTAGGCTTGTGCGTTGTGGTCCTGGAGGCATGGTTGGGGCCATGCATTTTTAAATGAAATCCCAGGGGATATGGTGTTTGGGTAGAGTGCGCGGAACATCAAGTTCAGTTTAATTAGGTACTATTGTTTTTTTTTTTTCAATGTGAAAGACCATGATACACGACAGAGTTCTGCAGTCCATGGTACACTGTCTGCTGCTAACAAGAAATAGTTAAATCAAAAATACAGTGCTCTGTTCTAAGGGAAGTCTCCAGATTCAGCTTTTCATGGCAACCCCCAAACCATATGCCTCCAGGAAACATGCCTTGCAGTATAAAATTAATCTAGGCAACCGTGGCTGTTTTTAAAAAGAAAAAATAAAATATGTTTTAAAGCCTGTTTTTCTGTCTATCATCTATCTGTCTGTCTGTCTATCTATCTATCTATCTATCTATCCATCTATCTCTACCTCTCTACCTAGTTATCTACCTATCTATCAATTTGTAAGAATAACCTAAGAATAAGAACCCATGCTCTGGATATTCAGAGTATAACTTTACAACAATAGTATCTGTTGTATTTACTGCTACACACACACACACACACACACACACACAGGGATAAAAACAATAAGCATACAACTCTGCCTTCAAGTCTTTCAAAAATAGTGGTACTGTATAAACATACAGCATAGAGTTGATCGTTCTGTAAACACGCAGATCATCGAAGTGATTCTTAAGTTCCAAAATTTTAAGGGTTCCCTTTGCCAGATTCTACTTATGGGTTGGCAGAAATACCATTCAAGCTTTTGGGATACAAAAACAAATGAAAATAAATTAGATCCCTTTAAGTTAAATAATTAAAAAACACTTCACAAAATATTTTGTCCTTTGTCTAGGCCTAATTTGCTTTATTTGGCTAAAATTACAAGGGGAATTAAAGAGAGACAGAGAACACAATTAGTTGAGTTGGAACTTAGCTAGAAGTTACTGCCCTCATTTATTTTGCTTACAAGAGAGTTTATTGAAGCCCTGGCCATAAATCTTAACTAGAAAGTTTGAAAAATCAATAATTAATTTTTAGAAGCAGAAGTTTATGGAGGACTTTCAGTTGTTTACAAAAGCTAATGTCTATCAATGAGATGTTTAATAAATGGTTAAAATTGAATAATTCTTGTGTTTTATTTCTTTTCTTTTCTTTCTTTCTTTCTTTTTTTTTTTTTGAGGTGGAGTCTTGCTCTGTTGCCCAGGCTGAAGTGCAGTGGCACAATCTTGGCTCACTGCAGCCTCCGCCTCCCGGTTTCAAGCAATTCTCCTGCCTCAGCCTCCCTAGTAGCTGAGATTACAGGTGCACGCCAGTATGTCCGGCTAACTTTTGTATTTTTTTTAGTAAAGACAGGGTTTCACCATGCTGGCCAGGCTGGTCTCAAACTCCTGACCTTGTGTGATCCACCTGCCTTGGCCTCCCAAAGTGCTGGGATTACAAGCGTGAGCCACCACGCCCGGCCCTTGTGTTTTATTTCTGAGCTAAGAAAGGAAGAGAGGACGTTATCAGGGGGAGTGAATGAAAAAGAATGTCTCTTCAATAGAGATATATCTGTCCAAGATGAAATCTGTAGAATAAGAAGAAATGCTTAAAGTAGACAAAGTGTCATCTTTAATAAAATAAAACCCTAGTTCCTGACTTTAGCCAAGGAGGAGCAGCTGGACCTGAAAGCCCTCACTCCGGATCTTCAATGCCTACCTGACTTTTGGAGGCCTCTGGCTAACTGTCAATGCTAACCCCTTCAGCCCATTGTTAGGGGTGGGGGGTCAGAGGGGCTGATGTTTTCAGTTTAAAGCTCTGGCCCAAGTGTAGCCTGTTTTAATTTTCTGAGGCAGAGATGTGACTAGGCTGGAACCTTTCACTGGGGCTTTACAAAAGGCCTCCAGTAAACTCAAAAGGCCATCTGCATAAAAATCACCCGGGGGAGCTTATTAAAATGCATGTTCTCAGGTATCAGCCTCAAAGATTCTGAGTTTGTAGATCTGGAGGGAGGCCCAGGAATCTGCATTTTAAGTACCTCCCAGGTGATTCTGATGTAGGCTGACCGCATGTTTGTGGGAAAGGTTAGAGCTAGGTTTGGATGGCATTAGGAGGGAATGACGAGCAAGGACCTGCAAACATCACATCTTCATCTGTCATTATGGAGGTGTTTAGGGAGACATGTACACAAAGAACAAAAGCAAATGGGGATCATCATACCACTTTAATAAAAATATCCCAGGAGACTTCCCCGAAGCAGATGGCTCAGGCTTATAAGGACCAGGCATGCTTTGGGGGCACACACAGCTGCCCTGGACTAAATAGTTTCCCACTGGAGGTGGAGCTCAGGAAGGTGCCCGTGTTTAAGGCACAGTAATTTGTCCACTAGCAGAACAGGGTCCAATGAACACAATGAGTTCTGACTAACTAGATTAGCAACTTCTCTTCCCTTAGGTGAGTGGGTGGAGAATAGGAGGTGGGCAGGCAGAGACATAATTTTCGTTTGTCTGTGGGAGAATAGTAGGAGATGAATTATCAAATTAACATGTTGACGCACCCAGTTAATAAATGTATTCTGTAGCTGTTGCTTGAGAAAAGATTCAATTCCATTTTCTCTGATTATTTTGTCCTTTAAACAGTTGTTGGAGATAGAGAAGTAGAAAAATACTGGATTCAAGGAAAAGATATATAGGGGTTTCACTTTTTCAGCTTTCCTCTGAGATGTCCAAATCCTAGCAGAATTCTAACATTCACTGATAAATAGTGCAGGATGATTTTGCCAGGCCAGCCGGAGGGGATAGCAAGAGTAATGCAGATGCCATGTTAGTCGAATAGGCTCCACCTAATATGCTCTTCTTAGATTACAATTTTGGAAAATCAGTTAAAGGATTAGGCAAGCCTGGAATATCTTTTTTGTTTCTTTTCTTTCTTTTATTTTTTATTTTTTTATTTTTTTGAGACAGGGGCTGGTCTTGCTCTGTTGCCCAGGCTGGAGTGCAGAGGCACAATCATAGCTCACTGCAGCCTCAACCTTCCAGGCTCAATTAATCAACCCCCCTGAATAGCTGGGACTACAGGCACATGCCACCATGCTCAGCTAATGTTTGTATTTTTTGTAGAGATGAAGTTTTGCCATGTTGCCCAGACTGGTCTCGAGCTCCTGGGCTCAAGTGATCCTCCTGCCTCGGCCTCCCAAAGTGTTGGGATTATAGACATGAGCCACCATGCCCGGCCCTAGAATATCTTCTTAGGAAGAAAATTCCTTGCTGTTAATGTTTTCCAATGGATGAAAGCAATGAATCTCAAAACATTCTTTGCATCTGGAGCAGTCTGTTGTCTATGCTGTGACAGCAAAAGCTGCTGCATTCGTGGAGCATCATGATGACTATGAGAGTTTTAAGGGATTGGGGGAAAATACTGTTGCTCAGTAAGGTAAATATCTTGGCCACAGAACTTATTTTCCTTATTTTCTTTGGTTTCAACAGCCTCAGCTGTGCGAAATGTACTAGCCTCAAACACAAGTCAGAATCCCTTATGAAGTATATTTGCTTTGTATGCCATTGAAATTAGAGACTTGCTTCTGCTTGACTTACACACACATTCCCTTTGGTTTTCTTATCTAATTTTGATGGATGAGTTAAGAAAAGTGCTTCTGTTAGCTCAGGAAGAGCCTCCTGCCTGGAGCTGTTGCCCTTCTCCCCCAGGAGGAAGCGCATTAGAGCAGTGTATCACAAAGAACACTGCCTTATCAGCAGGGACTGCCTATTAATTTCACTTGACCCATGATCAGCTATTTACCTTGGATAACACCTGCCATCATTCTGGACCTTGGTGGCCCCACTTTATCTGCCTGAAATAAGGGATAGCTAATCTTGGGAGTATGCTTCTGAGATCTATGTCTATGATTGTGCCTCACATCTTATAGTAGGGACTCTAGGGGTAACGAAGACGTCTATGCATGGTGAGCATTGTTCTCTGTGTCTGGAGTGCCCTTGTTGGTCCAAGCCTCTCGGTTCATCCTCCAGGACTAGCACCCCTCTACAAAGCCTTCCTGACAACACCGCTCCTCCCACCTTTTGCTCCTGATTTGTTCTCTCCTGCACACCCTGTGCACATGGCTACAGCAGCTCTTAACTTCTCTCCAAACCTGCATATAGTCTCCATGAGATTACTTATTATCTGGCAATTGAAATTCCTCCAAACACTTTATAGCAGTCTTGTGGTTCCCTGGGGAGGGGAGTAGTTAGCAGTAGAGGAGATTATAACTTTCCTATTATGGTTTTCAGGGATGGGGAAGCAATAAGTCCCTACCTGCTATTTATCATCCAACATTTCAAATTATTCACATTGATTTCCAATCTTTACAGATTGCATGCAATCACATGAATACAGACAGCCTGGCTACTGACTCTAGTCCGACACACAAGCCCTGGTCAGTGTGTCTTGACGACAGGTTCAATTTAGCTCATCAAATCCGCAACAAGCAGTGCCGCCTCTACTCCTTAGGGTGAGTACATTTTTTTACAGCAGAAGAAAACACAAACACTGCTTCAGGCAGCTCAGACCTTTTCAGGAATACAAAGTTAGAAATGGTTGCAGTGTATAACAGGTGCCATGCTTTGCCTCCTGTCATCATTTCAGACTGATCTGTCTGTTGTGTAACTGGAGGCATGTACAGATCACCGAGGTCTCCTTGGTCAGAGGCGCTTTCCCTCCCATTCTGCTGATAGCAAGTTGGAAGCCCCCGTTCTCATCATGCGGATAATCCTCTTGGTGAAACCAGTGATTTCCAGCTAGACTAAGAGCATCCTTAGTATAAAGAGAGAAGAATATTACTGCACGCAGCAAAAAAAAAAAAAAAAAACTTAGATTTTTTTTTCTTGAAAGGGGATCTCACTCTGTTGCCCAGGCTGGAGTGCAGTGGCATGATCACGGCTCACTGCAACTCCTGCCTCTCAGGCTCCAATGATCCTCCCGCCGCAGCCTCCCAAGTAGCTGGGACCACAGGCATGCACCCACAACACCCGGCTAATTTTTTGTATTTTTGGTAGAGACAGGGTTTTGCCATGTTGCCCAGGTTGGTCTTGAACTCCTGAGCTCAAGCAATCCACCTGCCTCGGCCTTCCAAAGTGCTGGGATTACAGGTGTGAGCCACTGCACCCAGCCATATGTCAGAAATTTTATGTACAGTTATGATGTATAACCCAAAACAAATAATGGCTATTGTTAGATTTGTATGTTTTATACCAGTGATAAATCTATATCTAGTTACATTTTTAAAAAGGAAAAAAGGGAACTCTTATAAAAAGCTATGTCATTTTGTCAAAACTGTTTGAGAAAAATTGATATCCAGTTATTCAGGTTGAAAATGACCTAGATGTACAAATGGATTAAGTGAGCTTTTTTGTAAAAGGATGGCTACAAAGTAATGGGACTATTTCACCAAATATACCAGTACTTACATAAAAACAGTTCTGAACTTACAAATGATACATGGCTTAAAAAAAAGAAGACAGGAGGAAATTATTTTTGTTTGGAACATCCTGTTCGATAGACTCTTTGTAAGGGCAATGTAGATTCTCAGGCTAGACCACTGAACTCTTTTTACAAACAGCTCTGGGGACCCTAATGTGACATTGATCGTTTCCACGTCACATGCTTCCTCCTCACCTTTAGGTTTCATCACCTCTAGAGTCTACATTCAGGCCCAGGTACGACAACCACCAGCCAGAATCCTAGGTGGTCAGGGTTAGGGGCAGACATCTGGGTGATGTGGAGACCTACCCAAAGATTTCAATGTAGAGAAGATCATCATCACTGTCAAACTATAACAAACAAGAATTACCAGTCATTGTGGATTTTATTCTTTAAAAAAACAAAATAAGAGTTTAAAGACAGGAAACATTCTCATGTGGGTTAAATGAAGAGCAATGGTATATATTGGTGGAGCTTGGCACATACTAGGCACACAATACATACTTGCCATGTAGAAGATCGCTTGAGAGGAGAGACTAAGGAGGGAAGCTGGTTACGCTGTGATGAAAGTGCGGAAGCTGTGGATTAGAAGATGAGATGCTCAGCCAGTTGATTAGAACAGAGCTCTCTTTCTGGAAGCCCACCAGCTATGCTTCAAGATTGGAGGGAGGATGGGAAGTTGTGAGAGCAGAATTTATTTTATGTCACATTAAAAATGTCTGAAAGTGGGTCATAAAAAATTGCATAGTACCACGTGCAAGTTGGTCCTATTTTCTTGCTCCAAATTGCCTCTATATTTTACTTAATATTTTACACCCTGGGATAATTTCATTTAAAGGATATAACTGAGTAAAATAAAACTTAAAAAGGTGTTTCGGGGGAAAGTTTCTAAATTCCTTTTTGCTTTCCTTATACCTCAGAGCTGTTGGTTAAGATAGCTCTGCAGTAAGAGTTCAGATTATTACATGTAAAAAGGTAGTTTCCCATTTTAAAATATTTTTATTGACACATAATATTTGTACAAATTAATGGGGTACATGTGATATTTTGTTACATGCGTAGTAATCAAGTCAGGGCATTTAGAGTATCCATCACCTCGAGCATTGATCATGTCTGCGTTGGGAGCATTTCCAGTCCTCTCTTCTAGCTATTTTGAAATATAAAATTATGGTTGTTAACTGTAGTCACCCTACTCTGCTTTCGAATATTAGAACTTATTCCTTCTGAGGGAGGAAAATAGGCTCTGGAGGCAGGGAACATAAGGCCAATTCACACTTCAGCTATGACAGGGAAAATCCTCTCCATAGGGCATATGCCCAGTAAATGACTTTGTAACTTTACTTCATCCTCTTCATTTACATAGGGTGTACACCAAGTAACCAATGTAAACCTCTAGAGGGAATTTAAACCCTCAAAAAATTCTGTAACAGGGCACCTGAACCCCTGTGCTCTGGCCTGTTCCCACACTGTGGAGTGTACTTTCATTTTCAAAAAATCTCTGCTTTTGTTGCTTCATTCTTTCCTTGCTTTGTGCATTTTGTCCAATTCTTTGTTAAAGATGCCAAGAACCTGGACACCCCTGCACCGGTAACACTTTTATCTAACTGTATGTTTGTACCCGTTATACAACCTCTCTTCACTTCCCCTCAAACACCCTTCCCAGCCTCTGATAACCATCATTCTACTCTCTCCACCTCCATGAGATCAACTTTTTAGCTCCAGCATATGAGTGAGAAGATGCAATATTTGTCTTCCTGTGTTTGATTTGTTTCATTTAACATACTGACCTCCAGTTCCAAACATGTTGCTGCAAATGACAGGATTTTATTCTTTTTTATGGCCAAATAGTATTCCATTGTGCATATACGCCACATTTTCTTTATCTATTTATCACTAATGGACACTTAGCTTGACTCCGTATCTTTGTTATTGTGAATAGTGCTGCAATAAACATGGGGGTGCAGGCATCCCTTTGATATACTGCTTTCCCTTCCTTTGGATATATACCCCGAGGTAGGATTGCTGAATTTTATGGTAGTCCTATTTTTAGTCTTTTGAGAAATCTCCATACTGTTTTCCATAATGGCTATACTAATTTACATCCCCATAACCAGTGTGTAAAAGTTCTCTTTTCTCCAAATCCTTGCCAGTGTCTGTTATTTTTTGTCTTTTTAATAATAGCCATTCTAACTGGGATAAGATAAGATCTCATTTTAGTTTTGATGTACATTTTCCTGATGATTAGTGAGGCTGAGCCGTTTTTCATATATTTATTCAAAAGAAAAATAGATAAATGGGACTGTATTAAACCAAAAAGCTTCTGCACAGCAAAAGAAACAATCAACAGAGTGAAGAGACAACCTGTTGAATGGGAGAAAATATTTGCAAACTATTTATCCATCAAGTGACTAATATCCAGAATATACAAGGAACTCAACTCAATTGCAAAACAAAAAAATAATTCCATGAAAAAGTGGGCAAAGGACAGGAATAGACATCTCTCAGAAGAAGTTTCTTATTTTCATTTAAATGTTTACCATTGAAAATTAACTTTGGAGCCGGGTGCAGTGGCTCATGCCTGTAATCCCAGCACTTTTTGAGGCCGAGACGGGCAGATCACTTGAAGTCAAGAGTTCGAGACCAGCCTGGCCAACATGGTGAAACTCTGTTTCTACTAAAAATACAAAATTAGCCGGGCATGGTGGTGCACGCCTCTTGTTCCAGCTACTCAGGAGGCTGAGGCTGGAGAATCACTTGAACCCAGGAGGCAGAGGGTGCAGTGAGCCGAGATTGTGCCACTGCACTCCAGCCTGGGTGACAGAGCAAGACTCTGTCTCAAAAAAAAAAAAAAAAAAAAAAAAAAAAAAAGAAAAGAAAAAAAAGAAAAGAAAAGAAAATCAGCTTTGTAAAGAGCATCTGAATTCCACTGGGAAAAGCAATGAATAGATTACAAGGGCCAATATTTGACTAAAAACATGAAAGCACTTAATTGAAAACTGAAACTAAAGAAAATATTTCTGATGCCTAAAAAAAGATGCTTTGGGTTGTGGGTAATTATGTTGATTGCACTTACTAAGGCTCCAGGACCCAGACAAGTATGCCCCTGTTCAGGTGAATTGCTTGCCTGGGGCACAAGTGGATAGCTGGCTGACAACATCTCAACTGATACTGAGGGAAGAGTGAGACCCAAACCAGAATTGGTGGTCCTGAAATTAGGAGTGAGATCAGGGAAGATGGCCCCGGGTTCCCAGCACCAGGGAGTGTCAGAACAGTTTTGAGCTAGGTGGGGAGGGCAGGTAATAAGTGAATTGTGTGGCCCTCCATACAGG
Source organism: Nomascus leucogenys (assembly GCF_006542625.1). NCBI lineage: Eukaryota > Metazoa > Chordata > Mammalia > Primates > Hylobatidae > Nomascus > Nomascus leucogenys. Next base: position 96,717,447 of record NC_044383.1, on the reverse strand, counting down.
CAGTACGTGCTCCTTGTCCCAGGGCCACAGCAGCAACAAGACCATGCCACTGCTATACCCAGTAATTCCCAGGCAAACCGAAGACAATGGATGCAGCTGCAGCTGGGAGTAACTTCCTGGCAGGAGGGAAAGGAGGGCTCCAAGGACACAGGGAGTCAGAAGACAGGCCCCACCTTCTAATCTGTCTCATCTCTTTTCCTCCACCCCTAAGAACTGAAGCAGATATCACCTCCATCTTCTCTTTGATGGCTGAAGTTTATTTGCTTAGGAGTCAAAGCTTTTTATTCCACAGTTAATGGAAAAGGCATTTGTCTGTGAGTGTGCACTCTGTGTCATGTTCAGTTGAAAATGAAAATTAGATCCTTTTCAGTTCTGAAATGAGGTAGACTAGCCCAATTAAGATAGGGGAAGGCACTGAAAAGAAAGATACATATTATGGAGAAAGGGATAGAGAAGAGAAAAAAGGAGAGGCTGGGGGTTCAGATGACAATATCATCTGCATAATAACTTCAGACAGGGCCTGGCCTGCAAGTCTTCTCATGTCTGGAGTGGGGAAGGGTGATGGTGGGGCAGTGGAGGGGAGGGTGGGGATGAGAGTGGTAGATAAAGTGAAAGGGGAAAATCACTTTTCTCCTTTTTATGCCGAAGATTGTATTTTAGGGGTAGGCATGGGCATGAGAGGAAAGATTTGAAAAGGACTAATACATAGGTACATATTTTTTGTCTCTTTTTTAGTTCTGTAGTAGGTTGTGCCTTTTAGTTTCAAGACATAAATTCTCAGTCTAAGATAGTAGATGATTTCATAAGTGACACATGGTTAGATAGCAAGAGCCCATATTTTATACAGAAAATCTGGGACCTTTGGTTACCATGAGCATTTCCAAAAGAATGAAAGAGCCAAATATTTTCATCTTATAATAGTTTAACACAGCAGGAAGAGTGTTTGTCTAGTGTATGTGAAAACCACGGACCTCAAGCTTCCTTTTTGGGCATTTTTCACCAAATTACCCTTTCCATGAAAATTTAAAACCATAGATGTACTGTACATCTATTTATGTAATATGTGCATATCTGGGCTTCATACATAAAAAGAGGAAAAGGTTTTTGTTTTTATTTTGCCCCTAAGAATACATTTTACCCCTTTGGGAGTGGTATCATTTGATAAGGTTTGGCTGTGTCCCCACACAAATCTCATCTTGTAGCTCCTATAATTCCCACATATTGTGGCAGGGACCTGGTTTGAGATAATTGAATCATGGGCACAGGTCTTTCCCATGCTGTTCTCGTGGCAGTGAATAAGAGATCTGATGGTTTTAAATACAGGAGTTTCCCTGCACAACCTTTTTTTGCCTGCCGCCATCCATGTAAGACATGACTTGCTCCTCCTTGCCTTCTGCCATGATTCTGAGGCCTCCCCAGACACGTGCAACTGTGATACAATTAAACCTCTTTCTTTTATAAATTGCCCAGTCTTGGGTATGTCTTTATCAGCAGCATGAAAACAAACTAATGCATCGTCCCTGTTGAGGATATGTTTTAGATGAAATGTGGCATTGTGTGTAAGGTTATTTAGTAAAAAATAACAATTATAAAGTGTTTTTACCCACTAGTGTGTCATTTATGCTTTAGGAAGCCTATTTCTCCCCCTCTAATAGTTGGCAGCTTGAAGATCTAGATAGTTATTTGGCCAGATTCTGTGGTTCCTGCTAGGATGAAGAATGGAGGACTGAAATTCCTAGGGAAAACACTAATTGTCTTACCTCTTCTAACCCTCTGCCTTCAATGGGAGGGTTAAAAACTTTCCCTGTCTTTGCTCTGAGTTCATTTTATTTGTTTCTTTTACCTTTTAAAAAATGCTTGTTAAGATATATTTCACATGCCATACAATTCATCCACTTAAAATATACAGTTCTATGGCTCTTTTAGTCACTATAGTCAATTTTAGAACATTTTCATTACCCCAAAAAAGAAGCCTCTGTACCCAGTGGCAGTCACTCTCAATTTCCCTCCAACCCTCTTCCCTCCATCCTCAGTCCCCCATCCTTAGGCAATCACTATTCTACTTTCTGTTTGTGTAGATTCACCCATTCTGGACATTTCACATAAATAAAAGCATATAATATGTGGTGTTTTGTGACTGGCTTCTTTCACTTAGCATAATATTTTCAAGGTTCAGCCACATTGCAGCATGTATCAGTACTTCATCCCCTTTTATGGCTGAATAATATTCCATTGTATGAATTTTGGTATGGTTATATCACATTTTATTTATTCATTCATTGGTTGATAGACATTTGGGTTGTTTCCACTTTTTGGTGTTTATGAATAATGTTGCTATGAACATTCCTGTACAAGTTTTTATGTGGACATATGTTTTCATTTCTCTTGGCTATATACCATTTTGCATTCCCACCAGTAATCTATGAGGTTTCCAATTTCTCCATATCCTTGCCTACACTTATTATTGTTGATCATTCTCATTATAGCCATCTTAGCGGATGTGAAGTGGTATCTCACTGTGGTTTTTATTTGCATTTCCCTACTGACTAATGATCTTGAGCATCTTTTCATGTGCTTATGTTCTGAGTTTTTTGTTCACGGAGAACATCAAAGCCCACTCACTTTAATACTTTCAGGAATATTTTTAAAAGAATAATCAAGGGCCTGAAACAGTGCCACAACCCACCCCTTCTGCCCTTCAGCAGTGTTAAAGGGCATGGGACTGCAGTACCACTTGCAGCTTGTCCAAAGAGTACCTTTATACAATTTGGGAAAGGGCACCCCTCCCTCAAGAACTTTTACTACTAGAAAATCATTTCTTATGGTGATTATGATGGGAATGACATCTCCCAGAGTTGTTCAGTGCACAGTCCACACAACTGCCTGCAGGGATCCTAGTTGTTTTTCTCTAAGACATCAGAGAAAGAGGATCAAGATGGCTCCACTATTATTCTATCGCCTTTGAAAATTTAGCCCTATAAATCTCCCCCTTCCTATTTCTTCAACAGCTCTCAGATTTAATGGTCCTTCTATGTTGAAAAGTTTGCAGTTACTTCTAACCCCAGCATTAATATGTGCAGAACAATATTGTCAGGATGAATTACATAATTTTGTTTCTTCCTGATAGAGAGGGAGAGGTTGCAGTCTTAATTCAAAGGTATATAGCTTTGAATATACATGTTAACTGCTTAATTATTTCAGAAATGGGTTGTAGCAGGAATTACTCATTGTCCCTCAATATTTATTAGCCCCTTCTTTTTTGGTAACAGAACTCCTGAGATTAGCAGGGCGCATGGCCACCTTTCTGATGGCTGTATTTCCTAGCCTTCCATGTAGCTGTAAATGGTCATATGAATAGCTTTAAGCAGTGAGCTGCAAATGAAAGTGATGTGTGCAACTTCTAGGCCACTTCCCCAAGAAGACAGGATGAGACTATCACTTCCCCTTTTACCTTTCCCCCTTTTACCTTTCCTCATGGCCAAGATACAGACAGGTTGGCAAAAAAACGGACTAGTGGTCTTAGACCTTGAGATGGAAGCCATATGATCTATACTTCTTGCTTCATTAAATAAACATTAAATAAAATATTTCTGTCAAGCAAAATTTTCTATAATGTATTCTCCTTCTAGTTAAATAACAGCAGAACATGATTTCCTTATAGACTAAATACATTTTTGCCATAAATAATGGTTGTCTTTTTATTATAATTATTTGTTCAAAAATCTTTCTTCATTACTACTTTGTGAACCTCTTCAGATCAAGGACCATGCTTAATTTATCCATTTGTCCCTGGTGTCCAGTGTAGTGCCTTGCACATGTAAAATGCTCTATAAATATTTGTTTATGAACATGAATAAGTCAGTGAAATATAGCTCACCACAGGCAACATTTGGATACTGAATATTGTACTGTGTGTTCTGAGAATTCCAGACCCTGCCTCATAGTTTTATTTCACTTAGGGCAGCATTTTTTAGGTCTGTAATCATTCATCAATTCAGCACTGGGGATTTAGAAATGAGCAAGATTGACATAGCCCTTTTCCTCATGGAGCGTTACTGTCTGGTAACTGATAGTTCCCTAGACCTGAGATCACAGATATTCCTTCCATGATCCTGTGTCTTGTGCTCATCAGCAATGAGGTGGTGTATAGAGAGCACGTGCTCTGGACATACCTGGATTGGATTTGACTCCTGGTTTACCGCTTTGGGTTTGTAACACCTGTGCATATTACATTTACTCCTCCTCTTGCTTTTTACATGACCACAAACTTGACCAATTTCAGCTACACTTGAAGAAGTGTGATTTCAAATAAATGAAAGTAAGAATTTTATATATCAATTAAATGAATATAGTTTATTACATTCCAACGTGGTACATGTTTATATATTGATTATGGTAAAAGTATAACATAAATTAATCCAAAAAATTACAAATTACAAATAGTTTTATGTTATCTAATGTATTATATAAAAGTTTCCCACTATTTAATGACTAACTTATGTGTGTATGTGTGTGCTTATGATATTTATAATACAGAAACACTTGTATATATGTAGAAAATTTCTGGAAAGAGTAATAAAAAACTGCTAAACATGATCATCTCTGGAAATTAATGGCTAAAATTTCTAGTGGTAAAAAACTCTTTTCTTTTTTTTAGTTTTATTTTATTTAAATAATATTTATTTATTTTATTATACTTTAAGTTCTGGGACACATGTGCAGAACATGCAGGTTTGTTACACAGGTATACATGTGTGATGGTGGTTTGCTGCACCCATCAACCCTGTCATCTACATTAGGTATTTCTCCTAAAGCTATCCCTCCCCTTGTCCCCCACCCCCTAACAGGCCCTGTTGTGTGATGTTTCCCTCTCTGTGCCCATATGTTCTCGTTGTTCAGCTCCCACTTATGAGTGAGAACATGTGGTGTTTGGTTTTCTGTTCCTGTGTTAGTTTGCTGAGAATGATGGTTTCCAGCTTCATCCATGTCCCCGCAAAGGAAATGAACTCATCCTTTTTTATGGCTGCATAGTATTCCGTATTGGATATGTGCCACATTTTCTTTATCCAGTCTAACATTGTGGGCATTTGGGTTGGTTCCAAGTCTTTGCTATTGTGAATAGTGCTGCAATAAACATATGTGTGCATGTGTCTTTATAGTAGAATGATTTATAATCCTTTGGGTATCTACCCAGAAATGGGATTGCTGGGTCAAATGGTATTTCTAGTTCTAGATCCTTGAGGAATTGCCACACTGTCTTCCACAATGGTCGAACTAATTTACACTCCCACCAATAGTGTAAAAGCGTTCCTATTTCTCCACATCCTCTCCAGCATCTGTTGTTTCCTGACTTTTAAATGATCACCATTCTAACTGGCATGAGATGGCCTCTCATTGTGGTTTTGATTTGCATTTCTCTGATGACCAGTGATGATGAGATTTTTTTCATGTTTGTTGGCCACATAAATGTCTTCTTTTGAAAAGCATCTGTTCATATTCTTTGCCCAATATTTGATGGAATTGTTTTTTTCTTGTAAATTTGTTTAAGTTCCTTGTAGATTCTAGATATTAGCCCTTTGTCAGATGGATAGACTGCAAAATTTTTTTCCCATTCTGTAGGTTGCCTGTTCACTCTGATGATACTTTCTTTTGCTGTGCAGAAGCTCTTTAATTTAATTCGATCCTATTTGTCAATTTTGGCTTTTGTTGCCATTGCTTTTGGTGTTTTAGTCATGAAGTCTTTGCCCATGCCTATGTCCTGAATGGTATTACCTAGGTTTTCTTCTAGGGTTTTTATGGTTTTAGGTCTTACATTTAAATCTTTAATCCATCTTGAGTTAATTTTAATTAATGCTTCCTTTAGGAGCTCTTGTAAGGCAGGCCTGGTGGAGACAAAATACCTCAGCATTTCCTTGCCTGTAAAGGATTTTATTCTCCTTCACTTATGAAGCTTAGTTTGGCTGAACATGAAATTCTGGGTTAAAATTATTTTCTTTAAAAATGTTGAATATTGGCCCCCACTCTCTTCTAGCTTGTAGGGTTTCTGCAGAGAGAGATCTGCTGTTAATCTGATGGGCTTCCCTTTGTGGGTAACCTGACCTTTCTCTCTGGCTGCCCTTAACATTTTTTTCTTTTGTTTCAACCTTGGTGAATCTGATGATTATGTGTCTTGGTGTTGCTCTTCTCAAAGAGTATGTTTGTGGTGTTCTCTGTATTTTCTGAATTTGAATGTTAGCCTGTCTTGCTATGTTGGGGAAGTTCTCCTGGATAATATCCTGAAGTGTGTTCCATTCTCCCCATCACTTTCAGGTACACCAATCAAATGTAGGTCTGGTCTTTTCACATAGTCCCATATTTCTTGGAGGCTTTGTTCGTTCCTTTTCATTCTTTTTTCTCTAATCTTATCTTCACATTTTATTTCATTAAGTCGATCTTCAATCTCTGATATCCTTTCTTCCACTTGATTGATTTGGCTATTGATATTTGTGTATGGTTCATGAAGTTCTCATGCTGTGTTTTTCAGCTCCATTAGGTCAGTCATGTTATTCTCTAAACTAGTTATTTTAGTTAGCAATTCTTCTAACCTTTTATCAAGGTTTTTAGCTTCCTTGCATTGAGTTAGAACATGCTCCTTTAGCTCAGAGGAGTTTGTTATTACCCACCTTCTGAAGCCTACTTCTGTCAATTTGTCAAATTCATTCTCTATCCAGTTTTGTTCCCTTGCTGGCGAGGAGTTGTGATCCTTTGGAGGAGAAGAGGTGTTCTGGTTATTGAAATTTTCAGCCTTTTTGAGCTGGTTTTTCCTCATCTTCATGGATTTATCTACCTTTGGTCTTTGCTGTTGGTGGCCTTCAGATGGAGTTTTTACCCAGTCTTCCTTTTTTTGATGTTGATTCTATTGCTTTCTATTTGTTAGTTTTTTTTTCTAACAGTCAGGCCCCTCTTCTGCAGGTCTGCTGGAGTTTGCTGAGGGTCCACTCCAGACCCTGTCTGCCTGGGTATCACCAGCGAAGGTTGCAGAACAGCAAAGATTGCTGCCTGCTCCTTCCTCTGGAAGCTTTGTCCCAGAGGGACACCTGCCAGATACCAGCTGGAGCTCTCCTGTATGAGGTGTCTATCGACCCCTGCTGGGAGGTGTCACCCCGTCAGGAGGCATGGGGGTCAGGTACCCACTTGCAGAGGCAGTCTGTACCTTAGCAGAGCTCGAGTGTTGTGCTGGGAGATCCATTGCTCTCTTCAGAGCCAGCAGGCAGGAACGTTTAAGTCTGCTGAATCTGCACCCGAAGCCACCCCTTCCCCCACGTGCTCTGACCCAGGGAGATTGAAGCTTTATCTATAAGCCCCTGACTGGGGTTGCTGCATTTCTTTCAGAGATGCCCTGCCCAGAGAGGAGGAATCTAGAGAGGCAGTCTGGCTACAGCAGCTTTGAGGCGCTGTGGTGGGCTCTGCCCAGTCCAAACTTCCCAGAGGCTTTGTTTACACTGTGAGGGGAAAACTGCCTACTTAAGCCTCAGTAATGGCAGATGCCCCTCCCCTTACCAAGCTCAAGTATCCCAGGTCAACTTCAGACTGCTGTGCTAGCAGCGAGAATTTCAAGCCAGTGGATCTTAGCTTGCTGGGCTCTTTGGGGTTGGGATCCACTGAGCTAGACCACTTGGCTCCCGGGCTTCAGCCCCTTTTCCAGGGGAGTGAATGGTTCTCTCTCGCTAGTGTTCCAGGCACCACTGGGGTATGAAAAAGAAAACTCCTGCAGCTAGCTCAGTGTCTGCCCAAACGGCTGCCCAGTTTTGTGCTTGAAACCCAGGGCCCTGGTGGCGTAGGCACCCGAGGGAATCTCCTGGTCTGTGGGTTACGAAGACCATGGGAAAAGCATAGTATCTGGGCTGGAATGCACCATCCCTCATGGCATGGTCCCTCATGGCTTCCCTTGACTAGGGGAGGAAGTTCCCCGACCCCTTGTGCTTCCTGGATGAGGCGACGCCCCACCCTGCTTCTGCTTGCCCTCCATGGGATGCACCCACTGTCTAACCAGTCTCAGTGAGATGAGCTGGGTACCTCAGTTGGAAATGCAGAAATTGCAAAACTGGGGTAGAGACTTCAGTGGTCTGAGCTGTGCGGATTCAATAGGAGGTAGAAAATAGGGAACAGGATCTGTTAGGTGGAAGAAATGGAAGTGCTTGTGAGAGGAGTGCTGAATTTTCTCCAGGCAAAAAGGTTGAAAAAGCTATGGCTGAGGGACATCAGAGGGCTGATTTACCATGGGATGCAGTGGGAAAAAGAGCAGTGTAGTTGGGTGAAGGGTGAGGAAGAGGCAAATAAGACTATAATCACCCCTCAGTACCCGTGGAGGTTGGTTGCAGGACCACTGCAAAGACCAAAATTTAGGATGCTCAAGTCCTGGATATAAAATGGTGTAGTATTTGTGTATAACCTATGCACATCCTCCTGAATAATTTAAATAATTTCTAGATTATTTATAATACCTAATGCAATGTAAATGCCATGTAATAGTGGTTATACTGTATTGATTTTTATTTTTACTATTTTTAATGTTGTATTTTTTTTATTTTTGTTTTTTCGAATATTTTCAATCTGCGGTTGGTTGAATTTGTGGATCAGATCTATGGATACAGAGGGCTGCCTGTATTAAGAATGTCTAGGTAGGGTGCCATGGCTCATGCCTGCAATCCCAGCACTTTGGGAGGCCGAGGAGGGTGGATCACCTGAGGTCAGGAGTTCGAGACCAGCCTGGGCAACATAGTGAAACCCCCATCTCTACTAAAAATACAAAAGTTAGCCAGGCATGGTGGGGCACACCTGTAATCCCAGCTACTCAGCAGGCTGAGGCAGGAGAATTGCTTGAACCCCGGCGGTGGAGGTTGCAGTGAGCCGAGATCACGCCACTGTACTCCAGCGTGGGTGACAGAGCCAGATTCCATCTAAAAAAAAAAAAAAGCATGTCTAGATGGATGATCTCTGAACTGAAGACTTATTTTAGTTAATTAAAATAAGGTAAATAATTATTATCCACTGAACTTGTGTATTTCCAGATTATGCAATAGTCAGTCATCCCTCCGTATGGGTTGGTGGTTGGTTCTAGGCCACCCTCTCCCCACCGACGGATACCAAAATCCACGAACTATCAAGTCTGGCTGTGGAACTCACAGATAGAAAACATTGGCCCTTCATATCAGTAGGCTCCTGCATCCCATCAATGCTGTATTTCTGATCCATGTTGGTTGAATTTGTGGACGTGGAACCCACAGCTGTGGAGGGCTGACTTTATTTATTGAAAAAAATCCACTTATGAAATACTTGTAGAATCTATGAGAATGAAGTGTTTCTGCACTGGGTTTAGGTTTGGCCAAGTAGTGTAGCTACTCTGTGGGATTTTGGTATCCTAAATCACATATAAGTACAGTATTGGGGCAGAGAAGCCATAATCACCATTAAAAAAATCATTCTCAGTTAATTTCATGCTTTTCATTAAAACTGGCACTTTAATCAAAGTGACGATCCTTGCACCATTAAATAGGGAATATTTCTAAGTCAATTCAATATTTGTAAGTTTATAATTTTCCATATGATGTGCTACCTATTGAGTACTTAAGTACAATTAATTCATAATTTCTTCCCCTTTTGATGTGAATTTAGGTGAGGAAACCTTCTGCTTCTTGAGTTTTGGATGCAGTACAATCACATACATTTGCCTTTTTTCTTATCTGCACTATTTAAAAATATATTACATTTCTAAGAAAACAGCTGTTGTCTTTAAGTCAAATTGCATACACAGCACTGTGGCCATTAGAATGGAGACAAATTACCTCATTAGTAGAACACCCACTCTTAAAGAGGACTAATCCTGGGGCTTATATTTGTGGACATATTCTGAGAAAATCTAAGACTACTGGATAGTCTTTTTTGTTTCATTGCTACTGTGATTTACATCACTTAAAAAAAAACAATTTAATGATGTGCCTACATGTTTGAGTATGTGATTCTCTGGTCTTTGTCTAGCAGATAATTTATCTTTTATCCAGAAGCTTTGAACAATAATGCTTTTTTGTGAAAGAAAGGTTATTGAATGTTACATTAGCCATGGGTTAAAACAGGAGAAGGCTTGATATAACTAAGAACCTCGGCCTTGGAACTGTTACCTTGTCAGTCCAACACTTTGCTTCATTGCATTTTTTGTTGTTGATTTGCGCCCTCTTTCTTTATAGGCTAGGAAGTGATGATACCCATTTTGAGGTTAGCATGGCCAACAACGGATGTGAAGTGCATCGTTTTGATCCTAGTGTCAAGTCAGCTCACATTCTGGAGAGTCAGCACCTTTGGTATCACCGCTTGTCCATTGACTGGCGGGATCCCCACCCAGCTGTTGCTGCCCAAAAACCACATAGCAACACCAGAAAACTGGGAAGCATTTTGAATGAATTTGGACATCACAAGGTGAGGTTTTTCATTTGATTTTATACTTGAATAAAGTGAACAAACCCATCAGCTTTTTAAAATGTAAACCAAGAATAGCAACATTGACATTGGATAGCTGAAGGTCCAATTTTAATCTCACTAATCACCCAACATTATTTATAGAGTCAACTCTAGACATAAAGTGTTGGCAGGGATAGAGATATTTAAGTTGATGTGAAGATTTTAGTTGCTGTTGAGTAATGTTAATGGTCTTGTCCAAGACTAGGCAAGAAGACTAAGAAAGTTACTTCTGGCACAGGCTGAAGAATACCATTTGCATTTGGCAACTGACTTACACTTTCCGGAAACAGCAAACTACTTATGCTGACCTCAAATACAAAAAAAATCGGGGTTATGTTTACTACGATATTGCTTGTGTATCATGTTTCTCACTGTTGTGACATGTTTCTCACTATTTTGAACCTCTAGGCTCTACGCAGAAAATATATATAGCTTTGATTAAGATTTACTTTATAAAATTGAATGTACATTATGTACATTACAAATTATATAATTCTATCAAAGGATGTCAAATCTCTGCAAACATTTTATTATGAATGGACAGCAAAAAAGAAACAATCTTTGAACTGTGTTCTTTGAAAGCAATTTTTAGTGTAGTATACCCGAGCTAACTGTATTCTATAGGCAGATACTAGAGAATTTCTCCTGAGTGCAGTTGGCTTGTGTTTGATCTTCAGCCTTTCTTGGGTTTGGCTATTTTGGCCTGTGTTCCCAGCCAGAGATGCCATGTGATTTAGAACAGGTCAGAATGGGTGTTTCTATTTGAGAAACAGTGTGCATGAGACTCAATTTTAAACATGAGTTGGCTTCTTGATTTTCAGTAAGTAGCTTTGCCCTGCATTGCTGTTCCTCCTCCTCCTCTTCCCCTCTTCCTCCCTTTTCTCTGCCTCCTTTCTTCATCTTCCTCTTCCTTGTCCCTCCTCCCCCTCTTCTTCTTCCTCCTCCTCCTCCTCTTTCATCCTTTAAGCAACCTTTAGATAGCCCATGCTTCTTCAAGAACAACTTCGAAGAATTTGCGTGTTCTTTTAACACGCAATTACCTATTAATTTGTATTTTGCTTTGCCACCAAGGGTAACTGGTGGCATTTAATAGTCAGGAGGCTTAGTGAGACACATATAGGATTTTCGGGTAAAATCTCAGAAGAGAACTCCTTTTTACATGCTGTTAATGTTTTTCATATGTGTGGGAAGAAGCAGAAGCATTTTTCAGAACTTTATTTAGGGTTTTGTTTTTTTCTTTTTTGCCACGTTACCTTTGTAGATCTGTTTTTTACAGCTGAAAATTACAGGCCTTATTCTCTAATATATCAACTTTAGATTATTCAAAGAGCTAACTACTTACTCTTTGTGTTCAGTTAGGAGTCTTGCTGTTCCTCCTTTATGCTCTTTACATCCTAGCCCTCTCCAGCACCACTCTTCAAAGACAAGACTGAGTAGGAGAAAAAGAGAAACTCAATGCCATTTTGCTTATTTTTTCCCCCAATAATACTTTAGCAAAAGATTTGGTAAAGGTGAGGATAAAATAAGACTTTGAAAAAGTGATCTGCGGATATAATTTATCTAATTTTAGATAACAAGGTATGTACCTGAACTGTGTTTGTTTAGCCCCACGGGAGCTGCAGTGGGCCAACCTTTATGCTAAGGATAAAGCATGAGGCCTTTTGCAATGCTGCTCCTGAGATAGCAGAAATATTTACAATGATGCCTAGAAAGAAGAAATGCTTAAGTTTCTAAGGTTACTTATTTTTTAAAAAAAATATTTACAATGAAAGTGATCTGGCACAGAATTATCAGGAATGCATTTGCTCCTTTTTTTTTTTTTAATTCCTTGTTGAAGAATTTAAAAGATACTGATATTCTTCCATAGAGATTTTTTTTTGGTGAATGCTTTAAAACAAAAACAAAACTAAACCCATCAGCGAGTGATTGCTTTCCTTAGGAAAATGCTTCTAGGAGCTTTGCGGGGCTAGATAAATGGAAACCTTGTTTGTGTCATGTAGCAAGCACAGTCTGTTTTCATTTTTCTGCATGTACAGACAGTGGTAAATAGGATGTGGCTGTGGCAGGGGAAGCAAGTAGTAAAAAACACGCTAACAAATGTCAGCGTTTCTGCCTTCACACCTTCACTCATTTATTCTGAAAGTGAGTGTAGAAACCAAAGCGTTTTTAGCTGTTTTATTTCAGAACTTTAAAATATCTCATATAGTTTTGTAGTAATTTCCCTATTCCACTGTTAGTTTTCCTGTTCTGTATATCCATACCTAGATTCCAGCCACTCAAGTAAAAATACGGGCAAAAATGAAAGCAGTATTCTGAGATAGTGACAGAAAAATGCATATGGCTTTTGTACTGCTTTTAAAACTCTTTAGTAATTTTAACTTCAAACTATAAATCAAAAGCCTGTTCTAAAGCATCAGGCTGGAGCAGCTGCATCAGCAAAACCATGTGGACCAGAAGCCCAGTCTGTCAGGGAGTAATATCACTTGGATCCAGCATTATGTGAAATGATTAACTGTCTACTCTTTGCAGAAGTGGTTATTGTTAACTAAGCATACAGTTTTTTCAGAATGCAACTATAAATGTTGAATCTGAAGTTTCTGCTCATATTAATCATAATGTATAGTTTTTTTCTAAAGTCTTTCTTACTTTAGACTTTGTTACATTCAGAGTATCCTCAATGATCCGAGCTAGTTAATGAGGAATTATAACTATTATTTTTGGTCTTAACCATGCTGCGGATAACTCTGAATAACAGAGCTGCCTGAGGGTTTCCCTATGTAAGCTCATTAATCTAGATTTGAAGCATGGTCCTCTTATTGGCTTTTGGCGTTGGGCGAGTCATTTAACCTCTCTGGCACTCAATTTGATTGTCAGTTAAATGAGGACAATGATACTTTCTAAATTGTGGGGGTTTTTTTGAGAAGTAGATCTGAGAACATAGTGTGAAAGTCTCCAGCAGAATGCCTGGTGTGAATTAGTCACTAAACTGTTTTCAGTAAACTCAAAGGGTTTTTATTAACAATTTTAGTACATTTTATAGAAAACCAATCCTTCCTTCCTTCCTTCCTTCCTTCCTTCCTTCCTTCCTTCCTTCCTTCCTTCCTTCTTTCTTTCCTTTCTTTTCTTTCCTGGGGAAAATATATCAGACATTTCTCTGGAAGTTGCTAACCACCTAGTTCCACTCAAGAGTTTTTAATGAGAGCTTTGTGTGAAACTGAAAGGCAATTGGTCCTTCAGACTTGGTTGTAGAGAACTATTGTTTGCTGCCTCCGGGTGCTGAACAGCCTTGTGGATGATTGTATAGAAAGTAAATACTGTGCTGTATAGAAATTAAATAAACTGCTGAGAATTAATCGAGATTCATGCCACACAGAACAGATGTAGACCTTGGGGCTGGGGCCCTCTGGTCAGACGCCGTGGGGGAGCTGGCCTCCCTGCCTGTCAGCTCAGGGAGCTGTGTCTTCCTTCACCTACACTTGTCACCACCCAGGCCAAGGCTCAGTGTCCACTTGAACCCTCACAGGACTACTAGTTTCTGCCTCTCTTGGCTGGGAGCTCACCATTGATTCCAGAACATCAGTTTTGTTGTGTGGTCACTATGATTACATTTGAGAGAATATGGGCTTTGAAATTAAATTACACAGCTGGGGCAACATAGCAAGATCCCATCTCTACAAAAGATTTAAAAAATTAGCTGGGCATAAGATTTAAAAAATTAGCTGGGCATGGTGGCATGTGCCTGTAGTCCCAGCTACTGGGGAGGCTGACATGGGAGGACTGATTGAGTCCAGGAGGTGGAGGCTGCAGTGAGCCATGATTGCTCCACTGTACTCCGGCGTGGGTGACAGAGCCAGACCCCTCTCTCAAAAAAAAAAAGGAAGAAAAAAAAAAAGAAAAGCAATTAAAGACTCGCTTTTTGTTTTTCTCTTTACTTATCAAATTGGTAAATGTAAACAAGATATTGATACTGCCCTGTGTTGTAATGCTTGTTGGGAATAATACACTTTGCTGCTGGAAATGGAAAATAATATACTCTTTCAGGAAGAAAATTTGACCATGTGTATATGGTGTGTCAGTTTTTATTTCTAGAAATATTTTTTGCCTTAAATTCTGTTTTATCTGATGTTAGTTGTGCCATACTAGCTCTCCTTTGGTAAGTATTTATGTGAAATAACATTCTAGATTCTTTTATTTCCATTATTTTGATATAGTTTTAGTTTATGTATGGCTTATAAGAGCAGCGTATTCAATATATGCCTGGATTGTATTTTTAAACCCAACGTGATAATGTCTTTAAAAAGGTGTGTTTAATGCTTTTATATTTATATTTATTGGGATTACTGGCATATTGGGACTAACTTCTACTCTTTTAAATTTGGCCTTTGGTTTTCTGCACTTTTCCCCCCTCTTCTTGCTAAAGCTTATATTTCTATTCTTCATGGTTACCTTTAGATTTAAAAAGTATATAATTAACTATAAAATTTTAATACATATAAAATTTTTCAGTATTTCTATATTCCTTCTAAACATGATAAGGATCATAAGAAGTTAATTACCCATTGAACCTGGGTGCCTACATTATTGTTATCTGGAGTTTTACATATTTTTATTTTCAAAAAATTTCAAATGCCAGTGTTGCTGGAATATAATGAACCCTGACATATTTTTTCACTGGGATTCACCTTTTGTTAATATTTTGCCACATTTGCTTTCTCTCTCTCACTCTCTCTCACCATACACTTATCTCTGCAACATAAAAAAATAAAAAATGCAATAGAAAGCAATGGATGAGTATTTTCATAATAAATCTATCTGTATATGTGAGTTTAATCCATTTGTATTTATTGTTTTTGCTGATATATTTGAATTAATTGCTTCTTACTTTAGTGTATCTCAGTCCAAGAGCTGACATCATAATTAATGTGGAAACAGTGGAAATATCCTTATTAAAGTTGGGGAAAAACAAGGATTTTTATCATCACCATTAAAAAAAAAGATTAGAGCTCTTAAAAAAAAAACTTCACATTTTCAGATAGATTCACATGCACTTGTAAGAAACGATACAGAGATTCCAGATACAGAACATTTCTAGCACTACAAGGATCATGTTTCCCTTTTATAAAAACACCTACCTTCTTCCCCTTACTTCCTTCCCTAACCCCTGGTAACCACTAATCTGTTTTCTATTTCTATAATTTTGTCATTTTTAAGAATGTTTATAAATGGAATCATACAGTGTGTAATCACCATTGTTATTTAATATAGTTCTTAAGATAACAGCTAATACAATAAGAAAAAAATTTAAGAGTATAAATTAAGAAAGAGGTAAAAATTTTATTATTTACAGATATTATTATTATTGAAGGACATATTATTTGAAGACAATATGATGGTATACAGGAAAACTCAAGATAATCTAATGAAAAACTTATCAAACAATAAGAAAATTTAATGAGTTGTCTGAGTACGCTATACAAAAAAATTTTAACTACACTTTTGTGAATAAAAACCAGTTAGAATATAAAAAGGAAGCAAAGTTTATTTACAAAAGCAACAAAAATAAAGCTAAAGATAAACTTAATGAGACATGTGCAAGGTCTACAAGAAGAAAACTTAGCCACTCCAAGACTTAAAGGAAAACTTGAACGAATTCAAAGGCATAGTACATGCTTCGATGTAAATGCTCACCATCGTAATGATTAACTCTTTCTTATGTTAATCTACTGATTTAACATGTTCCCAATAAAATTGCCAATAGGATTTTTTTTTCAGAACTGAAGAAGCTGATTCTAGAGTTCATATTGAATTAACAAGCAGAAATAACCAATCAAATTCTGATAAAGGAGTAATAAAGGTGGTTAACTAACCCTATGGGATAATAAAGCTTCTTATACAACTATAATAATAAAAATGGTACTATTGCATGAACAGGTAAACAGATTAATGGACAGATTTTAAAACTCCAGAAATAAATCCACATACCTCCAGAGTTGATATATGATAAAGGCACTATCTTAAATCATAGAGAAAAGATGGATGTGTCAGTAAAATTATGGATATTTATTTTAAAAATGTTTTTTGAAGTTTATTTGATGTCTTTTGCCAAAAAATTTAAACCAATAAAGTTTTTTTAAAGACCATAAAAATATTAGAAAGAAAACTATGGGGATTTAAAAAAAAATCCTGGAGTTAGGAAGTCACAAAAGAAAAGAATAATTAATTTGATTATGTACAAAATTTCCACGTGGTAAAACTACCAAAAACAAAATTAAAAGACAAATAACAAACTGCGAAAATACTGACAATTCATTTTATAAGCAGAGAGTTAATTTCACCAGTATAGAAGGGCTTCAACAAATCATTAAGAAAAAGATCCACAACTTGATAGAAAATTGGATGAAGTAGTTGATGAAAAACAGTTCACAGAAAAGGAGATTCCGATGGCTTATATGAAAAAATATTAAAACTTGGACATATTAAGAGAAAGGCAAATAAAACTATAGTTAGATACAATGTTTTCATCAGATTATCAAAGATAAAAAGTCACAGGAATATAAATTGCCACAGCCTTTCTGCAGGGCAGTTTGGCAATATCTATCACATTGCAAATGCAAATCCAGCAATTCTACTTCTGTGAGTTTGCCCCACAGTCATATCCCATATGTGAGAATTGATATATGAATAAAGTTACTGTTTTTTGCAGCATTGTTTGTAATAGCAAACGGTAGAAAACAATCTGCATAGCCACCATTGTGGAAGTAGTTAAATGGAGAATTGTGTATCTTTTCATGGACAACTTACAAAGCCACTTAAAAAAAGGACAAGGCAAATTTTTATGTACTGACATGGAACAATTTCTGAGATACATTTTTAATAAAGCGAATTTACAATGCAAAGCAATTGCTAAACAGTTTTGAAAACAAAGAACAAAGTTAGAGAGCTTACGCTACTTGATTTCAAGACAATGTAAGGGATAGCAATCAAGATAGTCTGGTACTGACATAAAGATAGACATATAGATCAATGGAACAAGAGAATTTGGAGATGGAAACACATATATACATTATCCTTAGCAAACTAACACAGGAACAGAAAACCAAATACTACATGTTGTCACTTTTAAGTGGGAGCTAAATGCTGAGAACACATGGACCCATAGAGGGGAACAACAGACAGTGGGGCCTATCAGAGGGTGGAGGGTGGGAGGAGGGAGAGGATCAGAAAAATAACTAATGGGTTCTAGGCTTAATACCAGGTGATGAAGTAATCTGTACAACAAACCCTCATGGTACAGGTTTATCTATATAACAAACCTGCACATGTACTCCTCAAAGGAAAATAGAAGTTTTAAAAAAAATCTGCAATGAAGAAAAAAAAGAGAAACACATGTATAACTAATTGATTTTTATAAAGGCATCACCATAATTCAATGGGAAAAATTATAGTCGTTTCAACAAATGGTGCTGGAACAACTGGTTATCTGTATGGGAAAAAAGTAAAACCTGACCTGAATCTCACATCATCATGAAAATTATTTTGAAGTGGAACATAGACCTAAACATAAAAGCTAAAATTGTAAAACCTCTAGAAGAAAACGTAGGAGAAAATCTTTACAACCTTGACATAGGCAAACATTTTTAAGACAGTGTATTTCTTAGCATAAGCCATAAAAAAATTTTAAAAAGATAAATTGGACCTTATCAAGATCAAAACTCTCTGCTCATCAAAAGACATTGTGAAGAACATAAAAACTAGAAGAAAATATTCATCACAAATATATCAGAAAAGGACTTGTATCCAGAATACATAAAGAACTCTCACAACCACAGATAAGGAGACAAACAATTCAATTAACAAACAAAAGAGTTAAACTGGCACCCCACCAAACAAGATATACAGATGGCAAAAACACATGTGAAAAGATGCTGAATATGATTAGTTATTAGGGTAATGAAAGTTAAAGCCACAATGAGATATCACTTCATAACTACCAAAATGGCTAAAATTTAAAAGATTGATGTTACTAAGTGATGGTGAGGATATGGAGTAACTGGAAAGCTCAAACATTTGTAGTGGGAATGCAACCTCTCAGGAAAAGAGGTTGGCAATTTCTTAAGTTAAACATATATTTACCAATTGATCCAGTAAACCTGTTCCTAGATATTTACCCAAGATAACTGAAAACATATCTCTGCACAAAGGCTTGTAACTGAAAGTGTGTAGAAGCTATATTCATGATAACCTCAACTGGAAACAACTCAAATGTCTGTAATATGTGAATGGGTAGAGAAGTTATGGTATGAATATATCTCTTAAATATACCATATACCTACCACACATCCATATAGGGAGCCCACCATTTCCTGCCTGCCATCCTGCTCACCACCCTGTGTTCATTCATGGAGATGTTCATCTTGGTTTTGAGCCCTGCTGTGTCCTTTTTGTTTCTTTTTCTCTCTCTCTCCCTCTCAAATAGTTCTCCCTATTTTTGCTTTGCGCTTGGCATGGGGGAAAGGGGTGCATCTCACCTTCATATTTTTCTTTAAATCAACTTTAAATGGAGTCACCTTTCTTACTTAGAATTATCTGAACAAATAATGTCTATAGACTTGTGAGCCAGTTGTCCTAGGTTTGTTTGTTAATACATTTTTAAAGTACCTAACAAATGAAAGATTTTGAAACGTTGCCTCCAAATCATATTCTACACCATTATTTCTCAAATGTAATGTATACGTGGACCACCTTGGGAATGTAATTAACATGCAAGTAATGATTCCAGAGGTCTTGGGTAAGACCTGAGGTTCTGTAGTTCTAGTAAGCTCCAAGATGATGCTGATAGTGCTGGCTGGGGAGCTGTACTTTGAGTAACAAGGCATGTACCACACTTGGAGAAACAGGACCAGAGGAGAAACACATTGCCCATGATTATGGCTTCATAGTCATGGGCAGTGCTGAGACTTGAACGCAGTCCCTGCAGAGCACAAGCACTGGGCTACTCTGTGCTCTGTTGATGTCTTCTGCCCTCAGCCTGAGACCCTGGTGTGAAGGACAGACACTGTCATAGTTTCATTGTTTTTATTCCCATGCAGCCTATCGTATCTGATTTCTGTACTAGCTGTTGTACTGGAACGCATTTTTTCTCAGGAGGGAAGCTCCTTTATAAAAGTGTTCCCTGCTTGTGTGCCACACCAGGTCAAGGTCCAGGCACCCCTGAGTCTTAGATAATGATTTATCCTCGAGCTGGAGCCTTGCTTCTCAGTTCTGTGTTCCTAAGTGAGCTGTGTGCCTCACAGGCAGAGACCCTTTATTGTACAGATTCCCATTCCAAGTACCTAGCAGGCACTCTGGAACTATACAGGATACATGTTGGCCTTTTTCTCCAGCACCTTCCTAAACAAAACGTACAAGGCATGAAAATTTGAATACCTTATCTTTGGGCACAGTCTACCCTAGAGTTAACCAGCAGCAGCCTTGAGCGTCCAGAGACCTTAGCTCCTGATGTTTCAAAATGCTTGGGCAGGAAACCTTACGGAAAACCAGATACGCTGTGGTAAAGGTGGAAGTCCAGGTGATTCTTTCAGGTCCCAGGGCAGTTTCTATCTAAATTTGTTTAAATTCCTTTTTCAAAGAGAGGTGTCTATCTTTCTGTATATTTGAAGGCAATTTCATCGTGCAGAATTGTGATTTAATCAGGAAGGTGCTGTGTTTCTGTGAAATAAGCCAGTGGCAATTTAGCAGTAATGAGTCATCCACGGTGCTGAATTGCAATTTGAAATGCAGAGACATCTTTTGGTCTCCGTCAATCTGCAGTGGACCCTAAGGACAAGCCATCTTGGGAAAATGAGTCAAGAACTTCCAAACTCAACATTTAGGAAATGTTTTTTGTTTTTGTTTTTGTTTTTGCCAAAATTCATCCATAAAGGTGAGATTTGAGGTGTAGCAAAATGTCTTGGCTCTTCTGAATATTTTTCAAACCATTCAGTGTTTAACTAACATGGAGCTGCAATAGAGTAGAAAGCCCGTCTGATGAGAGAATTAACTACATCTGGCTTTAGCTGTTGTGTTAGAGTTCTCCAGAGGGACAGAACCAATGGAATAAATACATATATATAAAGGGAAGCTTATTAAGTATTAACTCACAAGATCACAAGGTCCCACTATAGGCCGTCTGTAGGCTGAGGAGCAAGGAGAGCCAGTCCGAGTTTCAAAACTGAAGAACTTGGAGTCTGATGTTCAAGGGCAGGAAGCATCCGGCTAGGCCAGTCTCTCCTTTTCACGTTTTTCTTCCTGCTTACATTCTAGCTGTGCTGGCAGCTGATTGTGCCCACTCGGATTAAGGGTGGGTCTGCCTTTCCCAACCCACTGACTCAAATGTTAATCTCCTTTGGTAGCACCCTCACAGACACACCCAGGATCAATTCAATATTGAGTTGACATTCAGTATTAACCATCACGGCTGTGGTTGGTGTTTTCTTTGAGGTGTTCTACCTTCCATTTTCCCTGGGCAGAAGCCATGACTGGCAAGGTTGTATGTACACGGTGTTCTGGAATCTGGAGACCACTCCCAGCTGTAAGACTGTGTGGGGCTTAGACTCTCATGTTAGAATGGGGGACACTGAACAACAAACCAAAACAGTATCAACAACACACCACAAGCAAAGAATTCAACCACAAAGGGAGCTTGATTAAAATGTCACCCAGGCAGGACCAACCCCAGAGATTGTGATTTAGTTGTTCTGGGATGGAGCCCAAGAGCCTGCATTTTTAACCAACTCTACCCATCTCTAACCCAGGTGATGTGAAGATCATCCCTTTGAGAAACTTCTGTGTGTAGAAAGGACTTAAATGGGCCGGGCGCGGTGGCTCACGCTTGTAATCCCAGCACTTTGGGAGGCCGAGGTGGGTGGATCACGAGGTCAGGAGATCAAGACCACGGTGAAACCCCGTCTCTACTAAAAATACAAAAAATTAGCCGGGCGTGGTGGCGGGCGCCTGTAGTCTCAGCTACTCGGAGGCTGAGGCAGGAGAATGGCGTGAACCCGGGAGGCGGAGCTTGCAGTGAGCCGAGATTGCGCCACTGCACTCCAGCCTGGGCGACAGAGCGAGACTCCGTCTCAAAAAAAATAAAAAAAAAAAGAAAGGACTTAAATGGCTCAGCCTTCCCTTTGCAAATCCCGCACGCTCTTTTGTGCATAAAGCCCTTGAAACAAGAAGGGGGTCAGGAGCCTGGCTGTCAGCTTCTGCAGCATCCCCTCTGTCTCCCCACCAAGTCGCTGAGTTCCCCATTCCTCAGTTTCCCCTTTTGTAAGGTGCATGATATGAACCCTTGCCACTGGAGAATGTTGTGGAAGCAAATGAGCACGTGTTAGTGAGAGAAAGGAGCAAGGAATTTTCATGAGACCAGATTTGTGATTTTATGGAGAATGATGACTGACTATGGCTTCTTCGAGATTTTTCAAAGGGCCCAGTATTATTACAAAAGAGGAAGATTTCACATATGGAAGGAATCAGCCCCCAGGGAGCTGGCATTTTTCTTTGTTGCTGTGTACAAGGAGTGGACGTACTTGTCTGAGAATCTTGCCATTTTCAAGAAGTTTGGGGAATGAGAACCAAGTGCCTCTTGAGGGAGCAGAGGGCGGTAAACCCATGTAGTTACCTGCGTTGCCCTTTGTGTGACTTCCTTTCCTAAAAGAGACGATGGGTCTGTAGAGGAATGTTATGTTCAGTGAGCACAGCTCAGATTTGCAAGGTCATGCCACTCTGCAATTCCTTTATGAGTGTTAAAAAAAAAAAGCTAATGCCTTTTGACAGGAAGAGCATGAGAACCTGCTATCCTATTAGTGAATTATCTGAGGGAATGTGTATTCCTGAGCAAATCCTTCTAGGTCACACCCATGCTGGCCATTTCTGCCTTGGGAGCTCAGCAGTGCCAGTTTTCATATGTGCCCAAGCATAACAGACACACCCATGAAACAGGCTCCAGGTGCTTGGGAAAAGGCGGTCATAGTTTCATTCAGAGGTAAAACCTGATTTATTTTCCAGCCAGTGAAAATATCAGGAAAGGAAGGTTTCATTTCCCCCTTTTTAGTTAAAAACATAAGGACCTTTAAAAAAACACAGATTTCCTAGCATGGAGTGGCATTCAACAGTTTTGCAATTAAAATGATAATGAAACATTTCTTACGAGAACTTCCCTTTAAAATCAGCATGATGGGTTCACAGCACACTATTAGAAGGAATTATGTAAAGCAGCCTCTCTGTTCCCAGTTTTATTTTAAGATTTAATTTATTCCAGATTCTGCAGGAAAAAACCACCCATGTGACAAGCCTGCTAACAGATGTCAATTTAGTTTTATAGCACATGCCTGCACTTCAGAGTCAGAAAATGGAGATTATTCTTTTTGCCTGCTGTTGATTACATGACACAGCTTCGTAACACTATGCCCCAGAGGCCAGCTGATTAATAACCTGTGGGCCAGCAACTCATCCTTGCTTCTATCTGTCTTCTGCAGTGTTAAGTGTAAGCTTTCCTTCACATTACCCTTTTGGATGAAGAGAGGTGCTGGAAAGAGCAAAAGTGACAGAAAATGGATTTTTTTTTTTGTTTTAATGTCATCTAGCTCAGAAGACAGATTATACTGTAGTATAAGTAGCAGAAGAGAAATAAGATTAAAAAAATTATTGACTAGACAGTACCAGATTTATACTAAAATTTTTTTGTGGTGTTGGTGGGTAAAACAGTAAAACAAAGTAATTCTACATGATAAATATTACGTCAAATTCAACCATAATAAGAAACCTTAACTTCTTCATATTTACAGGGATCATTTCCCTATGTTCCCATGATCTAGTAATTATCAGCTTATATGTATATTGCATTTCTGTTCACATCCCCATCCATCTTTCTCTCCATCTGTCTGTCTGTTCATCTATTCATCCATCCAATAAATATTTATTAAGCATCTTCTATGTGCAAGGTCCTGTGCTTAAATAATAGATGTGGAAGGATAAGGAAGTCTCTTTTTAATTTTTAAAAATTTTAATTGAGGTAAAAATATACTTACCATAAAATTTATCAAAGTAACCATTTTTAAGTGTACAGTTCAGTAGTGTTAAGTACATTCACACTGTTGTGCATTCAATCTCCAGAACTTTTTCATTTTGCAAAACAGAAATCCTGTACCCATTAAACAATAACTCCCCTTGCCCCACTCCTACCTGGTAACCTCTAATCTACTTCCTATCTCTATGAATTTGCCTAATCTAGGTACCTCGTGTAAGTGGAATCACACATTATTTTGTCGTTTTGTGTGTAGTTTATTTCACTTATCATAATGTTTTCAAGGTTCATCGGGGTTGTAGCATGTGCCAGAACTCCCTTCCTTTTTAAGGCTAAATAATGTTCCATTGTATTAGGTTAGTACAAAAGTAATTGTGCTTTTTGCCATATATATAGACTGCATTTTGCTTATCCATTCATCTGTCAATAAACACGGGAGTTGCTTGGCCTCTTGACTATTATGAGTAGTGCTACTGTGACTGAGGGTGTACAAATGTCTCTTCAAGGCCATGCTTTCAGTTATTTTGGGTATATTCCCAGATGTGGAATTGTGGATCACATGGTGATTCTATTTTCAATTTTTTGAGAAACCACCATAACTGTTTTCCATAGCAGGTACATAATTTTACACTCTCATAAACAAGTCTTTTAAGATGTAGCTGAAAAGACAGAAGTATGATGAGTGCTATAAAGAAAAAGTACAGTGTGCTATGGGAATGTTTAATAGAGAAAGCTGGTCTCAGCCGTCATTGGTTCCCATATTTCTGATGCCTAGTCCACAGTGGAGCCTTGATAAGTGTTGAGTGGATGGGTGAATGAGCCATCCAGACCCTTGGTCATTAGACCTCTCTCCCTTGTTCCCTTCCTGCTATTCAGCTGCCCTCCTTTCTGTAGAATGGCTCTGGGGAGCAGTGAGAGGATTTGTTAGCTTCTTCTTGGTTGCCTCTGTTGTTCTCTGGCAAGATTATGGAAAAAATTTTTCTAGCAATTTTTTTTCACATTCTGTATATGATGTAACATTCAGAGATGTTGAGATAGTTTTACCAGATATGTCCCTGCCTTTTCTTTGGGGAGAAAAAGGGAACCTGCCTGTGGATGTAAGATGAAAGTGTAGTGGATATAAGATGAAAGTGTACTGGATATAAAAGTGTAGTCTTTTTAGGAAGTGGTGGGGTATTCAGGGAGAAAAATGTTCTTTCTATTCTTAGAACATTGCTTCTATTTTCTAAAGAATTTTGTTCTTTAAAGACAGCGAAAAGGTCTCTTGCTCAGTTTCGGATTTGGCTTAAATCAGTAGCATTTTATGTTATATAGCTAGTTTAAATGGAAATTTCATTCTTGAGATTTTTCAAGAGAATTCTAGATATTTAAAATATATAGACGTTATATTTGAAGACTTAAACTTCTTGTTCCTGATGTTATAAAAAGAATCTGTTTGTCAGATCCCCAAACTAATGAAAGACATAATTATTATTCTGTCCAATTTTTCATTTTGCTAGCAATTCAGGCAA